>NC_065445.1:8470000-9095000 GCF_917563875.1 Diabrotica virgifera virgifera
GTAAAAATACAGGTTGAACAATCACAAGCATTTGAACGTATGTCGTTTCAACATTGTCTTGGAAAAGGCGGTTAGAGATGCCATATTAGACAACACAGGAAATATGTTTAACAAATCTTCAAAAATTGTGGCCTATGCAGATGATCTAGACTTTATAGTCCTAATTTCTTGTACACCATGCAAGCCAAAAGAAATCTACAGCACTTTCTCAAATGTCTAAAAAATGGGCCTACAAATAAGTAAAGAAAACACCAAAATATAAATAAAGATAATAAAAAAGTTGGGATAATATAAATTTACGAAGATTGAGGCTCTACTATAGCACTTACAGTCGGAAAAATGAAAGAATACCCATGAACGAACATATAAAACACGCTGTATTTTCCTGTCACCGTATCACAAACAAAATTGCCCAGTGCAAGTACATGTAACAATAATTATTACATGTACTTTCGTTGGCCAATTTTTTGTGTGACACGGTGACAGGAAAATACAGCGTGTAGCGTGTTTTATATGCTCGTTCATGGGTATTCTTTTATTTTTCCGACTGTAGCCGAGGTTGTAGCAGCAATGGTGATGATGATAAAACAATGTATTTAATTTGGGGAACAATGATTCAATATACTCATATTGCCTGATTGCACCAACAAACCTTAAGTGCCAGCTTAGCCCAGATCAGCTTATATATAGGGTTTGTCTATCTTAACACGTCTTAACTGATAATTTTAAGATACAATCCACGTGGCAATCCATTGTGGCAAGCTGAAAATTGATCTAAGACTCACTAGTGCAAAGCGTATGTTTCGTAAGCGGAGCTTAAGGCACGTCTTAAGCCTAATAAAGATCTGTTGGTGCAGCCAGGCATAAGTCTTTTATAATAAATAGTTTTCAATGAATTTTGATAAATAATTCGAGAATCGCAAAATAATTTCGTTTTCTAAAGTGCGTTGGTGGATTCACCACCCTGTATAAATATTTATACAATATCGACTTCTTCTTTAATAAAACATATCTTTCAGCCCTTTTGCCGCACCGATACGTCTTAAGCATCCGCCACTGTACGTTTTAGCTCCTTCTTATGCATACGTGATTACATCTATGGAAATTGGTAGACTCACCTGGGTGGAATTTCCATTGTCATTCAAACTTTTTGAGACAAACTGAATATTTTTTCTTAAAAGAATTTTTGTGGTTAAAGGTTAAGCAGTGATCAGAGCGATAGAATGTGTACAAAAGGTTTTAAAATTAACCAGAGGTTTTCACCGGGCATGTGCCCAAACAAAGTAAAAAAACGAAGGGTTTTGAATTACGAGTTGCGATAGGATTCTAGAGCTACTTTGTGTGGCATTTAATTTCACAAAATATTTCACTTAACATATTATAGAAAAGTATACATGTATTGACTATCTAAAAATGCAGCGGAAGAACGAATGCCGATAGAACCGGAAACACCAGAAATTGCCATAAATGAAGAAGTTAAGAGCAAACAGTAGCGATCAACAGGTAGCGAAAACGCGTTCCAAGATTGCGGCTGTAATTTTGAATATTTTTTCGAGATATTTGGCACACGTATTCGTAATATAATAAAGAATGGCGGTACAGAGCCCAATTTGAAAAATATATTAATATGTGGAAATTACTCTGTAATTAAATACAATATTAAAAAACGAGCTTGTACCGCCATTAAGAAGAACAAAAAAATACACTTTCTTCAAATAAACTTTTTTATCCGATGCCTAGATTTTGTGTCATTTTGGAACTACTAAAATTTTTTATTTCATTAGTAGTTCCAAAATGACACAAAATCTAGGCATCGGATAAAAAAGTTTATTTGAAGAAAGTTTTTTTTTTGTTCTTCTTAATGGCGGTACAGGCTCGTTTTTTTAATATTGTATTTAATTACAGAGTAATTTCCATATATTAATATATTTTTCAAATTGGGCTCTGTACCGCCATTCTTTATTATATTACGAATACGTGTGCCAAATATCTCGAAAAAATATTCAAAATTACAGCCGCAATCTTGGAACGCGTTTTGGCTACCTGTTGATCGCTACTGTATCACCTTAATAAAAATATTCAAAAAGTTCGAAAAACACTTGAAAAGTCGAAGAACAGAAAAGCTGTAGGTAAAGACGGAATACCAAACGAATTACTGAAATTTTGTGGAGCAGCAATCACAGAATAATTAAACAACATTACTTAACAAAATTATCAAACACAATAAAGTACCGGAAAAATGGAGAACGAGCGAACTAATTCTACTATTCAAACAAGAAGATAAAATAGTCCGTTCTTTAACGGTAAAATATTGCAAAACCTCTAAATTTTAAAGAACCGCTTGGATTGACATGAAATTTGGCAAACACATAACTAACAAGTCAAAGAAAAAAAGTG
This sequence comes from Diabrotica virgifera virgifera, assembly GCF_917563875.1. Taxonomy (NCBI): domain Eukaryota; kingdom Metazoa; phylum Arthropoda; class Insecta; order Coleoptera; family Chrysomelidae; genus Diabrotica; species Diabrotica virgifera. The sequence continues at coordinate 8,472,398 of NC_065445.1, forward strand.
ATATTGTGCCGATATGTGCTTTTGCCCTGGGGGTGGTTTTCACCCCCTCTTGGGGGTGAAAAAATATTCGTCCAAAGAAAGTCAGGAAATGGATAAACTGGTTAATTTTAAGTAACTTTTACTCTATAGAGTTTTTTCACTAAGTCAATACTTTTCGAGTTATTTGGCAGTGAAAATGTTCATTTTTTCAACAAAATAACCACGCTTTTAGACGGTTTTTCGCAAATAACTCAAATAGTAAGTATTTTGTCGAAAAAACATTCTTAGCAAAAATATAGCCTGTAAAAAATTAAAAAAAATAGTGAATATATCACGTTTTTTTATTAATGAAATGAAAAATAGGTTCATATTCGTCAAATTCCAAATGGAATACTTTAACGTGAAATAACCAAAAATTAAGCACATTTCGGGGAAAACTCGTTACAACTTATTTAAAGTGTTTAAAAAAAGCTTCATTTTTGTTTTATAAAAAAAAATTCTAGCATCAAAATTAAACACGTTACGATCAAAATAAAGTTAGTCCCTTTTGGTTTTGGTAAAAAAATCGAGAAAATTACCCCCTAGTTAGTATCTTAAATGAACTTAATCGTTACGACTTCACAAGCTTCTTGACTCGTATTTATATTGTTTATATGATCTGTAGGTTTCATTGGTTCAAAGTCCTTATTATTGAAACGGCTGTAGTTAAAAGGGATTGAACGAGTCACTGATCAGGAATGTATGCAAATTTAGAAACACCAAATCTTAATCAATTTTTGTCTAACAGAAAAACAAAAAAGTACATGATATTCAGAAAAGCAAATCTGACTTCTTTTGTTTTTCGAGATTTTTGGTCTCTCTAACAATTTTTAAGTTTGTTTGAAAAAAAGCATATTTTTCAAAATTTAAATTTTTAAAAATTTTATTTTGAAACCAAATTTTTTCAAAAATAGGCACTTTGAATCGATTAAACTTACAGATCATATAAACACAACATCAGTAAAATAATTTGTGGAGCGGTAACGATTAATTTCATTTAAGTTACTAATTATTGGGTGGTCTTCCCCATTTTTTTTGCAAAACCAAAAAGGACCAACTTTATTTTGAGTGTAACTTGCTTAAATTTAATGCTAGAAACTTTTTGTAAAAACAGAAATAAAGCTTTTTTTAAACACTTGAAAAAAGTTAAAATGAGTTTTCCCCAAAAAGTGCTTAATTTTTTGGATATTTCACGTCGAAATATTCAATTTGAAATTTGGTGAATATGAATCTATTTTTCATTGGCTATAACTCTGGTTCTACGAGATCCAGAGACCTAACGCGTACACCATTTTTTTTTACTTTTTTATAGGCTATATTTTGCTGAAAACGTTTTTTTCGACAAATTACTTACTTTTTGAGTTATTTGCGAAAAACCGTCTAAAAATGTGGTTATTTTGTTGAAAAATGAACATATTCACTCGCAAATAACTCGAAAAGTGTTGACTTGGTGAAAAAGCTCTATAAAACAAAAGTTACTTAAAATTAGTCAGTTTACCCATTTCCTGACTTATTTTGGACATACATTTTTTCACCCCTAAGTGGGGGTGAAAGTCACCCCCAGGGCAAAAGCACACATCGGCACAATAACACTTTTTTTCTTTGACATGTAAGCTATACGTATGCCAAATTTCATGTCAATCCAAGCGGTTCTTTAAAATTTAGAGCAAAAACCGTGAAAGAATGGACTAAAAAGCAGCACGACAACTACAGAGGTATCTTAATGTTAAATACTAACCTAAAACTTACAACTAAAATTTTACAAGAACTACTGAATCGGAGGATAAGTTTAGCAGATGATTAACAGGGTTTTCGTGCAGGAAGATCGTGTCATCATCATCAATCAGCCAATCGCGTCCAGTGCTGGACATAGGCCTTACTCAGTTCTTTCCAGTGTTCTCTACACTGGGCCGCTTGTAGCCAGTTTCGTCCAGTCCATCTAGTCCAGGTGCCGGCAGTCCATCTAGTCGTTAGCCGTCCTCTACTTCTTTTATAGTTTCTGGGCTTCCATTCCATGATTCGTCTTATACACCGCCCATCTTGTGTTCTAGCTAAGTGCCCTACCCAGTTCCACTTAAGCATCGTGATTCTTTAGATGACGTCTTGAACTCGTGATCTTTGCCTGATTTGTTGGTTTGTTATGTGGTCTCGAAGGCTCATGTTTAGCATTGCACGTTCCATAGCTCGTTGTGTAACTCGTGAATTTATTCGCGGATTTTTGCGTCAATGTTAAAGTCTCTCCTCTGTAAGTTTGTACGGGCAAAACGAATTGGTTATAAATCGTGGATCGTGTACAGAATGGGAAGATCGTATACAAGATTGGATCGTGTACAGAAACAATATTCGTTATAAAGCAAATTACTGAAAAATCACTACAATAAGACTCAAAGATGCAATCCATCTTCTGTATAATAGAGAAGCTCCCTGAGATATCATAAAAACTATTGAAAAAATCTACCAAAACAACAAAATGAAAGTCAGGGTAGACGGCCAGGATGCCTTAATAAAACTATATGGCGAAACCGACATATTAACACTGAGGTGAAGTCAAGAATTTATAAAGTCAGTATAAGACCAATAATGATGCATCAGAGACAAGACCCACAACACAAAGACTACTGGAAACGGCATAAATGAGAGTCATCATCATCCAGCTTCTTCTCTTGTCCACTGCAGGACGTAAACCTCCTCAGGACGTCTGCAGGAAGTTCAATCTTGTGCTAATTGCATCCATCTACCATCTATTCCTTTTATGAAGTCTGTCATGTGAAGAATTACAGGAAATACACTGAGAGATCGAAAGAGGAGTGAAGACATTAGAAGAAAGAAAATGTATCATACAGTATATAAACGAATGGACACTACATAGCAAAAACGAATGGAATACGCACATAAGTGAAGCATATCAAAGCAAAAGAGGAAAGAAACTGGCACCAAATAGCACAAAATAGAGAAGAGTGGAGAAAACAGACTGAAGAAGAAGAAGAAGAACGAGTAGTTAATAGCAGGTCAGAGACATATCATCTAGAATTAATTACAAAAAGTACCGAAAGATCAGACATTGATATCAATTCGAGGTAGAACATACCTCTCAGAATGTCACTCAAATCATGGCTAATGACTACAAGATCGGGGCCAAGTAAATCAACTGTCAAATTGGTAAACATGCCACAAGAAAAGAGTTTCAAAACTTTATTAAGAAAAGATGTTTCTGAAGGAAAGAGTCAAAAAAAAGATTTTTTATAAAATTGTTTTTTTTTAATAATGTGTTCCGATAAACGTCAGATTATAAAAAAGTATGTTGTTCTGAAGCTATTTTCTTGTGGCATTTTTATAATCAAGTATATTCAAATGGGAAATAAGCCACAATTTTACCTAAAAATGATTTTATTAACGTTTCGACGCCCAAGTCGGGTGTCGTTGTCAAAATACAAAATAATACTAAATAAACAAAAATGTTGTTGCTTAGTAAAAAATTCTTCTAATAATTTATTTAATCTGACTCATTTATATCGGCAATTCAGACACGTATTATACATTTTAAAGTAGACGACTTTAAAATGATATTGCCAATATTGATGAGTTGCGTTCCTGGGACGACTTTACTAAAAGATAGTTCATTCGATTACATGAAATTAATCCCAACTCAAGAATATCCGCCACAAAAAATCATAGCATGTGATCTGTCTTTAAAAAGACAACCAAATGCAACCGTGGCACTGAAATTCTCGGGTTAGAGATTCCATAGTAAATCACGAGGGAAAACCAGGAAAAAACCTCGCGATACTATCCCGACATCGTAAGTATTTGGGTTTACATTTAGTTTACTCTCAAAACTAATACCAAATTCTGACTTGATTTAAAAAATACTAAAATTACTTGAAAAAAATACTTGAAAATACTTAAAAATACTTGAAAATTTAAAAAATACTAAAATACTAAATATGTACTAACTCGATATGTTACTGATTTATGAATTGTGGTATTTTCTTTCTATTGACTTTTTCCTTTAATATGGGTAACCACATCCTACTGCATTCTACCGAGGAATTTGCGACACAATTGGTTTCATTTAGCATAATTAGAGCCGCTTCTTTGATTTTCCTCTTTTTACTATCTGCTTCTTTTAGGACTATACTTGAATCTCTCCACTGAACTCTATGTTCATTATCCCATGCGTGTTGACATATTTGAGATCTATCAAATTCTCTATTTTTTATATAAGACTGATGTTCATTTACTCTAACGTCTAATGGTCTTGACGTTTCACCTATATAAAATTGTTCGCATTCACAAGGTATTTTATAAATACAATTCTTTGTTCTTTCTTGTTTACTGTTAGGTTTAGTTTTAGATAGAATAGATCTCAATGTGTTTGTTGTTTTGAATGATGTTGATATGTTGAATTTATTTCCTATTGTTTTAAGTTTCTCGGATAGTCCTTTTACATATGGTATTGATATTTTCCTCGTATTATTTCTTGTGAATGTTGTAGGATCCCGTTCTAAGTTGTTCTGTTCCATTCGATCCAATCTTGACAATTCCTTATTTATAAACGATATGGGATAATCATTTTTTAATAAAACAGATGTTAACAATTGTTTTTCTTCTAAAAATGAATTTTCGTTTAGACAAGGCGAAAACGGCGGGTTCGAAGGGAACAATATTCCCATGAGATTTTTTTGCATAATCACATTCGTGAGACACCCCAGAATAAGGTTCAAGAAGTCGCCCACGTGAAAAGTGGGCCAATTTTTTTTTAACAATTTTTTTTTAATCAAATTGCAAGAATCAATATTTTTGGCCCGAACAGTTTTTTCTTGAATTTTTTGGACCATTCTGGACAAAAAAGATCTCTCATAATTTTTCTCTAAAGTTGATCGTTTTCGACTTATAAGCAATTTAAAATTGAAAAAAAACGAAAAATGGCGATTTTCAAGGCTTAATAACTCTGTTAAAAGTTATTATTATGAAAGTCAATATATGACTAAATGAAAGTTTAAAGCCTTCCCTACAATATGCTGAAGAAAATTTTGTCATTATTTTATTACTAAGCTGTTATTTTTAAGTAAAAATAATAAGCGCCATACACGTGTACGGCATCTGTAAATGCTGAGTGCGAGAGAGAAGCCATTTAATTCCAGCAGTCCAATTTTGCATCTTACTCGCACTCACATTTACAACCGCGTCAATGCGATGTAACCGCTCATCGTTATTAATTAAAAATAACAGCTTAGTAGTAAAATTATGACACAGATTTCTTCAGCATCATGTAGCGGAGACTTTAAACTTTGATTTAGTCACTTTCTGACTTTCATAATAATAATTTTTAACCGAGTTATTAAGTCTTAAAAATGGCCATTTTCGCGTTTTTCAAATTTTAAATTGCTTATAACTCAAAAAAGATCCACTTTAGAGAAAAATTATAAGAGACCTTTTTTGTCCAGAATGGTCCAAAAAACCTAAAAAAAAAATTAGACCGGGCCAAAAATATTGATTTTTGCAATTTGATTAAAAAAAAAGTGCTAAAAAAAATTGGCCCACTTTTCACGTGGGCGACTTCTTGAACCTTATTCTGGGATATCTCACGAATGTGATTATGCAAAAATATCTCATGGGAATATATTTCCCAACGAACCCGCCGTTTCCGCCTTGTCTAGTTAGAATATCTTGAATATTGAATATATCATTTGAATATACTTGATTATAAAAAAGTATAAATAAATATTGGTAATATGGGGAAAGAGCCTAACATAGTAGGGTTTTAAATTCATAGTGATACAAGCGAGTTGTCATGATACCGGAGGCAGTTGAACTTAAATCACGAGAAGATAGAATTAATTTGTTTTCTTCAATAGCCGTATGTAATAGAGTTCTCGTGTTGGCCTATTCTGTATGCCACAGACACCGGCCATTAACCATCTAAATGCGTCTGTTTCTCTCTTTCTGGTGTGTAAACTCTCGGCGAAATAATAAAAAGTTCCTTTAGTCGATTCGAAAACCAATGGATCGTGACCGCGTGCGTGGGCCATCGCCATATTTTTATAATGGCACCTGTTTCTGCTATGATATAATGGAAATACTGCCGTACTAGTACTAGCCACAGCCAGCACTGCCAGTACTGGCACTGGCTAAGATGCGATTCCGATCTCACTCGCACACCAAGAGAAAATAATAAATTTTCGAGATAATTCCGAATTCCTTTCTTGTTGGTGTGTGCTGTGTGTTTATTTCTGGTACAGCTCCAGGACTGTATTAGGAAAATCAATCAAGACGATTCAAATTATATCATTTTATAGTAATAGGAGAAATAGAAATGAAGGTAATTTAAACAGAGAGAACAAGACATATACAAGGCAGGATTTTATTTATTATTTAGCGTATGGCAATTTGATACACAACATTATCACACATATGTTATAGTCTAACATCTAATGTATTAATATATTCAATCGACGCTGGTGTTGCAGAGGCAAAGTCCAGAGGATCTCCATCATACTTTCTCCGAGGGCATTCGGCAATCATATGCTGGATGGTCTGTTTCTCGGCGCCGCAGTCGCACTCAGCAGAGGTTCTCATTTTCCATTTATAAAGGGAATCTGCGCAGACTCCATGACCCGTTCTTATCCTGTTAAGAGTTGACCATGATTTTCGGGGGAGGTCAAAACCTGGTGGAGTTTCTGTGATGCATGGTGTGTTTCTCATTATTAGGTTCGGTCTGTCGCTCTGCATGTTCTTCCACTGGGAGTTCATTTGGAAATTGTTGGAACTCAAGTTTATTGCATCTCTAGTCGGAGGTTTTCTGGAGCGCAATCGATGTGAGTTAGCGTCGGCGACATATGTGTGTATAGGTAACTGCGGGTTGTTAAGCAGCTTTTGGAATTCTCTAAGCAGAGCATGCTGACGACGAAGGTTAGGTGGAGGTATGTGGCTCAGTAGTGGAAGCCACTCCACAGGTGTAGACTTGATCGTTCCAGATATGAGACGCATGGCGACATTGAGCTGAGTATCTATAATTTTTGTATGAACGCTGTTCAGCCAAACAGGGGAGCAGTATTCAGCTGCGGAGTATACGAGTCCAAGGGCTGAACACCGAAGTGTACTTGCTGTTGAGCCCCATGTAGTCCCGCAAAGCTTCTGTATGATGTTGTTACGGGTTCTCAGCTTTGCTGCGGTGTTCTCAAGATGTTTCTTAAAGGAGAGTGTTCTGTCCAGGGTGACGCCGAGGTACTTGGGATTATAGTTGTGCGTGAGCAGTTGGTTATCAATGTACACTTTAAGTTTTGTGTGGGCCATATTGTTGTTCAGGTGAAAACAGCTTACCTCGGTTTTTTTGGGGTTAGGTTTAAGTCTCCATTGTTTAAAGTACTTAACCAGGCGTTCCAGATCTTCCGTTAGGATTGCCTCGGAGTTTTGTATTAAGGAATTTTGAGTTGCAAGTGCCCAGTCGTCTGCATATCCAAATTTTTTAGATCTGGTAGGGGGCATATCAGCTATATACATACTAAATAGCAGCGGTGCAAGTACGGAGCCCTGGGGGAGGCCGTTGTTAAGCGTTCTCTGTTTGCTCACTGTAGTTCCCATGGTTACACGAAAGTTTCTACTCCTCAGCATAGTATTTATGAGTCGGGCGGTTGCTTTGCAGGGGATTATTTTCAGGAGCTTATAGATGAGGCCATCTTTCCAAACCGTGTCATACAAGGCAGGAAGAATACCAGCAGAGTGGCTCAAATCTGAGTTCGTAAAGTTGCCCAAAACCAGAAGCAAATGTTTGTGAAGACTATCGGACCATAAGCCTAATGAGCCATCTGCTCAAGCTGTTTTTAAAAGCCATCCAAATTAGAATTTACCGAAAATGCGAAGAACAAGTTGCGCCCAATCAGTTTGGATTTTTGAACGCCGTTGGTACGAGGGAGACTTTATTTAGCGTTCAGGTGTTGTTTCAGAAATGCAGAGATATCAGCTGTGATGTTTTTGCATGCCTGATTGACTACAAGAAGGCTTTCGATAGAATCAGTCATGTACAAATGATAGAAGTGCTGAAGAGAACAGGGATTGATGAAAGAGACCTGAAAAAAAGAATGTGTGTGTACTTTGTACGCACGCAAGAAGTTATACTTCTATTATATGATTTAAACGAAATTAATATACTTTTTATTTATATTTTGTTTAAATATTAAACTAATTTATACTTACTACTTCTCAAACATTTTTATTAGAACAGTGCCAAAAATTAAAATAATAAAAGAATAAAACACACACAAACACATTAAACAAGCCACAAATGATGTCTGAACATTAATTGTCGAAATTTTTTTTAACTAAATACGTATTTTCTGAAAATACAATTATATAATAAATATACTTACAATCATAAAATGTATTAAAAAAAAAAACAAAAAAGAAAGTTTCTATTGGGACTCGAACCAGCGCTGATAAGAACGGTTGGTATTGGAATTCATTCGCCTTCTCCGCTTAGCCACGGACAGTATGTGTCATTATTTATGAAGATCGACTAACTAAACGGATTAAACTTGTGATATTTTGATATTTTGAAAATTGATCAAATTATTTTAATTTTTAATTGAAATGATTTAGAATTGAAAAAATACAACAAAACATAGAGTAAATAAACAATATATTAGGTGAATATTGATAGAAATTTTGATGGTAATCAAATTATATAAATAAAAGTATTACATACTATGTATTTTGGCAGATCAAATAGGTAGGTTTATACACATGATACATTAACAATTATTACGTACCTGTTGCTTTTAAAAACTATTTAAAAGTCACTACAATAATATAAACTTTTTTGTTTCTGTCCTCACAACAATAAAACTAATATATTATACATTTGTTTACCTTTACCTTTACCTCCAAACCACAGCTGCCATATCGGATAATTTTTGACATGTCATTTGAACATCCAATCAGAACAAAGTTATAATGCGCATGCGCCGGGCTGATAGGTTTTAACATATAAAAAAATCACCCTCTATCGCCGGTAAAGAAGTATAACTTCAATAATAGCTAACCTGTATTGAAATCAATCAGCAGTGCTCCGAATAGATGGAAAATGTACAGATCAGGTCAAAATCTTAAGGGGACTGAGAGAGGGATGCATAATTTCACCGCTGATATTCAATCTATACTCAGAGCGCATTTTTGAAGAGGCTCTTAAAGATATTGATGAAGGCATATCAATAAATGGGGTTCAGTAGGCTCAGTAACTGCGGTATGCAGATGATACAATAGTGTTTTCCAATATCATAGAACTGCAAAACTTAATGAACAAAATAACGGAAACAAGTAGAACATATGGACTAGATATTATATAAACACCAGCAAAACCAAGCTAATGACCATCAACAAGCAAAACATAACTGGAGCAAATCTGTATGTGAACCAAATGAGAATTGAACGTGTCTCACAATACAACTACATACTTAAGAACTATAATCAATGAATCGTGGGACAATATTCAAAAGATTATATGTCGCATCGGAAAGGCAAAAAGTGCATTCTTGAGTATGAGCTCTGTGTTCAAGAGCCATGACCTCACCCTAGAAACAAAAACAAGGCTCCTTAAATGTTACCACTTATTCTTCTTCGCAGGTGCCATCTCCGCTACGGAGGTCGGCAATCACCATAGCTATTTTAATTTTTGAGGCAGTAGCTCTAAATTTTGAGCTACATCCAAACCATACTCTCAGGTTCATTAGCCATCAAATTCGTCTTCTTCGGATGCTTCTTCTGCCATCCATCTTTCCTTGTATTATGAGTCGCAGGATGCCATACTTCTCGCCCCGCATCACATGTCCGAGATACTGGAGCTTTCTTTCTTTAATTGTAAGTTCAACTTCCTTCTCTTTATCTATTCTTCTCAATTCTTCATTGTTCATAACTCTATCTACCCAGGAAACCCTTATAATTCTTCTATAGGTCCACATTTCAAAGGCTTTAAGTCATCTTATTGTCTCTAGATTTAATGTCCATGATTCCACTCCATAGTGTAGTACACTAGGTTCGTAATATTTTGTTAGACGTACTTTAAGTGCTAATGTTAAATCTTTGCTACAAAGGACCTTCTTCATTTTCATAAAATTAGAACGTGCTTTTTCGATTCTGACTTTGATTTCTGCAGTGTAGTCATTATTTTCTGTTATAAGTGTTCCTAGGTAAGTGTACTTTTTTTACTCTTTCGGTCTGCTGGCCCTACACTATCAAGATTTCGTAAGTATCATGCTTGTTTTCACTAATTTTCATAAACTTCATCTTTTTAGTATTGAGAGAGAGTCCGTACTCCCTACTACACCTTACTATCTTACTCATGAGTCTTTCCAGGTCTTGTAAACTATCGGTAAACTAATATCCACTAAAGTAGCTAAATAAAAATGACGGTTCTGTAATTATTAAGAAAAATCATCAATATCAGTGCGGAAGGAGTACGGAATATTAACCGATCTTCTAAAAGTGGTAAATTATCTTCAGCTAAGTCAGTAAGTAAAGTGGCCCGTTAATTAAAAAACCATCTCGGCTCGGCGAGAGATGGGAAACCCACCGACCATGAATGGGCATATCTCTAAACGACCGCAGTGACCACCGTTTATCAGCAAAATGACTCTTATTAGTATATAAATGGTTTTGTAACGGTCTCCCAGGACTTTTATGGGATTTATTTGTACGAGTGCGCATGACTAGAGGGTGATTCAATTTCATTTTTGATTCATGGGGCCAGTTATACCGACTCAAATTTGACTTTTGTGATTCGATAAGGATGGGCAGAGAAAACGACCAAAAAGACCATAAAGTTCGATGGAGTTCAAGATAAGACACAGAAAGCTTTTATAAGTATCGTTTGTATAGTATCTAATTGGCACTTATTAATAAATACCAGACATTCAATTAATTACTAATAGATACCAGGTGGCTACACTCTGGAAACATAAGAATAATAGACAAGACACTCATTTTCAACAATGGAAACCAGACTGGAAAACACAAATTAGGCACAGGTTTAGTGATCAAGGTGACACAATGTCACCGAAGCTTGAAACGATCTGTGAAGAGAGAAAGATTCCATATGATTGCTCGAGCCACTATGTACATTTCAACCAACGCACATTCAAAATTCTTAGTGTAGTGTGTGAAACAAGCGTATGAGAATAAATCCCAATACTACAGTGGGCTGGCCATAGAGCTTCACGATACGATACAATATCGATACTTTTTAAGTATTGAGTATTGTATTGGTTATACCAATGAAGTATCGTATCGAGTATCGATATCGGCAATACTTTCATATAAAAATATCGTATTGATATTAATTTCGATACGATATCGATACAATATCGATATCGATACAATACTCGATAAAATATCGACATAAAAAGGATTATACATCTGAGCTGTGTAGGCCCTTTATGCCCACTTTTGCATGCTTGGCAAATGGACATTATTCTAAAAATATTACGAATATTGCTTATAACTTATATGTATATTCTTATAAAGATTGAATATGGCTGAATGCTTCTTTGAAAGTCGACAAATACTTACTAATTCTGTATTGTTTAAAAACTACTTTTGAAAATATAGGGAAATCCTCGGAGATTCGGAATAAATCGCAATTCAGTATTTGTTAAAAATTATTTTTGAGTCATCATCACTTACTTCCATAATATTGCCACAAATGCCACATGATATAAACAGTGTAATCATAACAGACATTTACTCACTCTCAAGAATTTCAAGTTCATGCACTCAAGTGTAAAATATTATAACAGCTGATGCTTGGGTTGCAGATCACTAATACTTTTATGGAATAAATAATTATGATCTCAATACCTATTCCACAAAATATAATCAAACAACTGTGGCGTTTTATTTTTTTTTTCTCGATATCGATATTTTCAATAATATCGAGGCAAGCGTAGCGACAGTACAAGAGTATTGTATTGATTTCAGATAATGAGTATCGTATCGATATTAATATTGCTAAGGTATGTATTGTATCGGTATCATATTGGTTTTCGATACAATATCAATACAATATCGATATTTTTATCGAACATCGTGAAACTCTAGCTGGCCATGTCCACAGACTCCCTAATAACCGCCTTACCAAGTTAATCTGGAAGAAAGCCTCGCCAGGAAGAAGACTCTTAGGACGACCACGTATGCTATGGAGAGATAGCATATGGTCAGATTTAAGAAGATTGGGGCTACCCACCGTTGTATTGCTACAAGAATAAGAAGAAAGTGAACAACTGTAGCACCCTCTTTTTCTGTTTTTAGCATTTATGTAACTTTTTAACGTTGGACCTGATGATAGGTTTTTGTGGAGCACGAAACCGGTTACTTTTTTTTTAATTTTTCTTCTTATCTTTTGGGAATGGACTCATGCGTGCAAATAATTCATGATTATAAATTATGTACCTACCTGTTAACTGTAATATTTGACAATCAGAAATATACTATTAATATACATAATAATAAAAACATCATAATCTCTAATGAACTTATTTCAAGCCGGTTCCTTAACTTTCTCAGCCATTCCACCACACAATCACCTTCCAAAATTCTTTAGCTATTGCCGAAAGGATTGAAATTCGATTTGTTCCAACCACCTGTATTTGTTTCGCAAAAAGTATTTATTCTAATGCACTTGAACTTTTTCAAAGCAGGTGCATTCTCTTTTTCTACCTGTCGCTATTATGTTACTCGATTTGTGGACTCGTGGGAGATGAAATCATTGCAAAAATATCAAGTAAACTACATGGAGTTTTTACCTGAAATTCTAAGAAAACTATTTAGCTAAAAGTATTACATATATTGGATTTTTTGTTGAGATAAGGTATTATGTGTAATGTTAGAGAAGCTTTTACTGAGAGTGATTTTTTCAGAATAGAATGTTTCGATGGAAATTAAAGTGGAATATGATGAAAAATATTCGAATTGTTGGTAATTAGGGCTCAGGAAAATATCGCTAATAACATCATCAAAAATTAAAATTACTTTAAGATAATGGGTAGGGGACCCCAAGCGGGGATTTTTGCAGTTAGTCGATCGCGTGAGATTATCAGATGGGGAGAAACCTTGTAACCTGTAAATGTACCTCTACCATATTATATTGGTTCCTAACACAGGGGAGTTCGCTAAGGGGTTCCGAAAAAAAAATCTATCCTTAAAAAACTCGAAATTTTCAGATTAAGATAAGGTAAGTTAAGTACAGGCAAAAGAGTGTATATTTGAAAAGTCTGACAATTTGAGTGGGGCGTAAGGATATGAGCGAGTCATAAAGTTTCACAAAAAAAAGCGAATATTTCGCGAAATGACCGGCAGATCGAAAAACTAAAAAATAGGTGTTCTATTGTTTTCAAAAATATATCGAATGATACCAAACACGACCCCCACGGAGAGGGGTGGGGGGTAAATTTTAAATACGAACCCCGCGATATTTCGCGAAATGAATATCAGATCGAAAAACTGAAAAATAAACGTATTCAATATTTTTGAAAAATCTATCGAATGGCATCAAACACGATCCACCACGGAGTTGGGGTGGGCTAGTTTAAAATCTTAAATAGAAGCCCCCATTTTTTATTGTAGATTTGGATTCTTTGCGTAACAATAAGTAACTTTTATTCGAGACATTTTTTTGAATTATCAAGAGATGGATAATCGGAAAAAACCATTGTTGAAAATGGAAAATTAATGTAAAAAATTGAAAGTCTCCCACTTTATGGAAAACTTTACTCAACTTTTTTGGTTTTAGGACCTAATCTTCACAACCCAATAAGTCCCCATAACGCTCGAGTAACTGCACATTTAGCATACTTTCCTCCCTTACTATAAATGATATCAATAGTGTCACAGGACAAGATGGCGTTGTTTTTTAAGCTCCTATTTAATGTTTAGAAACGTTTAGAAACCTACATTTAGTGTTTAGAAACTGAAAAATCAAAAAGACATAATAGTCCAGGGCGCATCTGTTTTGAGATGGACGTTGAGAGGTGACTCAAATTTTTTTGCAGAAATTGCATGACAATAAATCAAATAATAATACTTGAGTTATCCTCCCACCCAAAATGGTCCGGAACATTGTTTAAATAATCAAAATGTCAAAATATGAAGGACAAATTCGATTTTTTTATTGGTTTTTTGATTATAACTTTAAAACTGTTCATTCCTGAGAAAAGTTGTACTGACATAAAAGTTGCGTAATTAAATTTCCTACAACACAAAATTGGTTAAAAATTTAAAAGTAGTCACCCTTGTTGCAAAATAGCAATAATTGCGAAAAAAAAACATACAAAAACAAGTATTCGCATTTTACGTTTTTCAACCATTTACGCTAGACATAGGATTTTCATATTTTACCCAGAAAAACTTTATGATATAGTAAAACAAAACTGTAACTGTAAATTACATTAAGATCGGTTTAATAGGTTTTGCAAAATAAATTTTGCAATCCAGCTTTCACAAAAAAAAATCATTTTTTTAAAATGTTGCAGGACTGAAAATAAAGCAGATAGCACGTTGAATTTTTTTTGGTTATAGAAGTGTACTGTACCTTTCATTTGCAATTTGCAAAATTAAAATCGATTAATTATCACGGCGCAAGGAAATTTTTTAAATAAACATTAATTTTTGGTGCTATGCGCAGGACAGCGGTGTTCGATTCACACAAGTTGATTTCCATCAAAGTTTCTTCCAATCTTTATCTAATATATTATTTTCTTACTCTATATTTTGTTGTATTTTAATATTTTAATTCCACAAAAATCAAACTAATTTTATTATTGTTTGTGAAATATTGTTTAAACAATTGCATATGTTTAAGAATAATAAATTTTATTCTCTTAATTAAAATATATGAACAAAGAAAATTTTTGCTAAAAAAAGTGTTATTTCAAAAGATGGAGTATGTGTTTTTATTTTGCAATAAACAAATTTATTTATTTATATCGAAATGTAATAAAAATTAAAATGTATCAATCATTATCAAAGGTCATTGGATTGCCCAATCAGAGCAAACTATCCGCTGTCCTGCACGTAGCACCAATAATTAATGTTTATTTAAAAAAATTCCTGACGCCGTAGTAGTTAATCGATTTTAATTTTGCAAATTGCAAATGAAAGATACAGTACACTTCTATAAGCAAAAAAAATTTCAACTTGCTATTTGCTTTATTTTCAGTCCTGTGAAAAAATGAATTTTTTTGCGAAAGCTGGATTGCAAAATTTATTTTGCAAAATCTATTAAACCGATCTTAAAGAAATATACAGCATTGTTTTACTGTATTATAAAGTCTTTGTGAGTGAAATATGAAGGTCCTAAAAGGTCCTAAGTGTAGCATAAATGGTTAAAAAACGTAAAATGCGAATGTATGATAAAAACTTGCTTTTGTATGTTTTTTTCGCAGTTATTGCTATTTTGCAACAAGGATGACTATTGTTTAAATTTTTAACCAATTCTATATTGTAGGAAATTTAATTACGCAACTTTTATGTCAGTACAACTTTTCTCGGAAATGAATACTTTTAAAGTTATAATCAAAAAACGAAGAAAAAAATCGAATTCTTCCTTCATTTTTTGACATTTTAATTATTTAAACAATGTTCCGGACCTTTTTGAGAGGGAGGATAACTCAAATATTATTATTTGACTTATTTTCAAGAAATTTCTGCAAACAAATTTGAGTCACCTCTCAACGTCCAAATGTACTAATATTTTTACAGATGCGCCCTGGTCTATAAAATAATATAATCATTATAAGCGTGCGTAAAAATGGCGATCCTACAGATTTTAAAATCCACCATCCAATCCCTTTTTATCCGGGTACTCCGATACCTTTTTATTTATTTTAGGGTACTCCGATACCTTTTTATCAGAGTACCCTATCGACAAAAAACAAACTAAATTTGAAAGGTGAAGAGTGTAGCTTTCGCACGCAATTTTTTCATTTTGCCTCAACTGAAGATAATTTGTATAAAGGTGTTAAATAAATGTAAATTACTATAGAATTACCATTATTAGAGCCCATTTTTAAGACCTATAACATGAAACTTCGATTTTGAGTTTTGGCAACAAATATGAACCATTTTAAATATACCTAAAAACGCTGAATTTCCACATGTTAGTCTAATGCCGAGTACTCACTGGCAAATTTTTCGTGCGTATTGAACTAATGGTTCGTCGCATTATTTTGCGTCGCAAATTTTTACCAGTGACGACGCGGTGCTCGACCAGCGAAAATTTATATTATAAGTTAATAGTTAATAGTTTGATCTTCGCCCTAAAACCGACAACCGATGGAGCGTGTGCGTTGTGTGCGTCGAAAATTCTTGCGTCTGATTTATGCGACGAGCACGTTCACATTAGCACAATTTACCCCGAACACGCAAATATTTGCGACGAACAGCTGGTTCGACGCAAATTTTTACCAATGAGGACGCGGCATAAGATAATATATTCTGGATGTTACTCAAATTGCGAAAATACGTAATTTTTGTAGACAAATTTGAACCTGCCCACTCAAATATTTAGCTTCCGACGATGAAAAATTATGAAAGGCCAAACTGGTCTGTTTAATAAATTATTGAAGAAAAATAAATTTCTCAGACCATTTATAGAGCAAAAAATAAAAAAACAAAGTAACTAAAAAAATGTTCATGAATGTAGGGCAAGCAGGTAGATACTTCCTTTGCACTAAAAAATCTAAATCAACATAAAACGCCCCCTTGGAGGCGTCTAAAACGTTTTCGTGTACATTTTCCCACGATCTCGATTTTTTCTTTTCTTTCAAGGCTGCTTGATTAAACAGGTAGATAAGAACCTGACAAATATCCGGTCCGAGAGATTCAAAGAACAGGTGTCTTATTTGTTTTAATTAAGTAGGCGAGGATTTTTAGGTCTTTCCCAAATCTGATAAATCTCCGAACGAGTGATTTCATGCTAGACATAGTGGCGAATAGGAAATTCCTGATAAGGTAAATAGAGGAGTACTCGACGAGATTATTTTTTGCATTCCTGATATTGGTAATACACTTCAGACTGCAATTATTAAATTAGTAATATACAGGGGGTCACAAAGCATATAAAACTTTACACGATAAAATCAAAGAGAGAAATTTTAACGCTGTAAACGTCACATTTTTTAGTTGAGGAAATGAAGCATTTTGGCTCGCAATTTTTTCGTCCAGCATGGATTTACTTGAAATTTTCACAGAAGGTAGGGAATAGTCCAAGGATCATTTTCTATATCATACCGCTGTACGCTAAATCCTTGGGGGTGGTTGCCACCCCATCTCGGGGGTGGGAATTTTTTATTAAATTTTAACCATGTAAATCGATGTAAAAAGTAATTCTAAGAAAAAAATATTCGTAAAACTAATATTTTTCGAGTTATTCGCGCTTGAAAGTAACAGTTTTTCGACGAAAAAATCGACTCATTTAGAGGGTTTTTTGAGAATACCTCGAAAAATATGCATTTAATCAAAAAAACTGTAGATATTAAAGTATTGTATCTGTTAGTAACACAAATCAAATTCTTTTTCTACAATATCTTTAAGACCAATACAAACCGAGATACGGTACGTAAAAGGTTAGCTTTTTTCGTCAAATGTATAATTTGAAATACAGTGGAACCCCGATAAGTCGGCCCCCGATAACCCGGAAGTCCGGCTAACCCGGACCGATTTTCATCAGATAAACATTTTGATTTTCAATATTTTGTATTTTTCAATTTATTTGTGGCTTATTTCCCATCAAAATAGTTAATTATCAGACAAACCTTTCAACAATAAAAATGTATGTAATATAATATTTGAGAGATAATGTGTATGTGTGTAATTTGAACTATACGATATTAAAAATGACTCATAGCACACGCCGCAGAAACAACAGCCACCTGTCTGTAGTATCTATTCCTTTTTATTTCAAACTGTCGGCATTGTTTAGGAAATACTATTTAAAAAATTCTTTTATAAACAATGGTCTTTAGGTTTCACTGTTCTTAAATAATAACATTACATCCTTGTGACTGTATTGTGTGTCTTGTATTGTTCGCTTCCATTTGCTTACGTTTGTGTTTGGTGTTTTTTTTTTTTGGTAATTTTAATGAGTAGGTACTGTGCATATTTATAAATATATTTCATGTTATTTCAATTCTAACGGAGTTTATCTGTAAGTATACCGTATTTTATTAATTTTTACCATATTCTCCGGCTATCTCGGATTTTCGATAACCCGGATCGGTCGCGGTCCCGATTAATCCGAGTTATCGAGGTTCCACTGTATTCAAAGCCAAATACCGGGAAAACTTTGAATTTTTTGAGGAAAATTTAAATAATCTTGTTTTAAGTATACAATTAGATCTTAAAAAAAATAATAAAAAATTTCCAGCAGGAATATTTAGCGACTTATGATCAAAAAAAGTCGGTACCTGCTTTTCTCTACGAAAAAATCAGTGAAAACAACGCCCTAACTACCCTCCTAATTAAAAATTATTCTTAACCTTTCTGTAATTTCTTGTATATTTGTATTACCAACACAACCAAGAAGTTTGATCTATTTAAAAGGCCTAATTTTAGAAAAATTGGAGTTTAAAGAAAAACTGATTTTTTGCAATTTCGTATTTTTCACCTTTTACTTCAAAATATCTCCGAAAATACTCTAGTTACGAAAAAAATGGTAGACTAATAATTTGTAGCTTTTTTAATAACTAAAATTCACTTGTACATAGATTTTCATTACAGTGAACAGTTAGCGAGATATAGCTGTTTAAAACTTATATTTACGAGCAAACACCCCCTTATTCGAGCCATTTAAACACACACTAATTAAAAACTAAGGGATATTACGGAATTTAATTTACACAGTCTTATAGCTCTTCAAAAATTCTACAAAATCATTTTTGAAATAACTTTTTATCGTCAAAAATGAGAGAGCTATGTTTATAAACGATTTTTTTTTTCGAAAAATTCTAATAGTCCGCTTATAGAGCATTTTCAATGTATGTATTTGTAATTCTTTAATTCTACTTTTTTTTTCTATATAGATCAATTAAATTATCTACTTATAAAAATTGTAATGTTATTAAGGGTGTTTTTAAGGGTTTAAATATTATAATATTATATCCTAAAGCATAAATCAATCATTATTTAACCAATCAACACCAAATTTTACCCATATTAAAGTTTACAATGTTTTTATATAATTTTTGAGAATAAGGGGTAGTTTACACCCCTAAAAATAATCAACGCCCTTGAGCATGATATAGAATATAAAGTACAGGGTGAGATAATCCTAATCCTAAATATTTATGTAAATCGATGCAAGCCGAAATTATTCTTTTAGGATAAGTAAATTTTCTATATATAGCTCCAACAAGAGTAGTTTTAAGGGTTGAAATATTATGGTATTATATCTTAAAGCATAAAACAATAATTATGTAACTAATCATAACCAAATGTTGACAATATTAAAGTTTAAAATGTTATTTTATAATTTTTACAATTAGGGTATTGTTCACCCTTAAAAAACAAAAAGCGTACAACGGCTCAATATAGAAAATGAACTAGAGAGTGAAATGAGCCTAATCCCAAATTTTTGTACAAATCGATGCTGGACGAAAAAATTGCGAGGTTTTGCCTTTTTTTCAATTTCATTTCCTCGACTATTATTACATAATTTATATAATTATTTTACACTGCGCGTCAGAGTAAACGGGTCACCCACAAAAGGGTCATGTTTGATGTCTCGAATTTCCTAAACCTCTTGTCCGATTAAAGTGATTTTTTAAATATGTTATAGCCTTATTCTTTAACAATGTCTCTATAACAGATAGTGTCATTGTATACCGCGTGTACCAATCAAACTGTGTTTTTTCTCAAAATTCACCATACCCTGTGGAATATTCTAGCATTTAAAAAATACTGAAATTAAAACCCAACTATAGCCTCAGGTTTTCTTAACATTCTGTTTTTTGATTCAGTCGCTTATGTTGGAAAATAAAAAGTTATGTATTTTAACAACTAGGCACGTTCTTCATCAATACAGGTTTCTAAATAAGTGCGACAGATTTTAAGGAGTAATTCTGCATGAAAAAATAATGACAGTTTGCTTGATAAACGTAAGTCCGCAAATGCTTCATTTCCGAGATGCGGGATGTTGAATTTTTTCTTACAAACTGACGATTTTTTTAGTACTCTAAAACCCGTGGAGTTGAAATATTTTTGAAAAAATTAAACGCACAATGAAAGACTACGTTATTACCGAAAACCGAAAGTCCTGGAAAACTTCTGTAATGTTTGTTTTAAAAAGTCACAAGAGTGAAAAAAAAAAGAGAAAATTTCGTGTGACTTTTAATTTCAAATATCTCATTCAAATGAAACTTTTTGGTTATCCTAAGGGACTTTCGGCCTTCGGTATTAATGCAATCTTTCAATCTGCGTTTTAAATTTTTCAAAAATACTTATTAGTTTTCTAAGGCACTCGGTAATAATGCAATCTTTCATTCCGCGTTTAAATTTTTCAAAATATTTATTAGTTTTCTCAGGATTCGAAAAAAATGAATACATTTAAATTACATACATTGAAAATTTTGAGAGGTAACATTTTGCGCCTATACCCTTACTAAACTGGCTGCTGCCAGTCGCTTAAAATTCAACCGATATAAAGTACAGTGGAACCCCGATAAGTCGGCCCCCGATAACCCGGAAGTCCGGCTAACCCGGACCGATTTTCATCAGACAAAAATTTAACAAATAAACAATTTAACAATTTTATCAAATAAAAATGTATGTAGGCCAAATAATATTTCAGAGATAATGTGTATTTGTGTAATTTGAACACATAAGTACAATAGTAAAAATGATTCATGCACACGGCGGCAGCCAGAGCGACCGTCTCAGCTTATCGGAAAGAACAGACACCTGTCTGTATTCCTTTTTCTTTATTTATGTCAAACTGTCTTAGCATTGTTTAAAAAAGACGTGACTATTTAAAAATTCTTGTATTGTGTGTAGTACAGCCTATTAATCACTTCCGTTCTGTAATGTAATCGTGCTTCAGATTGTGTTTGCTTTGTCTACGTAATGGTAACAAAACGTAAAAATGTTGCAGTGACAATGGAAAAGAAACTAGAAACATTAGGTAGGATTGATAAAGACGAATCTTTAAAATAAATTTATTGCAGCATCATAATATGATATTATGCTACCATAGGTCTGGATCCCGCGTATGAAAAAAAAGTTGATTAATAGCAAGCTAAAAATTTATTAATAGCTTAAGGGTGTCTAGTCGGATAAACTTTGATATATGAGAACACTGGAACAGGGGCAGTTTTAATTGTGGAACAGGTCAAAAATTTGGAACGGTCAGAACACGAAAATGGCACATTTGTTTTGTCCGACAGAACAGACATAAACTCTCCGAACAGAGATTAAACTCTCATGCAAAAATCAGACTGCTATTTATCACCTGTCATAATTCCTGTCATTTGACATATTCTACATGTTCCACTCATTAAAACGCCAATTTGGTGATAAATAGCAGTCTGATTTTTGCATGAGAGTTTAATCTCTGTTCGGAGAGTTTAAGTCTGTTCTGTCGGAAAAAATACATGTGCCGTTTTCGTGGTCTGACCGTTCCAAATTTTTAACCTGTTCCACAGTTAAAACTTCCCCTGTTCCAGTGTTCCCATTTATTAATGTTTGTCCGACTAGACACCCTTAAGCTAATAACAAATTTTCAGCTTGCTATTTATCAATTTTTTTTTGTACGCAGGATCCAGACCTACCATATTATGGTGTCGGTACATCTCTACAGTATGACTGAGTTTTTTACCAAGAAATGAACAAAACTCTACACTCTATACAACTATACGTAATTTAGATGTGTACTGTGCATATGTGTTTCATGTTTTTGTAATTGTAATGGAGGTTATTTATAAATTTTTACTATATTCTCCGGCTAACCCGGATTTTCGATAACCCGGATCGGCCGCGGTCCCGATTAATCCGAGTTATCGAGGTTACACTGTATTGTCAAATATTAGTTGTTCTTCCTTTTTTCTTCTATATCTCTAATTATGTGTTCCTGATACTCCTTCTTTTTTCATTTCCATTAGTTTTGTTGTCTCTGTCTCTGTTCTTGTCTGTTTATACCTTTCAATGGTTGTGCGAGAAATTTTGTAGCATCTTCCTTTTAGATTTATATTTCTTAGTTTTATGGATTTCAGGCAATCGTCATCGAACCATTTTTTTGTTGTTCTCCTTTTGTGTCCCAGTATTTCATTGGGGAACACGAATTGGGACATAATGAGACTATCAGATATTAGAAGAAGAGTAGAAGGGTATGTGGACTTACACTCATGCACTAGGCTCTACTATTAAGACTAGGAAGACTACAGTTATCGATGGCGTAGGTTTATTAATTTACAGACGAAAATTATAAAAATCAGCCATTTTTAACTTAAATTGTTAATAAATAATAGTATACAAAATAGTTATTTATGAAACAGTTCGTGAAGTATGCTTTTTGCGAACGCACGCGATGTTTGGAGCACGAGCGACAGCGGAGCGAGTGCTATACATCGCATAAGGTCGCAAAAGGTACTTCACGCACAGTTTCATACAATATTTTATCTACGATAAACAAATAAAAAAACTGTAACTCTTCGTCACTGGAATTCATTTCTATTCTACAATTTTTACAACTTTGATATTTAAAAATTCTAACTTCTTTCAAACAACAAAACTGTCAAAACTTTTGTTGTAATTTATTGCTCACATGTCATTACCATGACATCGCGATAGTTACGGATTATATGAAAGTGTGTCAAAAAACAGTGCGAGAAAATAAATCCCATTTAAAATACATTGTCACTCTTTGAATCCTTCACGCACTGCTATCTATAATGACAGTTTTCACAAACTAAAAACTTATACATAATATGAGATAGAGTAGATAAAAATCTTTTGATGAACTTTCGACATCTTTAATAGGTGCCTACACCTTTTTTACTACCAGAACAAAATTATTATCTCACTCGACTTTTTTTATTCAATTACTCATGTCGACAACTTTTCTAGTACGGAAAATTTTCGAGAGGGAGGGCGTTTTGTAAATATAGAGGTTTCCAAACCCTACAAGTTTACTCTGCAACTAGAGTACACTTGACAACTCGACATGAATAAAAAAAGTCTCATGAGGGATGCAATATTTTTTTAAGTGTGGGCCCAATGACTATAAATCTAAGTTTCTATAAATAAATAAATTTTAGTGGTCGTTTAGCTTTCTTCACAACCTATTGTATAGAAGATACTTATAAATTGATTGCTATTACTGCGTAACTTAATTTATGTCTTAATGAAGTTTTCCGATTACAAAAAACGAGGTAAATCATCGACTGACAGAGAAGGCGTCAATTAAATCCATCGTTGTAATGCAGCTTGTAACTGGACATGTCTCCGACGATAAAATTCACATCGAATCGATTGAATCGCAATCGATTATGTAGCTCATTTAAATTTGTCAAGCTGCGAGATTGATTATTAAAATGCCGATCTTGAATATCAAGGCCTACCGATAGCTACTGCCAACCAATAAAACTCGCGTAATTTGAATAATAAACAAATTTATTTGAAATATTGTTTATCTAACTAACGAGTGTCACTATAAAACACATTTCCGAAGAAACGGCAAGTTGGAGATCATTGGCGGCACGACAAAAAGTCTTCTTTTAGCGACGCTTACTTTACGTTTCCTAAGAGTCTGTACCAGTAGGTTTTTTTTCACACCTATGTAAATTGTTTCTATTTCTTATAAAGAGCATATAAAATCCTCCCAAACATCATTCTTAGTATACTACTAATCCCTTATGCTGAAAATGTTCTAGGAGAATATCAAGCCGGTTTTGGGGCAAAGAGATCAACAATAGATCAACTATTCACGCTGAGACAGCTTCTAGGAAAGGCATGGGAGTATAATAACAGACCCTTACACAATCTTTTCATAGACTTTCGACAGGCATATGATAGCGTAGATAGAAGCCAAGTATGGAATGCCATGGCGGAGTTCTCAATACCAAAGAAACTCATTAGGATGACAAAAGTCTGTATGGAGGGTGGAATATCTAAAGTACGTGTAAATAATAAACTGCCTGGCAGCTTTGAAATCAACAGTCAAACGGGGTGATGCGTTATCTCCTAACCGTGTATTAGAGAAAGCCATGAGATCAGCCGAAATAAAAACAGAACTGCTATCGGTTTAAGGTCTCAACTATTACTAGCATACGCAGGGGAAATTGATCTCGTTGGAGACTCTATCCTATCCATAAAGGACATTTTCAACAAGGTGGAAGGAGCAACAAGTGAAGTAGGGCTGAAGAGTAATGAAGAAAAGACGAAATATATGTGTATAAATAGAACGACACGAAAAGACAGGATAGGACAAAATGTGACGGTCAACACCTTCAATTTCGAACGAGTACAACATTTTAAGTATCTGGGGGCCGCAATGACAGCTGACAATGATGTTACTGAAGAAATAAAAGACAGAATCCAATCGGCAAATCGCTGTCTATTCGCACTGGATAAGCTTATAAAATCAAAAAATCTTACAAGAAATTCCAAGATCAAAATTTATAAATCCATCGTCACACCTGGACTAACATACGGAATTCGAAACTTGGACCATGACAAAAGCAAATGAAGAAAAGCTCAGACGTTTTGAATGAAAAATATTTAAAAAAATAATTTTCGTACCTCACCACGACATTAACACAAACCAGTATAAGATCAGGGGCCTGATTCTAAATCAAATTTCGACACTAAACAAGTCGCTTTCAATATGGCGACGGTTGAAATGCGATTGTGCGAGCCTTGTGGATTTTAGTTGAACTGACGTCATGAAATAGCGACTATCGAAATTAATAGCGACTTTAAAAAGGGTGTTGATATTATAATTTCGACTGTCGAAATTATTTGACACGGAGATGAATGATTGGCCAAAAGCGAGGTTAGGTTTAGTTTAGATGTGTTTTGTTTATTTCTTGCAAGGAAAACTAAAGCAAAAGGTATTATAATATAGCTGGGTTTAATTGAAATTTGCTTGTTTTGAGGAATTAGATAGAATAGTATTAAATTAGAAATATAATAATCGAGAATGTCCACAACATGAACCATCAACTCAATGAAAGATGTAAGGTAATAATCTGGGAAAATTAGTAAAAAACAAGAAAAATTAATTACCAGCTATTTTATTGCTGGACATGCTGAAATCAAATCTTAAGACTTCCTATATTAGTAATATAGCTGTGCAAGGTCCACAGAAAGTGTGCTATTTTGTTGATAAACAAATTAGCGCTCCGAAATCTTTTTTTATTATTGCTCTATAACTCCGAAAATTTTAACTTTAAACCAAAACACTCACATAAAAATTGACAGTAATTCTGCACATTGATAATTTATTCCAATTTCCTTCGACGGAAATTTTCCTCGGAAAATTCGGGTTTTCCAAACAAAATCTTTAATTTTCAACTAAAATTTGAGGGAAGTAATTATTTATCAATAATTAAATAATTTGGTGACAGTGACATAAATCTTTTTTGTTATAAGTGTCTTGAAGATATGAAAATTTGTATGTACAAAGAGGACCGGAATTAAAAGGTATCTAATGGTTCAAAGATTAAAATCCTGTTGTTTATAACTCTGTCACAAATGCCGGTCAGATTTGACCGGTTATACCTGGAATCACTCCTCGCAATTCAATTTGTTTTTCTTCGAAAAGGACACAGAAGCCGTGCCCTTTTCAACAGCGTCAACTTAATTTAATTAAATCTAATATTTTCTGAGGGGTTCTATTTGTTTATAAGCCAAAAAATTGTTTCTTTATAACATTCCTGAGACCGCTCAAATGGTCCAATTTCAATCCTGTAAGGAACGTTGAATAGGTATAGTGCTTTTTTATACGAAAATCATAGTTATTCTGGTGTATCATAATCTTTCTGGTTATTATTTCGACCGAAATTTTTTAATTAACATTTTAATTATTGCTAAACTATTGGTTAGATTGTCGCCGGTCTCCTGATATACAGAGGGGGGCTAAATTATGGAATAAATTCATTTTCTCTAAAATTTTTTACGATTTTAGAGAAAAATCCCGAAACAGGTCGATTTTTATTTTTACATTAAATTTCTTGGCATATATTTCAAACTAGTGACGTCATCCATCTGAGCGTGATGACGTAATCGATTATTTTTTTAAATAGGAATAGGGGTTCGTGTTGTAGCTCATTTACAAAGGCGTTCAATTCTCTATTCAGTATTATAAACATTAATATCATTATTTATACAGGGAGGCCAAAAAAATTTTTGAATTAAATTAATTGACGCAAGAAGAAGAATGCATGTAATTTATTTAACTCAAAATACATTCTATTGCTGTCAGAAAATAGAAAAAAATGTTTATTTTGCAAATAAACATTGATTTTAGCTTAAATTAAATGTTCAAACTGCCAATAGATAGGAGGGAGGCTGTTTGTGATTTAATTTAAGCGAAAAGAAATGCTTATTTGTGAAATAAACCTTTTCTTCTATTTTCTGACAGCAGTACAATGTATTTTGAGTTAAATAAATTAAAATTCAAAAAATTTTTTTGGCAACCCTGTATAAATACCTAATGATAATAATGTTTATATTACTGAATAGAGAATTGAACGCCCTTTCAAATGACCTACCACACGACCCCTATTCCCGTTAACAAAATTATCGATTACGTCATCACGCTCAGATGGATGACGTCACTAGTAAGAAATATATGCCAAAAAATTGTAATTTAAAAATAAAAATCGACCTCTTTCGGGATTTTGCTCCAAAATCGTCCGTTTTAAAGAAATGAATTTATTCCATAATTTAGCCCCTCTGTATAATCTACTATAATAAATCTTTCATGTCATCAATTATTTAATTATTGATAAATAATTAGGTACTTCCCTAAAATTTTAATTGAAAATTGCAGATTTTTTGGGAAAACTCGGATTTTCTGAGTAAAATTTTTGTTGAAGGAAATCGGAAAAAAATAACTTTGTGCAGAACTAAATTACGGTGAATTTTTATTTGAGTGTTTTTGGCTCAAAGGAAAAATTTTAGGAGTTACAGACCACTAATTGAAAAATAAAGAAGATTTAGAAGTGCTAATTTGTTTATAAATAAAATAACACACTTTCTGCGGACTTGTCATACCCCATATTACTAATAAAGTAACGCATAAATTCGTTATTTCGTAAACTGGTTACTTTAAGGAAAATTCCCGAAACACGTCGATTTTTATTTTTAAATTACGGTTTTTTGGCATATATATC
This sequence comes from Diabrotica virgifera virgifera, assembly GCF_917563875.1. Taxonomy (NCBI): domain Eukaryota; kingdom Metazoa; phylum Arthropoda; class Insecta; order Coleoptera; family Chrysomelidae; genus Diabrotica; species Diabrotica virgifera. The sequence goes on from NC_065445.1 coordinate 8,499,790, forward strand.
ATACTAGTGAAGTCATCCATCTGGGCGTGATGACGTAATCGATGATTTTTTTAAATGAGAATAGGGGTCATATGATAGCTCATTTAAAAGGGTATTCAATTCTCTATCCAAGAATATAAACATTAACATAATTATTTATACAGTGTGTTCAAAAAACATTTTTTAATTAAAATAAGTGAGACAAAAAGAAGAATATAATGTAATTATTTGATTCAAAATAAATTTTACTACTGTCAGTAAACAGAAAAAAATTTTATTTGACAAATAAACATTGATTTTCGCTTAAACGAAATGTTCAAACTGCCAAGCGACAGGTGGGTGGCAGCTTTAACATTGAATTTAAGCAAAAAACAATATTTATTTCTCAAATAAACATTTTTTTCCTGTTTTCTGACAACAGTAAAACGTATTTTGAATTAAATAAATTACGTACATTCTTCTTTTTGTTTCAATTATTTTAATTAAAAAAATGTTTTTTGAACACCTTGTATAAATAATTAGGTAAATGTTTATATTAGTGAATAGAGAATTGAATACCCTTTCAAATGAGCTATCATATGACCCCTATTCTCATTTAAAAAAATCATCGATTACGTCATCGCGCCCAGATGGATGACGTCACTAGTATGATATATACCTATGCCAAAAAATCTGAATCTAAAAATAAAAATCGACCCGTTTCAGGATTTTTCATTAATGTCGCTGGTTTACGAAATAATGAATTTATGCGTTACTTTATGGACGCACTGTATATGCAATCTTAAGATTCGATTTTAGCAATAAAATAGCTGGTAAATAATTTTTCCCAAAAATGGCATTTTTTCGATAATTTTCCCAGACTATCAACAAGTTCCAATAAACGGGAGCGCCAACCCAAATTCTGAGCAGTCTCAACATGATAAGGTTAATATCCCCAGTTGTAACTAATATCGAAATGAATAAGAATCGCTATATTCTGCGGCTGTCATGGCGGTGTCGAAATGAAATTGCGACTGTCAAAATGAATTAGAATCAGGGCCCAGAACCAATATCGAATTAAAAGCACTCTACAATGACACCGATATTGTCCAAGAAATTAAGTCATAGCGACTAAGATGGGCAGGCCACGTACAAAGACTTCATAACGAGAGACTTGTAAGACTGTTATGGGAGGAGATTCCTACAGGCAAAGGACCACTGAGACGTCCCAAAATGCGATGGAGAGATAACATCCAAGCAGATCTCCGGAACAAGAACATTCCATTTGACCCTACGTTAATGGAAGATCGAACACATTGGAAAAAAGTTGTACAGTCAGCCAGGACCTACCCAGGGTTGTATGTAGCGCTACGTGATGATGATGATGGATTCAATCCAGAAAAATAAAAAATTGACCAGATTCGTTGAATAAGATGGATCCTTGAAAAACATTAGAATTTCCTTCTCATTTTGCCAAGCATGATTGCTTCACTTTTGCATATGTTATATTTCTAATCTACTTCCTTGGCGTACTAGCTTTGGATTTTCTTGTACTACGTTTCTGTTTACATTTATATAATTGTTACAGAAATTCTCAGAAAAAGCGTGAATAATATACCGCCTCCGAACAACCAGTGTTCGTTATTTACGAATACAAAAAATTATTTATGTACAAATAGTTTAAAATATCTCTAGCGCCGTGTCCTATTATTGCATGTTTGCATGCAAACCAGAGAACAGTGCCGCTGTAATAAGCTTTCACGGGGTCCAGTACTCTTAATAGAAAAGAATTTGTTTGTTAATTTTTCTATTTTAGACTGTGGTAATGTATATCATGTATATCATGATGTATATCAAAAGAAAACAGAATTAGAATAGAAAAAGCTAGAAGTGCATTCACTAATAAATATGAAACAAATATTATGTAGTAGAGACCTCAGCCTAAATATTAGCAAACGAGTACTAAAGTGTTATGTATTTTCTGTTCTTTTGTATGGTGTGGAGATATGGACTCTTAATAAACAATGTCTCAATAAACTGGATTTGGACATATCGAACAATGCTGAGAATCTCCTGGACAGACAGAATAGCCATAATGAAGAAGAATAGAGAACAGTAGGGAGATACAGGATTCCATAAAAATAAGAAAACTGCAATACTTGGGTCATATAACACGTGGTAGCAGATATGAACTCCTAAAATTAATAATGCAGGGAAAGATTCTAGGAAGGCGAAGTATAGGTAGAACAAAAATGTCCTGGCTTAGAAATCTCAGAGAATGGTTTGGATGCAGCTCAACTGAACTCTTTCGGGCTGTAGTGTCAAAAGATAGAATAGCAATGATGATTGCCAAACTTCGCTGCGGAAATGGCACGCAAAAAAGAATATCACAAAATAAGCTTGACTGTGGATGTACAAAAATTAAAGTTTGAAGAAGATATTATGGATGATTTAGGCTTAGAGTTAAATTTTTTAGGGAATCTATATCTGGATATAGATTATGTTTCAATTCATGGCCTGAATATTGTAACTTTCGGATTTTCATTGATTTCGTTACTTTTGTACTCTCTTTCATTCGGTGGACTACACGAACCGAATTGAAACAGTAAGCATTTATAAAAATGAAGACAATGTTTACAAACAAAGACATTCATTTGCCTCTCAGATTTAGGGCTCTAAGATGCTACATATTTTCTATATTACTATACGGAATGGAAGCTTGGACATTGAAGAGACAACACATAAGAAGAATAGAAGCGTTCGAAATGTAGTGTTACAGAAGAATATTCAAAATTCAGTGGGTTCAAAGGATTACCAATGTTGAAGTACTACGACGTTTAAATAGGACGTTTACTAGGACGTTTAAGTTTAAATAAGGAGTTACAAATAATTTCTATTGTGAACCAGTGGCGGATCTACGGGGAGGGAAAAGGGGAAATAATCCCCCCCACAAGGTCCAAAATTAAAGAAAAAAATTGTTGAAACATAAAAATATATTAGCTGACATGAAACTTACACCACAGACTGACAAATTTAACCCAATAAACAAGCTAGTAAGAAACATTAAGGAAACTTAATGCATGTAAGTTATTATTTATGTCTTTTATGTAGTTTGGGTTCATCATTTTATCTTTTGGTTGGTGTTTTATTGGAAGTTCTCTCCTCTTAATAGAATAGAATAGAAATATGCTTTATTGCCATGAAAAATTTTACTATTTTATCGACAAAGCTTATAAATAGTAAAAAAAAAACAAAACAGTAACAATCCAATTTACTAAAATTACATAAATCGTCAATAAGTTAAATAAAATAAATAAATAAATCGAAGTTAAAACAGAAATAATCAATTGCAAAAATTTAAATAAATTGCAAATCCATAGTCTACCTAATAATTAATAAAAAAGGTTTAAAAGTTAAAAAGTTAAGCTAGCAAAAGCAAAAGCAAAAGTTAAGGCAAATTTTCCCTCCCAAGGCAGACGTCTAGATCCGCTATCTATTGTTGTGAACAGTATAAAAACAAGAAAACTGGAATATTTGGGTCACATATCCAGAGAAGAAAAATATGAGTTGCTGAGAATTATTATGGAAGGAAGGATCCAAGGAAGAAGAAGCATAGGTTGGATATCATAATAGCCATAATGATATCCAACCTCCGATAGGAGATGGAACTTTAAGAAGAAGACTACATATTTCATTTCTTCGTTGTTCTTCATTCGTCGGTAGATACACACCTTAAAGCCTCAATTTTTTTTCATTTCTGTCTCTGTAAGCATCCAGCTCTCCATGTCATATAGCAATGTGAAGAATTTGTAGAAGCATATTATTTTAAGGTTTAATGTAATGATGTAATTTCTGTTTCAGAGGTTTCACGACGGTCATTTAGGGAGGAAGTATAGAGAAGATAATTCTCGGATCAGCATAGGTGAGTTCTAAATTGGCAATCCACATCACTATATTATGTGTTTAGAAATACATCATTCGGTGTGGAAAAATGCTTTGACATTTGGTTTAAACGCATACAAAAAATGTGTCTGTATCTGTAGCATTACTTTAAGCATTGTAATAGTCAGACCTGTACTAACATATGGATGCGAAACGTGGACCATGACCAAAGCAAACGAAGAAAACTCAGACGTTTTGAACCAAAAATACTTTGAAAAATTTTCGGACCTCACCACGACATTAACACAAACCAGTATAGGATCAGAACCAATATCGAATTAAAAGCACTCTACAATGACACCGATATTGTCAAAGAAATTAAATCACAGCGACTAAGATGGGCAGGCCACGTACACAGATTTAATAACGAGAGACTTGTAAGACTGGTATGGGAGGAGATTCCTACAGGCAAAGGACCACTGAGACGTCCCAAAATGCGATGGAGAGATAACATCCAAGCAGATCTCCGGAAAATGAACATCCCATTTGACCCTAGGTTGATGGAAGATCGAACAAATTGGAAAAAAATTATACAGTCAGCCAGGACCCACCCAGGGTTGTAGCGCTACGTGATGATGATGATAATTGAATGTGAAGAAAGATGAGTTTTTAATTAAAAATAAATTATTATTAAATAAAAGATTTTCTGGCTAAATGGTCTTTAACAAAGCCATATAATTAAGTAAAAAAAAATGTAGTAGGTTTGTTATTAAAATATAAGGCAGTTTTATGGTAGGGGAGCCCAAGCAGAGATTTTTGCAGTTACTCGAGCGCGTCAGATTATTACATGGGGAGAAACTTTGTACCCTGAAAATGTACCTCTACCATATATTGGATCTTAATGCAGTGGAGTTCGTTAAGGGGGGGGGGGTGACGAAAAAAAATATCTCCTTAGAAAAGCTCGAAATCGTCAGATTAATAGAAGGTAAGTTAAGTACATGCAAAACAGTGTATATGTTATAGTTCAAGTTTATTATCCAGTTGGAGTTGACTATTCCTAGTTCGAGCAGTGGCGGCCCGTGAGGTAGTGCCATAGAGCCATGGCACTACCTTGCTAACTATCCATAAACATATTTTTTATCTTCAAAACTTTTTAATTACTATTAATTTTTTTGTGTGTATTTCTTTTGATCTTCATAAATTATATAAAATATGGCAACTATGGGCGCAATACAATCCCTGCCGACAGCGGAGAGTATTCGACAGGAGAATCTCCTTCGCGCCGAAGTCAGTACTGGCACGAGTAAAGAGAGAAAGATTTTACGAGCATTATATGTAAGTGACAGAGAAAGAGCTATATTGGACTATTAGTATACCTTAACATTAGAATCTCTTTGCCAGGCACGAGGGTAGATGAAGCCAGGTCTATTTATTTTGAGTTTCTTTACGTGCTGGTTTGTCGCTTTTATTATGTATATTTTCTGTTAAAAAGTTTTTGTATTTATAATTAAACTTTTGGTGCATCGTGATCGTGGGTATTTAGATAATATTTTGATTATTTCTTAAGTTTAATTTATTAATTGACAATAAAGATTAGTATTTTAAAAATTTTTTTGGTGGTTTTTCGCTAGAAAAAAAAACTACAAATGTTATAAGGTGTTGTGGAGCTTTCGAGTTAGCTTTAAGAGGTCACGACGAAAAAGAAAATTCAGAAAATAGAGGCATATTATAAGGAGCTGGTCAATTTTAGCGCCGAATTAGACAACGACTTAAAGGTTCATATTATTCAAAGTACCAGATCTTTCAAAGGTCTACCTTCTCCGGACATTTAGTTGCTTCTAATTTATTTATGTCGGAGAAGTTTTCTGCTTATAATCATCAGTTCTCCGAATCATTTCTTAATGAACCATGGAGACAATTTTAATTTTTAAGCAAAACTCGGTTTAAAACTGAATTAGAAGTAGGTACTGTATTAGCGAGACGAATTAAGTACTACCTCTGGGCTCTGGGGCTGTTTCGCTATCGGTTTTATTGTAGAGGGAAGGTTCAAAAAGCACATTTGAAGAAACTATTAAACTTTTAAGTATTTTAGTTACCATTCCTATATCAACATCTGAAGCAGAACGCTGTTTTTCGATGTTTACATCGAAACCTAGTGCTTTAGGTATGCTATCTGCAGAAAAGCATTTTGTAAATTGTATTGATAATTTTAATTATAAAGTCATTGAAAACTTTGCAACCAAAAAATAGAAGAACGAACTTCATATATCGTAAACTTTAAAAGTGACATTACAAAAATTTGTGCATGTGTGTGAATAATGAAATAGTATTATTTTTATAAATTGGTAAATACAGACTAAATCGTAATAACAATTTTCAAGCACTATCAGCAGTAAATGCTGGTGGTAGGTTAAGAGGTTTTTATTATTAATTAATTTACGGAACTGTTTTGATCAATGTTGGACAATTGCTTGGCACCTCAGATCAATAAACTTAAGATATGTACATAAGATAAAAGTATCCGCGCATATTTTTTTTAGTTTTTGTTGTCAGTATACCTTTTTTTGACAATATCGTGAATCCGTCACTAAAAATTTTGGCGGCTGCCCGAGTTGTGGCACTACCTTCTTAAAGTGGTACGAGCCGCCACTGAGTTCGAGTCAACTCAAACGGCTGGTTTCAGTAAATGTTGATTATAAATATAAAATGAAGATTTTTATTCAACATTTACTAGTAAAAGTAGACTCCAACTAGTTAAAGTATACTCTTCCCAATGCCATTTAGTTGATTCACACATAAATAACCGATTCTAGAAATTAAATAATGTTACTGGATATTAGGCCAGGATATGAAATATTTTGGCCCGCAATTTTTTCGTCCAGCATGGATTTACTTGAAATTTTCACAAAAGGTAGGGGCCCAAGGATCATTTTCTATGTCATGCCGCTGTACGCTAAAATCTTAGGGGTGATTGCCACTCCATCTTGGGGGCGGGAATTTTTTATTAAGTACATTTTAATTATGCGAAAATCGATGGAAAATGTAATTCTAAGAAAAAAATATTATGATTAATTATTTGTATGGGAAATAAGCCACAATTAAAATGAAAAAAATAATTTTATTAACGTTTCGACGCCCAAATCGGGTGCCGTTGTCAAAATACAAAATATTACTAAAATAAACAAAAGAGTCGTTGCTAAGCAAAAAAATTCTTCTAATAATTTATTTAATCTCACTCATTTATATTGGCAATTCAGACATATATTATACATTTTAAAGTAGAAGACTTTAAAATGATATTGCCAATATTTATGAGTTGCGTTCCTGGGACGACTTACTGAAAGATAGTTCATTCGATTACATGAAATCAACCCCAACTCAAGAATATATATATCAATGTTATATTAAAAATAGAGAATTTGAGAGATCTCAAATATGTCAACACGCATGGGATAATGAACATAGAGTTCAGTGGAGAGATTCAAGTATAGTCCTGAAAGAATCAGATAGTAAAAAGAGAAAAATCAAAGAAGCGGCTCTAATTATGCTAAATGAAACCAATTGTGTCGCAAATTCCTCGGTAGAATGCAGTAGGATGTGGTTACCCATACTGAAAGAGGAAGTCAATAGAAAGAAAATACCAAGATTAGTAAGTCAATAATATCGAGCTAGTACATATTTTATATTTTAGTATTACTTATATATCTAGTATTATTAATATTATTTATAATTTAAACATGTTACAAGTCAGAATTTTGGTATTCTTTTTTGAGAGTAAATTAATGTAAGACTAAATACTTACGATGTCGGGATAGTATCACAGGGTTTTTCCTGGTTTTCCCTTGTGATTTACTATGAAGTCTCTAACGCGAGAATTTTACTGTCGTTGCATTTGGTTGCCTTTTTAAAGTCAGATCACATGCTATAATTTTTTATGACGGATATTCTTGAGTTGGGATTGATTTCATGTAATCGAATGAACTATCTTTCAGTAAGTCGTCCCAGGAACGCAACTCATAAATATTGGCAATATCATTTTAAAGTCTTCTACTTTAAAATGTATAATATATGTCTGAATTGCCAATATAAATGAGTGAGATTAAATAAATTATTAGAAGAATTTTTTTGCTTAGCAACAACTCTTTTGTTTATTTTAGTAATATTTTGTATTTTGACAACGGCACCCGATTTGTGCGTCGAAACGTTAATAAAATTATTTTTTTCATTTTAATTGTGGCTTATTTCCCATATAAATAATTAATCATAAAAATACCACAAGGAAATAGCTTCAGAACAACATTAAAAAAATATTATTTACGTTTTCTTCGTAAAACTAATACTTTTCCAGATATTCGCGGTTGAAAATAACAGTTTTTCGACGAAAAAATCTTCTTTTTTAGAGGGTTTTTGAGAATAACTCAAAAAATATACATTTAATAAAAAACTGTAGCTTTAAAAGTTGTATTTTTAAAAACACAAACGAAATCCTTTTTTATAATTTTTCTAGAACCAATACAAATTGAAATACGGCATGTTAAAGGTTAACTTTTTTCGTCAAATGCATAATTTGAAATATTCAAAGCCAAACAACAGATAAACTTTGCATTTTCCGAGGAAAACGTACAGAATATTTTTTCATGTATACAATTAGACCTTTAAAAAAACGTTTCTAGCATAAAACTTTAGCGGTTTATGATCAAAAATAAGGTCGGTACCTACTTTTTTCTACGAAAAAATCAGTGAAAACAACCCCCTAACTACCCACCAAAATAAATGTTTTTATACGTAATTATATTTATTTTTTTCTGTATAGATCTATTAAATTACTTATAAAAATTGCAATTTTACTAAGGGTGATTTTTAAGGGTTGAAATATTATGATATATCCTAAAGCATAAAACAATCATTATTTAACTAATCAAAACCAGATTTTGTCCATATGTTTATAATGTTTTTATATAATTTTTTACAATAAGGGGTAGTTTAGACCCCTAAAAATAATCAACTTTTGAGCATGATATGCAATATGAAGTACAGGGTGAGATGATCCTAATTCCAAATTTTTATGCAAATCGATGCAAGCCGAAATCATTCTTTCAGGATAAATAAATTTTTTATATATATAGCTCCAACAAGGGTGGTTTTAAGAGTTGAAATATTATGATATTATACCGTAAAGCATAAAACAATCATTATTTAACTAATAAAAACCAAATGCTGACCATATTAAAGTTTAAAATAATATTTTATAATTTTTTACAATTAGGGGTAGTTATCATCCGTAAAAAACCAAAAGCGTACAACGGCTCAATATAGAAAATAAACTACAGGATAAAATGAGCCTAATCCCAAATTTTTTGTACAAATCTATGCTCGCAATTTACAAAAAATTGTGAGTTTTGCTATTTTTTCAGCTTCATTTCCTGGCCTATATGTTCAAATCATAAGTATAGTCGGTTTGGTAAACTCAGACACAACTGGCTAGTGATTTTAATTGATAATTTTTTTGTTTTTGGCCAAAATTGGCAAAATTAGGAACTATTTAGTAATTATTAACTATTTAGTAATTATTTTTTCGCCAATTTTAACAAATTGGCAAAATTACTTACTAAAATCACTAGCCAGTTGTGTCTGAGTTTAGCGAACCGACTATAGTTGAAACGGTCAAAACTAAGAGACGCACAGTCATCAAAAAAGCACGTGAGATTATATTCGTATAATAATCAACTTTTACTCAATCGATCCAAGAATAAGTCAACTCAAACTAGTAAAAGTTGAATTAAATTTTTCAAATCAACTTTTACTGCTCGTTTTAGTTGGAGTTGACTCGAACTAGGAATAGTCAACTCTAACTGAGAATCAACTTGAACTGTAACATATACATATTTCAAAAATCTGACGATTTGAGCGGTGCGTAAGGTAATGGGTGAGTCCCAAAGTTTCACAAGAGAAAAGCGAATATTTCGCGAAATTAATGACAGATCGAAAAACTAAAAAATACGTGCTCAATATTTTTCAAAAATATATCGAATGATACTAAACACGATTTCCCACGGAGAGGGGTGGGGGGTAAATTTAAAATTTTAAATACGAATCCCGCGATATTTCGCGAAATGAACATCAGATCGAAAAACTGAAAAATACACTTATTCAATATACTTAAAAAATCTATCGAATGGCACCAAACACGACCCCCACGGAGGTGGGGTGGGAGGTTACTTTAAAATCTTAAATGGGAGCCCCCATTTTTATTGTAGATTTGGATTTCTTACGTAAAAAATAAGTAAATTTTATTCAAGACATTTTTTCAAATTATGGAAAGATGGCGCTATGATCTAAAAAAACGATTCTTGGAAATGGAAAATTAAATTAAAAATGAAAAGTCCCCACTAAAATGGAAAACTTTACTTAACTTTTTTGGTTTTAGGACCTACTCTTCACAACCCAATAGGTCCCCATAACGCTTGAGTGACTACACATTTAGCATACTTTGCTCCCCTACCATTAAATAAATATGACAAAATCTGTCTCAAATGGGAAAAGTAGCAATCGTAGTATATTTCAATAATTAATCAAAATTAATTCCTATTATCGTATTAATCTTAATGCCATTTATTCCTAATACCGTTTGTTTATGAAACCTGTTCTACAATCAAAAACTTTCATTTCACGTTACTTGCGGTAATACCTAAAAGGTTTACCTGTACATGCTAATGGCCATTGTGCGTTTGAGAATGAAACACAACAAAAGTTACATCTGTTTCTAATGCGAATCATGGCGTTATTGGACAAGATAACGAGAAACTCGTCTGGTATTCTGTGCCGATTTGGAGACTATGAATATGGGTATGTGGGTAAAGTGGGAAATACGAAAATGGTACTGGAGGCTTGAGAAAATTGTTAATTATATTGTGTAAACCTATTTGCCAAGTCGAGACCGTTGGTTTTTAGCAAGTACATTGAGGAAAAAAGAAACATAATAAACAAACATTCAGATTCCTTTAAAAACATTTTGCCGGCGATGGAACCGTTCTGCAATCTTTATCACAAATTTTCCACTACCAAAGCGTCCGTTTGATGTAAAATTGAAAATTGTAATATGTATAATTTTTGCAAAAGTTACTAACAATTTATTCCATTCTAAAATTTTTACCTCTTTTTATTATTTGTAAATAATTAAATGCACCAAAAACCTTACCATCACCCATTTTACTTCCGGTTCCCAGTGTCCATTCACCTCTAACGCCCCAGTCCAATAACTTTGGTAGACGATGGTCTGTAATTCTTTGTACATGTTATTGCTGTATTTATTCTATGCTGGTGGTTGTTCTATCTATCATTTGTCTTATTCTTACATTTGTTACGTGCGTCATTCTGGATATACTTGCTGATCTGAACCCAAACATCCATATTGAGTAGCGTTCATGGACTACCATCTAACAGGGGTGGCCAAACTGTGGCTCGCGAGCCACATGTGGCTCTTTGAAGGATTATTTGTGGCTCTCAATAAATGTGCCTGAATTACTTTTAATTTAAAAGACCAAGTGTAACTTTAGGACTTTGACAAGGAGCTCCCTTATTACAGTGGCTATTCAATTTGGCCTTAGAATGTGTAATAAGTAAATATTATCTGAGCTGACAGGGGGATTTGCGAATTGATGATCAAAACTATTGTTGGCCTTTGCTGATGATCTAGGTGTAGTCGCTCATTCTACAAGAGACGGGAGTGTTTTCACCACTCGGGGAAGAAACAGGTAGTCTCAGCCTTCGAATAAATGAAGAGAAGACGAAATACATGATAGTAACACAAAATCCAAGACCAAGAGATAGGCAGAACATAAAGTAAAAGAGTTTAAATAGATAGGGGCGGTAATCTCAGATGACAACCACATATTAAAAGAGGTCTCGGCAAGGATAGCTACGGGGAATAGAGCATTATACTTCCTATCATCATTGTTGATCTAAGTTGCTAAAAAGACATCTAAATTAAGACCGTACATGCCAATTATTCGCTCAATGGTTACATATGGAAGTGAAACGTGGACTCTATATCAACGGGAAATAAATATGCTGCTGGTTTTTGAAAGAAAGGTTCTCAGATTGATATTTGGCCCTTAAAGAGATGAATTGACAGGAGAGTGGAAAAGGCACCGCAAAGCTGAATTGGTGACTGTGTATGGTACTGAAAACATCGTCAGATATATAAAAGCTAAGATAAGATGGGCAGGAAATGTGGTAGGATCAGAGGAAGACAGAGTGTTAAAAACAGTGTTTTTTGAGAGACGGTAGAAGATCAGTAGGCCGTCCCAGAAAAAGATGGAAAGATTATGAAGAATCGAAGTATCCTGAAATATTAAAGGCTGCTTTTAAATTATTTGCATATTTGAAACAACTATGTAAGCCATTTTATTTCACTTTAAAATTCATGAAATCCAAATAGTGAGAGAAAAATTTAATACCTTTTTTACACTTTTTAAATAACTGTTTAATTGCGGCTCGCGAAAAATTTCTAATTTTGAAAAATGGCTCGGACTATCCAGGAGCTTGGCCACCCCTGACTATAACATAGTTAACTATCCACGGCGGCTGACAAAACTTTACGAAACTACAAGGAATTTTCGACTTACAAGGAAAGTGAAAAGTCTCCCTTCTCTATAAGGCCCTTCTCCATAATGCTCTATTCCAAGTCGGTGGAGGGACTCCAAAAAATTGGCTTCCACAGGGAAGTGTCCTTACGCCGATTGTATACGACAAATACCAACATATACCAACAACCAACCCATAAACCAAAAAACAAGACAATTTATTTACGCTGATGATAGAGCTAAGGAATAACCTTCAATGAAGTCGAAATAAAACTGACAAATGCCCTAGGAGCAAGCACTGTACTATGATGAAATTGATGAAAACCATCTCAAACCCAATTCCACAATAACCTAAGTGAATACAAAATTGAGCATACAACCACACACTCTCTTCTTCTGCCTTAGCATGTTTTTCGGCCAAAGAGTTTGGAGTACCAGTGTTGGCAAACTCAGCTCACGCTAAAAAATTTAGCGTGGCTCTAAAACGAATACTGCTCAAAGAAGCAATGTGAAGCTTCGGAACCCGATTGATAATAGAAGTCGACCACGGCAAGAAATAAGGATAAGAGAAAAATATCCAAAATCCAGAAGAAAATTACCACATGGAACATCAGATTGCTCAACACCAGCGATCAAGAAATCTCCCAAGTGATGGAAGGGAAACAGATGCACTCTATAAAAAGCAAAAAGGAAAGGAAAAGGACAATCAAAATTAGGTAAATATTATACTACTCTACAGTGGAGTAGCAAAAGAAAACGACCAAAGAAGGGGTAGAAAAGAACAAGACAGAATACCACAAGAATGGAGACCAAGCATTTCAATACCTCCCTTCAAAAAGGACAAGTCGGACATGAAGAATTACAAACACAAAACTAAAATTAACAACCAAAGTGATAATAAACAAACTAAATGCAATGAAAACACTAGCAGAAGAACAACAGGGTTTTAGGTCGAGAAGATCATGGACAGAAACTTATATTTATAATGAGGCAAGTGCAAGAGTGCAGGGCCCCCGTAAGAACTACTGGCGCCTGTGTGCAAAAAGGATTTTGGCACCTCTTAAGGCATTTTTATATTTTTTTTATTTATTATTTTGAAGGTAGGTGGTAGGTGCTTTAAATAATGCAAAATAGGTACAAATAACACCATAGCAAACCTTAATTGAATAAGGTTTAAGGGGCTTTATTGAGTAAATTCTGCTGGACCATCTTGTCACACTTAGAGGGTTTAAACTTAACTCAAAAACATTTTTTTCTCACCCCACCCACAACATCCCACCTTTTTGTGGATGACGAACCCAGAGTACCGCGATTCAAATTTTGCCCATTTAGACGGGACTGTATCGTCGCCGCCGTTAGCAAAATTATTCCGATTCGATTTTTTTGCACAAACTTACTCAAAAAGAGGTCCCTTATAACAAATCCACTGGGTGCCAGGCGGTGCTGTGGTCGAAAAATTGTTTAAACATTTTTTAAAACAAATTCACAAAAAAAATGTTTTCATTTCGAACAAATTTTTTGTAGATAACTTGTAGGCCTGGATCTCGCGTACCAAAAAAAAGTTGATTAATAGTAAGCTGAAAATTTGTTAATAGCTTAACCGTGTCTAGTCGGACAAACTTTGATGTATGGAAACACTGGAACAGGGGAAGTTTTAATTGCGGAACAAGTTAAAAATTTGGAACGTCAGACTATGAAAACGTCACATGTATTTTGTCGGACAGAACTTCCAATTGATTTGTTACCCATTCATTAAACTCTCATGCAAAAATCAGACTGCTATTTATCACACATGCTATTTTAACATAATTCCTGTCATTTAACATGTTCTACGTGTCGGACTTATTATAATGCCCAGTTGGTGATAAATACCAGTCTGATTTTTGCGTGAGAATTTAATGAATGGGTAACAAATCAATTAGAAGTACTGTCCGACAAAATAATTGTGACGTTTTCGTAGTCTGACGTTTCAAATTTTTAACCTGTTCCACATTTTAAATTTTCCCTGCTCCAGTGTTCCCATACATCAAAGTTTATCCGACTAGACACCGTTAAACTATTAACAAATTTTCAGCTTTAATCAACTTTTTTGGTACGCGGGATCCAGGTCTATTGGGTCATTCTGAGTAAAAAAGGTCCCTTGTCATTTTTATCTAAAATTGATTGTTGTCGAGTTAAACGCGATTTAAGATTTGTAAAATGCGAAAATGGCCACATAACTCGACAACAATCAATTTTAAAGAAAAATCACAAGAGACCTTTTTTGTTCAGAATGATCCAAATTATCTAAAAAAATTGTTCAAAGTGAAAAAATTATTTTTGTGAATTTGTTAAAAAAAATTGTTGTAACAATTTTTCGACCCGGCACCTTGTGGATGTGTTATAAGGACCTTTTTTTAGTAAGATTATGCAAAAAATCGAATCGGAATAATGTCGCTAACGGGGGCGACGATACAGCTCGGTCTAATTAGTTATTTGATAGGTATACGATTTTGAAATCTTGTCGATTCATCATTTTTTTCATTCAGTCGATTCATCATTCATGCAGATTTTGTGAAAGGGTCTACAGATCTTTGGATGCAGGTGAATATGTGGCAGGTCTCTTTTTTGATCTAACCCGTGCCTTTGATTGTCTTGATAGTCGTTTTGTTAGCAATAAACTGTATAATATTGGTTTTAGAGGCATATTTTTAGATTGGCTAATCAATTATCTATCAGATAGGATCATTTCTGTTAAAATCAATGAAGCTATTTCGGAGGAACGTTTTATTAATCTGGGAGTTCCACAGGGCTCTGTATTAGGACCCCTGATTTTTTTGTTGTTTATTAACGATGCATCTAACCAGTTTGATATTTTGGACCTGACGTTATTTGCAGATGATACTTCTCTTGTGGTCTCAGCACAGACCTATGAGAAATTGGCATCTACTTGCAATAGTTTTTTAGCTCGGTTTAATGACTGGTGTCGATCTAATAACCTAATTTTAACTGTAGACAAAACAAAAGTAATATATTTTAATAACTTAAATTCTGTTAATCCTGTACTACATCTAAGTTTTAACAATGTACTACTGGATTCCTCAAATCATACTAAATTTTTAGGTATCCATCTCGACTCAAAATTAAAATGGTCAGTTCACATAGACATGCTCAGTAAGTCCCTTAATAAGTCGTACTATGCATTATCCCGTATTAAAAATATTATGCCCATCTCTGCGCTTTTAAATGTATACTATAGCCTTGTTTATAGTAGACTTTGTTACAACATAGTTTTATGGGGGAATGCAGTCAACAGTGACAGAATATTTATAACACAAAAACGTATAATACGAAAAATGTTTGGAATTAGACCTCTTGAGAGCTGTAAGCCCATATTTATTAAGAATAATATTTTAAGTTTTCCATGTATTTATATCTTCAGAATGTTACTATATGCTGTTGATAATATTCATATGTATGACAGAAATTCTAGTTTCCACAATTATTCGACACGAGGTGGCGACTTGCTGAGGGTACCTGGTCATAGATCGAGTAAATTTGAAATGTCAGTAAAGTATATGAGCATTAGATTGTTTAACGTTTTACCAAAAAAATATAGAACAATGAATAAATATTTATTTAAGAAATCCATTAAAAGCTTATTGCTTACCAAATGTTATTATACTGTGGAAGAGTTTGTTTCGGACAGAAATATTACCTAAATGTTATCAATTCTATCTACCTTAAATTGTTTATAAAATTTATAAATGTATTAATTTTATTGTTTGTTTGTTTGTAAAACTAATGACATGTCCTATACATTGTACGTCTTAAAGGATGAATAAATATTATTATTATTATTATTATTATTTGAGCGCCACATAATCGTTCGCTTATAGATGAGATAGAATTACCCCCACACACTATTGCACTGTCTGGAATTTTTCTACGAAATCAGGGTATAGTTAGGTATTTGTTATCTACAGAATGGGTGTTTTGTTATTTTTATAGTGGGATTTTTTATTTTATATCTA
Source organism: Diabrotica virgifera virgifera (assembly GCF_917563875.1). Lineage (NCBI taxonomy): Eukaryota > Metazoa > Arthropoda > Insecta > Coleoptera > Chrysomelidae > Diabrotica > Diabrotica virgifera. Next base: position 8,516,228 of record NC_065445.1, read on the forward strand.
TAGAAAGACTAATAATGCCATATGCCATCCAAACAAAGTAAAACTGAACTATTTAGTTTCTTACCTTTTATTTTAAAATTAATTTTTGCTTTTTGATTTTTTTTGTAAATATTTTTGCAATTTTTGACCCTCTGTTTTGGCGCCCCTAAAGGATGGCGCCCGTGTGCATTGCACACTTTGCACATATGGTAGCGGGGGCCCTGCAAGAGTGAATTGTAACATGCTGCGCAAGATCGTGAACAATATCCGCCAATTGTGATTGTGATGCGAGCTACTCACGCCTAAAATTTCAGCACGGTACTCGAAAGAAGAAGAAGAAATGCAAAAGAAATCTTTAGAATACATCAGTCCGGTATATTTATTTTTCATGGACTTTAAGAAGGCATTTGACAGAAAAAATTAAAGGACGTTATCCACTTATTGTACTCACGAGATATACCTGTATGAATAATCACGACGATCGAAAAACTAACTGACGCAATTGAAGTTGACAATGGAATAAGCCGGGGAGATTCCCTCATTCCTCTATTGCTCAACCTGATCATGGATAAATTAATAAAAAAAGGTAAGGGCTAAAAAATGATACCAAATGGGAGAAAAACAACTTAAAATATTCTGCTATGCAGACGACGTAATAATAATATCTCAGAGTGAAGATGATTGATGATTTACAACGTATGCTGCATCAATATAACCGCCAAAAAATTTAACCTTCCTAATTTACCCAAAAAAGACAAAATACATGGTTATAACAGCAAATCTACTAAGATGTAAATTAGACCTGGAAGGTCAGATAATAATAGAACAAGTGGTGGAGTTTAAGTTTCTAGAAATCACACTACTTAGCTATGTAAAGCTCGAAACAGAAGTGGAAGATCAAATTATTAGAGCAAAAAGAGCCGCAGGTTGCCTGAATGAGACAATATGGAGAAATAGAAATATCGGGAATGAAATGAGGCCATGAGAGCCAGAGTGGCCTAACTGATTTTAACATTACTTTACATAATCAAAGAAAATGATCAGAAGCTATCAATTGTTGATTGTTTTAGCAATTGTATGACAAAACTACTAAAACAATCTGATATTGTTAGCTTCTGATCATTTTCTTTGATTATGTAAGTAAAGTAATGTTAAAATCAGTTAGGCCACTCTGGCTCTCATGGTCTCAAATGAAAGGCAGATTTTACAGAACAGTGATCAATAATGGTAGGAACAGCAGAGATGAAAACCCTTAGAAAAATCGATGATGAGAGACTATAGGATAGAGCTAAAAGTACAGATATACGACGGAGATGCAAGGTGGAGAACGTCAACGACTGGATAAGAAGTAGAAGAGTATAATAGAATGATTGTATAAGTCGAATAACAACAAATAAAGTAGTAAAGACGGTGAAAGACCAATAGGAAGACGTTTAGTGGGAAGACCACGAAAACGATGGAATGACAACTTACTGGAGGCACATTGAAAACCAGGCAGAGGCCTGTCATCACGAAAAGAAAAAGAAGAAAAAGCTTCCAAGATAAATCTTTTACAGTGATATCTTAGGTGCTAAGACCTTTACGCTTGATAAATGATATGACATTCTTTAGTTTGCGTGTATTTCTCTGATATACTTAATGTTTTATAATAATCATAAATAACTATAAAAATAAAAAAATGTGTTACTATTATTCTATTTTGCTCGATATTTTACAATTGTTCGGAATGCGATTAAAAAAGACTGGGATTAAGCTTGTTAGTGGCAAACATTAATTGTTAAACCGGTACTAAACACTATATCAATATTTGTTCGTAATTGCGCAATCGGATCGACACAAAGAAATATTTGAACATATCAAAACGCTGTCAATTTAGTATATTTCACTAGTGTAGCCTTAAGGCTCGTAGATAGACGCAGACTGAAGCAGCACCGTATACATTAGCGGTCTTATTACGAGCAATCCTTAATTTGAATTATAGGTTGTAGATGTAGAAAGATAGAAGTAGGAACGATTTCTATCGATATGTCATGGCGAAACAGGTACAGAGTTCACATTTAAATTCAGAACAGGCCGAGGTTTGTATTTAATGTCATGATTAATAGGATTGTTATAAATAAGAGATTTAATTGATCGCTCGTATTTCTTTACGTTTGCGACTTTTGTTTTTCGAACTAATAACAGTTACTGTTCTTTTACAAGGTGGACCACTACGAAAATATTAACCGTTTATTACAGACACTGATTTAATTAAATATAGATACACATGCAAATTTCTATTTTAATTATTTAAATTTTATACACGCCCATTTTCCTAGCCACACCATCTATCCATCTTATTTCTGGTTAACTTCTTTCTCTGGTTACGTCTTGGGGCGTCTTCCGGGGTAACTTTCATTTGCTCGACTGGATGTGCTCCCCACCTACGGTATTTAAGCTCTGTTGCAGTATATAACTACACCCTTGCCTTCGGTTCTATCTCTTGTAGTGTCTAACTAGCAATCTATAAGTATTTTGCTCTAAAAATATTTATGATTGTTGTGTTGAACAACGTACGTAGGTTTTTCAGCCAGGAAATCCTTCGCCTTTCTGGTCCTCGCTTTCCTTCTACTTTTCCTTGCAAGATTAGTTGCAGCACCATATCTTTCACTGTTCCCCATGAAGTGACCGAGGTATTCGATTTTGGACCCGTGTTCAGCTGCCCCCCCCTCCCCCAACTAGCAAAAATGAAAAGACAAATAGCGCTGATTTATGAGCTATTTATAAGCTTTCATATTCCGTTGTTCTATTTATGAGCTCGTTACACTGAGGCAGGAATTTAATATTTTAGTGTAGGGTGGGCTGCCCCACTACTTAAAAATAGGGATATTGAATGGATCTTTGCGGCAGAATTACGAGCTATTTATGAGCTCTTAAAATGATATAGTTACGATTTTTGAGCTCATCACCTTCACCCCCAAACAACCCTTTAATTAATAAGAGAAACATGCTGAAAAAAATTAAAATATATCGTATCGCCGGTATAATTCCTATAGCTTATATATTCTAAGAATAAACTCTTAAATCACGCGCATTTCGATTATTGAGCTACAACCTCTTCGAAAGAAAACCACCCCATCTTCCCGGTTTAAGAGAGAGTTGAACTTAAAATGCATTAAATTAATTATTTGGCGACTACATATCATTTAATAATTTATGAGCTCCGAAAATACGCACATTTAGATTATTAAATTTTAATTCCTTTTGTATAATGCAGTCACTGAAGGTAAAAATTAACTATTACCTTCAATTTCTGTGAACCTTCATCGATTTTCACGAAAATTGGTGAGTGGTTATAGAAGTCTCAAGAAACAAAGGTGACATGGTGCTATCTTGCGCCTTTAACCTTAGGGTGGATACCGCCCCTTCTCGGGGGTGAAAATTATTTTATTAAAAATAACTCCACAAATCGATATAAGGACAAATTATAAGCATATTTTTTTTTATATAGAGTTATTAAAATAAGTCAATACTTTTTGAGGTACTTATTAAAGTTCAAGGATTTTAATTATTCGTGAAAAAACGCATGTTTTAAAGCGGTTTTTTGTAAATCACTGAAAAACTAAGTTTTTACAAAAAAGTTAATAGTAGTTTAATTCGTATAGCTTATATTCTAAAAATAAACTCTTAAATCACGCGCATTTCGATTATTAAGCTGCAACCCCTTCGCAAAAAAATTACCAAATCTTCTCGGCTTAATAGAGAATTGTACTTAGAATGAATTAAATTAATTATTTGGCGACTACATATCGTTTAGTAATTTATGAGCTCGCAAAATACACGCATTTCAATTATTGAATTGCAATTTGCTTTCTATAGTGCAGTCACTGAAGGTAAAAATCAACTGCGACCTTCGATTTCGGTGAACATCCATTAATTTTCACGAAAATTGGTAAGTGGATAGAGGATACCTCAAGGAACAAAAATAACATGGTAGATGTCACCCCTTCTCGGGGGTGAAAATTACTTTATTAAAAATAACTCCACAAATCGATAGAGGGACAAATTCTAAGCAAAATTTGGTATATCATGTTATTAAAATAAATCAATACTTTTTGAGTTATTAAAGATCAAATTTTTAAATTTTTGTTAAAAAAATGCATGCTGTAAAGCGAGTTTTCATAAATAACTTAAAAACTGTAAGTTTTTACAAAAAAGTTTTCATCCCTAAAATCGAAGATAATAAAAACTATAATAAATTCCTTACTTGTAACCATTTAATGTTAATTTAAAGTAAGTTATATAGGTAATTGAATATAAATTTTTTTTCTGTGAGTATTCAAATCTAAGGATCCAAGTTTAAATAACGGGAACACGATGAGTTTTATAACACTTCCTAAATACTTGTCAAAGAAAGACTTATCAAATGAGCTCCAGAAAAAGTTCTGCTCAGTGTAACGAGCTCAAAATTTTTGATGTGCGGAATATGAAAGCTCATAAATAGCTCATAAATCAGCGCTATTTGTTTTTTCATTTTTGCAAGTGGGGGGGGGGCAGCTCAACACGGGTCGATTTTGGCTGCTTTTATTGTGATTAACAGCTCTTTTTCTTTTTGCATTCTCAGCAAATCACCCTGATTAGTAATGTGGTCGATTTAAGATATCTTCAGGATTCGAAGGCAAAGCCACATTTCAAAACCCCAATTTTCTTGCAGGTGGCGTTTTTGAGAGTCCACGACTTCGTACTCCGTACAACAGTATAGGAAAGATATTATAATATCGCAGTAACCTGATTTTTATGGGTATCCACATATCATGACATTTGAATACCTAGCCATTTTTTGAAATGCAGATCTTGCTTTCTCTATCCTACATTTGATTTCTATGGAATGGTCCAAATTTTTCATTGACGTTCGTACCAAGGTAGATGTATGTTTTTATTCTTTTTATTTGTTAACCGTTCACACTGATTCGTCAAAATTGCTGTTCCTTCTTAGAGATCATCATACATTTTGTTTTCTTAGTGTTTAGTGAAAGTCAAACACCATTTATCCATCTTATTTTTGGTTTACTTCTTTCTCTGGTTTCCTCTCGGTACGTCTTCCAGGGTAACTTTCATTTGCTCTGACTGGATGTGCTGCCCACCAAAGACATCTAAGCTCTATTACAGTGACTACACCCCCTTGGCTTCGGTTACTTCGTATTTCTTGTGTAGTTCGAAATTATATCGAGGGCACACGATATACGCGGCATAAACACGACCTGATACAAACTAGACAAAAAGAACGCTAGAAACAACAGAGATGAAAACTCTTTGAAAAATCGATGGTAAGACACTATGGGACAGAGCTATAAATGCAGATATACGACGGGGATGCAAGGTAGACAAAATTTACAAAACAGTCACCATACCATTAATAACATTCGCGGCAGAAACTCGACCTGTCACAGAAAGGACAAAAAGAACGCTAGAAACAACAGAGATGAAAACCCTTTGAAAAATCAATCGTAAGACACTATGGGACAGAGCTATAAGTGTAGATATACGATGAAGATGCAAGGTGGACAACATTAATAACTAGGTAAAAAACAAACGAGTAGAAAAAACGACCACATAATAATCCGAATGAAAACAAATATAGTAGTAAGGACTGTAGTAGTAGTAAGACGGTTCCCCAATAGAAAGACGATCAGTGGTAAGACTACGAAAACTATAAAACGACTACTTACTGTAGGTCCTTTGAAAAACAGACAGAATTATATCTGCATAAAAAGAAAAAGAAGAATATTTTTCGACAATTAGTAGCCGGTTTTCAACTGTATTCGAAAGAACTCATGTTTCGGATCCATACATTAGTGCTGGGCTGGGAGTAGGTATTAGGGTGCTGTATACGTATACGTGCGGTATACGAATATATCATAAACTAGATATAGACATTAATGATACGCAATTTGGGTTTCGCAAAGGCCTGGGAACTCGTGAAGCTCTTTTTTCACTTAACATACTTATACAAAGGTGCCTGGACGTCAATCAAGATATATATGCGTGTTTTATTGACTATAATAAAGCATTTGACAAAGTACGACATGAACAATTAATGCATGTTCTGGAATCAAGGAAGCTGGACTACAATGACCTCAGGATTATATCGAATTTATACTATAAGCAACGAGCAAAAGTACGTGTTAACGATCAGCTGTCGGAGGAAATTGAAATCAGACGTGGAGTGAGACAGGGATGCGTGTTGTCGCCGGTTCTTTTTAATGCCTACTCGGAAGAGATCTTGAAAAAAGCTCTGGATGGTGAAACAGCTGGAATAAAGGTAAATGGAGTTCCCATTAACAACATTAGATATGCGGATGACACTGTCATCTTAGCTGAAAATATTGGGGATCTTCAGAGGCTGGTGACCAGAATAGCAGAGTTTGGAGAAGAATATGGGCTAACAATGAATGTCAAGAAGACAAAGTTTATGAGAATATCGAAAACTCAAAGAAATAACGAAAATCTCGTCATCAACGGATCCAATATCGAACGAGTCGATCAATATGCATACCTTGGAACAATGATCAACTCCACAGGAGATTACTTACAGGAAATCAAAATCAGGATAGAAAAGGCTAGAGCAAATTTTAACAAAATGAGGAAAGTGCTCTGCACAAGAGATTTGAAGTTGGAGCTAAGAGTTAGGTTGGCTAGGTGCTACGTTTTCTCGACTCTGTTTTATGGAATGGAAGCTTGGACCTTGAATGCTGCATCAATGAAAAAACTAGAATCATTCGAGCTGTGGGTGTACAGAAGAATTATGAAAATATCGTGGACAGAACACGTTACAAACAAAGAGGTTCTGAGAAGGATGAATAAAGAAATGGAAATCCTAAATACCATCAAAACAAGAAAATTGGAATATCTCGGACATATTTCACGTGGAGAGAGATACAGCTTGCTCCAATTGATTATGCAGGGAAATTTTCAAGGAAAGAGAAGCATAGGGCGACGCAGAATATCGTGGCTGCGCAACCTGAGAGAGTGGTACGGATGTACATCAAATGAACTTTTCAGAGCAGCCATCTCTAAAATACGAATAGCTATGATGATTGCCGACCTCCGCCGCGGAGATGGCACTTAAAGAAGAAGATACGTATACCATCAATCTTTGTTTTTCTTATTAGACCATACGAGCAGACTCCAGCAGTGGTCTATATAGACCTCCATGTGTTTATTTATGGAGGTCCATACGTGAAAGAAACATTAGAATGAATTGTTATGCTTCTTAAGGTGCCGTCTTCTTTCTTAGGTTGGCGATCATCAAAACTGTTTGAACTCTCTTCACTGAGGCTCTAAAAAGCTGGTTAGAGGAGCAGTTAAACCACTTCCTGGTATTGCACACCTATGACCAGCATCCCGTCGCTTTCCAAAGCTACGCTTTTATAAAAAATTTTCCTACATGATATTCTGCAAAAGTTGGTATTTTTCTTCTTCTTCTTCTTCCTCCTGCTTCCTTAATAGGCTTGCGTCTCTTCCATCTTCGGATGCCTCCTCATCAGATATCCAGGTTATCACTCCATCTCTTCCTTGCCGTTCCTACTCTCCTTAAGCCGTTTGGTGATCTATCTCGTGCTATTTTTACTAGTCTTCCTTCTCCCATTCTGTTTATATGGCTATACCATTCTTTTTTTTTCTTTTCAGTGTCCAGTCATTTATGTTCTCTATATTACAGCTTTGCCTAAGGTCTGTGCTACGTTATCTGTCTCATAATGATTTTCCTGTGATATCTCGGACTATTTTCATTTCACACGTTTTCATCAGTCTTTTTGTTCTTGGGGTGTCCGGTCTTGTTTCCGCAGTGTAAGTCATAATTGACCTAACTACTGTCCTATAGTGCTTGGCCTTTGTTTCTGTCCGTAGATGTGCGTTGCGCCAGATAGTGTGTTTAAGACATCCTGCTATTCTGTTGGTTTTGTTTATTTGTTGGGCAACTTCCGCTTCTGTATCTCCATAACTGTGCATTAGAATTCCCAAGTAGCTGATACTTCTTTCTTGCTGGATTATTTTGCTGTCCACTTCCAGCTTGCACCTTATTGGATCTTTAGAGATCACCATACTTTTTGTTTTATTTGGTGATATTATCATGTTGAACTTTCTTCCTTTTCTAATATTGTTATAATGTTGGTATTTTGATTTTAAGAATGTATTAAGCGACATTTATTGAATATACCGAATATTTCTTCTTCGTGTCTGGCCTCACAACTCGGAGTAAGTCTCAGCCGCATATACACTATCGCCCTCCATCTTCTACAATTTTGTTCATCACTTGTAACCACTTTATATTAAAGTGGTTTTATTTATTTCTAGGTGTGCACTGAGGATGGTCTGATAGGACTGAAAACGTTAGTGATGTTCTTTTTTAATTCATTGGGGTAATTCATTTTCATTACCAATGACAGTGTGTTATGGTAGGGGAACCCAAGCGAGGATTTTTGCAGTTACTCGAGTGCGTCAGATTATCATATGGGGAGAAGCCTGGTACCTCTACCATATATTGGCTCTTAACACAGGGAAGTTCGTTAAGGGGGGCCGGACAAAAAAACTATCCTTAAAAATACTCGAAATTGTCAGATTAAGATAAGGTAAGGTAAGTACGTGCAAAAGAGTGTCTTCTTCTTCTTCTTATATTAGGTCTCTTGACCTGTTGCTAACAGATTTTGAGCTTGTATTCGTAGCTGTGATGTTGACTGCCAGCTATCTCGCCGCCTTTTAAAGGGCCGTCCTATTGGTCTCTTGCCTGTACGGAATCTCTGGCTATACGGACTATTCTCTCGCTGTCCATTCTCGTCACATGCTGATTCTACTCTCGTCATCTCTGTCTTCCCCACCGTACTATATCTTGTTATAGAGATCTCTTATTCTATCGTTCGGTATTCTGTCCCTCAGTGTTTTCCCAGTTGCAGTTATTGATCTGAACCTTCTCATTTCTGATGTTCAAAAAGTGCAAAGTTTTTGATGTGCAAAAGAGTGTATATTTAAAAATCTGACGATTTGAGCGGGGCGTAAGAAAATGGGTGAGTTAAAAAGTTTCACAAAAAAAGCGAATATTTCGCGAAATGAACGTCAGATCGAAAAACTAAAAAATTCCTCTTCAATATTGTTCAAAAATCTATCAAATGGTACTAATAAAAATGACTCTCCACGGAAAGGGGTGGGAGTAAATTTAAAATTTTAAATAAAAACCCCGTGATATTTTGCAAGATGAGCATCAGATCGAAAAACTGCAAAATAAACTTAAAAAATTTTTTTTAAAAATCTATCGAATGGTACCAAACACGGAGATGGGATGGTCAACTTTTATTCCAGACATTTTTTCGAGTTATGGATAGATGGCGCTATAATCGGAAAGAACGATTGTTGGAAATGGAAAATTAAATTAAAAAATGGAAAGTCCCCACTAAAATGGAAAATTTTACTTAACTTTCTTTGGTTTTAGGACCTAATAATCACAACCCAATAGGTCCCCATAACGCTCGAGTGACTGCAAATTTAGCATACTTTGCTCCCCTACAATTGCTTTATTAGTAAGTTTTTCTAACTATGGTATACAGCCAACTACAGGGATTTTAAATAAATTGAAACAAAACAATGCCTTCTAATGGAAATTGTTTATGACCTGAAAGCGGAATGGTTAAATAAAATGCTAATTTGATAATTTTTGATTTATTCTTAAAACATATTCATTCAAACTGGTTATTATTATTAAGTACGCGATTTGTTGTACGGCGCTTACACAACAACTATCTTGAAACCTCCTTTAGAAGTCGATTGTGTTATTATATTACAATTAGAGGCTGAATAAATTATTTTTAAAGTATGCGACAACTGAACGGCTCCAATCAAAGTCAAAACTTCAATGTCTCCATGCTAATTACCGAGTGAGTCACACATGCTGTTTAGTTTTTTGTCGTTATGTCGAAGAGAGAGAAGGAGAAAGAGAGAATAGGTCGTGAAGGCGTTGGATTTTAAACGATATTGCACTTCCTCGAATTCACTTCATGCATAATCGACATTCATGTTATTATTAGGTATATAGGTGCAGGACTCAGGACTCAGGTTATAACAGGCCAGATTAGCGGACGCGAATCGTAGGTACCAAAAGATGACCAGAAATACACTGATCAAAACGAAAAAGGAGCCACATAAAGAAAGATGTTCGTAGTTTTGAACTAATTATTTTTTTTTTGATTACATTTACTATAGTCGAGGAGGAAAGTATGCTAAATTTCAGTTACTCGAGCGTTATGGGGACCTATTGGGTTGTGAAGAGTAGGTCCTAACATCAAAAAAGTTAAGTTTTCCATAAATTGGGGAACTTTCCATTTTTTAATTTAATTTGCCATTTCCAACTATCGCTTTTTCAGATTATAGCGCTATCTATCCATATTTCGAAAAAATGTCTCGAATAAAAGTTTTTTTTTTCGTAAAGAATCCAAATCTTCAATTAAAATTGGGGGCTCCTATTTAAGATTTAAAGTTAAAACAGTGAGGGTTCGTGTTTGGTGCCATTCGATAGATTCTTCAAAAATATTGAATAAGTGTATTTTGCAGTTTTTAGATCTGCTGTTCATTTCGCGAAACATCGCGGGGTTCGTATTTAAAAAGTTAAATTTACCTACCCCCCCCCCCCCCATCTTCCTGGGAACGCGTTCATGGAAAAGAACAGCGCTAAATCGAAATGATTGGAGAAGCTTGTTGAAGGAGGCCAAGGCTCGATTTGGGCTGTAGTGCCATTGGATGGATGGATGGATTTAAAATTTTAAATTTATCCCCCTACCCTCTTCGTGGGGGGTCGTGTTTGGTATCATTCGAGAGATTTTAAAATATTGAACACGTATTTTTTAGTTTTTCGATCTGACGTTTATTTCGCAAAATATTCGCTTTTTTTGTGAAACTTTGTGACTCACCCATTTCCTTACGCCCCGTTCAAATCATCAGATTTTTGAAATATATACTGTTTTGCATGTACTTAACTTACTTTAACTTAATCTGACGATTTCGAATTTTTCTACGGGTAGATTTTTTTTTCGGACCCCCTTAACGAACTACTAACTCCCCTGTATTAAGAGCTAATATATGGTAGAGGTACATTTACAGGGTACAAGGTTTCTCACCATGTGATAATCTGAAACGCTCAAGTAACTGCAAAAATCTCCCTTGGGCTCCCCTACCATTAATTTTTATTTAATTATATTTAACACATTCGCTATAAATACAGCCAAAGTTTTTGTTACTGAACTGTAAAAGTTATTTTAAAGCAACACTAATAGCGTGTATCGGCTCCTCTAATTCGCCGATCTTCTACACAACGCACGTCCAGAATAATTTCTTGATCTAGTTATTCCCATTCTTTCACTAGAACTTCCTCGACATGTTGTAGGTTTCTTAGTGGCTGACGATCCTTCGCTTCCCGAGTGTATTCCAAATATGTTCAATGGGATTTAAATCTGGACTCATCGCTGGCCACTTCATAATCTGAATATGGTGGGTAGGAAAAATACGATTAATGGATGGTATACTTTGGTGGGGTAACTACTCATTTTGTTAGATTTAAGTTATATTTTCACAGTTCTAATTTATTTTTGGTCTATGAAATGTGCGCTCCGGATACGGAAATAAACGAGGACCCGAAGACATTGCCTTGTGGGACTCCAGTCGTAATTGGGTAAAGCTAAAAGATTCCTGAACAATATTTTCTGTTTTTGAGTAATTGTCTAGCGAGTCTGAATTTTAGTGTGGGTCTAAAGATAAATTGATGATTGAGTTTGTTTTTAACAGGTTTGTGTATTAGAATTATGGAAGTGGATTATAACTATAACAGTTGTTCAACGCCAAAATAATAATCGTCTAAAGAAAAAATCAGATAATTGCAGATGTGTAGGTTGTATGTATGTATGTATATACTGGGTTGGGATAAAGTATGCAACCAAGCAAATATCTTTGAAACGAAAAGAACAATATTTATGAAACTTTGCATGCAAGTACAGTGACGCAAAAGGCATCTGTTGCCATATTTTTTGTTACTATTCCACTTCCGGTTTCACCCGAAATACCCCTAACTTATTTATTTAAATGGGACACCCTATATATTTTTGCGGATTTTAAAAGAACTTGTTATTTTTAATTTATACATACCAAATTTGGTAGAGAAAATTTGTTAAAAAGTGTCTGTAGATAATTTTTTGTAGTAATACAACGTAATAGGAAATAAACGAGTACCATCTATACTCTCTGAGTTTCGCTGGTGTCGCTCCTAGCGGTTACTAATTCAACTTTTACCGGTAATTTTTAAATTTATTATTTAATTGTTATCGCTTAATATTTACAACGCAAAAAAGTAATTAAATTGTAATCGATTTTTTAAAGATTTTTCTAATCATTTTGACGTTCTATTGATAAAATATCAATTTCTTACTTCGGATACTTTGACAATAATCGTGTAGATGGCGCTAAGATTATAGATTATTTATAATTAGATATTACGGAACATTAAAAAAACTTTAATTCAGTATTTAAAACGTAAGTATATTTAAGGTAAAAATATATACCACAGCTTTGACCAACTAATATTGTTTATAATTAATGTTTTTAATTTTAATTTTAAATTAATCACTTTGACATTTATGTCAAATTTCCAGTTAACGTTTACAAACTTGTCACTACTGGCGTTCGCGAATTTGTAAATATCCCCTCTACGTACGAGCTCACAGCGTATACTGTAGACTAAAATTGTTGTTTACATGCACTGCATGACTTATTTGAATTTAGTATAGTAGGTAAAACTGTTACTGAACTAATTGATAGAAATAAGTTGTATTAAAAATGGTTCATTTAAGTGGAAAAGATCGTATTGAAATATTAATGATAATAGGTTATGATGAATTTTCATTTTTTGGAAGTGAATTTTCCAAATCCGTGGATTGGACGTAGAGGATTCATAGAGGGGCCCGCTCGTTCTCCTGACCTCAACCCGTTAGATTTTTTTCTTCGGGTTATCTAAAATTACGTGTTTACATTAGGCGACCAACATACTTGCAGGATTTGAGACAAATAATAATAATTGATGAATGTGAACTAATACGTGGAGAAATCCTGCAAAAAGTGACACGAATTTATTTATAGGCTTGCACGTTGTCAGGAGGTGAACAGCAAACATTTTCAACATTTGAAATTATTTTTTTTATTTTTAATATCATTGGTCTAACGTAAATAAATTAACCTATTTTTTAACTGTAAAGAGATTTATTTCTTGTTTTAATAGTTTTTCTTCCAAACTTGGTATGTATGAATTAAAAATAACAAGTTCTTTTAGAATCTGCAAAAATATACAGGGTATCCCATTTAAAGTAAATAAGTGGTGCCGGTGAAACTGGAAGTGGAGTAGTAACAAAAAATATGGCATCAGATGCCTTTTGCGTCACTGTACTTGCATGCAAAGTTTCATAAATATTGTTCTTTTCGTTTCAAAGATATTTGCTTGGTTACTTTATCCCAACTCTGTATGTAGAGAATATACTTTATAGTGGGGGAGGAAAGTATGCTAAATGTGCAGTCACTCGAGCAGGCGCGGATACGGTGGGGGGGTCAAGGAGTCCATGGACCCCCCTATTGTATTTAGTCTATAAGTATTTTTTTATTATTTATTATTTTTTTCTGTCAACAAGAGCTCAATTCTTTTGATACCATAGGTATCTGAGATTACTGAATTTTATCCTTAGAGTAAGCGTGTGTCGTATAGCTAAATCTGGGCAATAAAATATTTGCGGTACGTCTGACCCCCCTATTAGAATTTCTAGATCCGCACCTGCACTCGAGCGTTTTGGGGACCTATTGGGTTGTGAAGAGTAGTTTCTAAAACCAAAAAAAGTTAAGTAAAGTTTTCCATTTTAGTGGGGACTTTCAATTTTTAATTTAATTTTCCATTTCCAACAATCGTTTTTACCGATTGTAGCGCCATTTATCCATAATTCAAAAAAATGTTTCAAATAAAAATTACTTATTTTTACGTAAGGAATCCGAATCTGCAATAAAAAATGGGGGAAAAAAAACCAATACAGAAGTAAAAACTTCGAGATGTATTCTGGTATAAAATCGTTTATTTAAAAACTATAAAATGTCATCGATTGCAGAACGTTTTCGTTCTAAACAGAACATCTTCAGTGCATCCTGCCGAGTATTTTGAAACTAGCACACCGTAAATAGTGTTAACATCATCATATATGGTTTACATAATGTAATATGTTAAAATGTTATGACTACAAGTCGATGTTAATGGATAAAGTGGAACACATGCTAAAAGGGTGCCATGGTTCCCTGCTCGAAGATACTAGGTACTTGCCAATTCAATGGGCACAGACCAACTGCTCCAGTTGGTCTGTGCCCATTGAATTGGCAAGTACCTAGTATCTTCGAGCAGGGAACCATGGCACCCTTTTAGCATGTGTTCCACTTTATCCATTAACATCGACTTGTAGTCATAACATTTTAACATATTACATTATGTAAACCATATATGATGATGTTAACACTATTTACGGTGTGCTAGTTTCAAAATACTCGGCAGGATGCACTGAAGATGTTCTGTTTAGAACGAAAACGTTCTGCAATCGATGACATTTTATAGTTTTTAAATAAACGATTTTATACCAGAATACATCTCGAAGTTTTTACTTCTGTATTGGTTTTTTAAACTATGGTATACAGCCAACTATTGGGATTTTCCCATTGATTTTTTTTTTTTTTTTTTTTTTTTTTTTTTTTTTTTTTTTTTTTTTTTTTTTTTTTTTTTTTTTTTAAAAATGGGGGCTCCTATTTAAAATTTTAAAGTAAACCCCTACCCCACCTTCGTGGGGGATCGTGTTTGATGCCCTTCGATAGATTTTCCAAAAATTTTAAATAGGTAAGTGTTTTTTTAGTTTTTCGATCTGATGTTCATTTCGCGAAATATCGCGGAATTCGTAATTAAAATTTTAAATTTACCCCCACCCCTCTCCGTGGGGAGTCGTGTTTGATATCATTCGATAGATTTTTGACAAGTATTTAGCACGTATTTTTTTTGTTTTTAGATCTATCGTTCATTTCGCGAAATATTCGCTTTATTCTTGGGAAACTTTGTGACTCACCTATTTCCATTTCCTTACAGATGTCCAAATCGTCAGATTTTTTAAATATACACTGTTTTGCATGTACTTAACTTACCTTATCTTAATCTGACGATTTTGAGTTTTTCTAAGGATAGATTTTTTTTTCGGCCCCTACTTAACGAACTTCCCTGTGTTTAGAGCCAATATATGGTAGAGGTACATCTACAGGGTACCAGGTTTCTTCCCATATGATAATCTGATGCGCTTGAGTTACTGCAAAAATCCCCGCTTGGGCTCCCCTACCATTACAAATTGAACCTAATTCCCTGTCTGTTTATTCCCGAAAATAAACCAAAATACTATTAAAAAGGCTAAACCAGTACAGAAATCGTTTATCCGTTCTTAAGGCTCTAACAAACTGGCCTACAAACAAATATTCGATTTTAGAGATATGACTATGTATAGAAGTTTATAAATTTTCGAAATTTATGCAGCAGGTTGACGTTTTGATGGCCGCGAATAAAGCTCACGTTCTTCTTTATAGGTTGTTACATTTATGGGCGTTTTTTGTTGTTGATGGTTTCATTGTAACGTAAAGCGTCTGGCTTTATTATCATTACGGTATTTTCTATTTAGAGACGGTACAAAAAAATGGCGAGAATTTATTTTCCTCTTCGAGGACTTCATATATTACGTAGAAATTTGTGTTTTTTGTGTTTTTTGACGCAAATTAAAACACAAATTATGACAAATCTTGTAATATGCGAAAAGATTTCAGTAAATGGCATGCCTATTGAAGAAACCACCTCTTATAAGTACTTAGGGCATGAGCTACGCATAGGAAGAGATAATCAAACGTGCGAACTAATCCGCCGCATAGGACTCACTTGGGTGGCATTGGGCAAGCTGATCTATGTTCTTGAGTCAGAACTGCCTATGTGTCTCAAAAGAGAAGTCTTTGATCAGTGTGTCTCCAGTACTTACATATGGTGCAGAAACTTTAAGAATAACCAAGAAAGTAAGAAATAAAATTGGTGTTACCCAAAGAGCCTTGGAACGCTCAATGTTAGGCATTTAAATTTTAAAAAGCAAAACATTTGTAAATGCGCTGTTGCTGTGTTTTTTTTTTTCAAATTTTATCAGGAACAAAATTATGAATGTGCGTAACTTTTGTTAACTTTTTCTTCAGGTTCCTTCCCCTATCGGAGGTTGGAAATCATCATCGCTATTTTAATTTTATTGGCCGCACTTCTGAATAATTCTAATGAGCTGCAACCGAACCACTCTCTCAAATTTCTTAGTCAGGACATTTTGTGTCGTCCTGGGTTTCTCTTCCCTTGTATCTTCCCTTGCATAATTAACCTAAATAATTCGTACTTCTCGCCCCTCATTACATGACCCAGATATTGAATCTTTCTAATTTTAACAGTTTTTATAACTTCACATTCTTTCTTCATTCTTTGTAACACCTCTATATTAGTTACTTTTTCAGTCCACGATATTCTGTGGATTCTCCTGTAGCGCCACATCTCAAAGCAGTTTAATTTTTTAATTTCAGACTGTTTTATTGTCCACGCTTCCATGCCGTACAGTAAAGTAGAAAAAACGTAACAATGTAGCATTCTTGTGCGGATCTCTAGATTAATTTTACGTAGTAATTACGTAGTAATTTTATGAACGTGTTTCTTGCCATTTCTATTCTAGATCTGATTTCTTTTGTTTGATCTCCATCTTCGGTTAGCCACGTTCCTAAACATTTATATGTTGTTATTCTTTCGATCGTTGTATTATTATTTTTTTTTTTTTTAATGAGAAATTCGCATCAACCCGAAGGTTATTAGCGAGGAGCAGATTTACAATATTAAATATTATATATTTACAAAATTAATAGCTTTTAAATAGTTTAACATATTTGTGAACGAACAATTTGCACCAAGTGCTATCTCTAAGTTTGTTGGAATACCGTAAATTCTTCTTGCTGTGGAGAAAACTGGACAGTCTACAATTATATGTTTTACCGAGAGTTTAACGTTACACTGATCACATTTCGGTTCAGGTTCTTTTGTTATTAAGAACTTGTGTGTGGCACTGGTATGACCTAACCTAAGGCGGGTTATTGTCACTTGATCCCTTCTTTTGGTGGGGAAACATGTCCATGGTTTAATGTTCGGTTTAATATTCCAAAGATTGGACACTGAAAATTGCCACCGGTTTTGCCACTCACTTAGGATACGCGATTTGATAACACTTAAAACATCACTAGTTGTCACATATTGCACGATAGTAGAGTCAGCTGAGTTGACGGCTTCACGCGCACACTTATCTGCTTCTTCATTGCCTCTTATACCAATATGTGACGGGATCCAGATGAAGATTACCTCCTTATTACGATTTTGTATCTCGAACAGATTTTGTTTTATTTTTCCCAGAATGTAATTCTCTGGGTATATTTTTCCTATGGATTGTAGTGAGCTTAGTGAATCAGTCAAAATGATGTATTTCTGATTTGGTGAGGATATAATATATGTCAGTGCCCCGTATATGGCATATAATTCTGCATTAAAAGTACTGCAGTGTATTGGCAACTTATATTTTTGGCACATATTCGAGGATATAACTGCTGCTCCCACGCCATCTGTTGATTTTGAAGCATCTGTATATATTTGAGAGAAGTTTGTATACTTTGATAATAAGTTTTGCAGATTTTGATGTATTATACTATGGTTAGTAGTATGTTTGTCCAATGAAGTTAAGGTGGTAATTATTTTTGGTACTCCCAAATTCCATGGCGTAGCAGGTTCAAAACTAACAGGATAGCAAGGAGGTAAGGTGGTGTTAAGAGATGAGAGATCCATTTTGATTCGGTGGTAGGAAGGTTTGTGTAGACGTGGTTTATTGGAGAAAACGTTGTATTATTGATGATCAGGTTATCTACATTTTGTGTTTTTTTTTTGAGAATATCATTGATTTCGTTTTCTTGAGATTCATTTGCAGTCCGTACCTTTCACATGCATTGTACACATGTTGTATTATGTACTGTAGATCTTTCATGTCACTTGCAAATATGACCGTATCGTCCGCATATCTAATAATATTAATGCTATTTCCGTTGACCAAATTACCTTCCACAATATCCAATAAAGCTTCTTGAAATATCACTTCACTGTAGACGTTGAATAATAAGTGGTGAAAGTATGCACCCTTGTCGAAGTCCTCTAAGTATACTTACTTCATCTGTCAGTTCTCCTTCGAATCTTACTCTTGCTTTCTGATTTTGATACAGATTCGATATAATTTGTAGATTTCTACTATCTATGTTGTTGGTCTTAACAATACTTAAAAGCTTTTCATGTTGAACTCTGTCAAAAGCTTTTTTAAAATCTATGAAGCAAGCATATATTTATGTCCTGATTCATATCCAGACATCGTTGTGTCAAAACATTGACTCCGAATTATGCCTCTCTAGTTCCTAGACCCTTTCTAAAACCCATCTGTGAATCACTGATTTCTTGTTCTAATTTCACGTGGATTCTGTTATGTATGATTTTAAGGAAGGTTTTCAATGTGTGGCTCATTAAAGCAATTGTCCGATAGTCATTGCAATATTTAGCATTTGTGATTTTTGGAATCGTTACAAAAGTTGAGAGAAGCCATTCTTTGGGTATGTGTTTGTTAACTTACTGTACATATTATAACTGTGACAAATCAAATTTGTCATATCTTGTATATACTCCCAATTTTGATTTAACTTGATATTATTAAAAACATTGACCTCGCTTTAATGTAAATCAAAAATTCTGAGTGATCATGATCATCTAATAATGATAATAATTATTGGTAGGAAGCGTTTAGTGCAGCAGATGTTCTTCAAAAGTGAATATTTTAAAGAGCCAAACAACGCATCTGTTCTGTGTTTTGAACCGGCCAGGAATTACCTCGTGTTATTACTACGCAAAACAACAAAGGTGTCGATTCGTCCATTCATTTTCATTAGTTATTTTCAGCGTGATTAGAAATGAGTCATCCATCGGTGATATGTTATTGATGTGCATTTATCAGACGTTTATAAAATACCAAGGACTAAAAATGGTCACTGTTGTAATTGTGGAACATTTGTGTAGTAATTTTATAACAATTTGTTTTGTGAACATCTGTTATGTTAGCGGTATACAATTTAGCCTTTTTTAAAGTTATACTTCTTTACCGGCGATATGAGGGTGAATTTTTATATGTTAAAACCTATGATCCCGGCGCATGCGCATTATAACTTTGTTCTGATTGGATGTTCAAATGACATGTCAAAAAATTATTCAATATGGCGGCTGTGGTACAGCTGTAGTTTGATTATTTATGGTTGTTGCGTTTTAAAATTTGTGTGAAAAGAAACAACAAACAAAAGTTAGTTAACAGTTATACTGCCTTTTTAAATAGTTTTCATATACCTATATTTTTGGACTATTTTGGACAAGGAAAACTCATTCTAATTTGGTAAGTAGTTTTTATTATAATCATATTGTAATTATACATTTGGATTAGGTTGAAATACAGTAGAGCGTCGATTATCCGAACTAATTGGGGGACATAGGTGTTCGGAAAACCGATTTGTTCGGATAATCGAACTACAATATATTGATACATATTTATAGTCATACATATTTATCCACAAGTGAATAAAAGCCATATTTATATACCTACATATTTATTTATATCTTGATAATGACAACTAGCAACTAAACAAAAAAGTGCAGTCTTTGCAACAACATAATTATTTTTGGATACAATATTGAAGAAAATTGAAGATATTTTAAGCGACAATTACTAACGCTTGCTCGGTATTCGAGTGCGGGACACGGGAGTCGATAGTTCGAATAAGCGGTTGTTCGGTTGATCGACGTTCGGATAATCGACGCTCTACTGTACATTTATTTTCTCAAGAATGGGGATTTTAGACAGATATCCCAAATTAGGTCCGATTTTTATTTTTAAATTATGATTTTTTGGCGTAGATTTATTTATCTAGTAGGTATGTAATGCTTTGATTTACATACTTAATTTGATTACCAACAAAAGTTCTACCAATCTTCATCTAATATATTGTTTTCTTACTGTTTTGTTATATTTTAATATTTTCTTCCACAAAATTTAAACTACATAATTTAATTATATTCAAAACAACTGTCAAACAGTAAAACGTTCAGTTACCCTATTTTTCCACATGACAAATAATGTGGAATTGGACGAGTGAGTCTAGGCTTCGATTACGAATCAAAGCGCCCCGAAAGTCACGGGTTCGATTCCCGATGCAAGTTTTTATTTTTTATTTTTTTATGCATTTTATGATTGTAAGTATATTTGTTATATAATTTTTTTTTTCAGAAAATGCGTATTTAAAATTTTGCCAACAATTATTATCGTTTAGAAATCATTTTTTCTTTGTGGCATTTTTCAATGTGTTTGTGTGCGTTTTATTCTTTTATTTTTTTAAATTTTTGGTATTGCCTTAAAAATCACATAATATGTAGTAGAAGTATAACTTCTTACGTGCGTACAAAGTACACACACATTCTTTTTTTAATTATCTTACAGTGATGTGCAGGAAGATACTGGATTCAATCAAAATAAGAAAACTGCAATACTTGGGTCATATAACACATGGTGACAGATATGAACTCCTACAATTAATAATGCAGGGAAAGATTCAAGGAAGGCGCAGCATAGGTAGAAGAAAAATGTCCTGGCTGAGAAATTTCAGAGAATGGTTTGGATGCAGCTACAACTGAACTCTTTCGGGCTGTAGTGTCAAAAGTTAGAATAGCAATGATGATTTAAAACCTTCGTCGCGGAGATGGAACGTAAAGAAGAAGACAGTGATGTACCTAGTTTTGTCATTACAGCTTACAGTTTTTCGGTCAATTTGTAAATCACTAGGATTCTTTAAGGGTATAGGCAAAATGTCGCTTGTCAATGTGTTTTAAATGCATTCATTTTTTTTCGAATCCTGAGAAAACTAATAAGTATATAGTTTTGAAAAATTTAAACGCAGAATGAAAGATTACACGATTACCAAGGGCCTAAAGTCCCTGAAAACTTCCATGTTTATTTTAACAAGTTACAGGGGAGAAAAAAAGAGAAAATTTAGAAAAAAATTTAATTTAAAATATCTCATTCAAAAGAACCATTTTGTTTATTCCGCGTTTAAATTTTTTTAAAAATATTTCTTAGTTTTCTCAGGATCCGAAAAAAATGAATACATTTGAAACACATTGAACATTTTGAGAGGCGAGATTTTGCGCCTATGACCCCTTTCAATACGACTTTTAGATTTTATTATACACTAAGCACCAAAATTAACGCACCACCTTAAAAATGGGACATATTTTATGTCTCGTATTTCCTAAACCTGTTGTCCGATTTGAGTGATTTTTTAGCATATTCTAGCTTTATTCTTCAAGAATATCGATGTAATAAAATTATTGCTAAAGAGGTGAGGGTCATTGTATACCGCTGTAACAATGATAGTATGTTTTTTCCTTAAAGTTTGGAACAGCCTGTAGCATATTCTAGCGTATATAAAATATTGGAATTAAAACTAAGCCTTAGGCTTTCTTAACATTCTGCTTTTTGATTCATTCGCTTACGTTAGATAATAAAAAAGTTAGGTACTTTAACAACTAGCTTTGTTTTTCGGCAATGCAGGGTGTTGTTAAATAAATATGGCAAACTTTAAGGGGCAATTCTGCATGAAAAATAATGACCTTTTGTTTTATAAACATATGTCCGCGATTGCTCTGTTTCCGAGATACGGGATGTTGAATTTTTTCTTACAAACGACGATTTATTTATTGCTCTAAAACTGGTTTAGATATGCAAATGAAATTTGGTAGGTTTTAAGACGTAGTAATTGCGCATTTTCTGACATACAATTAAGAATTTTATATTCACCATTGGCGTGCATATGTGATGTATCTAAAATGTTTATACCCGTATGCACGCGAATGGTGAATATAAAATTCTTAATTGTATGTCAAAAAATGCGCAATAACTACTTCTTAAAACCTACCAAATTTCATTTGCACACCTCAACCAGTTTTAGAGCAATAAATAAGTCATCAGTTTGTAAGAAAAAATTCAACATCCCGTATCTCGGAAACAAAGCATTCGCGGACATATGTTTATAAAACAAAAGGTCATTATTTTCATGCAGAATTACCCCTTAAAGTTTGCCATATTTATTTAAAAACACCCTGTATTGCCGAAAAACAAAGCTAGTTGTTAAAGTACCTAACTTTTTTATTATCCAACATAAGCGAATGAATCAAAAAGCAGAATGTTAAGAAAGCCTAAGGCTACAGTTTAGCTTTAATTTCAATATTTTATATACGCTAGAATATTCCACAGGGTGTTCCAAACTTTGAGGAAAAAACATACTATCATTGTTACACCCGGTACACAATGACACTTAACTCCTTAGCAATAATTTTATTACATCGATATTCTTGAAGAATAAAGCTATAATATGCTAAAAATATCACTCAAATAGGACAACAGGTTTAGGAAATACGAGACAGAAAAATGTCCCATTTTTAAGGTGGTGCGTTAATTTTGGTGCTTAGTGAATCCTCCATTTAACTTTATAAATCTGGTCATATGGAGTTAGAAACTATAAATTTTGAATTTTTACATCAACTATTTTTTGAAAAATAAGTCCTTGGACATATTTATCCCAGCAGTAATAAATAATGGGGCAAATATAAAACAATGGATTTTATACATACAAATCTTTGCGCTTTGTTGTTCATTGTTAGGTTTAGTTTTAGATAAAATAGATCTCAATGTGTTTGTTGTTTTGAATGTTGTTGAAATGAATAAAGTTGTAGGCAATTTGTAGACAATTACTACAAATCAGGTCTTGTAAAATTTTCTGTAAAGTTGCTAGTTTACGAAATAAAACCACAAACTTGAACTGAAGATTATACTAACCCCCCTACACATAAAAAAAAATAAAATTGCGTCCTCCTAAAAACGCAACTTTTTTTTGAAAAATGGCTTTGGCAGAGCCAATTAGCCAGACTTGTTTGTGATTGATTGCAGATTCATAGTAATAAATTTCTTATTTCATAACATAAGTATATACTACAATATTATTTTTATAGATGCATGGTAAATTGTGTTGTTTTTTTTAATTGTTTTATTGTGTTTTTCTTTAATATATATTTTAATTTTTGCGAAACACTTTTTTTACTTCTTTTTTTTTATTTTTCTATTCTTTTTTATTTTTATTTCTATTTTTTTTATTTATTATTTTTTTATGTTTTTTTAATATTATTTTTTTTCTTTTAATTTTTTCAAACCACATTAACAAAAAAAATGCAACTTAAATGTAAATTTTCAATGGACTGGTACTTTTTCTTTAAAATGTTTACATATAGTGTCTCACTCAATACCTTGCTGCTATCTATTGTCCAGCTTTAAATACACTCAGTATAATCAACTTTTAGTTGTAATATCCCTCGTTTAACCATTCCTTGTATAAACAAATCTTGTTCAAGGGAATTTAGATAAAAAAACCGGTGGTAAAACATTGACAGCTGTTCTAACTTCCCTATCAAACGACCTAATTTTTTAAAACTACGTATTTTCAAAATAGCAAGTGTCTCAATTTTCACTTGTGCATATAAATACACCTATTGGTCTCTAAACAAACAGGTTTTCGAAATACTCAGTACAATGACGAATTGTATGTAGAGTAGTATCATTGTGTAGTATCATTGTCGTTACTTTAGAGTTTTGCAACAGGAAGACAAGATTATGGGTATGATTTACTTGGGAGTCACAGTATTGTAGATAATCTTTTATAGAATGGGATTCTTTTTTGTGTCTTTCTAGAATCAAATCTGTTTTTTAGTTGATGATTTGATGCCTGTATGGAAGGCTATTTGGTGATTTATCCTTTGCTATTTTAACCACTCTTATTTTCTCAATTCTGCTTATGTGATTGATTTTCTGTTTAGTGTCCACTTATTTATACATTGTGCAGTATTCTCATCTCTGTTTTCTCCAATAGTCTGTGTGTTGTGGCTATATTAGCTTTTTCTGATTGTTAGATTTACGTTATTGGCTTAATGTGATCTATTAGACACTTTTCCATAGGTAGACAGTGTAATTTTAAGGTACTTATGTCATTAAAAGTATTATTATGATCTTCATCTGGAGATATAACTAGTAGACGGAGAGGCAGCGCTGAAAAATCTCTTTGAATTTACTAAAGCTAAATTTTTCACAGTTGATTACTGTGATTGTGTAGAGAAACATACTGCGGTCGGTCAAGCGAAACCTAAAACAGCACTCAACGAAAAAGGTACGTAATATCAATAAAAATGTTAATTCAGACAACAAACGCAATACTTAAAATTTATCCAATTCTTGGTTTTATTGGGACAACAAAACGATGTTCATCAATTCATTATTTTCGTTCGTTGAGCCAATGTATTACGTTTATTGAATGGATAAACATTCATTATATATACCATAATATCACTTTATTGGTATTACGAACTCTGTTCACTGAGTCAACGAACACTATTTATTGATATTACGAACTCTGTTCACTGAGTCAACGAACACTATTTATTGAAACAACAACGTCGTTAATTGACCGACAAAGACTATTCGTTGTGTCAATAACAGTGTTATTTCTCCTAACGTATTTCGTTTATTTCTACAATTATTTCCGTTTATTGTTACAATTAATTCCGTTTATTCCCACAATAAATACGGTTTTTCTTACAAGCAATTCTATTCATTCTTACAATCAGTTTTGTTCATTCCTACTATGAACGCATTTTATATTAATAATTACTGAATGCAATAGCCCAATGTATGATACTAATTGATTAATAATAATTTTTTAAATCCCCCTTTTTTGTCCTTAACCTAAAGGACTTTACACTGTGTGATTTTTCATATGATTTCACTTATACAGTGTACTGGAATAAGTGTTACACTCCCCCACCCCCTTATTAACCTATTTATTTTTAGCACATAAGCAAAACGCTCGGACAGGTCGATTTTTAAAACAATCAAAGTATATTATAACATCAATGTTTCGAACTTTACACGATCCCTTTTCAGGTGACAGGCGCAGCGTAACTTTGATTTTTTTTTAATGGGAAAGTACGTCATGTGACAGCTTATTTAAAAGCGTTTGAAATAGTGATTCCAAAAATGTATAACACTTTAATCCTTTTTGAGAACGCAGGTGCAAAATTTCGATCGAATTCTTTTTAAACGCATTCTTTTTTTTTGGAATTCTGAGAAAACTAATAAGTATTTTTGAAAAATTTAAACGCAGAATAAAATATTACATTATTACCGAGGGCAGAAAGTCCCTTAGAATAAACAAAAAGTTTCTGTTGAATGGTATGCCTATTTGAAATTAAAAATCATACTAAATTTTCTCTTTTTCACCCCTGTGACTTATTAAAATAATCTTTATAGAGGTTTTCAGGGACTTCACACCCTCGATAATACTGTAATATTTTATTTTGCATTTAAATTTTCAAAAATAATAATTAGTTTTCTCGGGATTCGAAAAAAGTTAATACATTTAAAAAGAATTCGACCGAAATTTCACGATAATGACACACAAAAACTTCCTTCTACTACGGACTACACTTGAAAACGAAACGCAATTATTATTCGGCACTTCGGTAACACAGAGAAGCTAGGGGTATCACGATAAGGAAAAGCCGTTAACTTTCAAATGGTCAAGCAAAACATTTATTGTCGCAACAACCACGATTATTGTCACAATGAACGCATTGATTGTCGGAATTTAATGCAGTAGTAGATTGATTAATTCATTCGTTGTCACAACAATCAATTTACATCTATTCAATAATCATATATTACTCTATATTAACAACATTTGTACATTGTTTTAATGAAATATGTACATTGTCACGATAAACCAAGGTATTTGCTTGTCATCTACGAAATCAAGAACGTGAGTTGCTGCCAGAATTAACAGTATTTATTAAATATACGAAACTAAGTTATTGGCTGAATAAATTGAGTGTTATTGATTAATGTACTCTAGTTATTCTCACAATTATTATTCAATCATTGTGGCAATAACCAAATACATTCGTCAATGTCTAAAAGTTCGTTGAAACAACAAATTAAATTGTTGAGACAACGAAATACTATTCAGTAATCATTGTTAATCAATATTACGAACTAAATTTTTTTGAGTGAGGGGTTACTGAGAGGGTATCAAAGTTGCTTTCCTACGAAGGTAATTAAATCCATTTACTAAGGCTGAAAATCAGTACACACATTCTAAATTGAATATAAATAAAAGTTATTATAGTCGGTCAGCTGTATGACGGGACAGAGCCGGTCGGTCGACCCCAATGAATGTACAAGGTTATTCACTATATTTTGACCCCCTTGTAAACTGCTTTATTTATAAAATTAGAAAAAAATGTAAAAAACAAAAGTTATTTGATTTTTTAATTATGATTTTTTGACATATATATCGTACTAGTGACGTCATCCATCTGGGCGTGATGACGTAATCGACTATTTTTTTAAATGAGAATAGGGATCGTGTGCTAGCTCACTTGAAAGGTTATTCAATTCTCTATACAGTACTATAAACATTAAGATCATTATTTATACAGGGTGTCCAAAAAAATTTTTTGAATTATTAATTAAAAAATTAATTTAATTAAAAAAAAATTTTGGACACCCTGTATAATTAATCATGTTAATGTTTATATTACTGAATAGGGAATTGAATAACCTTTCAAATGAGCTAGCAGTCGACCCCTACTCCTATTTTAAAAAATAGTCGATTACGTCATCACGCCCAAATGGATGACGTCACCAGTACTATGTATATGTCCAAAAATCATAATTTAGAAATCGAATAACTTTTGTATTTTACATTTTTTCTAATTCTGTAAATAAAGCAGTTTACAAGGGGGCCAAAATATAGTGAATAACCCTGTACATTTACTGGGGCCGACCGACCGGCTCTGTCCCGTCATACAGCTGACCGACTATAATACCTTTTATTTATATTTAATTTAGAATGTGTGTACTGATTTTCAGCCTTAGTAAATGGATTTAATTACCTTTGTAGGAAAGCAACTTTGATACCCTCTCAGTAACCCCTGTTCTACGTTTCGCTTGACCGATCGCAGTATGTTTCTCTACACAATCACAGTAATCAACTGTGAAAATCTAGCTTTAGTAAAGTCAAAGAGATTTTTCAGAGCTGCCTCTTGGACTATAGGTAAGTATAGCATTTACTGCTAAATAGAATACCTATTTGAACTTCTGTATTTTTCATTCTATATTTTCTTTCCTTGCTGACGCTTTTGATAACTTCGTTAATAATGAGATTAAGGACATTTCATGGCGCTAGGTATTCTGTTTAATAATTTCACTATGTCAAGCTGGGAGATTCTTGCTCCTGCTGGTAATTTAACACCTGAACGGGACAAAGAATTAATTGTCCGAGATTTTCTTGTTATAGTAAAATTATTGTGGACAGCAATTACTCTAGGGGAAATAAAAAGGTCCCCGTTACTTTCCTGGCTTCATACTTGGTCATCAGAACCTAGTTTATTATCTAACAAGGACTATTAGATAACAAGATACCATTCGTGAAGGTGAGGTTGACATTTGAGTAGAAGGCGCTATTTGAGACCCATTTTATCTCATTAACTTCCCGAATAATACCAGATTGTAATAATATGTACCATAAGTGTAATTGAAAAAAATTTAATTATAAGAAAACTATATTCCTTTTATTTTAATACCGAAATAATAGATGAAATTGTTTCTAGTATGAAAGAAGATATTACTGAAGTACAATTAGCTAGGCTTTGGAAAATTCTCGTACATTTTATGGAACATTAATTTTACAAAGGCGAAACAATAATTTGGTCCGAGAATGAAATAGACCCGTATTGTCAAATATTATGTATGTGAAAGGTATCCTTGCACACGCAAATAATTTTGCTTCCCCGTATGACCCCCTTTGTGACTCAGTGGTAAGAGCGCCTACCTTTGGATCGAAAGGTCCGAATGGTCGTGAGTTCGAATCTCACCAGGGTCAGAAATTTTTCGCTTATTATAAATTAATAAATGAAAATACTTTCTGTCCTATTAACAAGACACTTACTCAACACACACACTACACATTACTCCCCTGAGTTAGTGATGAGTTATAGTCTGAAAAATCATTATGAAATTGGCTGGTCAGTTGGTTGTGAAAACCAGTGCCAATAAAACACAAAAACACACACACACACACACGCTTTCCCAGTATGATACGCCACTGGCGTTCCTAACACCTTGCACTCAATCCGTTTCCTCGATTTCCGTTTTTACCCCTTCAACACATTTTTTTGTTTGCATTTCACATGAAAGGGTTCCCTTCATTCCTGCTTATGAATACCTGCACTGTCAGGAGAAACAGTTGACGGTATATGTATACGTGACACTGTTATTGTTTGTCTTGTGCGATATGATTGCGAACCAATAACAAAAATATCCACGAAGCAACAGTTAGACCAGAGGGAGATAAGGGACGATTGCTGGAAATGTTCGTTACGATAGATTAGATAGTGGTGGGTTTTTTATGGTGGTATTGTCGGGTTTTTTGCTTTTGAAATGCACTGTACTGAGATGTGGAAGTTTCACAGGTGAAATGTTATTAAACGTGGGGTTGTTAGCTCTTTTTTGAGATAGTTTTTTAACGAATAGTCTCCATTAATTTTTTTTTAATTTGATACAGTTTTTTGGGTTCAAAATGAGAAATGAGAAGGGTTCAATACTTCGGCCATATAATGAGAGGACCTATATATCGCTTACTCCGGTTGTTCGTTCAGGCTAAAATCGAAGTAAAACGCTGCCTGGGTCGGAAGAAAACAACTGTAATGGCTGCCCAACATTAGCCAATGGACACATGGACAGGTCGAACATGGGTCGAACGGTCGAGGAATTGTTTCATATAGCTGCTGACCGGGAAACATTTCATCAGCTTGTTAATACATACGATGACAGCCAATGCTTGAGAACAAGCACAGCACACAAAGAAGAAGATCTGGCTCCCAAGTTGACCGGGTTCTTGAATACTCCTAGGAATACGATAAAAACGAAAACGAACCATATTAGACATAAGCGTGCGTTCACTACAGAGACCAAAGGATGGTATCTTAGCCTAGAGCATGGTATCGTACTCTTCATATTCGTGAATTCTCGCATTTAAAATAATGCATATACAGTATGTCCCTGTAAGTTGTATCCATATGGAAAACTTTTTTATTATTAATTTTACGAAAAAAAGTTATTCTTTTTAAAAAGCTCTGCATGGTCCAAAATCTAAGACTTAACCATCAAATATCAAATTTTTTGAATATTATACGAGGTATGTCAAAAAGTTTGAATTTCACTCAAGGGTAAAGTAGCTTTATTTTTCGTAATATTGGAAATTGCTATTATGAAAAGTTGTTTGGAATTAAAAACTATATTCTAATATGCAATTACATCCTTCTAATTGAAAAAAAAATTTTTTTTGAGAAATTATGGATAACTCATTATTTTTTCAGTTATTTCAATTCTGATAACTCTTTTATTATTAATTTTACGAAAAAAAGTGATGCTTCATAAAAAGTTCTGGATGGTCTAAAACTTAAAATACAACCATCTTATATGAAATTTTATCAATTTTATACGAGGTATGTCAAAAAATATAAATTTAGATCAAAATTAAAGTACCTTTATAGTTCAGAATATTTTAATTAGAAGGATGTAATTACATACTAAAACATAGTTTTTAATTCTAAATAACTTTTCATAATAACAATTTTCGATATTGTGAAAAATAAACGTATTTTACTCTTGAGCGAAATTCATATTTTTTGACATACCTCGTATAAAATTGATAAAATTTGACAAAAGATGGTTGTATTTTAGATTTTAGACCATGCAAATTTTTTTTATTAAGAATCACTTTTTTTCGTAAAATTAATAATAAGAGAGTTATCTGAATTAAAATAACTGAAAATAATGTTAGTTACCCATAATTTTTCAAAAAAAAAAAAAATTTAATTGGAAGGATGGAATTGCATACTAAAATACAGTTTTTAATTCCAAACAACTTTTCATTATAGCAATTTTCAATATTGTGAAAAATAAAGCTACTTTACTCTTGAGTGAAATTCAAACTTTTTGACATACCTCGTATATTATTCAAAAAATTTGATATTTGATGGTTAAATCTTAGGTTTTGGACCATGCAGAGCTTTTTATAAAGAATAACTTTTTTTTGTAAAATTAATAATAAAAAAGTTTTCCATATGGATACAACTTACAGGGACATACTGTATATGTAGTGGGGTTCCTACGGTCTCCTCCGCATCCCACATTTCGCTCGCCATCGTTTTCTATCCACCCATTCGTTTTCGTCAATAGCTCTATCTGCCATAGACTGTTCTATGCCTTTCTTCCATGTTTCTGCAGGCCTTCCTCTTCTTCTTCTATTTATGGGTGTGTAATTTAATGCTCTTTTTGGCCATCTTTCCTCTGACATCCTCATAACATGACCATACCATAGCAATTTCTTTGTTTCTATATGGTCAACCGTGGAATATAAACTCTTTGTCCGTCGTCTTATTTCCTCATTTGGTACGTGTTCTAATCTAGATACTCTGCATGCTCTACTAAGTAATCCATTTCCGCTACTTCTATATTTTTTCTTTTCTTTCCTGTGAGTTACCAACACTCTGCTCCATAAGTTATAATAGGTTCCACAATTGTTCTGTAGATTGTTAACTTTGTGTTCAGATTCACCTTATTAGACCATAGTAAACCGTTTAAAATACGAGTTGCTTTCCTTCCTTGCTGTATCCTATGCTGTATGTCTCTTTTTGTAGTTCCTTCTTCTGATATTATGCTTCCTAAATATCTATATTCCTTACATTTCCTTATATTTCTTAACTCTAATTCCGGATCTTCGGTTTCCTCTCCTATTCTCAAATATTCCGTTTTCTCCATGTTCATACATAGGCCCCATTTTTCATATTCGATCTGTAACTTTCTTAGCATATAATCCATATCATGTTCATCTTTGGCAAGAATTACTTGGTCATCAGCAAAAAACAAAGTTTATATAATGCATATACCTGCAATAATGTATAATAAAATTTAAAATAATACATAGCGATCGATAATATAGTTTCAATCGCCAGGTAAAATAAATACATTATTTTAAATGCGAGAATTCACGAATTTGAAAAGTACGATACCATGCTCTAGGCTAGGTTACCATCCTTTGGTCTCCGTAGTGAACATCCGCTTAGATTTCTTGTTCTCGACACATTCTGCGTATTTAGAAGAGTTGTCTGGGGATGTTTATTTCGTCAGCGTCTGTTTTGTTACCTGGTTGATTCCTTTCCTCTTATAGACCAAGGTAGTTGGTTAGAAGAAATAAACCGATTTTTAAGAAAAAAAGTATACAATAGAAAAATGGGTGTTGTATTATTTACAGTGCAAGAAATCCATCCAAAAGTACATAAACATGTCAAAATTAGTATATAAGAGCCAAATTTTTTTGCACGGGTATTTCTAGGGTCACTGAACAAGAATACGGCATCAGAATCGACCCCTGGAACATGCAACATGGTGCCCAGGGTTATAGCTAAGGCGCGTCATCTGCAGTTTCGAGGGTTTTCGGCACTATATCGATGCAAATAGATTACTCGGGGTTTTTTGGGTTGCTGAACACCAATTTGCCATCAAAAAATCAAAACCGACCTCTGAAAACCGTTAACAATCGAAATTCGAGAAGATTACGTGTCTTAGCACTCTTAGCAGTGACTCTGGGTACCAGGTGCTTCAGGGGACGTAAGTATTCATGTTCAGCAACCTCAAAAGCAACGTGTAACAAAATATGGCCCTTAATGTACTGATTTTAACATGATTATGCACTTTTGGATGCATTTTGTGTACTGTTAATGCAATTATGCGTTTCCACCCATTTTACTGTTGTGGACTTTTCTCCTGACGTCAAAAGAGTCAAATACTGAAAGAGGTCGATTTTTATTTTTTAATTATGATCTTGTGACCTATACATCATACCAGTGACGTCATCCGTTTAAGCTTGATTACGTAATCGATGATTTTTTTTTAATGAGAATAGCGGTCGTGTGCTAGCTCATTTAAAAAGTTATTCAATTCTCTATTCAATAATATAGACATTGACATAATTATTTATACAGGGTGTTGTACAGAAAACAGAAAAAAATGTTTTTTGATAAATAAACATTGCTTTTCGCTTAAATCCAATGTTCTAATTGCAAAGAAACAGATGGGTGGCAGCTTGAACATTGAAATTAAGTGAAAAGTAATGTTCATTTATAAAAAAAACATTTTTTTTTGTTTTCTGATAGCAGTAAAATATGTTTTGAATTAAATAAATTACATACATTCTATTTTTTTGTCAATTAATTTAATTCAAAATAATTTTTCTTGAAAGCCCGGTACAAATAATTATGTTAATATTTAAATTAGTGAATAGATAATTGAATAACCTTTCAAACGAACTAGCACACGACTCCTATTAATTCTCATTTAAAAAATCATCGGTTGCGTCATCACGCCCAAATGGAAGACATCACTAGTATGATCTATATTTGTCAAAAAATCAGAATTTAAATATAAAAGTCGACCTGTTTTAGAATTTTTCCCTAAAGTCGCTGGGAATTTAGTCTAAACATTTGCACCAAACTGTATATTAAAAATTGATGTATAGGGCTTTTCATTCACAGTCATTTGTTTCGAGCTTCTGTCATATGTCGTATAATCCATGTATATTAATGTTATACACGGATTATACGACATTTGACAGAAGCTCGAAAGAAATGACAGTCGATGAAAAGCCCTATTCCGGTGTTTTTTGTTCTAAATTCCCTGATCTATGACATTTATTTAAAACATCGGAAAAGTCGGAAAAATGAAAGAATACCCATGAACGATCACATCAATCACATATTTTGTATTTGCTGTTTTTTTTTTCATAAATAACAAACGAGAGAGATAGATTATTAATAATTATCATGGGTATTCTTTAATTTTTCCGACTGTACTTACATTACTTTTAAAAACGAGTGATCAGTCATTAAAAATTAAACCAAAAACAAGAATTTGAAAGAATTCGAAAAATAACGTAGCTGTGGATAAATTTGAGAGTGAGTTGAATGTTATGTAATTATTATTATGTATATACAACCACTAAACTGTTTGGATCAGCAGTAAATAAAAAATCATTACGCTAGCACAATCTTCTAAACAAGCCACTAAGTGAAGAATAATAATGAAAAGATTAAAATATTTTGATTGACTTCCTCATTGGAATTCGATTAAAAACCTTTTAAATCATCTTTAATAGAAATGCATCATAATTCTTAGTGAATACACAATTTTATTTATGTTTGTTGATAAACAAATTTCGTCATTTATGATTCACCTGAAACTTTTACCTTATACAACAAAATCAAAATGTTTATGCAGAATAATGACCTACTAATGGTTTGTTTAAACTGCACAAACATAGAGGTATGGCGTTGAGACGCGTAGGTTACTTGGGGAACGAATCTATGGTATGAATCGTTATTCTTAAGGCGTCTTCTTCCTTCGAAGGATAATCATTCATTGTGATAATAGACGAAGAGCTAGAGCCGAAAAATCATCGTCATAAGTAATATGGAGTTTTTCCTGTGAAATGTGTCCATTGTATATTGACAATTATGACCCCTTTCAGGCTGACACCTCAGTGGATACAGGAAGTAGCAATAAGGGATGAAAGGGGAAAGTTAGTGCAGTCATTAAAGGTTTTCACCTCCTATTTTGTTAAACCTCCATCGATTTGCATGAAAATTAGTGACTAGTTAGAGCATACCTCAAGAAATAAAACTGATTTGGTGCCAACTTGCACTTTTACCCTGGTGGTGAATACCACCCTTTCCCGCGGGTGAAAACAATTTTATTAAAAATAACCCCACAAATCGATAGAGAGACAAATTTTAAGTAAAATTTGTTATATCATGTTATTAAAATAAATCAATACTTTTTGAGTTATTAAAGATCAAAGATTTGTCTATTTAAGAGCATATGTGTGAAGTTACGGATGATAAAAAGAACATATTAATTAATTGTATGTTAGTAAAATATTATTTTTATATTATTTCGATATTTAATTGAAATTTTTTCTATCAATATAAACTGAATATGTCCAGAAACTGGGGGTGTCCAATAATGGGTACATTTGACATATTCGAATACACTTTTGCTAAATTTATAATATTGAAATAATGTAAAAATAATATTTTAGTAACATTTAATTAATTAAGATGTTCTTTTTATCATCCGTAACTTCACGCATGTGCTCTTAAACAGACAAATCTTTGATCTTTAATACCTCAAAAAGTATTGATTTATTTTAATAACATGATATACCAAAATTTACATAATTTGTCCCTCTATCGATTTGTGGGGATATTTTTAAAAAAATAGTTTTTACCCCCGAGAAGGGGTGGTATCCACCCCCAGGGTAAAAGTGCAAGTTGGCACCAAATAATTATTATTTCTTGGGGTATGCTCTAACTTTCTAATAAAAGAAGGAGGAGACTCCCTATTGAATGAGATACACGAACTTATAGTGAACATATGGAATAATAAACAACTACCACAAGACTGGAATACCGGAGTAATCATTCCATTACATAAAAAGGGAGATCAGCTTCAATGTAAAAACTACCGGGCAATAACGCTACTGACTGTGGCATATAAAATACTGTCAAATATTGTGTATGAGCGATTGAGACCATATGCGGAACAAATAGTTGGGGGATATCAATGTGGTTTCTGCAGGCAGAAGTCCACAATAGATCAGATCTTCGTTTTGAGACAAATCTTGGGAAAGACTAGTGAATTTAATATAAAAAACACATCATCTCTTCATTGACTTTGAGAGTGCCTATGATAGTATCCATCGAGAATTTCTGATCAACGCCCTGAAAGAGTTTAATATTCCAACTCATCTCATTCATATAATAAAAGAAACACTTAAAGTACAAAGCAGGGTTCGAATTCAAAACGCACTAACAGATACAATCCATGTTAGAACGGGCCTACGACAGGGAGATGCCCTATCCTGTATCCTGTATTCTATTCAACATCACATTAGAGAAAATAATTAGAGAGTCAAAAGTCAACACCAGAGGAACAATAATAACAAAAAGTGTACAAATATTGGCATTTGCAGATGATGTTGATAACATAGCTAGAAGCAAAAGAGAAATGATAGAAGCATTTAATGCTACAGAAAGAGCGGCACAAAACAGTGGCCTAAATATTAATGAAATAGAAACCAAATACATGAAGGCCAGCAAATCGACAGGCCAAAGAAACCTACAGAATCTGACAATAGGAGACTATAACATCGAAAGCGTAAAAAATTTTACATATCTAGGTTCACTAATTACCGCAGATAACAATGTCAGCGAAGAAGTTAAGAGAAGAATACATATTGCTAATAAAACATATAATGGACTAATTAAACATCTAAGATCTAACAACATCACTAGAAAAACCAAATGCAAAATATACAAAACCCTGATAAAACCGGTCCTTATATATGGATCAGAGACATGGACACTGTCGAAAAGCGATGAGAACTTATTAGGTACGTTTGAACGAAAAATCCTTAGACACATATATAAGGGGGTGAAAGAAAATAACGTATGGCGCAGAAGATATAATTTTGAACTATACGCAGCATACAACCAACCCGACGTCATAACATCCATAAAGATCGGACGTCTGCGCTGGATGGGCCATGTTGAACGAATGTTGGAGACCGAAACACCAAAACATATAATTAAGCAAACACCAGTAGGGAGAAGGTCAAAGGGAAGACCCAAACTTAGATACATGGAACAAGTGGAACAAGATCTGAAAACACTTGAGATTACCCACTGGAAGAACAAAGCAAGGAACAGAACAGAATGGCGGAAAATCCTAGAACAAGCCAGGACCCAAAAAGGGTTGTCGAGCTACTGATGATGATGATGATGCTCTAACTAGTCACCAATTTTCATGCAAATCGATGGAGGTTTATCAAAATAGGAGGTGAAAACCTTTAAAGACTACACTAACTTTCCCCTTTCATCCCTTATTGCTACTTCTTGTATCCACCGATTTGTCAGCCTGAAAGGGGTTATAATTATCAATATACAATAGACACATGTCACATGCCAAACTCCATTTTACTTATGGCGATGATTTTTCGGCTCTAGCTCTTAGACAATAAGACAGCCAAATATGCATCTTCTTCTTTCAGTATTGCATATGCATCTCCTGTCCGACTATCGAACGTTGGCGATCATATTGACAATAATAACTCTCTCTACAGCAGCTCGAAACAGATTAGTGGATATCTCTTGATATTACTCTCGGATATTTCGGAGCCAAGATGTTGTTCTTCGGCCTGGGCCCCTTCTTCCGGCGATTTTGCCTTATATTATCAGCTGTAGAAGGTTATACCTCTCTGGATGTCTCATTACATGACCAAAATATTGTAACTTTCGATTTTTTTTATTGTTTTTGATATTTTTATTATTCGATCAATACAACTTATCAGCAGTAATTGCACAAGAGCTCTAAAATTCTATATTAATTTTAGAGTTCGAGTGCAATTTGTTGCGATTATTTCATGAATAAAACTGTTCAAAACCAAAATTTTACTGTAATTTATTTATGTAAGTACAAATTAGTACAATTAAACACAAAGTTTTTATAAATATTTGACGATTGAAAGTCATCACTTTTATAATTTTTAAAACATTAATTGTCATTAATGTCACTGAATGTATTTTTTCGTAGCAACGAAGGGCATCTGACGTAATATACTTAAGAACGGGCAATTATCAAAAATTATCGATTTAATTCAGATTTCTGTAGCTTTCTATTGGTCAGAATCTCCTATGAATGAAATAATCAGCAATATTCGTCGGTAGATCCACATCTCAGAGGCCTCCAATTTGTTAATTAATGTCTCTGTAAGAGTCCAGCTCTCCATTCCATACAGCAATTTGGACAATATGTAGCAGCGTATTAATCTGATTTTAAGGTTTAATGTAATACCTCTATAAATGAGATGAAATAGGTGATATTGTGGACTCTTTCTAAATTTATTCCATACGCTCTGATGTTCATTGGTTGTAAGTTCGTGTTGCTGACAACCATTAGTTGTGTCTTGGAAGTATTAAGTTTTAGCTCATAATTCAACACATGTTTCGGTCACCCATTTTATAAGTCGTTGCAACTCTTTGTAATTGGAAGCAATGAGTCCCGTGTCGTCTGCGAATCTGAGATTGTTGACAAATTTTTGATAATACGGAGGTCTTGGTCATTAATTTCAATGTTTTATTGGACTGAATTAAAAATTTTGCGAATGATTCTATCGAACCGAATCAATATTTGGCTCGTAGTTCAGACACCTCTACACCGATACCATTAATCACGTACCGACTGATAAACAAATCAACTGCAGGTTTAGAGTAATGAGTAATGACTAACAACAGTTCCAGTTTCATGCTAATCTACGGAACTGGCTTTTGTGTACTCATAAGTGCATGTCTTATCTTGTTTAGAAAATTAGTCCTATCGAAAATAAATAATTTATTTATCATCCAGTGGTTTTTAATATCTATCATCCGCTCGTTAAATATTAGCTCGACCAAAGATTTCTTAGCACATTCACGGAGATAAGGAATAGAAAGTTATCAGGGATTTCAGAAATGTTACAAAAGGTAATGGGTTTTGAAAACATCATAGGATTTTTGGATAATATGGATAAACATTGTAAATTGTTTCCAGTGAACATAAGAAAATATTCTTTATCCCTTTTGTGTAGACATGACTGTCTGTTTTGCAATGTGCCTCCAGTAAGTTATCGTTCAATCGTTTTCTTGGTCTTCCCACTGATCATCTTCCTATTGGGGAACCATCTCTCGCCGTTTTTACTACTCTATTTATTTGTTGCCATTCAGCTTATATGATTGCTTAATTCTACTCTTCTATTCCTTACGCTTACCCTGTCCTTGATGCTCTCCACCTTACATCTCGTAATAGTATTCTTAGTATATCTGTACTTCTAGCTCTGTCCCATAATGTCTTACCATGGATTTTTCTAAGGTTTGTCTGCTTTTTCTAAGGATTTCTCTTGCATTTCTACTTCTTAAAATAATACATGGAAGACTATACAAAAAAATAGAAGAAGATATAGATGACACCCAGTTTGGATTCCGAGGAAAACTAGGAACGAGAGAGGCTCTGTTCTCGTTTAACGTTCTCTCGCAAAGATATCTGCAAAGATGTGAACCAGGATGACTAGACCAGACTAGATGTCTGCTTTATAGATTATCAAAATGCTTTTGATAGAGTACGACATCAGAAACTCGTAGAACTTTTAAAAGAAAAGAATGTGTACAGTCGAGATATACGGGTTATTGTCAATCTGTACTGAAATCAAAAACCGGTTACAATCAAAAATGTCGAAACAGAAACAATAGAAACCAATAGATGTGTTATACGAGTTGCGTATTGTCTACATTGTTGTTCAATCTGTACGGCAAAGCTATTTTTAAGGAAGCAATATCAGAGGAAGAACAGAGTATATCAATAAACGGAAAAAACTTGAACAACAAAAGATTCGCAGACGACATAGCTATTTTTGCATGCAGTCTAGAAGCACTGCAACGATTAATAAATAGATTACATCAAGTCAGTATAAAATATGGACTACAAATTAACGTTAAGAAATCCAAGTTCATGATTATTTCTAAGCAACACACAGTAGGAAGGCTAGAAATCGAGAGAAAACAAGTAGAAAGAGTGAATAACTACAAATATCTGGGAACCTGGTTAAATGAAAACAATGACCAAGGTACAGAAATCAGGACACGCATTGAAATTGCAAGACAAGCATTTTTTATAAAAATGAAAAAAATGTTTGTTAATCGAGACCATCCTCTGGAGCTGAGGATGAGAGCCTTAAGATGCTGCGTGTTCTCGACTTTGTTGTATGGAATGGAAAGCTGGACACTAATAGTAGACAATATAAAGAAGTTGGAAGCATTTGAGATGTGGTGCTATAGAAGGATTTTGAAAATACCATGGATCCAACGAATTACAAATTCAGAACTGTTAAGAAGGTTACAAAAGGATTGCGAGATTATTAAAGAACATCAAAACAAGAGAGCTGGAATATTTAGGCCACATTACCAGAGGTGCGAAATATGAGATATTAAGGCTCATAATGCAAGGTAAAATTAAGAGTAAAGGATCCATCGGTAGAAGAAGAATTTCCTGGCTGAGAAACCTAAGAGAGTGGTATAGTTGCCGCTCAGTAGATCTTTTCTGAGCAGCTGCCAATAAGGTACGGATAGCTGTGATGATAGCCAACCTCCGATAGGAGAAGGAACTACAAGAAGAAGAAGTAAACCCCTACAGGTGGATCACCCTGTTCACTTGTCGACTTGCCAACACACCTCCTAGCGAAATCACATCCGATTTCAAGCAATTTAACACAATAACAAAATTATAATCATAATATAGACGATCATCATCAAAGAAACCCTTTGAACCATATCACGGAGCACAATAAGAATACTACACGTGTAAAGGAGCGCAGTAATTTCAATGTATACAAGGTGACATACGTCATATTTGTAGTTTATTATATTAATAGGCCTAGGCGTTATTATATAAAGCAAGAGGTCATATTTTATCAAAAAATCTTTTATAAAAGCTAGATTTAGTAAAAAGAAGCCTTTCGGGCTATATCATAGAACGTTTTCGGAAAAATATTCCATCTTCAGTGCAGCCGCAAGGTATACATGTTTAAAATCAGTAAATACAAATCACTCTCAAATTCCGCCATCATGACATTCTTCTACGGCCTGGATTCTGTTTTCCTTCTATTTTTCCTTGGAGTAATGCGTATTTATGTCCTCACATCAGGTGGCCCAAATATTCAAGTTTTCTTCGTTTTATCGTTAACAAAATGTCTGGGTCTTGTCGTATCCTTCGTAGTACTTCAACGTTTGTGACTCTTTCAACCCAACTTATCTTCAGCATTCGACGGTAGCACCACATCTCGAAACTTTCAATATTTTTTATGGTGTTCTGTTTGAGAGTCCAGGTCTCCACACCGTATAATAGCGTGTTCAATACGTAGCCTCTTAGCATTCTTAATCGTAGAGGGATGCTCATATCTCTGTTGCAGAAGAATTTTCTCATCTTTATAAAGGTGGCCCTGGCAACTTCGATACGTCTCTTTATTGAAGTTACACTTCTTTACCGGCGATAGAGGGTGAATTTTCATATGTTAAAACCTATCAGCCCGGCGCAAGCGCATTATAACTTTGTTCTGATTGGATGTTCAAATGACATGTCAAAAATTATTCCAAATGGCGGCTGTGGCACAGCTGTACACTAGGTTCGCTTTCAAGATGCAGTAGAAATAGAAATAAACAAACCAAGACACGTTAAATGCCACTAGGAGCACAACCGGATCATAATTTACAATGTATATACATTGTACACTCCAAATCATGATTTCCAAAGTTTATACATTGTAAATTATGATTCGGAAGTGCTCCTAGTAGCATTTAACGTGTCTTGGTTTGTTTATTTTCTACTGCATCTTGAAAGCGAACGTAGTGTAGTTTGATTATTTATGGTTGTTGCGTTTTGAAATTTGTGTGAAAAGAAACAAAGTTAGTTAATAGTTATACTGCCTTTTTAAATAGTTTTCATATACCTATATTTTTGGACTTTTGGACTATTTTGGACAAGGAAAACTCATTCTAATTTGGTAAGTAGTTTTTATTATAATCATATTTAGTCCAGAAAGCCACTGCGCATCCGCTAGGAAAAATATTCTAATTCGGATGTTTTGCACAATCTTACTCAAAAAGGACTCCTTTTAACAAATTTGCATGTTGCCAGGATCAAAAGGTGGTCAAAAATTTTTTAAACGTTTTTTTTTGTTTTTTTCCTAAAATTATTTTTTTTGCATGGAAAAAAGTTTTTTTGGGTTTTTTGGATTATTCCAAATAGAAAAGGTCTTTAGTGACTTTTCTCTAAAAATGATAGTTTTTGACATATAAGCGATTAAAAATTGAAAAATTGCGAAATCGGCCATTTTTAACCCTCAAAAACTATGTGAAAGACTGAAAATTTGAACGTTGCCAAGGAAGGTAGATATTCTTTAAACATAGATTGATGAAATTCCGAAGAGTTTTTTGCCATACAATATTTAAAACTACTTTGTTTTTTAATTGTTAATCAAGCGTGCGCGACACTATTTTCCACCGACAGTATGGTGCAAATGATATGAATAAATTCGTTATTTCGTAAACCGGCGACTTTAAGGAAAAATCCCGAAACAGGTCGATTTTTATTTTTAAGTTATGATATTGTGGCATGTATGGTATACTAGTGACGTCATCCGTCTGGGCGTGATGACGAAATCGATGATTTTTTTAAATAATAATAGGGGTCGTGTGGTAGCTCATTTGAAAGGTTCTTCAATTCTCTATTCATTTATGTAAACATTTACATAATTATTTATACAGGGTGTCGTTCTAGTTCTTTTTTGTCAAATAATTTAATTTAATAAAAAAATTTTGGACACCCTGTATAAATAATTATGCAAATGTTTATATTACTGAATAGAGAATTGAAGAACCTTTCAAATGAGCTAGCACACGACCCCTATTCTTATTTAGAAGAATCATCGATTACGTCATCACGTCCAGATGGATGACGTCACTAGTATATCATATATGCCACAATATCATAACTTAAAAATAAAAATCGACCTGTTTCGGGATTTTTCCTTAAAGTCACCGGTTTACGAAATAACGAATTTATTCCTTTCATTTGCACCATACTGTTGGTGGAAAATAGTGTCGCGCACGCTTGATTAGCGATTAAAAAACAAAGGAGTTTTGAATATTGTATTGGAAAAAAC
This sequence comes from Diabrotica virgifera virgifera, assembly GCF_917563875.1. NCBI lineage: Eukaryota > Metazoa > Arthropoda > Insecta > Coleoptera > Chrysomelidae > Diabrotica > Diabrotica virgifera. Next base: position 8,558,432 of record NC_065445.1, read on the forward strand.
TCTTCGGGATTTCATCAATCGATGTTTAGAGCATATCTACCTACCTTGGCAACATTCAAATTTTCAGTTTTTCACATAGTTTTTGAGGGTTAAAAATGTCCGATTTCGCAATTTTTTAATTTTTAATCGCTTATAATATGTCAAAAACTATCATTTTTGGAGAAAACTCACTAAAGATCTTTTCTATTTGGAATGATCCAAGAAACCTAAAAAAAAACTTTTCCATGCAAAAAAAAACAATTTTAGGGAAAAAACAAAAAAAAACGTTTAAAAAATTTTTGACCACCTTTTGGTCCTGGCAACATGCAAATTTGTTAAAAGGAGTCCTTTTTGAGTAAGATTGTGCAAAAAATCCGAATTAGAATATTTTTCCTAGCGGATGCGCAGTGGCTTTCTGGACTAATTGTAATTGAACATTTGTATTAGGTTGGAATACATACATTTATTTTCTCAAGAATGGGGATTTTAGAGAGAAATCCCAAATTAGGTCCGATTTTTATTTTTAAATTATGATATTTTGGCGTAGATTTATTTATCTAGTAGGTTCGTAATGCTTTGATTTACATACTTAATTTGATTACCAACAAAAGTTCTACCAATTTTCATCTAATATATTGTTTTCTTACTGTTTTGTTATTTAATATTTTCTTCCACAAGATTTAAACTACATAATTTAATTACATTTTAAAACGACTGTCAGACAGTAAAACGTTCAGTTACCGTATTTTTCCACATGAGAAATAATGTGGGATTGGACGAGTGAGTCTAGGCTTCGATTACGAATCAAAGCATCCTGAAGTTCACGGGTTCGATTCCCGATGCAAGTTTTTATTTTTTTATTTTTTTTTCCATTTTATGATTGTAAGTATATTTGTTATATAATTTTTTTTTTAGAGAATGCGTATTTAAAATTTTTGCCAACAATTATTATCGTTCAGAAATAATTTTTTCTTTGTGGCATTTTTCAATGTGGTGTGCGTTTTATTCTTTAATTTTTTAAAATTTTTGGTATTGTCTTAAAAATCACATAATATGTAGTAGAAGTATAACTTCTTACGTGCGTACAAAAGTACACACACACATTCTTTTTTTTATTGTTTTGGTCTCCAGTTTCGTTTATTAAAATTCCCAAGTATTTGTATCTTGATACTTTTTCAATTTGAATGCCGTTTATACTAATAGGTGTTGGTTGTGTCACGTTTTTACTCAAGAGCATACACTTGGTTTTTTTTTTATATTGATGTTTATGCCATAATTGTTGCAAGCAATATTTATGTTTGTAAGTAATCGTTGTAATTCTTCTGTTCTTGCAACTAGTACAGTGTCGTCTGCGTATCGAATATTATTTACAACCTCTCCACTAATTACAATTCCTTCGTTTGCTTGCAAAGGGGCTTCCTGGCAGATGCTTTCACTATATATGTACATTAAATAGCAGTGGCGACAAAAGACATCCCTGTCGTACTCCTCTACGTATTTCTATTCCTTGTGATGTCTCATCTTCTATTTTGATGTTAGCTTTCTGATTCCAATTGTAGATTGAGAATTATTCGCAGATATTTATTATCTATGTATTTTCTTTCAGGTATGTCTCTTAGCTTATCTTGACAGAGTACGCCACGATAAGTCATATAGTCAAGATAAATATGTGTAAAAGCCCCTCTGCCAAACTAAATAACGTTGAAGAGGAACTGCAAAGCTATGAAGAGTCCAGGACATATTATTAAAGAGATCCACCTTGTAGATTATTACATCCACCGTATCATCTTAAGGTGTGGTGGTGCGTCATCACCGGATGTCTGTTCCGGTTTGTGGCCATCTCAATGGACCATTGCCCATTGCCCATTACCCATTACATATTGCTTATGTTCTCGGCTCTTAGTTCGCGATGAATGAGATCATTTTTTTCGTTCACATTTGTTTTTATTCAAAGGACAGTGATAGATGATGGTGCCTCACCATAAAAGGCACGTGTTGTTGCGGTAACTAGGCTGTGAAATGTTTGCGTAGTGGGTTGGAGTGAATAGGGATGTGAAAAACATGTCTTTTTTGTATTATGATACTGACATAAGTGACTAGTATAAAGGATTGATTGCAGAGTATGCTAAATCCTTGACATTTCCGATTTAAATTAGAAGTAAATACAGAAATGTGTACCAAAAGAGTTTGGGTTCAGAAACGGACTAGGAACCGGAGAGGCGTTATTTGCTTTTAATGTGTTAGCTCAAAGATGCATGGACATGAATGTGGATGTGCATGTTTGTTACGTTGATTTTGAGAAAGCTTTTGACAAAGTAGGACATGAAAAATTAGTCCAAATTCTAAAGAAAAAAAACATAGACAAAAGGGACTTACGAATAATAACAAACCTTTACTGGAATCAAAGAGCACAAATTGTAATAGATAACGAACCCAGTCCAGAAATTGAAATCAGGAGAGGAGTTCGGCAGGGATGTATTATGTCTCCATTACTCTTTAATGCATATAGTGAAGCCATTTTTGAAGAAGCATTGCTATCTCAAAGTAAAGGAATAATAATTAACGGAAGATCTATTAACAACATAAGATATGCAGATGACACCGTGATTATGGCAAGCTCTGCTGAACAACTCCAACTACTACTAAACAAAACAAACAATTTCTGTGAAGAATATGGACTAAAAATGAATATAAAAAAGACCAAATACATGATAATAACTAAGAAAACAAACATAAAAACTAGCATACATTTGGGAAATGTACCGATAGAAAGGGTTGATAAATACAAATACCTAGGAACCTGGATTTCAGAGAAAAATGATCAAACAACAGAAATAAGGACCAGGATAGAAATAGCAAGAAATGCGTTTGTAAAAATGAAAACAGTTCTCTGCAACAAAGACCTTAGCTTAGAACTGAGAGTAAGAGCTTTGAGATGCTACGTGTTCTTGATACTACAATATGGACTTGAAAGCTGGACATTAAAGCAAGAACACATAAATAAGCTACAGTCATTTGAAATGTGGTGTTACAGAAGGATGCTTAGAATAGCATGGACACAGAGGAAAACGAACACGGAAGTACTGCGAGAAATGGGTAAAGAATGCGAAATAATAAACACAATAAAAATAAGAAAGTTACAATATCTAGGACACGTAATGAGGGGACCGCGATATGAAATGCTAAGACTGATAATACAGGGAAAGATAAGAGACGGAAGGATTATAGGAAGAAGGAGTGTGTCATGGTTAAAGAATTTAAGAGACTGGTTTAGATGCAGTTCTATAGAACTCTTTAGAGCAGCGGTGGATAGAGTAAAGATAGTGATGATGATATCCAACCTCCGATTAGGAGACGGCACTTGAAGAAGAAGTACCAAAAGAATACTTCACAACAGAATTAGACGCAAATGCGAAGAAGATCTCGAAGGTACCAGGAACCAGGGATGTACTTCTTCTCTATCTAGGGCGCTAGATAAAGAAAATATATATTTGCATGCTTTGTGGACTTCCATAAGGCATTCGGTAAAGTACAACATGTTAAATGAATGTACATGCTAAAATATATAGGAATAGATGACAAAGATATTCGGCTCATTAAAAATTTGAACTGGGATCAAACTGTTATCGTAAAAATTGGAGATAACTACACCGACGAAATCTCCATACAACGAGGAGTTAGATGAGGTTGCATTTTGTCGCCATCAGCAGAGAACAAGACCACAGAGAAGCGACACGCCTTTGATCCTTCGTGAGCACGCCGCCAATGACCTTGAAAGCAACCTGAACAACCAGCGTACCAATAGTCAGTGGGCATGTCACACAATACATATAAATTCGTAAATAAAATTAAGCATTTATGTTGACTTTCAATAAATATAAAATATTGCACCGAAAAAAAAGTTGCGTGCAGGGCCGACTTTTGTTGGCATTCTTTATAATAATGGAATCATTTTTGATTTACAAAAGGTTGCAAATATATCGCACAATGCAAAGTAATGGTGAAAATCATATTGATTGGAACCATAAATATAAATAGCTTTTTGTTTATCCTGATTTTGGCATTGAAAGACCAATAATAAAATATACCTATTTCCTACGGTAGGTGTGACATTCACTGATTGTTTTTGGCTTGGGCTGATACAAGATATAATTTGTTCGTCGGGGTATTTCCTAATAAATTATATTTTTTAATATGGGTTATCGAAAAATAACACAGCCATTGTAACTTCCACGGAAATGTCACAAACTCTGAAAGTTCCAATTCTCTTTGAGTGACAAATGTTCGTGATCGATAAAAAAAACTTTATGTTGAAATCGAATGTCAATATTGTTATTGTCTTGGAAACGTATACCTTCTCTGATATATCTTTGGAGCAAAAGTATGAAGACATTTAATTTAATTCTCTTCATGTTTCATAATTTGACAATGTTTCTTTAAGCGGAATTTTATCTCTGTAAATATTTTAAATTGGCATTCTAAGCAGTACAAATATTGCCGAACGTCAAGAACCTAAAGCTTGTCACGCACGGAAAGCTATACTATAATATACGGTGATGAGTGCGCTAATATCCGAAAAATAACGCAAAAGACGGAAAACATAATACGTTGTGAAATAAAACACAAGACTACAATATAATATCGATGTATCCACCTTTGTACCTTTGCATCCACAAAAGACATGTTAAACTACAAAACCGTCTACTTTCTTTGTTTCTAAAGATATTAGGTACATTCAAAAAAACAAACTATTCAGAAAACAACACTACAATACGATTCCGATGTATACTCCGATCCATATATATATATATATATATATATATATATATATATATATATATATATATATATATATATATATATATATATATATATATATATATATATATATTGTATTTGCGTCCCTCGTGGCTTCTGTATAGTTTTGACTCTTCGTGACTTCCGATCAATATACAGCGTGTATATTAACAAGAATAATTTCATACAGTTAGCGCTCGCTTTGGCATCCGTTATACTGGCAACAACGTACTTATAATATCAAGTAAAATATTTAACCTTGGTCGTGTTTAAGTGCAAATTTAGTTGTAGAACCCAGACAAATTCTATTTATAACTTTTGCCAATTAGGTGGTTTTGCTCGGATATACGATAAGGATTTGCTGTAAATTGTTTGTTTTCGTTTTTTTATACTCTTAAATCAGGTTAGAAAAACTTATTTCTTGGGTGTAGTTATGAATGATGTATTTTCTAAACTTTTAGATTTTCTATTTTATTTCGATGGAAGAAGATTATGGATTTCGGAAGATTTCGATGGAATAAGTTATATTGTAATATACTTAACAATACCACTATATACCCTTGACAAATTTTTATTTTTTAAAGTTAATAATTGTTTGATGAGCCTTTCGATAAGTTAGGTTAGGTATATTATTAAATTTTATTTTGATAATAATCGGTACTGTTTCTCTCTCTCTCTCTCTCTCTCTCTTCCTGTAATCCCTTCCCAGCGCATCCTTATCTGTTTTATTCTTTCGAAATTTGCTATACAAGTATTTTCCATTGCTCTCTGTTTCTCGCTCTCTGTTTGACTTCTCTCCATCTCAGGCCAATTCTTTCATGATCTCTTATTACAGTTCTTCTCCAGCTATTATCAGGTCTTCCTCTTCTTCTTCTTTCGTCTGGTTGGTATTCGAGTGCTTGTTTGGTTATATTATTTCGATCCTTCCTCAGAGTCCGTGTAATTCATTTCCATTTCCTATTTTTAATCGTGACTGTTATTTTCTCTTGTTTTGTTCTTCTCCGTAGATCTATGTTTTTTATTTTATCTGGCCAGTATATTTTTAGGATTTTCCTCAACGATTTATTTATAAAGGTTTTTAATTTTTTGCTAGTTGTTTCTTCCTGTCTCTTCCTGTAAATATTTTGATTTTGGTTAATTCTGATATATCGCGTGTGTTCAAGATTTTCCTTAATGCATTATGAATATATAATGAGTGCATATTGTGCCTTTACTATCCTTTTTTCTACATCTGATCTACTAGCGCCTTTTTTTCCATGGTTGATCCCAGATAATATGTAAAGTTATCTACCTCCTGTATTTGTCTTCCTTGTATTTTAATTTTAGTTTCTTGGTTGCTGTCTTTTAAGTTTTGTTTTTTTTTTGTCTTTATCTTCAGGCCCATTACCCTGGAGTATTTTGCAAGCTTCTTTTGCTTATGGCTGCTATGTTCGGTTAGGGGAAAAATGTCATCTGGGAACTACAAATCCTCCAACTAGTCATGCAATTTCAATCTAATACCTGTTTTATTATTGCTTACTTTCTGCATGATCCAGTCCGTTATTATTAGAAATAATGTCGGGGATAGCACACATCCTTGCTTAACTCCGCTTTGTATAACTACATCTACCATTTTTCCCGCATGTTCTAGTCTGGCTGTATATTTCTTGTCAAATAGTCTGATTAAGTTGATGTATTTTATCGGTAGTCCATATAGTTTTAGAATCTTCCACATTTGTTCTCTGTTTATACTATCGAATGCCTTTTCAAAGTCAAAGTCAAAGCAAACATTATGTTTATATTTTTTTGCCATTCACTAGCTTGTTCCAAGATAATTATAGAGTACAGGAGATACAGCGGTACAGGTACAAGATACAGAGGTGCTGATAGAGTACAAATGTGGTCGATAGTGGAGCAGTCTATTCAATATGATATTTGACATTATTTTGAATGTGGCACTTAGCAGTGTTATTGCTCGCCAATTCTCGCATTTATTTAAATCGCCCTTTTTTGGTGTCTTAATGGTTACACCCTCGTTCCATTTCTGTGGGAGCTCCTGGTCGGCCCATATCTTGAGTTTGTGTAACATTTCTACTAATTTGTTTGCGCCCGCCTTTATTAAATTTATCGGTAGGTTGTCGCTTTCAGCGGCTTTGCCATTTTTTTAGTTGATTCAGTGTGTTTTGTATTTCTTCTTTCGTAATTTCAATTGTTCTAATGTTTATTTCCTGTATTACGTTATCTTCGTCTATATCTGGTGTTTGGAGTATATTTCCTCGCAGTGTTGTTTTCATCTTTGTATTATTTTATGTTCTGATTTAATTATATTTCCTTGTTTATCTTTGATTTGTTTATTACTGTTTAGTGTTTTCCCTGTCAAATTTCGGATGATATTGTACTGTATCTTCAGGTCGTTTTCTTGCGCAGCTTTTTCTGACATTTTTACCATATCATATACATAGTATCTTTTGTCTTTCCTGGCTTGCTTTTTAACCGCTATATTTTTTCTTTGTATTTCCTTTCTACTGCTTTTTCCTTCTTCGGTTGCTTCTTTTTGTAACATTTTTTTTAAGTTTCTTTCTTTCTTCTCTTAGTTGCAATAGTCCAGAAAAATAAGGTTTTTGTCGGGACACTTGACCAGCCAGGTTGCAAATGGGTTTTTTGGAGTTATACCTATTACATTATAAATACAACAATGCCTGTCACAGTTCGGACGAGAATTTTAGTAATTAACAAATAAGGGTCAAATATGACAGTTTTTCGTTTAAATCGCTACAGGTAAAAATAAGGTAATTAAATATCTTATTTAGATTATTCACCTTTTAGTAGATAAGCAAAGGTTTAAAATTTTTTAAATTTTGATCCGATTATTTGTTACTTCGGAAATTGCAAAATAAAACTAAATTTCGAAAATAAAAAAATTGTTATAACTTATAAAAAAATTGTTATAAAAATGAAATTAAGACTTTGATATTGCATGAAATGTTGAGTCAAACAGTCCATAATGCACAATAAATTTCAAGACGATTTGTCAATTAGTTTAAATTTTATTCGATTTGTTTATCACAAAGAGCTTTTTTTGCAATGTTATTGTTCAGAAAATTATAATAATACAGCAATTCTGTGGAAACCACAGGAAAGAAGAATACTTATATTTTTAACTTATTTAAAAAATCAATCAGAAGTCATTTTTAGCGTTCTGAAAACATTTTACGAAAGTAGAATCATTTTTGGCTTCTAAACAATTTTAATAACCATATTAACATATTGACTAAATCTGCGTTGGGATTTGAAAAGCTGATATTTTTACACGAATTTTCAAAAAAAAAACTTTTCGCCTAGGTTAATTACGAGCAAATTTAGCCACTTTTATTACTTATTTAATTCACAGTTACTTCTATGTACATAAAATTCTCCTGTAACAGTGTTAGTTATCATATTCCTCCGAAACGGCTTGACCGATTTTTATGAAATTTTACACGTATATTCTGTAGGACTGAAAATAGGTGGTAATCTATTATTTACACCCATACGTTATAAGGGGGGTTGCCCCCTGCCACTTTTTTATTGTTTTGGAGAAAATTGTCTACCTTCATTTTATATTATGTACCATTAAAAATATATACAACCCTTAATTTTCACCTTTCTACCACCAACCCCTATTTTTTAATAGTTATCTATTTATTTACATCTATAAAATTCTCCTGTCGTAATGTTAGTTGCCATAATCCTCCGATACCGCTTGAACGATTTTTATGAAATTATATATGTATACATATACTTGTATATGTATACATAACATTTTGTATTGTTAGGTGGGTATATGTGTACATAACATACTCTACAAAACTACAGGTATATATAAATTAAAAAAATAATGATCAAAGTCCATCAACAAACTCCGGAGATATTAAGCGCAACATATCTTTGAAAAGTTAATTTCATTTTTTGAGTGCACGGATTTTAATAATTCCGCTCCACAGACCACGAGTCGATTTCGTTAGGACGTCATTTTTAAAGATATATTAACAACTCTGTTCAAGTTTACTCAAACTTTTACACATAAACTATATACATACCTTGAACTTTAAAATAGCGCTAGTTAGGTTTCTTAATTGTTATAAAGAAACTAGCTGTGAATTAAATAAAAAAAGTGCCTAACTTTGACCGTAATTAATCAAGGTAAATTTTTTTTTTAACATTTATGTAAAAGTACACATCGAAAACAATGTGATAACTACAGGGGTAATTTGTGTTACTAAAAGATAAATTTTTCATATCTACAGTATTTTTTGATAAAATGCATATTTTTCGAGGTATTCTCAAAAAACCCTCTAAAAAAGTCGATTTTTTCGTCGAAAAACTGTTACTTTCAAGCGCGAATAACTCGAAAAATATTAGTTTTACGAAGAAAATGTAAAAAACATTTCTTTCTTAGAATTACTTTTTACATCGATTTACATGGTTAAAATGCAATAAAAATTTCCCGTCCCCGAGATGGGGTGGCAACCAGCCCAAGCTTTTAGCGTACAGCGGCATGATATAGAAAATGATCCTTGGCCTATTCCCTACGCCCTACCTTCTGTGAAAATTTCAAGTAAATCCATGCTGGACGAAAAAATTGCGAGTCAAAATGCTTCATTTCCTCGACTATAGAAGGAGGAGAAACAATCAGTAAATGTAACGAATATAAATACCTGGGCATGAATATGAAAATCACGAATGATGGAACAATAGACGGAGCCGTTAAAGAACGAAACACTCAGGGCAGGAAAGCAATTAGGCTCCTAAACTCAGTACTCTGGGACAAGCAGGTAAACAACCAAAACAAGAAAAAGATCTATAACGCCGTAGTGAAAAGCATTATAACATACAGCTGCGAAGTATGGCATATGAAGGAAAAATCAAAACGAATGTTAGAGGTCACCGAAATGGATTTCTGGAGAAGGGCTGCAGGAAGATCAAGAAGAGAACATGTCACCAATGAACGGATACGAGAAATAATGAAGGTCACACATACAATAAAGGACGAAACCAACGAAATACAACTACGATGGTTTGGTCACGTATAAAGAATGCATGAAGACAGAATCCCAAAACAAGGGCAAAAATGGAAACTGCAAGATAGAAGAAGATGAGGTAGACCGAGGAAAAGTTGGCAGGCAGGAATAAACAAAGCCATGGATGAAAGAGGTCTGCAAGTAGATCAATGTACGGACAGAGAGGAATGGCGAACGGGTATCGGAAGACGAAGAACGTTATAAACCGATAATATAATAATAATGTAAAAGTACCAGCTTTTTAAATCCTAAAGTCTAGGGATGGCGCTTGTTGAACAAAAAACCGGTTTTTGGTTATACCGGTTTTTTTAACTTACGGTTTAACCTGGCGGTTATAACCGGTCAAAAAATCGGTTGTTCCAAAAACAGGTTTTCGGTTTTTTTTAATCAAAAGCAAATACTCAATAAGTTATAATGTTACATTTATATTGCACTTTAGTTTGCTCAATTTTCCTCCCGAAAAATTCCCCAACCAATTCAACCTATAAAAATTTTCCCAGGCGCTTTCAAGATACCCTAAAAATGGACCAGAGTACCCCAATCTCTGATTCGTCGGTCGTTGTAGACGGCGTCGGCGTATATTGCGTTGTCAATAATTGGGATATTCCCAAAAGTGATGATCCTATCGATCTATCAAAATGTCCCTTGGATCTATCAAGTTTTAAAAAATGTCCAAATGACTTATAGGTATTTTACAAAATAAATTCGATAAACCAATTCAGTATTTACTTCTCTATTGCCATCAAAAAATTTCAGTAGGTAATATTTTTTAATACGTTTGTATAATACCTACCATTTATTTCGTAAGAATTATTTATTGTTTAAAAATTACATAATGGAGATTCCTAATCGTATTTCGGTATTCACATTATACAAGAGTCTCAAGTCTCAAGTACTCAAGTATAAACAATTTTTTAGCTGATGATGGTTGGAATATCGATTTCAAGCAGATCACATACTTTTATGTAAATATTATCATCACATGCACCATTTCACCAGTCTTTGAAATATTTATTAATCTAAATAACTATTCTCAAAATTGTTTCATAAAAGCTGATGTGACACTTTCGTCCAGTTCTCTATTAGTAAATAAAAGTTGAATTATGGTTGTTTGGGTTAATTACTTCGCATTTATTATTTATAATATTATATGATTAAGATCGAAAATATATAGAAATTTCTTCATTTTTCTCTAAATTAATTTTTTTGCACAGGCAACTTATTCGGTTTTTCAATGGTTATTACTTTAAAAAGAAAAAAACCGGTTATAACCGGGACAAAAAAACAACCGGTAAAACCGGTTGTTTCGAATTAAAAAAACTGGGTTTAGGTTATAACCGGTAGGTTTTTTCCATCCCTTAGTCGATTAATTTAGTTTGCAGTCAATACTAACAAAGTTATTCAAATTGTTTATAAGCCAAAAATGACTCTACTTTACTAAAATATTTTCGGAATGATAAAAATGAGTTTTTATTATTTTTTTAAAAACTTTGAAAACATAAGTATTCTTCTTTCCTGTAGTTTCCACAAAATTGCTGTATCATTATTATTTTATGAAGAAAAGCATGCTTTATCATTGCAAAGAAAAGGATTTTTTATTAAACAAATTGAATAAAATGTAAACTAATTGACGAATCACCTTGAAATTTTTTGTTATATCTGGACTGAACATGGACTGTTTGACCCAATTTTTCATGTAATATCAGTCTTAAGTTTATTTTTGCAAAAGTTTATTTTTGCAACTTCCGAAGCAACAAATAATCGTACCAAAATTCAAAAACTGCCATTTTAAACCTTTGTTCATCTACTAAAAATGAATGCTCTATCTGATATAAGATATTTAATTACTTATTTTTACCTGTAGCGACTTAAACGAAAAGACTGTAATTTTCAGGGCCGTGCCGTTCTATGATGCGGTGAGGCAGCCGCATCAGGCGGCATCACAAGGGGGCGGCATAATAAGTAAAATCTAATCTTCTTCTTCAAGTGCCGTCTCCTAATCGGAGGTTGGATATCATTATCACTATCTTTAATCTATCCACCTCTGCTCTAAAGAGTTCTATAGAACTGCATCTAAACCAGTCCCTTAAATTCTTTAACCGTGACATTCTCCTTCTTCCAATGGACACGCGCCAACTCGTAACTCTTAATGACAAACTTTTTCAAATCAAAATGTACACCGGCCAATTCGTAACTTTTTTACTACCTGACCCTCCCAACTTGCAACTTATACAGGTGAATTCGAAACCATTGTTTAATTCTAATTCTATTTACACATAAACATTACATCTACTGGTAATGCAGCAGAGTTATGCTCCACGTAACGTAGAACCACACCCAGAGCTTTAGTGGCATCTGCGTGTGACACTCAATATGACAGGGAAACTTCTTCCTCGCTTTCTTCATCTTCATTAGTCATTAGGGTTGCCTTGAGGTTGAACCAAGTCTACAATGTATTCATCCGTAAATTCTTCGCTCCCTTTGTCGTCAGCTTCAATCCATTCTGTAATTACACTTTCTTCTTAGTTTTCTGATCCATCTTGTATAGGGGAACGGGGAAAAATGGAGCTTATTCAAATTAGAAATCAAGCCATGGAGTTAACGACTAAGCACAAATGATGACACTGGCTCTGCATCAGTGACATCAATCTGAGATGGGTGGAAGAGGGAGAGAGACAGGCACAGCGACTCAAAATCAACGACAAAGTAAATTTTCAATTATTAGTTAGGCTAACTTTCGGATAATCCGACCTTTTCGGAATCCGAACAGGCTGTCCCCCCAATTAGTTAGGATTTGCGGGGTTTTACTGTATATAGGTACCTACTATAATATATGCGTTCCAATCGGCTGGTAGTCTGTTTTGTTCATATTTTTTGTTGTATTAGCTGGTTTATTTCCTTATGTAATTCTCTTCCTCTGTATTTTTTCCACTGTTATTTCATTTTCTTCTGCTGCTTTTCCGTTTTCTATGTTTTTAATATTTGTTTTTGTACGTTTTCTTCTGTGAAAATTTCTACTTCGTTGTTATCTTGTTCTTCTTCATATGTTTCCTTCATACCGAATAGCATTTTTTCGTAATATTCTTCTCATATTCTGCTGATCTGTTTGTCTTCAAACAGGGTTTCTCTTTTTTTTTTGTTTTTTAGTACTCTTGTTTTAATGCTGGACGTATTTTTTTATCTGACTTTTTTGTAAAATTGTTATATTTGATGGTTTTCTGTCTTTTTTAATGTCCTCCAGCGAAACCCGTCATTTTTCTTCTTTTTATTTGTTGAGTTTGCTGTGTTTCTCGCTATTTTTTATTCTTCCCTGTTTTGTTTTGACGGATTGGTTGTTTATCCACGTCATTCTAGCGTAGTTTTTTAGTTTTCTGCGTTTCGCAGTCTTGATCGTACGTAAATTACACATTTAAAATTGAAAAGGATTTATAGGTTCCAAATTAACTGAAAGACGGTGTTTCAATACCTGTTTGTGTATTATCGCTCCAAACCCTTCTTGGCAGTAGCGCACCCAGGGGGGAGGGTTTGGGAGTTAAACCCCCTTTCTCCCAGGGCATATGAAAAATATATAAATAATAGCAGGAAAATGTAACTTGTCTTTCACAAAATATAGAAAAAAATTTCGACGCCCAAGCCAACCCCTTCCCCCCAGAGAAAAATTATAGGTGCGCTACTGCTGCTTGGATGTGTCCCGTTTTTTTCAAATTTATGATATGGTCACTCTACAGTAGAAACGCTTCTTAATTCACGAGAGTATTCTACACACTTCTTCTTAATCCAGGATACAGTTTTTTGTGTCAAATTAGAATTTCATAATGGTAGATAAGTTTATTTTAATTTTCTAATCTATTTCAACAGTAAGGCCCCCGCATACTGCAGACTTTTTACCTGCCGATAGTTTAGTCGGGTTGGGCAAAATTAAAGATTTTTCTTTTTAAAATATATAAGAATGTAGTTCGTTTGGTATGGCATGAGTGCTTTAATTTTTTTTAAGTGTGTATTCTATTTGTTTTTAATTTTGTAGACTAGCAGACTTAACTACGTTATGTAATGTGAAATTTAAGACTTACTACTATATTTGAAATATTTTTCAAAATATTATTTTCTATATCCTTACATAAAAAAATACATTGAGTGTATGAAATAAGTAAGCAATGTTTTAAACATTTTTATTATTTTCCAGACACCTTTGCACCTATTAGTTGAACAAATTATATTATTAAAAATTTTGTACTTACTTTACTTAAGCCGTCCTCTTGTACCCTACGCTGTCGAGGTAAAAGTTTTGTAATAAAAAATTAAGAATTCAATTTCAACACTTCTATAATATATGTTACAATTGAGCAATTAGACCAGCAGATTTGGCAACTGATTATGATAAATTGATCAATTTTAATGAACATACTTTTTAATTTTTTATTTTTGCAGTGAAAAAAAATACATTGTTAATTATACAAAAAAATATCATTAATATATCACAACAATATTTTTTTCAACATACTACAATAATCAATTATAAAAATATCCGAAGTCTAAATTCCAACATTTGAGGTGACAACAGCGCAGTGGAAGCCATGAGGACATAAACTCAAATATACGGAGACCACTACAACCGCAAACTGAATAAATATATATTTGGATGCCATCAAAACCGTTAAAGTGATTTTAGATATACAGCAAGCGAACATGGCGCGCCTGACGGCAATTGCTCCAAGTAATGTGTATATTATTATACAGATAACGTGACTGAGGACGTCCGGCCAATATTTTGTGTAAGCATTGTAGGAAGTGGTACCTTTCATTTGCGATACATTTTAGGGAAAGTCCTCGTGGCAACCGTATATCGGAGTTCACGAAGACCTGGAAGCCACGAGAGACTACGGTTTAACATGGGGGGACGTCATAAGATGCTAAAAATAAATATATATATATATAGGTAACCTTTGTTATTTATATTTAAATAATTAAAAGTTGGCAAACAATTTTTGTATACTGCACTGCAAAAGGTAGATAAGTATTTAGATTTTTCATTATTGAATGTAAGTTTGTTTATTTGCAACCGTGTTTTTGCAATTTTGAAGTATTGTTCTGCTATAATTTTAAGATTTTCTCAATTATCGGCCCAATTATGTTTCCAACAATTTTTGTTTGAAGCGTACTTTGTTTTTGTCGTTTAAATCAGAAATTCTCGTGTATAGAACTCATTATATATTTTTATTTCGTAAAAATAGGATATCTTGGAGTGCGATAACATACGCAAAACATCTGTTGAATTTTTGACCTGGCTGACCCTTCGTAGACTTGCGTCTGACACCAAATTTAATATTTTTAATTTAAAATATCCCTTGCTTGGCAGAGCGAAGTTTAGTTTTTTATGCATTACGTAGGGGTAATTAAATTCAAGAAAATGAATCACTTTCGTCATGATTTATTATCAATAATATTTAATCAAGTCAAATTAAGACTATTAGATACGTAATAACTAATACTTATGTAAAAATTACAAAGCAATAACAATTACCTGTTATTATTCTTACGAAATCTAAATAAACTTATTTCTCTTTCTGTCGCAGATGAACATCCGTGAAACACATACGAGTAACCAGACATTTTAACTATTATAATTATATAAATGCTCAAACAAACTTTTTAAGTCGAGTATTTACCATACACGCCTACGGACTATCGTAAAACACAGAATTAGCATGCTGGTGATACTTAAAGCAACCAGGTTCGCGCATGCGTCTTCAAAAACGGTACACGTTTTTAGTGCGGTTGTGTCGTTTCTCTGTGGTCCTTGTTCTCTGCCATCAGTGTCAATGTTTACTCGTGTCAGTTATTAAAAAGGCACTTGAGAGACAGCCATATGAAATAAAAAAGAGTGTGTGTACTTTGTACACACGTAAGAAGTTATACTTATATTATTATGATTTCAATGAAACAAATATATTTTAAACATTTTAATTGTATTTGTATTTAAATATTAAACTAATTTTAATACTTAAAATAATACCAAAAATTAAAAATAACGTTAATACGTCATTTTTACAAATAACAAAATGACATATTTGGGAATTGTCATAAGGGACCAACTAGATCCAGACATAGAAATAAAATGCATTAAGTATAGAAAATGACTAAAGCTACTTTTATGAAAATGGAGTAACAATTTCTTTGCAATAATCATTTCAATTTAGAACTAAGACAAAGAATGGTTAAGTGCTATGTTTGGTCTGTACTTTTGTATGGTGAGAAGATTGGACACTGAAAGTATCGACCATGAACAGAATTGAAGAATTAGAAATGTGGATTCTGAAGATACCTTGTGACATCAAGAAAAACTAATGAGGAAGTACTAAGAAGGGTCAAACACCGGAAAAGTCTTATCCCCAAAATAGAGGGCCGTAGAAGTGTAGGAAGAAAACAAGTTTCTTAAAAAATATTCATGAATGGACTCAGATATCAAATGCAAGACAATTATTCCATATTGCAGAAGATCGAGAACCCTTCGCAATGGTGACGGCGAACGTCAAATAATTATGATATGGCAAGTGAAGAAGAAGTACCTAGTAGGTAATTATGTCTTCAATGGGAGAAAATTTCCTCCACATACCAGCAGAATGACTACAGAATTCCTTGCAACAGAAGATTCTACTTGACGCTTGCATAAGGACTAGCGGTGATAACGCTGACTTCTAAGAAAAAACACAAATAAATAAAAAACAATTTGAATTCGTTTTACATTAAAAATTTTTTATGCTAATTGATGTTAAACATTATTACTTTCATTTTGTTATTTCAAGACTTTATTGTTTTCTTTAATTTTATGGATTGTGGGTTAAAGTGCTTTCAAATAAATATTGTTTGACGGATTATATTGTTTTTTTTTCTAACATGATTGTTATACTAAAGATATAATACAATATAGCATCCAAAAATTATTTTTAGAGTTTCTATGAAATATAATTCATCTTCCTCAATGAAAATAGGCAACAATCTACAGCTCTTCTAATTTCTATTGTTCGTGAGTCGATTCCATAAACGTTTTTCGGAAGTCATTTGTTCCAAGCAGCTTCTAACCTAATTCGTATCTTGCACAAGACCATAATAACAATAATTTTCTTTTTATCGGCATATAAGTCCCCTAAAGCGAAAAGCTACCAACACGTCATTTAGTAGGAAGCATATCATTTGAAATAAAAAGTAGAGCTATCCAATAACAAACTGGGGTGATGAATTTGATGTTAAAACACCTTTTGAAAACAAGACAGAGGCGCGCGCTGCATAGATTTGGAAGGAGTTGGAAGAATTACACTTTAGTTAGAATGTATTAAATATTGGAAAAATCCAGAATTAGAAAAGCGATTGTGAGAAGAATTGAATAGAGAACTTCTAGAATACAGAATCGAAACAATACAAGAAGAATGGAAGAGATTAAGAGGTTAACATGGGTAACGGCTAAAAGAGTGATGGAAATTAAAACCATCAAAGAAAGGAGGTTTGATGAACAATGTAAACAAGCAATAGACAAAAGAAATGAACCATACCGTACCATACGTGCAGTACACTCAAGGAAGAATTGGAGAAAGGCGAGAAAAAATTTGAAAAAATCAAAGAAAGACAGACAAAATATGCAGAAGAAAGAAGATGAGATACGAAAACGACCAAATAATACAAAAGGAGGAAGATTTTAGTCAGAGTAACACTAGAAGAGTACATAAATTCCCTGAAACACCTCGACAGGGATATAGACCACGCACTAATCTTTTTAAAAATAGTGAAGAACAAATTATTGTCGGTGATGTTGCTACAATAAAAGCAGGCTGAAAAATAGCTATTTGTATAACAAGGGAGGAAAGTGCTACTTTTCCTCCCGAGAATGAAGTTTCATTTATGAAGTAATCATTCAAGGTACTCAAAAGTACAACTTTGCTCCCTACAATCAGGTCCGGAAAAGTATACTTTCGGTAGAGGTAGGTGGAAAAAACTGTTTCGAGGGTCTCCCAATAGAGCAAATAATACAAACAAATACACCTTATGCAGTAGCGGATTTGCACATAACAGGAGACCAGAACCAAAGTGACATACCCACTCACAAGACAAGAAGTAATGGATACCTTTAAAGCATTAAATAATAAAAGAGCCCTAGGTATTGACAACATACCTACCAGCTGAAATTCTGAAAATTTGAGGACACAAACTGATAGATAGATTTCATAAACTAATTACAAACGTGTGGAATATAGAAAAAATTCCAGGAGACTTAAAACAGTAAGAAGGACGACAAATTCAGCTACAAAAACTACAGAGTCATATTCTTAATCTGTGTGAGTTATAAGTTGTTTACGTAGATCATAAACTGGAGATTGAGTCAATTCATAGAGCAAATCATAGGAGAATACCAAGGCGGATTTAGACCAGACGGTCTACTATTGACCAGCTATTTAGCGTAAAACAGATATTAGCTAAAGCCTGGGAGCACGATATAGATATCTACCAAATCTTTGTAGATTTTCCACAAGTCTATGACAGCATAAAAAAAGATAAAGTAGACTTAATTATGAAATAAGTTGGTAGACTAAGGAGATTGGTAAAGTTTCAAGCCACCATGAGTCACACAGAAACGCAAGTACGAGTCCAAAACAAATCTACAAATCCCTCTCAGATAACCATGGGGCTAAAACAGGGAGATGAATTGACTTCGACTCTCTTTAATATTTGTATGAAATATATTATGAGAAAAGTGTATGTAAACCCCAAAACTATACTATTTAATAAGACTTAGTCTAAACAGATTGTGATGTACACAGACGACGTAATCCTGAGATCTTGTACTTACCATTCAACAGTTATAACTAATAGAAATTTCAGTCACAATTCTCAACTCGCCCTCTATATTATCTATTAAATCATGGGAGGAGACACTGTTTAATGGTTATTTGTTATTGCCAATAGGGCCTCCATACGAGGTACGAGGAGTACATACAGTTCCTCATGAGTCATGACTTACCCTGTATATACAGACTAATCTCGGTTACTGATAACAGATAAAATTTTTTCTTTTTCTTCGCCAGTTTTGAAATCAGTTCACAATTTTGAGTCGCATCTGGCCAAAAATTATTATACTCGATCAAAAGGATTCGACAAGTCCGTGGGAATCTTCAGCGTTTATTGAGGGATACTGTTACTGTACGTGATTTTACAAGAGAGACAATTTTAGTGCTTCCTAAAAATTTTAATTTATTGAACTGAAGACGAACATGTGTACATCACTTGTTCGTTTTATTATTTATTTGAAGATTTTATTGGTAGCGATATTTGCCATGAAAAATTTGTCAGTAATTTACTGGTAAACTTTTAATATTTGAAGGAATTATTGGATTTGAAGTCACGATTGTATTACTAGGTAGGTGTAAAACAAAAAACTTGACATATATTCAGTGATAAATTATATTACTAAAAAACTTAATTATGGATGTGTTGCATTGTCTCTCTTTATTATTTGTATTTTTTCCTTCTTATTGTTATATTTATCATTTTGTATCTGTCTGGAATATAACAATAAGAAGTATACAGTAATAACAATGAAAATAATAAAAGAGAAAGAAAAATAAGCAAGGGAAAGATGCGAAGAAATTGGGGCTCAACCGTTAAAGTAAAATAGTCACAACGTACCTATATAGGACAGAAAGGAGATCTAACTGATTCTGACGGAAACATCGTCTTGGACAAACCGAGTAAAATCAGAACGTGAAAACAATACCTAGAGAAACTCTTTAAAGACTGAAGAGATGTTACCTTTGAGCTGTTATCGCATTCTCCTTCTTACTTCCTTACAGTGGCGGCTCGTGGCCTTGGAGACAGGGTCGGCAAGGTTTTTTGTCTCCTCATATAGGTATACCATCAAACTAAAAGGCTTAATTCATCATAGGAGATTTTATTGTTTTTTGCTTTTTTTTTATTTGATGTACTTGATATTATCTCTTGTTTCATGGTGTTTCGACAATACGTGTTGATTCTTTTGAGACAAGGTAAATCCCGTTTTTTTTAGGCAGAAATTGGTGGTAATAAGAAAATTGATAAACAGTTAATTGTAATGAATTGCAGTACTTACTACATAGAATTATACATACATATTGTGCAACTTATCCCACTTTCTGAAAATATTTGGACCAGCATAATTTTTAAGTACCTAACTTATAATAATAAATATCTTGGAAATTCTTTGGCGAACGTAAATTTTAAATTTTAAATCGTCAAAGAGGTCAAAAATTTGCAAATCTTCAAAATTCGAAAAACGAGTATCTATTTGCATATAATAGTAGGTATCCAAAATTTCAAGATATACTTACTCGTTTTTCGAGATATGTATCATGTCGTTGTCTTTTTTGGGGTGGTTCGGAAATATCAAGCGAATCCAAAACGTCACTGCGTATATATTGGAAACTACTATAATTACGAAAATCTCTGAGATTTTGCACCAGCTTTCGTATTCTATTTTTAGAATAAATAATGTCAGTTGACTGATTTTGAACAGCAAGGAATATCTTGGGCAAACTCTGTCTTAAAAATATTTAAAAAAATATTGAGAGAGTCATTAGTATTTAATAAAGTTCTCAAACCGATTGCTTCACGGATCGAGGTATCGCCACTTTCAAAATCATCGCCTTCGATAATAACATCAAAAACTTCCAAAAGCTGTTCACGAAAATCTGCTACAGATACTAAAACTATAAGAGATAATCTGCTTAGATAAAACTAACAGAGATTTAACATTTCATCGCGTCTGACAAACTGTTCGCTTTTTTTTTCGAAACAAATTTGTTCTAAAGCAGTAATCCGTTTAGGTGAGCTAAACTGGCAAGAAAAGACGATATTCTTTATTTTTTTACACGTATCATGTAAAACTAAATTCATTATATGCGCATAATAGTGAGTAAATAAAGCTTGTGATGCAATAGTTTTAACTTTTACCTGGAGACTATTCAATTCACCACTCATCACAGCAACGCCGTCATAAGATTGCCCTACCAATTTATTTTTGGTATCAAAAAATTTGAATCTGTTCTTTAAAACACCAAAAATATATTCTGCCTTATTGCTTTTACTCACATCTCTAAAACCTAAAAACCTCTCATAAATATTACCACGTAACGCGTATCGAACAAAATAATTGATAATTGTGAATGACATGATAATCAGAAGTTTCATCTACTTTCAGTGAAAAGCAAATGGTTTTCTAAATCTCAGATTCAACAACGTTATTCAAAATTTAACTATTTGATTATATGTATTAGTTCATTCTGTATTACGAATACACTTCGAATCAGAAAGTAAATAGGTATTTCTAAAACAATTTTATTAATTCTCTATAATTACTTTGATTTTTAACAAATGCTTCGATCCATCATGTCCACTAAATGATAATTCCTGACAACTTAAAAAAATTACAATATCAATTAAACGACGTAAAACGGCGTGATTATTTTTGACAATTTCTACCGATGCATGCTTCCAAATGAAACACCGACCGGCAGACCGAAATGTGCCGTACTTGCCGCTTAACCTGCCATACCGTATCTGCTATTGCCCACGGAGAGAAGTAATGTTCGCTTGCTCATCGACTTGTTATGTCGTTGAGTTTTACGTGTAAATTGTCAAGCTACGGATGTTAGGAACGGCTAGCCGAAAAGTCAGATAAATGGCTCGGATCATTCATTTTTTGAGAAGTCTGTTATGCGCAGGGATCACTTAACGCTCGGATTGATCAAATTCTTTTAGAAACCATGAATAAAATTTAGTCTGTATTATCTGATAGATTTTTTTTTATTTCACAGATACAAATATTTAAAAAATCTATATCTATAAATGTGTGGGTCGGCACTGCCGACCCTGCCGACCCTGACCGGCCGCCACTGCTTCCTTATAAAGGCATTCTACTAAACGGGTACTGCCGAAACAACATCGGATATGCAGATGATGTATCGGATATACAGAAAACAGAGCTCATGATAATTAGCAAGAAAAAGATAACAGAAGGTCTACTCTATCTCAACTAAACCACAGTAGAAAGAGTGACGCACTACAACTGCATAGACACCTGACCAACAACCAGAAGATAAGAGCGCGCATCGGAAAAGCTTGATCCGCCTTTAACTGGATGGTGGCCTTCTTCTAAAGCCACAGCATCTCTCTTGGTATAAACTTAAGAATTCTGCGATGCTGCGTCTTTTCTGTCCTTTTTTATGGTGCTGGATCGTGCATCTTGAATGAAGATATGTGCAGAAAATTGGAACTATTTGAATTATATCAGAGAATATAGGTACATACTTAAGATTTCATGGCATGGCCCACAATGTGACTCACAAATGACGAGTTCAAATGAAAGTTACAATTTCTCAGACACATTATGCGAAATGAATCCAGATATGCTCTACTACAAGCCATCCTGTAAAGAAACATACATTTGGAAAGCGATGTCCGGGAAGAAGAAGAACATCCTAATTGAAGAAACTCAGACCCCGGTTCATGCAGCGCTGCTGCAGATAAGATAAATATTGCCATGATGATCGCCAATATTCGTCACGTTTAGGCACATTAAAAAGAATAATAAGCAGTATATACCTACTTAATAAATACCCGACGTATCACAAAATCAGAAATGACAAAAATAACAATATATTCAATAGATAAAAATTTATTCGTGACATTAACTAAAAAACTTAACACGTTACTTTTGTATTTTTAAAACCTCATTACCAGGTTTTCATCGAAGTTTTTTGATAAAAATCGATTCGGTTACATTTTTAATACTAGAAAGTTTGAAGTTCCGGTGGACACTCACAAAGGTGTTAAAGATTATAATTTTTTGAAAGCAATTTTCAAAATAAAACCATTGTAACGTGATTCCCTGGGATTTCCTAATTTAGTCCATTCTTTCACTGTAAAAAAATATTGTAGAACCACATAACTCTAAATCAATTTAAATGAAATTTTGCAATTACTTGCCATCCTCTTCAAAAGTTATGATTATGATTAAAATGTGTTGCTTTTGTTTTTAAGGGGTGAAAACTACCCTTTTTTACCAAAAATTAAAAACTGCAGATTGATGATTATCTAAATCGTAATCGTAAGGTTTATATTTTATTTTCATGACTTTTTTATTAGAATGTACCTTCTGTTTTCGAGTTATTTTTTAAAAACTACCCAAAACATACATTTTTAGGTACCTACGAAATCAAAAATTTCAAGCGTGAATAACTTACTGAAAAGCTTATTGAGAAAAGTCTACATAATATTATATAACATTTGTTGCTATAAATTGAGTTCTCTATCGGAGTTATTTAGAGGTTAAATATTTTTATCCCCCATAAGGAGTGTAAAAAGCACACATCGGGCACCCTGGGGTAAAAGCACATATCGGCACTAGATAATGTTTTTCTTATGTTTCCTATGCGTATATCAAACGCCATGTCCATCAAAGCGGTTCTTTAAAATCCTGAGCAAAAATCGTGAAAGAATGGATTATTTTCGTTTTTCTCAAATTTGTCTTCCACGATTACAGTTTCTCCGCATTAACATTCATAAAAATTTTTGGACATCTTGGCTATTAAAGCACTCTTTATAACGCACAGCTGAATGTGGCTGAATTTTTATGTTTTTGCGTCACAGTGTTGCCATGCTGTTTTCTATATATTTTTTTCATAATTTCAATCAATGTTAAATGTACCTACAAGAATAATAGAATAATAACGTTTACTTCTCCGTCATTATACTAGGTAAAATGACAAATGAGGTGTCAAATTAAAGCTTATAATCCAAGGATAGTACTAAATGTGAGAAATTAGACCTAGATTGTCTGTCCCTCAAAAAATAAGCGTTATATTGGGGATTTCTAATGTTGACATTAAAAGTTGCACTATTTTTTGAAGATATTCTTCTTTAGCGGCGAATCGATTGAGGGTAAAATTGTACATTTACCGCGCGCCTGCGCACACTGACAGTATGTAGTTCTGACAGTACCTATGTAGTTCATTGCTAATCTAAGATAGGTATGTATGTATCTGTCACCGTGCAAATAAGTCATTAAAAGAATATATTAGTGGTTTTAGGAAATGTATTATTTATTATAATTCTTGTGTTATTGGATTAATAAAATATTATGTAAGCATAACATTTTTACACTATATGTCGCCGTGTTGTGTAATTATATCCGAAACTTACATATCTATTTCTAGAGCCTCGATGGAGTAGTTAGAAATGCGTTAGCACTGAGATTGGAAGGTTGCGGGTTCAATTCCCGGGCGATTCATATTTTTTTTTATTTTTGGTTGTTTTAATAAAAATTTTTTGAAAGTGGTAGATAAGAAAGTTAGTTTGATTTTTAAATAAAATACAAATAACCTTTTAAGTATATTTACTTCGTTTAATGCCCGGTTGCACCAACAGATCTTAAGCTTAAGTCGAGAATATCATAAGAACTAATATAATAAAATTATAATATATTACAATAAGAATACTGTTAAGGACAATTTAATCTTGTTATAATTTTGTTATATTTAGGGCATTATTCAAGAAGTGGCAACCGCGGAACGCGAGATTGTATCGTACGTAAAATCATAATATGTAAAACAAAAGAGTTGTAATTCAGAAGTCCACAAATAAACATATACTACGAAAGTTGTCAATTCAATTTATATAATTACAATCGAAAGTCGAAAGTAGAATCCCATGCGGGAAGTACAATACACAAAACATAGTTTGGTCCTTCGAGCCGGATACCAGTAATTGTGAAAATTACAGTGCAAATTACTTAAAACTTGAAATTATTAAAACAAGAATTTCCGAAGACGCCATTCATTAAATACCATCATCGCCAAGAACTCGTCAAATCCAGTTGGCCAGCCGAATATTGTATTGGGAGAAGCGACGTTCTGAAGATCCTAGCGCTGCACGAATGCACAGCTGCCACAGCCGAGCCGAGAGACAGCGCTGATAGTAAGAAAAGTACACCAAATCCTGTAAGTCTTTATATTCCTTGTCATATTATTCTCTCTTTGGGCGTAACGAATTCAGCATTGTTTCTGCGTTCTAATTTAAAATATTTATTACGTTCTTATAAAAATAGATTTCTCGGAATTCATATTAAGAATAAGCATTTATGTTTTATATTTCCAATTTATTTTATATTTGAGTTATTTCTGATATCGAAACGTATATATTATGGCTCCAAAAGGTTTAGGAAAATTATTAAAGAAGCGAGAATCACAAATAGCACGGCTTGATCAATTTAAAACATACTTAGATAATTTTACGCGTTTGTTAAATGGGGGTTCAGTAGCGGGTATAGAAGAGGAGCGTATAATTGAACTAGAGTTAAGATTAGAAAGGCAAGTTGTTTTATTTCATGAATTTGAACAATTACAAGAGGAAATCGAAAGTGCAGTTGATTTTATTGATGATCAGTTAATTAAACAACGCGATGAGTTTACAAATAATCATTATAGTCTCTCAGCCATAAGCAAAAGGTATTTAGGAGCATTTTATGATGCAAAAAACCAACAACTTGCCTCTCAATCAGGATCAATTAATAACCGACAATCTTATCATGCGGAAGACGTCTCTATCGCGAATGTTAGGCTTCCTCAGATAAATTTACCGTCCTACTCAGGAAGTTACGAAAGCTGGTTAGAGTACAGAGACACGTTCCATAGTCTTATACATTCAAATGCATCCATTAGTAACATTCAGAAGTACCATTACCTGCGTGCATCCTTGAAGGGCGGCGCTGCACAAGTAATCCGATCTATTGAATTCTCTGCTTCCAATTATACAGTGGCGTGGGAAACACTATTAAATAGGTATAACAACGACAATTTATTAATTCACAACCACGTCAAAGCTATATTTGATATCCCAAATATACAACAAGAATCGGCAGCTGAACTCAGGCAAATGTTAGACAGCTTGTCAAAACATTTAAGGTCATTACAAAATTTAAACCAACCAACAGAACATTGGGATACTCTTTTGATATACATTTTATCCAATAAATTAGACAAAACAACGGCCAGGGAATGGGAAGAAAGCAAGGTCAAATGCGAAAGCCAAACGTCATCCAACAACAAATCGGTGCCACCTACTCTGGAAGAGTTTGCATCTTTTATTAGAAAAAGAGCAGATCTATTGGAAACGCTATCCTTAACAAAGGAAACAAAAGGGAACAAATCGAGGGTATCTTATCATAATCAAGCAGGTGAAAACCAAGGTAAGGATAATATTAAACAAGTTTCTTGTATTTATTGTAAACAGAGTCAACATTTTATACAGGGTTGTCCGGAATTTCTTAACTTATCGATAGAGCAAAGAACACAGGCAGTAAATAAACATCATCTTTGCGTAAACTGTCTGCGAAACAATCACAATGTAAGGCGTTGTTTTGCAGGCCCTTGTCGAAAGTGTGGTCAACGTCATAATACACTGCTTCATGTAGACAAAACCAATACATCCGTAAATCATGTGTCTTCTGTCTCGAATGTTCCTCATCACTCTTCTCAAGTGATAAACGAAAGTATTCCTTTACAAACTCTTTCTTATTGTCAGAAATCAAGCGAACCGAAAGTGCTTCTCTCAACAGTTCTAGTTAATGTTGAAGATAGATTTGGAAATTTGCAAATGTGTCGAGTCCTCTTAGACTCAGGGTCTCAGTCAAACTTTATAACTAGTGATACTGTTAAAAAACTAGGTTTAACCACATCTAAGGTAGACATATCCGTGACAGGTATCAATCAAACTACCTCAATTATAAACCGAAAGTGCCAAGTCGCAATTAAATCTACCCAAAATTCGTTTTACTTAAATCTAACTTGTCTTGTCGTACCTAAAATAAACGAAAGTTTACCAAATCATCCCATAGACACTTCGGCATGGAATATTCCCTCCAATGTGGTTCTTGCGGATCCTACCTTTGATCAAGTTACTAATGTTGATATGTTGATTGGAGCAGAGTATTTCTATAGCCTAATAAGCATCGGTCAAATTAAACTGGGTAAAGGCTTACCTGTCCTCCAAAAAACTGTTTTTGGATGGGTGGTGTCAGGGCCAGTTCATACCGGTCAAACTCAAAATGTACATTGTCACTTAAGCACAAGTGACACTGACGAAGATATTCATAACTGTATTCGTAAGTTTTGGGAAATTGAACCCTTTTCTGATACTCCACAGTGGTCAGAAAATGAACGAAAATGTGAAGAGATCTTCACCAAAACCACGTCTAGGGACGAAAGTGGACGTTTTGTGGTACAAATTCCTTTAAAAGACTCTCCATCTCTTCTTGGAGAATCTAAGCAAACTGCCATAAGCCGATTGAATTCGGTAGAAAGACGTCTGTCAAAAAATCCAAAGTTAAAATCAATGTATACTGATTTTATGATGGAATATCATAATCTCGGCCATATGTCAAAGGTCAGCAATCCGAAAGTGCCAGAGGTAGAATACTTCCTACCTCACCATGGCGTATTCAACGAAAGTAATCAAACCACAAAACTGAGAGTCGTTTTCGACGCCTCTTGTCGAACGTCGTCTGGTCTATCATTTAATGACATCCAACTAATAGGCCCGACAATCCAACAAGATCTTATCTCTATTTTATTAAGATTTAGACAATACCCAATCGTGCTTTGTGCAGATATCATCAAAATGTATCGCCAGATCCTGGTTCAGTTAAATCAACGTCCTTTACAACAAATTGTTTGGAGGGATGAGTCAGACAATATTCAAACATTCCAGTTAAATACAGTTACGTACGGCACCGCTTCGGCACCATGGTTGGCCGTCCGTTGCCTCAAGGAATTGGCTTCAGAAAGCCAAGTTCAATTTCCTAGAACCTCGAAAGTTATACTGGAAGACTTTTACATGGACGATGTACTCACTGGTTGTTCCACGGAAAGTGAGGCGAAACAGTTATGTGATGAGCTACACATTATCCTACAGAGGGGCTGCTTTCAATTACAAAAGTGGGCATCCAATAATCAAAACGTTTTGAACCATGTTCAGGCTACAAACCCAGAAGCTTTATTAAAGCTCGGCGATTACGAAGGTACTAAAACACTAGGTCTCTTTTGGGACTGCAAAAACGACAATTTGACCTACAAAATCAAAATAAATCAATCCGATGGATCCGTATGTAAAAGGTCCATTTTATCAGATATATCTAAAATATTCGACCCACTTGGACTAGTCAGTCCTTGCATTATAGTTGGAAAAATACTAATGCAACAGCTTTGGATGATCAAGGTTAGTTGGGATGAATCACTCCCAACCGAAATACATACCAAATGGTGTAAGTTCCGACAAGAACTAGAACAACTAAATCAATGCGAAATTCCAAGACAAATTCTATGCGAATGTCCTATCAAAATCGAAATCCATGGTTTCTGCGACGCATCGCTGGAAGCCTATGGAGCGTGTATATTTTTACGAAGCATTGATCTCGATGGTAACATTAACGTTAAGCTTCTTTGTGCAAAGTCTAGGGTTTCTCCCTTAAAATCTCTAACAATTCCCAAGCTGGAACTCTGTGGTGCTCTTCTTTTGTCACAGCTTCTGAAGAAAACAAGGGCTTCCTTGAATTTGGATGTTAGCGAGATCTTTCTTTGGTGTGATTCCTCCGTAGTGTTGTGCTGGATCAAAACGCAACCTAACCTTTTACAGACATTCGTTCAACATAGAGTGTCACAGATTCAGCAGATCACAACTCCAGATCGGTGGTTCTACATCAGAACTAAAGAGAACCCTGCGGACATCGTATCGCGAGGGTGTACCCCACAATTCTTATTAAAATCAGCCCTTTGGTGGTCTGGTCCACTATGGCTATCTCAACCTTCAGATTCTTGGCCGAATCCTAAACAAGAACTCTTGCCATCAATTCCAGAGCTTCGAAAACAAACCGTAGCATTTCTAGTTACTGATCCTGCCATAACCTTTCCGTTCAAGAACTTTTCCAAGTTCAATCGTTTAAGGCGAACAATGGCATATGTACATAGGTTTATTTTTAATCTAAAGGCAAAACGGTCCGATCGAAAGGTAGGGCTCTTAACGTCAGTCGAACTCAATCAAGCTCTTTTAACCTTAGCAAAACTGGCTCAAATCGAAAGTTTCACAGAGGAAAGGCAAGCTTTGTTAAACCACAAACCATTACCTAAATCATCCCGTCTCGTAAGTCTCAACCCTTTCCTGGATCGGGAGGGCATTTTGAGAGTTGGAGGCAGATTGCAAGCCTCTCCATTTCATTATGACAAAAAACACCCGATCTTACTACACCACAAACATGTTTTAACTAAACTCATTTTTGAACAGGAACATACTCGTTTATTCCACGCATCACAACAACTTTTATTATCCTCAGTACGAAATAAATTTTGGCCCTTATCTGGACGAGGTTTGGCTAGAAAAACTGTTCGTTCTTGTGTCGATTGTTTCCGAGTTAAACCATGTCAAACAAATCCTATTATGGGAAACCTGCCTCAAGCTAGAGTTTCCCCGGCTCCTCCATTTTACACAACAGGCGTTGATTACGCGGGTCCCTTCCAACTCAAGGAAAGAAGGGGTCGAGGAGTCAAATCTTGGAAGGCATATCTATGTCTATTTATTTGCTTCACAACTAAGGCGGTTCACTTGGAACTCGTGAGTGACTTGACTACGGAAGCCTTCTTGGCCGCGTTTCGAAGGTTTTGTGCTAGACGAGGCAAGCCGTCAGAGATTCACTCAGATAATGGTACTAACTTTACCGGAGCAAATAATGAACTCAAAGAGTTAGCAAAATTCTTATACGCCAATGAAAATACCTTAGGCGAGTCTATAAACAATATCGGTGTGTCCTGGAACTTTATCCCAGCTTATTCTCCGCACATGGGGGGGCTTTGGGAAGCAGGTATTAAGTCGGCGAAATTACACCTTAAACGCGTAACACAAAATGTTATTTTTACATTCGAAGAGTTATCAACTTTGTTAGCTGAAATAGAGGCAGTGCTGAATTCGCGACCCTTAAGTCCATTATCCAATGATCCCAACGATTCCTCAGCACTAACTCCAGCGCATTTCCTCATTGGTCAACCTTTGACATCGATACCTGACCCAACACTCGAAAGTATTCCTATATCCCGTCTTTCCCGCTACCAGCTAGTGCAGCAAATCAACCAGCATTTTTGGAAAAGATGGGCTCAAGAATTTGTCAGTGAGCTTCAAAAGAGAACCAAGTGGAAATTTCACAATCAACCTTTGAAGGAGGGAACACTCGTCGTAATTAAGGAAGATCATCTACCTCCATTAAAATGGATGCTTGGTCGCATCATAGAGTTGCATCCGGGTAGCGACAAAATTGCTAGAGTCGCTTCCATCCGAACCTCAAGTGGTATCATCCGCAGATCAGTTGCCAAGATCTGCCCTTTACCAGTAGAAGATAGTGATGATTGAAACCTTCTGCAAGCTTCCAATGGGGGGAGTATGTTAAGGACAATTTAATCTTGTTATAATTTTGTTATATTTAGGGCATTATTCAAGAAGTGGCAACCGCGGAACGCGAGATTGTATCGTACGTAAAATCATAATATGTAAAACAAAAGAGTTGTAATTCAGAAGTCCACGAATAAACATATACTACGAAAGTTGTCAATTCAATTTATATAATTACAATCGAAAGTCGAAAGTAGAATCCCATGCGGGAAGTACAATACACAAAACAAATACCATAATATAATAATAGATATAATTGATAATAAGGTAAGAATCTACAATTATGATGCAACGTAAGTGATACTCAAGGAGGCCCTATTTATAAGTAGAGCTTAGCTAATCTGGAACTTAAGATCTGTTGGTGCAACCAGGCATAAATTACCTATTATATAATAGAAGAATATCTTCTCACGTGCGTACATAGTACACACACATTCTTTTTTTTCTATAAAACATTTTGATCTAAAACTTACCAGAAAACTTCTTTGTACTCTTTACTTTAAAATAAACGTGATTGAGAAGCTAAATTTAAAACTTCGTCACACAACTTTTGCGATTAAACTTTGCAATGCACAAATCCGCACCTTTTTCTTTAAAAAATTCATCCTTTATCATGATAAGAATAAAAACTTGAGGCAGATACCTTTGTCTTCAGAAATGTTACAGCTATATAGTGTAAAATTTTCAGAAAAAAATATTAAAATGGAACAGAGTTGTAGCGAGGTAAACGCAAAAAAACGTGATGTCTTTTTTTTTTATTTTTAGGTTAAAATTGCGATTTTGACAATGTGCCCCCACATAAAATTCAAAATAAACTTCAAAAAATAGAGGATACGGCAACGATGTCACAAGTGATGGTCGGATCGAACGCCAAAATCTACACAGACATATTAGGGTGCTTTAATATCCAAGATGTCCAAATTTTTATTGCATTTATTTTACTTCTCTGATACTCAATTTCCCTAAAAATTACTTTATTTTCATATGACATTTTATGACAAAAATAATAATTTGCTACGTAATAGATCAAAAATCAACTTATTTTCGTCATTTACAGCCCCCTCTATCCCGACATATCTGCACATGTTCCTTCACGCACAAAAACGGTGCGGTATGGCCCTTCGTAGGGCCAGGTGTATGTGGAAGGTGGCTGCCATCCAACAAGGCACCGAGCGAGGGGTCGAGGGAATAGCTGCCGCCCCATCTGGAGGGTGCCCTTGTCCTGTGCCCTTCTATTACACCGCTCTCTTTCCATTTCATATGCGTCGTATCGCTTTGTCTTTGTCCAACGCTGTATGTCTGTGCGTATCGTAACGGTCTTTCCCAAAACACAGCTGGTCGGGGTTTTCGGGGCGCGTGCCAATGCACTTTGAGTGCTTTGATGGTGAAAGAGATTTTTACACGAGGTTGATATGTAGAGAAATAAAATGCAAAGATAATAAATTGTAATCATAATGTTGATAAGGAGCTATGCAACATATTATTTTAATGGGCTAGTCTGGTCATTTATGAATTATCATGAACGAATATGAACAAGTGATTGCGGAGGATGAAAAAGAAATATTAGTTATTTCTTCTTTTTTTGTGTAGACATGACTGTCTGTTTTTTCAAAGTGCCTCCAGTAAGCTGTCCCTCCAACTCTTTCGTGGTCTTACCATTGTCTTCTTCCTATTGTGGAATCGTCTCCCGCCGTCCTTACTACTCTATTTATTGTCATTCGGCTTGTAATACATAATATGATCATTGTACCCTTCTGTTTCCTACCCAGTTATTAACGTTTTCCACCTTGCATATAAATCTGTCGTATATCTGTATACCTACTTCTAGCTCTGTCCCGTAGTTTATTGCCATCGATTTTTCTATTCATCCATATTAGCTGCAATATTTCTAGCATTCTTTTTGTCCTCTTTGTGTCAGGTCGTGCTTCTGCCGCGTATGTCATTATTGGTCTGATGACTGTTTTGTAAATTCTGCCTTTCACTTCTTTTTCGATATCTTTATTTCTTCCTATTGTTTCATTTAGGCAACCTGCGGCTTTGTTTGTTTTGTTCCCTTAATTCAACTTCCACTTCTACAACAAGTAACATCACTTTTGTTACTTGTTGTGTTGTCTGACCTTCTACCTCCAATTTATCTACATCTTAGTAGATTTGCTATTATGTATAACTATGCATTTTATCTTTTGTGGGGAAATTTGACATAATAAATTTTCTGGCGGTAATATTAAATTAGTGCGGCATACGTTGTAAATCATCTTCTGTTTTAGAGATTAGTATTGCTTCGTGGTATCCTTTTTTAGTTCTTAAACTTAGATGATGTAAGAATTTCAAATATGTAGTATGTAATTAGGTAATGTACCTACTTATGTTTTGTATGTGGCTTTGGCTTTGTAGTATGAGGTTTGTCGAATGTTATGTTTCGTCGCAGTTTTTATAAGGGGTAGCACAATTTAACTTAAAAAATGAGTTTATTGACGTTTCGATTGCCAACTCGGACGTCGTTATCAAAATGCAAAATATTACTAAATTAAACAAAAATGTTGTTTAGTGAAAAAATTCTTCTAATCATTTAATTTAATCACTCATTCATATCGGCAATTCAGACATATAGATAGGTATTAGGTATACATTTTAAAGTGGAAGACTTTAAAATGATATTGTCAATATTTCGACACCTGATATGCAAAACATTGTAGGTATAGTCATTGTAGGTATAGTTCGCTAAACTCAGACACAAGACACAACTGGCTAGTGATTTTAGTAAGTAATTTTGCCAATTTGATAAAATTGGCGAAAAAATAATTACTAAATAGTTAATAATTACCTACTAAATATAGTTAGTAATTTTGCCAATTTTGTCAAAATTGGCCAAAAACAAAAAAGCTATCAACTAAAATCACTAGCCAGTTGTATCTGAGTTTAGCGAACCGACTATATCTCCACTTACAATGTTTTCAACTACGGCTTAAATAATATCTATAAAGGATAACCTTCATTTTTGTCTAAAAACTTTTATCCTATCTTATGTAAATATAAAGTTATTTAACAAAATAACTTCATTATAAGCGCAAATTTTGGATCACTTGGTAGAAAAGACATTGTGACCAATGTTACAATATTCAAATTTTTTATTATCGACTAGCTGACCCGGTGAACTTCGTTACACCTTAGATAATGTGTCATAATTAGATAATGTGTCATAATTTTAATTCTAGATCAATTGGTCGAACGCAATTGCTAGAGATCAATAACTCAAAATCAACTGCTCGAAAATGAATTGCTCGATATAAAAATTGATCGAAATAAAAATTGCTCGAATAAAAAAGAAAATTATATGTCCAAATATTTATTCACAATAATGCAAAATTTGTAGGTATATAAGAGAGGTACATTTAATAGGACAAATTATTTAATATTCTACGTATATAATCACAGATATTAATTTGTGGTTCATAATATGTAATTGTTTATTAAACGCAATAACCTATCAACACTATCTCTATATCTTCTATGATCATTTTGAGGTTGTTTGCCACTTATGGATACTCGTTCTCAGAGGCATCTTTCAGTGCATCACAGGTTTTCGATTTCTTTCTAACGCATTAAGTTGGAAGTGACAGAAAAAATGGTACGTCCGTGATCACAGTTTGTTATAACATTTATTCTAGTTGTTGATAGATGGCGCTATAATCGAACAAAAAATGATTTAGGAATTATATATACGACTATAATCTGTACAATTTATAAGACTATACAAATCAAAGAAAATAACATTTTATAAATGCAATAAACACAATTGATTTGTTTTTATACCAAATTGCAAATTAAAGGGTTAAACTGCAATACCCTTTTCATATTTGGCTGATTACGATTCTGACAACTGTCACAATTAACTTAAATGTCAGATTATAATAAATGTTATAAATGTGTATTACCACGGACTTACCTTTTTTGCGGTTACTTGTGACATACTGAAAAATGCCTCTGAGAAGGACCACACTGTTCAATTTTTAGTTCATTTAAACTTTGTTCTTGTTCTAGAGCGGAAATAAATTTCTGCCGTTATTTTTCTTATATTTCCAAAGCTCAAACATATTTAAGATTTATAATAAAGATGTTTTCAGCATAAATTAATATACGATTATATATGTGGAATATCATATAATTTGTTCTATTATACTATCTTTCTTATGTCTATATTTTGTACTATTGTGAATAAATATTTTAGATATACAATTTTCTTTTTCATTCGAGCAATCAACTTTGAGTAAATGTGACCTTTCGGCAGTTGCTTTTCTCTGTAATAATTGTATAAACTCTAAAAAACGTAGGTGTTCTACAAAATATTTTATAGAAAAATTTTTTGATCAACAATAGAGTTTGATTTTATGCTTCTGTATTTTGGTAAAATTTTAAAAGCATTAAAAAGAGTAAACTGACGGACGGACCTATTGAGACAGAGAGCGAAGTGTTCTTGCGCTAGTTTTTTGGGGAAAAATTATTATTGTAGTAGAGATACACGCCTTCGCCAAAATTTTGATTATTATACCAGAGATGCGCCTCTATAAAAGCATCTGCCAAAATTTTGATTATTATACCAGAGACATGGTCCTTTGGCAAAATTTTGAAATATTTTTGGTACATTAAAAATAGTAATCGATAAATTAAAAACTTCATAATTTCACGGATGTTAGTACAATTTTCGCCCGTTCTTCTCGTGTGCTTAATGTCGTCTCTCGTGCTCTCGTGTTGTCCTACGGGCTCGTTTTGTTATCTCGGAAATTAATTGAGCTAGAGAGACGATTTATATACCGTTGGATAGCGAACTCATCAGGGAGTATAACTGCCAAATTTCATAAAAATCGGTCTAGTAGTTTCGGAGGAGTATGGCAACAAATACTAAGAAAGAGAATTTTTTATATATATATATATATATATATATATATATATATATATATATATATATATAGATGTTAAATATTTAAATGGCTATTAAAAAATAACGGTTTAAGATAAAAAAGTGAAAATTTAGGATTGTGTGTATATTTTGGTTCTACATCGTATAAAATTAAGAAAAAAAAATTTGGCCAAAAAAATTTAAAATAATTTTGGGGGGGCAAGCCCCCTTTTCACTTAGGTAGAACGTTCCACTTCAGAAACCATCCCGGGTTCATGCACAACAACTTTGATTAAGGTCATCATACGATCAAATGCATAGTTTGCGAGTCTATACGGAACATTCATACATACAAACATTCATTTTTATTTATATAGATGAATATTTTTTATAAAAACATCGTAACATCTATATCATTTACGACCGAACTAATTTCAACTGATAAAATTAGGAACCTGATGTTCACAGTGGATTGTACGCTCAAGAAACATCGACAGCGGAAACTTCTACATACATCAAAGGTACAAATTTATCAGCCCTGTGAAGTTAGCACCTCTAAATACGATTTTTTCAAAAATTTTTGTTTTTTTTAATTGTCCATCAAATGTCCACTCTTGTTCAGTAAAAATTTTTTTTTGTCCACCTTTTGTTTACGAGATACTAAAAAACGTGAAATAAGGCCCAACACCCCGAAGTAAAAAAAACGTCGTAAAAACTAATACGTTTGATTGTCCAACTGTTGTCCACACTTGTCCAGGCATTTTTTTTAATTGTCCACCTTTTATTTATTTAAATTAGCAATAATCATCGTTTGTCAGTAAAAATGCCAAAAAATAAGAATTTTTGGAAATTTTGTTCACATTTGATTGTCCATCGAATGTCCACCATTGTCCAGCAAAAAAATTTTTTTGTCCACCTTTTGTTTACGAGATACTAAAAAACGTGAAATAAGGCCCAACACCCCGAAGTCAAAAAAACGTCGTAAAAACTGATACGTTTGATTGTCCAACTGTTGTCCACACTTGTCCAGGCATTTGTTTTAATTGTCCACCTTTTATTTATTTAAATTAGCAATAATTATCGTTTGTTAAGTAGTAAAACTGCCAAAAAATGAGAATTTTTGGAATTTTTTTTTCACGTTTGATTGTCCATCGAATGTCCACCCTTGTCCAGCAAAAATTTTTTTTGTCCACCTTTTGTTTACGTGATACTAAAAAAACGTGAAATAGGGCCCAACACCCCGAAGTCAAAAAAACGTCGTAAAAACTGATACGTTTGATTGTCCAACTGTTGTCCACACTTGTCCAGGCATTTTTTAATTGTCCACCTTTTGTTTATTTAAATTAGCAATAATTATTGTTTGTTAGTAAAAATGCCAAAAATTGAGAATTTTTGGAAATTTTTTTTCACGTTTGATTGTCCGTCGAATGTCCACCCTTGTCCAACAAAAAGTTTTTTTTGTCCACCTTTTGTGAAAAAAATAGTTGAAACAAATTTTTTGGACAGGGAAGGAGTACAAGTTTCCGAATTCGAGAAAAAGTTGTCAGGACTAACAGCTTTGGATTGTCCAAAAGTTATTCATTCGTGTTCAGACATTTTCATTACTTGTGAAACATTGGTTTTTTCTCAGCAATATTTTTTAATTTGGTAGCAACAATGGATCATGAATGAGAATTCCAAAAAATGATATTTTTATTCAACGCCGTGTAGGAAAGGTTGTTGAATAAAATATCGTTTTTTAACTAGTGTGGAACAGTTTTTTTAACTCATCTGATTACAATGCTCGCCTTCGGCTCGCATTGCAACCCTCAGATTCGTTTAAAAAAACTTTTCCACACTAGTAAAGAAATATATTATTGTTTGTTTGATGTTTTTAACTTTTACTATTGCTTAGCAAGAAAATTTTCGTTGTCCATTTTTAGCCTAAGAGATAATTAGAAAATGATACATAATATATTTTACCCATAATAAGGCCAAGCACCTGGACTTTGAAAAAAGGTCATAAAAACTAATAGATTTTACTGTCCAACTGATGTTTAGACATATTTTGGCATTTTTTTTTTATTTGTACACTTTCTATTTTTCTTTTTTTTTTTGTTGATCGCAATTATTTATAATTTGATAATAACATATTAGAAAATTCCTCGGAAGTATGATTCATTTGATGCGTTAAATGCTGACAATTTTCTGTAAATTTAAAGGCGAGGATGAAAAATTTCTTGATGATCAACATTTTTGAGAATAGTATGTCATCTGTAACTTTTCACATGGGTTACTTACTATTTAAAAAGATAACTCATTTTAATATGCAGTAGGTACTTGTCATATATTTTAATAGTTGATTGTGAATGAAAAGTAAGGCACAAGTTAAATTGTAAAATTCGAAGAAACTATGCTCAAGTTATGTTACCGGATTGTTATGTTAAGGATTGGATAACCGAAAAATAATATATGTTTACATTTTTGAAAAAAAAAATGCATGATAGGTTTGAGAATCACGGAGAAATAGACAATTAGACGACTAACAATTAATAAGTGAGTTTATTGATATACTTCTGTAGGATTTTTGTAAACATTCAACATTTCATTTTTCTATAAGTTTATAGAAAATAGTAAAAGTGTCGGTGATAAATGTTTTAATAAACGAAAAATGTAAACTGCAAGTTTTAATCAAATTCCTGGTGCAAGCAATATTTCCCATCTTAAGGGGACACAGAGGCTGCTGCAGTGCGAGTGAGACGCATAGAACAGAAAGCAAATGAGTGGAAGCAGAAAACGGAGAAAACGGCCTCTGTCTGTTAAATTATTGCTAATTTAAATAAACAAAAGGTGGACAATTAAAAAAAAATGCCTGGACAAGTGTGGACAACAGTTGGACAATCAAACGTATCAGTTTTTACGGCGTTTTTTTGACTTCGGGGTGTTGGGCCTTATTTCACGTTTTTTTAGTATCTCGTAAGTCGTAAACAAAAGTGGACAAAAAAAAATTTTTGCTGGACAAGGGTGGACATTCGATGGACAATCAAACGTGAAAAAAAATTTCCAAAAATTCTCATTTTTTGGCATTTTTACTACTTAAAAAACGATAATTATTGCTAATTTAAATAAATAAAAGGTGGACAATTAAAAAAAATGCCTGGACAAGTGTGGACAACAGTTGGACAATCAAACGTATCAGTTTTTACGACGTTTCTTTTTACTTCGGGGTGTTGGGCCTTATTTCATGTTTTTTTAGTATCTCGTAAACAAAAGGTGGCAAAAAAAAATTTTTGCTGGACAAGGGTGGACATTCGATGGACAATCAAACGTGAAAAAAAATTTCCAAAAATTCTCATTTTTTTGGCATTTTTACTACTTAACAAACGATGATTATTGCCAATTTAAATAAATAAAAGGTGGACAATTAAAAAAAATGCCTGGACAAGTGTGGACAACAGTTGGACAATCAAACGTATCAGTTTTTACGACGTTTTTTTACTTCGGGGTGTTGGGCCTTATTTCACGTTTTTTTAGTATCTCGTAAACAAAAGGTGGACAAAAAAAATTTTTGCTGGACCAGGGTGGACATTCGATGGACAATCAAACGTGAAAAAAATTTCCAAAAATTCTCATTTTTTGGCATTTTTACTACTTAAAAAACGATAATTATTGCTAATTTAAATAAATAAAAAGTGGACAATTAAAAAAAATGCCTGGACAAGTGTGGACAACAGTTGGACAATCGAACGTATCAGTTTTTACGACGTTTTTTTGACTTCGGGGTGTTGGGCCTTATTTCACGTTTTTTAGTATCTCGTAAACAAAAGGTGGACAAAAAAAATTGTTTGCTGGACAAGGGTGGAAATTCGATGGACAATCAAACGTGAAAAAAAATTTCCAAAAATTCTCATTTTTTGGCATTTTTACTACTTAACAAACGATGATTATTGCTAATTTAAATAAATAAAAGGTGGACAATTAAAAAAATGCCTGGACAAGTGTGGA
The DNA here is from genome assembly GCF_917563875.1 of Diabrotica virgifera virgifera. Taxonomy (NCBI): domain Eukaryota; kingdom Metazoa; phylum Arthropoda; class Insecta; order Coleoptera; family Chrysomelidae; genus Diabrotica; species Diabrotica virgifera. The sequence goes on from NC_065445.1 coordinate 8,597,639, forward strand.
CAACAGTTGGACAATCAAACGTATCAGTTTTTACGACGTTTTTTTGACTTCGGGGTGTTGGGCCTTATTTCACGTTTTTTAGTATCTCGTAAACAAAACGTGGACAAAAAAAAATTTTTGCTGGACAAGGGTGGACATTCGATGGACAATCAAACATGAAAAAAAAATTCCAAAAATTCTCATTTTTTGGCATTTTTACTACTTAACAAACGATGATTATTGCTAATTTAAATAAATAAAAGGTGGACAATTAAAAAAAATGCCTGGACAAGTGTGGACAGCAGTTGGACAATCAAACGTATTAGTTTTTACGACGTTTTTTTGACTTCGGGGTGTTGGGCCTCATTTCACGTTTTTTTAGTATCTCGTAAACAAAAGGTGGACAAAAAAATTTTTTACTGGACAAGAGTGGACATTTGATGGACAATTTAAAAAAAGAAAAATTTTTAAAAAAATCGTATTTAGAGGTGCCAACATCACAGGGCTAAATTTATCATTAGATATGTCTGCTAAGAAAAAACAGTACCCAAAGAAGAAAAACCTCGTAGGTCATTGAATCTTGGACAAAGGGATCCAAGTATCCAAGTATTTCAAAATGAATATCTTGAAGAAACTTAGGAACTCTGGCCACGACTATACTACAAAAACGGCAAAATTAACGAAAAATAAAGAATTGGGACCTGGATGTAACTATAAACGTAACATAAAATGTAAATCGGAATTATCTGAAAATGAATAACTCAAATTGTTTAATATTTTTTGGGTAATAGCTGATCATGGCAAAAGAAGCGAATATTTATGTAGATATATGTTCTCAGACAAGAGAGAGGTTGCAAATTTAAAAGAGTCCAGAAGAAACTGGACACTTAAATATAATCTGCAGTTAGCAGAATATCGACAGCGACTCCAAGTTTGTAAGAAAACATTTTTGGACACTTTCAACATAACAGATATGTGGTTAACTACGCCATTAAAAAAATCATAGTCAGGAAGGTGGAGGGCGTATATCAGAAATGCGTGGTCGCCATAAGAACAGAGCAAATGCTGTAGACCGGAAAATTCACAGCAAAACCATACGATTTAAAAGACCTCAGTCAAAATGATACCTATCTAGGATTTTAAATCAATGTTAAAGAAAATACCGAATTGGGATTTATACATAGATAAATTCCATGTCTTCAATAGATAAAAATATGTAAAGAAAAACCACATATTCTCAATTTTCAGTACAATTTCATATCTGAGCAATTATCATATTTAGAAACCTAGAATACAAACCAAAATTGAGCAAAAGGGCTACCAAATCCGGGAATAAAAATATACAATATTTATGGGAACTTCAAATTCCTTTCTGGATTACTTCCCATAACAACTTAAATTATAAAGATCTTGTTGCTTTGTGCTCTAGTAAAGATATACCAGAGCAATATTGCAAATGTTATTTGAATCTTCCACACTCTCAACAAACACAATATTCGGATGATGACTCTGAATAAAAGTTTCCTAGGAATTAATAATTTTGTTTTTTAAATAAAATAATATAAACTGTTTTATAATTTGATACTAATATATATTATTTTATTTACTTCTTGTTAATATGTATGATTTGTGATATGTGAATTTTTAGATACCTACTTGTTTGAGTAAAAAATCACGTTTTAAGTAAATTAATAAAAAAAACTAATAATAATCTCTTTATTTTGATATTTACTCATTAGTTACCATATACATGCACCTAATCAAAGACACATATTTTGATGAAATGTCATTGTATACAGGGTGAGGCAAATAAAGGGCCTATTAGAAATATCTCGAGAACTAAAGGCAACAGAATCATGAAAATTGAAATAAAGGGGTTTTGAAGGATGATCTATTAAATGAAAATATTTTCATTTCTTTGCAACTTCCGGTTATACCGGAAGTTGCTTATAACTTCGTTTTTTTAAATGGGACACCCTGTATATTTTTACATTTTTGGAGTCTCTTCGATGTCTTCTTAAAATATGAGGTTTTGTAATATTATACAGGGTATTTTAAAAGATAATTACGTTTTTTTATTAATTTCGTAGCAAAATTAACACCCTGTACAATTGTAGTAGTTTGACATCTAAAACTCTACTGACGTTCAAATGATTTTTAATATACTCTACTATTGTTAAGAATCATTAGTATAGCTAAAATTTTTAATTGTAGTATACAGGGTTGGTCGAAACTCGGAATGAGTATTTTCTGAGTTTTCTTAAATGGAACACCCTGTATTTTAGTATTGTAATGAAATGATATTTTATGGTACTTTTTTATTTCTTAAGCATTCCCTATACCTAAATGCTTTAATTTGTGCTTAATTGTTAATCGCACCAAAATCTTAACTACATATGTATTTTGATAGCTAAACCATTATTGGTAATTTTAAGGACCAATCTGGATTAATATGTATTTATTTCTGAAAAATTATTTGGGATTGAGTATTTTAACGGCCAACCTAATAAAATTTTACGTAGTTTTTGTTGCAATTAATGTTTAGCTTGGATCACCAATAACTCACAAATTAAAGCAGTTAGGTATAGGGAATGTTTAAGAAATAAAAAAGTACTATAAAATATCATTTCACTACAATACAAAAATACAGGGTGTTCCATTTAAGAAAGCTCAGAAAATACTCATTCCGAGTTTCGACCAACCCTGTATAGTAAAATTAAAAATTTAGCTATACTAATTATTGTTAACAATAGTAGAGTATATTAAAAAATATTTGAACGTAAGTAGAGTTTCAGATGTCAAACTACTACAATTCTACAGGGTGTGAATGTTGCTACGAAATTAATAAAAAAACGTAATTATCTTTTAAAATACCCTGTATAATATTACAAAACCTCATATTTTAAGAAAGAAGACATTGAAGAGAATCCAAGAATGTAAAAATATACAGGGTGTCCCATTTAAAAGAACGAAGTTATAAGCAAAGAGATGAAAATATTTTCATTTAATAGATCATCCTTCAAAACCCCTTTATTTCAATTTTCATGATTGTGTTGCCTTTAGTTCTCGAGATATTTCTAATAGGACAGTTATCTGCCTCACCCTATATATGTACCACTTAGGTACAATAATCTTCACCTAAAATTCTTAAAAAAAGTGGTATTGTAACTCGACCTAAAACAGGACCAGTAATGGGTGCTACTTCGGTATGCGGTCTACGGCAGAGTTTCTAGTTTGGTATGCGGTCTACCGTCTGATATGCGATCTACGGCAGTTTAGCTGATTCGGCATGCGGTCTACGTACAAAAACAAATTAGAGAAACTATTACAAACTTTTTATTTATATTTATACTTTACTTTACTTGTCATACTTGTGCTTTACTTCACACTTCACGTGTTATTCTGTCTAAATCCCGAACCGAGGATTAGCGGCGTGTAATTTGGGTTGCCTATATAAACTTGAATCAACGAAATGGGCCTTGAGTGTTAATTTAAAACGCTGAAAAGACCGTTTAGTGATAATAAAAAGGGTGGGTTGTGATTGCGCGCAGCGGTCAAATACCTCCTGCCCTGCGGTTCTCTCACTCTAATACCCGTAAGTTGGGTTTGGACCGAAGGGTTAGGTCTTCCTCCTTTCAGGCAAAAACCTATATTTACTGTGGTTGCATGATATTTAATATTAAAATAGTATTGGATGTGGTAGAATGTAGACTCTTTGTATAATTACCAATTGAACAGTGAAGCTGTTAGTAATAATAAAATAGTAATAGTTTCTCTAATTTGTTTTTGTACGTAGACCGCATGCCGAATCAGCTAAATTGCCGTAGACCACATATTAGACGGTAGACCGCATACCGAAGTTTCACCCAGTAATGTTAACAACAATGTGATACGTAAAAGTAAAAAGCTGAGAAAAAGTTATAAAATATGGATTAAGAACATTACAAAAAATATAAAAGCTTACGCAGTAAAAAAATAAATAAAAATAAAAATGTTGTGGAAACTTTAAATCGCTCTCCTGTAAACTAAGCAAAAGTGAGTTTATTGGCATGTTTTTCATATCAGGTGTCGATTTATGAGTTGTGTTCCTGGGACAACTTTATTGAAAGATAGTTCATTCGATTACCTAGCTAGATACCTACATAAAATCAATTCGCGAAAAAATTATAACATGTGATCACATGTTATGATTTTCCTGGCAGATATTCATAAGTCTAAGTTCAATTATTCATGTAATCGAATGAACTATATTTAAATAAAGCCGTCCCAGGAACGCAGCTCATAAATATTGGCTATATTATTTTAAAGTCTTCTACTTTAAAATGTATAATAATATATGTCTGAATTGCCAATAAAAATGAGTCAGATTTAATTAAATTTTTAGATTTTTTTACCTAGCAACATAAACAAAATTTGTTTATCAATATTTTGCATTTTGATAACGATTTCCGAAGAGGAAGTCGAAACGTCAAATAAATTAATTTACAACTTAAATTGTGGCTCCCGAGGAAAACAGTAAATAGCATAAAATGCCACAAGAAATAGCTTCAGAAGAATTATGTGTTTTATTTTTTTAACGTAAAATTATGTTAACTTCTTGATTTAAACATACTTATAAACTTTCTGGGCCTTGCTTAGTTCCATAGAGAGACAAGTCAATATTTAGAGTTTTGAGAAAATCACAATCAAATATTTTATTATGGAAAATAAAATATTTTTATAGGTACTTTTTATTATGTGATATCGATTAAAGAGGACTTAATAAACATTTCCTTGAAATTAACTCCAAATATGAAATTACAGAGTTGTTTCCCTCTGGAACTGAGATCGATATAAGTACCTCAAAAATAATCATTAAAAGTTTCTGTCGCAATCTCGAGTTACTATTCTGATCACCAGTTGAATTCTCCGCGATCCTGCAGCCAAAGCTCTGCTACAGAATTACGCAAGTACTCACGAAATCCCTCATCGCGATCCTTCGCCTATTACGAAAAATCAACATGTAAAAATCAGCCTGTCACCGTGCACAAGCTACGCACCTAACAATCAACTGTTTTCTATTCGGAAGCACACCTGCTGGAAGCCCCACTTCTCCTCGTTCTCGCTGTTATTGGCCGCCGGTGCAGCGACGGGTCGTCATTGGTCGGAGGGCACGTGCTGGCCGAGGAGTGGGAAAACTCTTAATAGCAGGCTGTGGCAGGCTTCCTGGTCATACCTCGAACGGATCTCGTCGTGTTTGTGTTGTTGTTGAACGTTACACACGTTGAAAAATATACGAGAGAGACGATTTTGCTTTTAGTTTAGTGACTTAGTTTATTGTGCTTTATTTTTGGATTATTTCGTTTTTTTTTGTGCTGGATATGCCCGTTATGATGGCTAAGAATTACTCGCATTGTCCTTTGAAGAAAAGGCCGATCGTCTTTGACGATATACCTGGTAAGTTAAAGTTCTAAAATTATTGTCAACATTTATAAATTAAAAAAAACTTTACCTACGACTTAAAAAAGACTACTTAAGTACAAAACATATTTTGGAACCTAATATATTAAATATTATAAACTAAAATTTGTTATACATACCTTTAAAATTTAATTAGGTATAACCCCTGCTTGGGTTTAAAAATCATTTTTTTTTGTAATTTAAACTATACAATATTTTTGATATTTCTATGAATTTTCACCAACAATTTTTCTTAATGTTGTTCTGAAGCTATTTCCTTATGGCATTTTTATGATTAACTATTTAGATGGGAAATAAGCCACAATTAAATTGAAAAAATATTCGCTCAAATCGGGTGTCGTTGTCAAAATACAAAATACCACTAAAATAAACAAAATTTTTGCTAAGTAAAAAATTCTTCTAAATTAAAGTTAATAAAATTATTTTTTCAATTTATTTGTGGCTTATTTCCCATCTAAATATTTAACAATTTTTCCTTCCTTAATTTTTCCTCTTCTTTAAAATTCATAGACATCAATTTATTTATGCATTTAACTCAATATTTTTGTAACTGGGGTTAAAAATTTCATTTTTATTTGTAATATATAATTGAAATATTGATTTGATTTTTCATATTTTTGACGATATTTATGACGATATTATTAGTATTTGTTTCAAATTTTCACGAAAAGTTGTTCATTTCTTAATTTAACTCAATATTTTTGTAAATAAAATAATTTTATTTTGTTATAATCACTTAAACTAGAACCAAAATAGGTATTTAAAATAATAGATACTGAAGTGCAAAAAAATGTTCTCCCTTGTTTCCACAAAAAGTCTATGAAATTTTTGTACATTATATCTTACAATGATTGACATTTTTAACTCAAATGTTTTTATTTACCTATAGAAAAAAAAGTAGAAATTGTTCAAACGAACTTAAATCCAAGATATTTGTCAATTTTTTGATATTATTCTTATTTTCATTAATAATTATAATTTATCAGATCCGTCAAATAATTTTCAGTTTTGATGTTTTAAATTTTAGAAAGAATAAAATTTATAAATATTGTCATAAGTACCTATATTTAATTTGAAAATTGGTTCATTACTATTAAAAAAAGAACTAAAAGTAATAGGGAAAAATAATGTAATTACTATTATGTATTACCTATTAATCTATTAATATATATTGTTAATATAATTAATATATTATTAAATAATTTAATCTGACAGAACTTTAATAATAATAAAAAGAGTAAAAAAAATATTGTTAGATAATTTATACAGTCTAAATTTGACCATTATTTTTTTTATAGATGTTATTAATTATTTGTTATTTTATTTTATAAATCAATTGTGTATAAATCAAAAAAAATTTAATTACTATTTAATAACAATAATAAAAGATATATTTTATCTTTCTTACAATACAACTCTTCCATATTACACTCTTTTCTTACCAAACTTTTCTCTTTGTTACAGAAGAACCTGAGAACCTTTCTACAAAACCAGAAGATCTAAGCCGGACAGGTCGCCTAGCTTCAGTATCTCCTCCATCTTCACCCACTCTATCAGCATCAGCTTCTCCACCATCATCAGTACCAGATTCTCCACCTTCATCACCACCAATGTCATCTCCATCACCGACCCACTTCATGTACCAACCACCCATCAAGGTAGAACCATTGAGGGAATACCCTGTGCCGATTAGTCCGGAATACGCACCTCAAACCTGGCATAGAAGTGTGGCGCCGATGTACCACCCAGCCTACCATCCGTACATGTACCCTTACCATGAGAATATGTACATGGGACCAACTTCTCCCTACAGTGATAGCTCTTTGTCGCCTCCACACCAGATGCAGCAACCCCTACAGCCACTTGCCTTGAGACCAACCGTTTATTCATCGATGGACCAGAATAGTTTGAGTCCAAATAGTTCTACAACGTCACCTCCACCTCAGACAGTACCTTCTGCTGAAGATTTATCAGAAAAACGACGTGCTGGTGTAAGGCATCAATGTCCCGATTGCGGAAAAAGCTACTCTACCTTCTCTGGTTTGTCCAAACACAGACAGTTCCACTGTGCAGCTGGAGACGGCCCCAAAAAGTCCTTCAGCTGTAAATACTGTGAAAAAGTATACGTCTCTCTAGGAGCTTTAAAAATGCACATCAGAACACACACTCTACCATGCAAATGCACCATTTGTGGTAAAGCTTTCTCCAGACCATGGTTGTTACAAGGCCACATCAGGACACACACTGGAGAAAAACCTTTCTCCTGTACGTACTGCAACAGAGCCTTTGCCGACAGGTCCAACCTCAGAGCTCACTTACAGACCCACTCAGACATCAAGAAATATTCCTGTAACACCTGCAGCAAGACCTTCTCCAGGATGTCGTTACTAACTAAACACACAGAGGGAGGTTGTACTCTCATGCACTTGGAAAAAATGTGTTAGAACTGTTCTCGTTACAAATTTTTTAAACATTCCTTACAGTATTGTGGGTGCCTTTTGAAAAAAGACTGATTTTTTGATCTTCACGGTGTACAAATTCGAATTGTTAGTATTACGGGATATCTAATATATTATTTTTTGTATATACTTTTGTGAAAAGATATTTTTCTAGTCAAAAGGAGTGTCTGACTTCTTTATGTTATATTGCCATTGTATAGTGCCTTAATTTTAGTCTTTTTGAAGCTATACAGATTTTATTATATTAAATAAACAAGTTATTTATGATATTTTTGACTTTTATTTTTAATTTACCTTGATTTTACATATAGGTACATAATGACTTAACACTTTTCCAATACAACAGTGTAACCTTTCCATTGGTAGTATAGGTTTTTCAAGTGCCGTCTCTCAATCGGAGATTGGATATCATCATCACTATCATAACTTTATCTACCGCTGCTCCGAAAAATTCTATGATTAAACCAGCCGTTTAAATTTTTCAACCATGACCGTGACACTCTCCTTCCTCTTCTTATTTTTCCCTGTTTACCCTCATTACGATATTGTAACTTTCTTATTTTTATTGTGTTGATTATTTCGTGTTCTTTGCCCATTTCTTGTAATAATTCCGTGTTCGTTTTCTTCCCTGTCCATGCTAATCTAAGCATTCTTTTGTAACACCACATTTCAAATGACTGTAGCTCATTTATGTGTTCTTGCTTCAGAAAATGCTATTTTTTCAATTCGTGTCTTACCACTAAAAAGTTTAATATTTGTGATAAAATTACAAAATTATCAGTTAAGGGGGTAGCCGCAAAATCTTGGTCCAATGCTATTTAAATGCATTCATTTTTTCCAATCCTGAGAAAACTAATAAATATTTTTGAAAAATTTAAGCGCGGAATGAAAGGCATTATTACCGAGGGCCGAAAGTTCCTTAGAATAAACAAAAAGTTTATTTGAAATCAAAAATCACACTAAATTTCCTCTTTTTTCACCCCTGTATCTTATTCTAATAAATATTATAGAAGTTTTCAGGGACATTCTGCCCTCGGATATAATGTAATTTTTCATTCTGCGTTTAAATTTTTCAAAAGAATCTACTTATTAGTTTTCTCAAGATTTGAAAAAAAAATGAATGGATTTAAATGGCATTTAAAATGATAAAAAATAAACTTATTATCTACCTTGATAACAGGGTAGGTAATAATAAGACAAAAATATACCCTGTTCGTGACACTTTAGCAGCAGGGTACTGAAGCGTTTTTTCGACAGGTAATACCTATAGGAACAAATTATAACTATTTCCTGCGTAAAATCTGGCGGCCATTTTTATTTATAAACGATTAACTGTCAAAAAATGGCATTTCCCCCTTTTTTTTCAAATCAACGGAAAACAGTGAAATTTATGATTTTTTTAGTAGGGTAATGGATCCAAATATGAGACCCTTTTTTTAAAACCCTTTTTTAATGGTAAAGTTTATGGATTGAAGAAGTTTTAAATTAGATACGTGTCAGATAATTATGCTATTATATTGCAACAGGTTCAAAATTAATTTTAAACTAATATTTCTTTACCAACAAATTAATTTTTTAAAAATGTCAAAATTCCCAACTTAAAAAAAGGTGTCTTAATATGAGACCATGTGGTTGGTATCCTAATATGAGACACCACGTTATATAGGTTAAACAGGTAATGCAAATTATTTTAACGCATTGTTCTGAATATAAACTGTATTACATGCTGTAGACATGATTATATTATTCTGAAGCTGTTTATTTGTGGCATATTATGCTATTCTCTTTTTTTTAATAAGCCACAATTTAAGTTAAAAATAAAAATTGGAAGTCCAAACGTCAATAAATTTAAATTGTAATTTAAATTGCGGCTTATTTCCCAATAAAATAGTAAAAAGACATGATGTTATACTCAAAACATTACAGTACCCTATCTCATATTAGGAACACTTGAGGGTCTCGACTGGTAGTACTAAATCACAGACACTCGATTTATTCACAGCCTACTTACTGGAAACACTACCAGGGCTTAGTTTTTACCCCACTCACCAGGCTGCAGAACTTACAAGACTCTAGAGACAGGGGTCTCATATTAGGAACGGGGGAACGGGTCTCATAATAGGATCCTTAACCCTACAAATATCTTCGAGATTATGGAAAAAACTTTAAAATGACGTATTACAAAGTTTGATATAGTTAATATAATTGCGAAAAAAGGTCGGAATGGCAAAAAAAACATATTTTCTTAATAACTGTTGTAAAAATTAGGGTACAGCTTTGAAATTTTTGTCAAATGAGGATTCTTTGGTGCTTAATATGTGATAAAAATTTCAAAGCGATTCATTTAATTGTTTAAATTTTATTCAAATTGTTTATCTCAGAGAGCATTTTTTTGCAATAACATAAGTCAGAAAAAAATGACCTTAGAACCATTCCGCAGGTGTCAAATGAAATAGCATGAGCTACATTTTCAACATGGTTTAAAAAAGTGGATAAAAAATGCATGTATTAGTAATAAATAATTATGCAAAAGTATCGTCAATTTTTCTTTATAAACGTTTTAAATAACTTTTTCCAAAAAAATTAACTTTTTAACCCTGTTTTAAGTGCACAACTACCAAGTAATGTTATCTATATTATAATAATTGATAGAAAATTGTAATAAATATGTATAATTTCTTATATAACAAAATAAAAAGTATACATATAAGGAAAGATTTACGATATTTTGCATAATAAATGCATTTTTTATTCACTTTTTTAAACCAAGTTGAAAATATAGCTCATGCTCTTTCATTTGACACCTGTGGAATGGTTCTAACGTAATTTTCTTCTGACTTATGTTATTGCAAAAAATGCTCTCTGGGATAAACAATTTGAATAAAATTTAAACAATTGAATGAATCGCTTTGAAATTTTTATCACATATTAAGCACCAAAGAACCCTTATTTGATAAAAATTTCAAAGCTGTACACTAATTTTTACAACAGTTATTGCGAAAATATTTTTTTTTTGCAATTCCGACTTTTTTCGCAATTATATTAACAATAAATGAGTATATCAAACTTTGTAATACGTAATTTTAAAGATTTTTCCATAATCTCGAAGATATTTTTACTAAAAAAACCATAAGTTTTCCTGTTTTCCATTGATTTGAAAAAAAAGTAAAAAATGCCATTTTTTGACACTTAATTGTTTATAAATAAAATGGCCGCCAGATCCTACGCAGGAAATAGTTACAATTTGCTCTTATAGGTATTACCTGTCGATGCTTCAGTACCCTGGCTGTTCAAGTGTTATGGAAAAAACCTTATTACCCTGGACTAAAACATCTATTCCAGTGGCCGATGGTATGTTAGCGAAGGCTTACCCTTGAAGAAACGTCAACCACCACCCAAAATCATCATCAATTGCCCAAAAAAATATAAAAAGTATCGAAAACCTGTACTTTTCACCCTCCGTAACTCTGGAACCGTTGATTTTATAACAATTGTATATTTTTAAGGACCTTTTGTAGGATCTTTTTTATTTTGAATTTCATGCAGAACATTTCTTTATGGAACATTGTTTACGCTAAAGCATAGTTTTAGAAATATTGACGAAAAACGTAAAAAAACTACAAATTTACCAACTTACTTCTCCCCATCTCCCCCCCCCCCCCAAACCGGACGCTCAAAATGGTGTAACTTGTTACTGAACCATATGTGGACCATATAGAGCAATTTGGTGTTGGAGGAAAACATTTACTTTGGATGTCTGGGTTATGCCATTGTTTGGCCCTATTATACTATACTACCTCCGTAACTTTGAAACCGTTCATTTTAGGATTCATGAAGGTTGTTGATGTTAAACCGCATAGTTTTAGAAATATTGACGAAGAACGTAAAAAACTACGAATTTACCGATTTCTCCCCCACAAACCAGACGCTCAAAATGGTGTGACTTTTTTCTGAACATTATGTGGACCATATAGAACAATTTGGTGTTGGAGGATAACTTTCACTTTTGATTTCTGGGTTATGCCATTTTTTGGATCAATTGTATTATATTATATAGACACCTGTTAATAATCTGAAAATGTATTTATAATTTACACTTTTAGGTGTATGTATCTCGATAAAAGGTGACTTACCAAAAAAAGACTAAGAGGCAAAAACATTTTAAAGACAATGTGTTTAACTAATGGTACCACAATAATAATTTAATTGGAACGTACACATACATTTGGGGGGTTTAAAGGAACAAAACCCCCATAAAATTTGTATGTAAATATATTAAAAAAGAAGCCGCATCTCGATAAAAACTGGCTTATCGAAAAATACTAAGAGGCAAAAAAGTTTTAAAAACGCTGTGTTTAACTAATGGTACCACAATAATGAATTAATTGGAACGTACACAAAAGTTTGGGGGGGGGGGGGGGGGTTAAGGAACAAAACCCCCATAAAATGTTTATGGGGTGGACAAATTTCACTATAATTTTGTTTTAATGTTCCTGCCATAAGAATGATACATGTCCATTTTCAATAAAAAATCTAATAGTTTTCGATATATTGAAAAAAATCGATTTTCATTTTGTAACTTCAAAGGGCAGTAACTTTTTTTATGATGACATTTGTACTAAAGTAAGTTAGGTTCAATCGAACTATTTTTGACCCCAGAATGTGTGGTATAATTTATGACCAATATTCTCGGGACACCCTGTATATAATACATGAAAAATGTTTGTCCGACAAATATGTTAGGCATTTTAATAAGTCTGACACGTAGAACATGTCAAATGCCAGGAATTATATTGGTGGTAAATAGCAGTCTGATTTTTGCAAGAGAGTTGAATGAAAGGGTAACAAATCAATTGGAAGTTCTGTCCGACAAAATACATGGGACGTTTTCGTAGTCTGACGTTCGAAATCTGTAACCTGTTCCACAATTAAAACTTCCCTTGTTCCAATGTTCCCGTACATCAAAGTTTGTCCGACTAGACACCGTTAAGCTATTAACAAATTTTCAGCTTGCTATTAATCAACATTTTTTTGGCACGCGGGATCCTGGCCTATAATTGTCTAATTGTTCATCTATATTCATTAGGTCTTCTTACCCCGAAATACCGCGATATTATCGTTCTTTGTACTACAAGGATGGTATACTACAAGGATGATTAATGTTGTAGTATACTACAACTTTATGAAAAGTGTTCGTACTTTTTGCTGAAGATTTTTATGTCAGTTTTAGTCCACTTAACAAAACCAAATGGAAATGAATAGCTAAGCGTGGAACAGCTTTAAACTATCATGGCTCCCATTCCCTGCAATGGGAAAATTCGCTCATCCCAGATACCTACGCTTAACAAAAGAATAGAAAAGGGAGAAGAAAAATGTAGCTCTTCGAGGACTCTTTTCTTTTTGGTGTTATCGAGCCATAGATGATCTGGTAGGTATATTGATTTAAGTCTTCTTCTTCACGTGTTATCACATTAGAAATATCCGACGTTGGCGATCACCATTACGAAGGCTTCTCGATCTTCTGCAATATGGAATAATTGTTCTGCGTTTACTATCTGAGCCCATTCACGAATGGATTTTAACCAAGAAACTTGTTTTCTTCCTACACTTTTATGGCTTTCTATTTTGCCTTTAAGTATCAGTTGTAGCATCCTATATCGATTTCCCCTCACTATATGTCCCAGATGAGACATTTTCCGGTGATTTAGCAGTTCTCTATCTTTGTTGACTCTCCTTAGTACTTCTTCATTAGTTTTTCTTACTATCCAAGGTATCTTCAGCATTCGTCTATGTATCCACATTTCCAATGTTTCAATTCGGTTCATGGTCTATACTTTTAGTGTCCACATTTCTGCACCATACAAAAGTACAGACAAACTGAGATAATTATTGCAAATAAATGACTTCATTTTCATTTAGTCATTTATTTCATCACACCGAGAGAAAAAAATTCTTGACATAAAGAAACTTTATTAATATTTAAGAAAGATCGACTTGGCATATTGCCTAAGAAATATATCTTTGTATGTAAGATATAATTTTCTAAAATATTTCAAATAAATTCTACTATAGCCAAAGAAATATATCTTAAACATGATTGAACTATCACTTTCTGGCAAACTTCAAACCCATTTATTAGAAAGAAATTGCACTTGATGTTAATTACTTTTATTAGTCATAAAAATATATTTTCTACACATTAGAAACCTATTCTTTCTGAGCAATAATATTTCTTAGTAAGGAATATTATTATTTTACTATTAATAATTAATTTATTTAATGTTAAGAAATATATTTCGCAGAGATAAACGTATATTTAGAGTTAAGTTATTATTTCTTTAAAATAAAGTGATATTACATACCGCGAAATAAATCATTGTGTTAAGGTAAAATCATTATTTATTAATAAAACAAGATATAAAACGTTATTATTACATACAAATATTTTCTCCACTCTTAAACCACTGGCTTCTACACAACAATAAAAGGATGGAGAGGCAAATCCAACTTCCTCAAATTTTCCTTCTTTTGTTAATAGCACTTTGTATATCAGCAATTCACTAAAACAAAATCGTTATGTAGAAAGAGTAAACTTACTTTAATAAAATTTTTTTTTATAAAGATATAGATATTTATTTGGACAAATTTAGGATATACAAAAAAAAAACAAATACACGGCCCCACGTAAGAACTATTAATACTAATAATAATCAATCATATTTAGTTCAAACATGGCATTATTTAACCTATACATCGTTGTTTATTTTTTTCCTTTTTGTTAATGAAATATTAATTATTTATCTGTATAATATTAAGTCACACAATAAACATTGTTTAGCTAAAACAAGAGGGAAAATACAACCAATGTAAAACATTGAAGCAGACATAATAATATGTAATTTTCTTAATTTTTATAATCTAAAAGAGACAGCATACCTAATCATTAAGAAATTTTATTACGGGAAAGTATTATTAGTTTACATCAATTTTATTACGGGAAAGTATTATTAGTTTACATCTAAGTCATTTAATACATATTAACTAATTCACGGTTTTCGGCTAAAACATTTCTTAACCATAAACATATATTTTTTTAGACTAACTGATTTCTTTATCTCAAATAAATTAACAGAAAAAATCCTCAGCGTTGCACCCGCCATGTTTGATATAGCGTTATATTGTAAATTTTTATAGAAGACGATACATTCAAGAAACCTATTATAGTTGATACATAAGTATACACATTTTTAAAAAGGTACTTACATGTATGAAGTTCTGGAAGGTCCCGCAGTTGGTTAATAACTCCTTTCTTAATATTGTTCTAAAGCTATATATTATATCATTCTGTCCCAGCTTTAAATTGTGGCATATTTCCCAGTTAGAATAATAAGCTCCTTTATTTCAGAGTCGTCCATCAATATACCTAAAAAGCATATAAAGATACTATTATATTTCTTTTTTAACCATTCGGATACGCAACAATATTATTATTACATCTTAAATTACTCAATTTACTTTTATTTAATACCTATATATGTACGTACCTTCAAAATATCCGTTAATTTTTAAAGTACACCAATAAATCCAACATCCATCTATATGAACATGAACATATCACGCCATCTTGACAAGCACTGACGACTAAATCATAAATAGTTAATCTGCGCAATTCTTTTGTGGAAGAAAATTTCTTTGCAAGTAACATTTCGGCATTAATGACAAAGTTTTTATTTTATAACCACAGTTACTACAGAGGTTATTTCTGAAGAATTATTTCTTGTGGTTTAAAATATTTATTTAATTACAAGAAAATTTCTTGTTCACAAATATAAATATGCATTAACTTAACATTATATTTCTTATACTGCAAAATATTTGTAGTTTTCAATTTAAGAAATAAAAACTTTAGGATAAGAAAATTAAATGTATGTATTAAATTAATGCATTTCTTAGTATTGAAGAAATTATCTGTAAGAAATTATTGAGTTGTGTTTAAAAAACTCGTTTCTTTATATGTGAACCGGTATGTTTAAGTTAATAGGATATGTTAACTTTTAAGAAATATTGCTCAAAGAAATCGGTGTTTTAGGAGAAAAGAAATTGTTCTCTCGGTGCACTCATTGATTGGAGAATCTCACAAAAATTTTTGTACGCATCTAGACGTCGAGAGTAGTTAGACAGCTACTAGGTATTTATATTGAAAAAAAAAAAATAAGTATTTATAATTGCTATAGTAATGTTCACCTTTTATGGCATTCACTGATCTCAGGCAGAAATATCAAAATATCATTACAACTACATATTACAATACTGTAACAACTTCTGTAAATATTCATAAAAACATACATAAAAACATTAGTTTTTTTTTCTTGTTTTCAAGGCTCGGCGAATTATTCTTTACAGCTTTCTCCATCTCCATTTGTCCCCCATACATCAGGAGGAGTGGCGAGAGTTCTAAGAAAAAAACAAAATGGTACCGAGAACGAAAGAAGGTCAATCACTAATAGAAACATGATCAAAAAAATGTCATTACACACAACACCGTACAGACTAATGTCTCATTAATGATTAATTTGGCGGGATTAGCATATGGGAGTATGGATCTGTTGATTTGTGAATGTGGGGTAGAGTGGGGCAACACATACTGTTTACTTTGTGTGTATTCTGGTAATTAGTAAAAACAACTGATTTCAATTGCTGGGAGAGGAAGAGGAAGAGCATAACGCAGCCTTAGGACAAGCATGAGCATTGTAGCAAGTGGCATCAATTATAGAACAAGCATCGAAGAAAACCATTGTAAAAAAAGACTTACCCAAAACGGAAATATAGTTTGACAAACAAAGAGAGGAAATGCTGTAAATAAAAACTCACAATAGATTGAAAATGCTACAAAACTCTGCAAATGAGAACAAAGCAAAATTTTCACAGAACAAGAGCACAGACAAGGCGACTACTCAGAACTAAAAAACTAAAATGAGGAGCTACATAGAACAGCAAATACGAGAAATGGACATAAGTGCCGAGAGGAATCAAGTAAGAAAATTCTTTAGAGAAGTGAAGACATTCAGATAAGGTGGAACTGCTGGGGTAATGATAGAAACAGAAATCGATGAAATATGGAAGGAATTATTTCGGAATTTACTAAATATTGAAAGTGAGATGGAGGAAGAGGAAGCAGATATTACATTCCATTTTGCAGATACGGTAAAATACCGAAATATTATTTAATAACGATATACACTTCTTCAAAAAATTTACGCTCCACCTTAAAAAGGGGTCATTGTTAATGTCTCGAATTTCCTAAACTTGTTGTCCGATTTTTTTAATATGTTGTCAAGGACCACTCTGTGAAATATTCTAGCGTTTATAAAATAAGTACTGAAATTAAAACGATAGCCTTATATTTTCTTAGCATTGTTTTTTCATTCGCTTATATTGGATAATAAAATATAAAATACATAAGTTTCTAATAAACTTTAGTTAGTTAGAGTTAGAACATAGGCACGGATCACGTATATCGTGGGTTCAAACCCTACCTGGTGTCAGTTGTCTAGATCAGTAATTCTCAATCTTTTCAGTCATGAACCACAAAATACTTTTTATTATTTTTGTTACCTAATATTTGCTTTTTGTTACCTAATATTACCTAATATTTGCTAACTGAAATAGGGTAGGCTAGCAGGGCCGGACTGGCTCATCAAAAAGGCGCCAACCCAAATTCTAAAAAAGGCGCCAACCTAATCTCTGAACTATGGCGCCCTACCACACACCCCCCTACTAAACTTTGAAATCCTAATGCATTGAATATTACTTGTAAATTTTTTAAGTTATATTAAGTTTCATTTATTTATTTAATATGCACTACATTCCTTGTAGGCCTAGGGCTTTACATTTCTACAATTACAACTTTACAATTTTACATAATACACATGATAGTATACTAATGTCTTATATTTAATTTTATTTAATTTCTATGTAAAAATTGCTGCACTATGGTTCTCCACTGTATTCTATTTTTCGACTTCTCTTTCTAGTCTGTAATTTCCATCGATCCTATATCGTTCTGAAACTTTTCTTGTCATCTTTTACTTGGGCTACCTCGTCTCCTTGTCCCAACTGGTCTACTTAGCAGTACCTTCTTTGGCATTCTTGCTCTATCCATTCTCTTGACATGACCTGCCCACCTGATGCTTTGTGCCTTTGTGTATCTTGTTATACTTGGTTCGTTTTAAAGCATCCTTAATTCTTGATTGGTTCTTCTTTGCCAACCGTCTTCTGTATTTTTCCCCCGAAAATAGCTTTTCGTACCTTCCGTTCCCATTTCTCTATCATTTCTTCTTGTTTTGTTTAGCACCCATGTCTCACATCCGTAGGTGACTGTTGCTCTTATTACGGTTTTGTATATTCTGGTTTTCGTCTTTCTCGATAGGTACTTTGACTTTAATATTTTTTTTAAACTGTCGACCTTTCGGTTACCTTTTGATATCCTGTGCTTTAGTACATTTTGCTTGTTATATTAAGTTTCCTTTGGAATAAACTTATTAAGATGAAACTTATTAAGATGCCACAAAAATATAGCTTCAGTTTCCCAGTAGGTAGCTATCCCTTTTAATCCGTTACACTCTTTGGTACTCTCTGGAGACTCGAAACAAATTTTTGACAAGTGTGGGTAATTTTTCAACTACCGCTACAGAATAATATACTACTACTACTACTATCGGTTTACAGAGCCCTCCGACGCCTTCCGACTCCTAACCGCCATTCTTCTCTATTTAATCACAGACCTGGACTTTCCTCTAGTTCTTTTTCAATTCTTTCCCTTCAGCTTCTTCTCGGCCTTCCTCTTTCCCGTCTCCCTTGTGGTGCCCACGCCAAAATCTGTTTATGGATCCTGTCATCTGGCATTTTCTGTATATGGCCGTACTATTTTCGTAAGGTCTCCATCTTGTGGAGACTTTTGTTCATTCACTTTTAAGTATGGTATTGTATATGATCTGTTTGTTCGCTTTAGATATTGTTTGGTCCCACAGAATGCCGTTCATCATGGATATGGCTTTTCTACCCTGTATGTTTCTGTCATTTATAGCAGCATCGAGTATCTCATCTTTAGTTATCTTCATGCCCAGATACTTGTATTCAACACAGTGTTTAATTTCTACTCCATCATCTAATGTAATGGACTGCTTTGTCCCTCCAATACACATGGCTTCAGTTTTCTTAATGTTGACTGCGAGGCCCCATTTGTTAGATTCTTCTATTAGCTTACACGTCATGAAACGCAAGTCGTCATGATCCTGAGCAATCAGAATTTGGTCATCAGCGAAACATAAAGTGTATAATATGGTCTCGTCATTGAGAGGAATTCCCATGCCATTTTTCCACAGCTTGAGTGCTTGTTCCAGAGTTGTTAGGCCACTCTGGCTCTCATGGCCTCATATTATAATATAAACAGCGGATAGTGATACCTACAAAAGGCACCCGAAGATCTTTGAGGGCGCCGCGCGTCGTTTCTAAACTATTAACATAAAACTCTGGGTGCCATTTTCGGGCTATGTATGCTGGTCTTTGATTATCTGATACGAGTTGTATTTTGTTGTACTCACTGGCTTCGTTATGTATGATTCTGGGGTGCAACAATCCTGTATGTATAATGTAGTCAGGCGAAAGGCGCCCGAAGGTCTTCGAGGGTGCCGCGTGTCATATCTAAGCTATTAACACAAAACCATGGATGCCATTTTCGAGCTACGTTTGCTGAAAACTGTACATGTATATTTTAAGCTAATTGTGGGATGTAACACTCTTATATTATTATAACAGAAAACGGCGGGTATTGATACCCACAAAAGGCGCCCGAAGTCTTCGAGGGCGCCCCGCGTCGTATCTACGAGTAAGCTATTAACTTAATACCCAGGATGTCATTTTCAAGCTATGTGTGCTGGTCTTTGATTATCTGATAACTGATACGAGTTGTATTTTTTTGTATCCACTGGCTTCGTTATGTATGATTCTGGAGCGCAACAATCCTGTATGTATAATGTAGTAAGGCGAAAGGTGCCCGAAGGTCTTCGAGGGCGCCCCGCGTCGCATCTAAGCTATTAACACAAAACATTGGATGCCATTTTCGAGCTATGTGTGCTAGATTATCTGATACCTGATACGAGTTGTATTTTGCGACCACACTATGCTTAATTGATCTTTGCTTCAACGAATGTTTGTGTAAAGTTTAAAAAAAAATTCAGCGTTTAAATTTTTAATGGAATATAAATGAAAGCAAAAGGCGCACCGGCCCGCGGGCCGGTGGGCCAGCGGCCCAGTCCGGGCCTGTAGGCTAGGTAATCTAATTAACTATAATAGTTGTGGTGCTAATTTTGGCTGTTTTTGCGTTTTGTGTACCACCGCAAATAATGATATGTACCACCAGTGGTATATGCATCACAGATTGAGAACCGCTGGTCTAGATATTTATTAATTTGACTGGTCTTGTTATTTGGCATTATGGCTATGATATTCAAGCTTAAAATGTACCTCTCTGTTACGTTGTTTAAAGATATGCAATAGGCTAATGGGCAACTGCGAGACTTGCAAGACTCTTGCTGCAAGACCAAGACCAAGACCGGGAGCGCAATACCAAGACCAAGACCAGGTGTACTGGCGCAAGACCAAGACCAAGACTTTCTAAGTCTCGTGTTGGTCTTGTATTTGGGCAACACTAAAGCTGACAGGCGGATTTGCGAATCGAGGATCAAAACTATTGTTAACCTTTGCTGATGCAACGCCAGTAAGCAAAAATCCAAGATCAAGAGTTAGTCAAAATATAACGACCACAAATTTGAAGAAGTAAAAGAGTTTTAAATATCTGGGGGAGGCAATCACAGATGACAACCACATAGAAGCTAGATTTAAGCTACTAAAAAGACAATCTAAATCTAAATTAAGACCATACATGTCAATTATTCGCCCAGTTATTACATTTGGAAGTGAAACAAGGACTCTGCATCAGCGGGTAATAAATAGGCTGCTGGTATTTAAAAGGAAAGTTCTCAGGATGACATTTGGCCTCAAAGAGATGAGTTGACAGGAAAGTGAAGACAGGAGGGTGGAGACACTGTATGTTACTGAAAACATCTTCAGACATAAAAGCTATCCAGATAAGATGGGCAGGTCATGTGGTAAGATCACATGAAGCCAGAGTGTTAAAGGCAGTCTTTTTTGAGAGACCAGACGGTAGAAGATTAGTAGGCTGTCCCAGAAAAAGATGAAAGAATGAAGTTGAAGCCGATTTACCTAAGATGTTGGGGTACAAGAGAAGGGATGTTATGGCACTGGGTAGAAGAAGGAGGGCTATAGTAGATGCGGTGAAGAAACACCCCGAGTTTTAAAGCCAGTCAAGAAGAAGTTATTATATTTACAAGATAAATATTTAACATATATTTGCTAAAAAATATTGTGGAAGAATAGCAATCACATACAACTCAAGACAAGCAATAACTGTATCTTCGTAATTATTCTTTGCTCTGCTCTTTCCTATACAAACGTCGCGTATACTAATACACCTAATTATACTGCAGAATTTCATTCACATTAATAGAAGGGAATTATGCAACCCAGCTCGAAATTCCATCGTAGAAGCGTATGACTCACTCAAATCATTATCGGAGACGCTGGTTCTTTATAGCCATATTGTGCATTGGTTACACACGCCAAATGTAGGCAGGTTGATGGCAGAGGTGTGGAGAAGAAGAAATAAAAGGATTTACACATGTATAATGACATTAGTTATGATATAACTGTACTGTAGCATATTTGTATGATGTGAATATGCTTAAAATTCTCTTCTGCTTCAGGATGTCCCAAAATTTGTTGATTTGCTTATTAGCAGAAGGCTTTTTAAGCAATAGATGTAATTGGCTACCTATGTATTATATCTTCAGATGGAATAAGTAGGACATTTCGATAATTATATTTTTCCGCAAATCGCCAGGAAATTTTGACATTCCTGTCAAAATTTCTTGAAGAAAAAGTCAGGACTTCCTTACTGTAAGGAAATGTCATTTCCTTACTGTAAGGAAATGATATTTCCGTACAGTTGTTAGTGTTCTACATAAATGATAGAAAAGTTTGACAATTCAACCTCAATACGTTTCCATAGTAACCCAAGTAATTTTATTAGGAATTTCAAAGCACCATTTATTTGGGAATAAAATTATCGCGTTTTTTTACATCAATCAATATCTGTCGAATTTTAAACGATTTGCGGAAAAATAGTATGTTTACCTCGTAGGAAAAGCCACATTCCTGGACTCTGTGTTGCTAAGTCTCGGCTTGCGCCTCGACTTAGCAATCTTCACAGTCGTCCAGGAATGTTAAGCTTTTCCTACCCGGTAAACAATGTACTATTGACAACTAAATAAAATATGAACTGACATATAACATTACATATCAACTACTATAAAATAGAGGAGGATATTATAGTCTCCCACGCTATTTTGAACTTACAAAATACAAAAGAATTAAAAACCTAAATCTAAAATCTTGAATTGAGAAGTCGAATTCGTTCAGATCTTCTTAATTGTGAAAGAGCATTACGTTCTTCAGCAGCAGGTTCATTAATGGGTACCAGTTCATTGTCAGGATGATCAGGTTCTATCATTGGATCTACATTTTCGTTTATAAGGTTTGGATGTAAATGAACTTGAGGAACTGAAAGTTGGATAGACGGCAGAAGTGAAATAGATACGAAAAAAATGATGGACAACTAAATTGTAGCTTTTTTAATAACTAAAATTCCCTTGTGCATAGATTTTAATTATAGTGAAAAGTTAGCGAGATATATCTGTTTAAAACCTCTATTTACGTGCAAACACCCCCTTATTCGAGCCCTTTAAACCCACCCTAATTAAAAACTAAGGGATCTTACGGAATTTAGTTTACACAGTCTTATAACTCTTCAAAAATCCTACAGTCATTTTTGAAAAATCTTTTTATTGCCAAAAATAAAGGAGCTATGTTTATAAAACGAATTTTTGAAGTTATACTTCTTTACCGGCGATAGAGGGTAAATTTTTATATGGGAAAACCTAGCGACCGGGCGCATGCCCATTATAACTTTGTTCTGATTGGATGTTCAAATGACATGTCAAAAATTATTCAATATGGCGGCTGTGGAACAGCTGTAGTTAGATTATTTATGGTTGTTGCGTTTTAAAATTTGTGTGAAAAGAAACAACAAACAAAAGTTAGTTAATAGTTATACTGCCTTTTTAAATAGTTTTCATATACCTATATTTTTGGACTTTTTGGACTATTTTGGACAAAGAAAACTCATTCTAATTTGGTAAGTAGCTTTTATTATAATCATATTGTAATTATACATTTGGATTAGGTTGAAATACATACATTTATTTTCTCAAGAATGCGGATTTTAGAGAGAAATCCCAAATTAGGTTCGATTTTTATTTTTAAATTATGATTTTTTGGCGTAGATTTATTTATCTAGTAGGTATGTAATGCTTTGATTTACATACTTAATTTGATTACCAACAAAAGTTCTACCAATCTTCATCTAATATATTATTTTCTTACTGTTTTGTTATATTTTTATATTTTCTTCCACAAAATTCAAACTACATAATTTAATTTTCAAAACAATTGTCAAACAGTAAAACGTTCAGTTACAGTATTTTTCCACATGATAAATAATGTGGGATTGGACGAGTTAGTCTACGCTTCGATTACGAGTCAAAGCGGCACGAAATTCAAGGGTTCAATTCCCGATGCAAGTTTTATTTTTTTATGCATGTTATGATTGTAAGTATATTTGTTATATAATTTTTCTTTCAGAAAATGCGTATTTAAAATTTTTGACAACAATTATTATCGTTCAGAAATCATTTTTTCTTTGTGGCATTTTTCAATGTGTTTGTGTGCGTTTTATTCTTTTATTTTTTTAAAATTTTTGGTATTGTTTTAAAAATCACATAATATGTAGTAGAAGTATAACTTCTTACGTGCGTACAAAGTACACACACATTCTTTTTTTTTTTTCGAAAAATTCGGATAGTCCGGTTATGGATAATTTTCAACGTATGTATAATACCACAGAACCGGTTCGTATACTGGAAGATGACTAAAAAGCTATTTGTATTTGTATTTGTTCATATTTGCAAATTCGTATTTTGTGTAAATAAATGTTATTGTAATTCTTTAATTCTTCTCTTCTTTTTTTTCTGTATAGATCTATTAAAATACCTACTTATAAAAACTTGTAATGTTATTAAGGGTTGTTTTTTAAGGGTTGAAATATTATGATATTATATCCTAAAGTATTAACAATCATTATTTAACCAATCAAAACCAAAATTTACCCATATTAAAGTTTACAATGTTTTTATATAATTTTTGACAATAAGGGGTAGTTTACACCCCTAAAAATAATCAACGTCCTTAAGCATGATATAGATAGAATATGAAGTACAGGGTAAGATGATCCTAATCCCAAATTTTTATGTAAATCGATGCAAGCCGAAATTATTCTTTTAGGATAAGTAAATTTTTTACATATATCTCCAACAAGCTTGGTTTTAAGGGTTGAAATATTATGATAGTATATCTTAAAGCAAAAAACAATCATTATGTAACTAATAAGAACCAAATGTTGACAATATTAAATTTTAAAATGTTATTTTATAATTTTTGAAGTTATACTTCTTTACCGGCGATAGAGGGTGATTT
The DNA here is from genome assembly GCF_917563875.1 of Diabrotica virgifera virgifera. NCBI lineage: Eukaryota > Metazoa > Arthropoda > Insecta > Coleoptera > Chrysomelidae > Diabrotica > Diabrotica virgifera. The sequence continues at coordinate 8,622,268 of NC_065445.1, forward strand.
TTTTATATGTTAAAACCTATCAGCCCGGCGCATGCGCATTATAACTTTGTTCTGATTGGATGTTCAAATGCCATGTCAAAAATTATCCGATATGGCAGCTGTGGTTTGGAGGTAAAGGTAAAGGTAAACAAATGTATAATATATTAGTTTTATTGTTGTGAGGACAGAAACAAAAAAGTTTATAATATTGTAGTGACTTTTAAATAGTTTTTAAAAGCAACAGGTACGTAATAATTGTTGATGTATCATGGGTATAAATCTACCTATTTGATCTGCCAAAATACATAGTATGTAATACTTTTATTTATATAATTTGATTACCATCAAAATTTCTATCAATATTCACCTAATATATTGTTTTTTACTCTATGTTTTGTTGTATTTTTTCAATTCTAAATCATTTCAATTCAAAATTAAAATAATTTGATCAATTTTCAAAATATCAAAATATCACAAGTTTAATCCGTTTAGTTAGTCGATCTTCGTAAATAATGACACATAGTGTCCGTGGCTAAGCGGAGAAGGCGAATGAATTCCTATACCAACCGCTCTTATCAGCGCTGGTTCGAGTCCCAATAGAAACTTTCTTTTTTGTTTTATACATTTTATGATTGTAAGTATATTTATTATATAATTGTATTTTCAGAAAATACGTATTTAGTTAAAAAATTTTTCGACAATTAATGTTCAGACATCATTTGTGGCTTGTTTAATGTGTTTGTGTGTGTTTTATTCTTTTATTATTTTAATTTTTGGCACTGTTCTAATAAAAATGTTTGAGAAGTAGTAAGTATAAATTAGTTTAATATTTATTTAAACAAAATATAAATAAAAAGTATATTAATTTCGTTTAAATCATATAATAGAAGTATAACTTCTTACGTGCGTACAAAGTACACACACATTCTTTTTTTAAAATTAGGGGTAGTTTTCACACTTAAAAAACCAAAAGCGTACAACGACTCAATATATAAAATGAACTAGAGGGTGTAATGAGCCTAATCCCAAATTTTTGTACAAATCGATGGTGGACGAAAAAATTGCGAGGTTTTACCATTTTTTCAGCTTCATTTCCTCGACTACAACTGATTTAAATCTCAACTGAATGAATTTTTACTGCATAATCCACTATAATTAAATTAAAGTACCTAGTCTCTGAATTATCTTGTTAAGAAACCTATAATATTCAAGTTTCAAATAATAAAATGGTAATTTCTAATAACAAATCATATAGAAATAGCCTCCGCTGACAATTGCAACTTAAGTTGTTCATCACGACTGATTAAGAAGACGAAACAATACTAAACTGTGATTGTGCAATCCTAAACAAAAGTTGAACGAAAGAGGACAGGCAGGCAAAATGCTTTTCTAATTAGCTTCGATAGAGAGACAAAGAACAAAGGGGGGAGGGGGAGAAATATGTAGGATTCGAATCAATTTATTTATTTAAATATAATCGTATAAACAACCAACGGCGGTGATATAAACATTATGGTTTGATGACTCACGTCACTCATTATAACTCAACGATCCTAAAAATACACTGTCCAACAAACATCGTTTTCTTTACTTGGCTTTGACATTCATCAATCATACAAGTACAAAAACAGACTGGTAGTTTTTGCAGTCACACATAGATATAAAAGCACTACAGGAATTTTAGGACCCTGGCTTCCAAAAACTCGGTTATTTCAATGGTTCCCTCCATTTTTCTTATCCTTTGTTTTTCATCTCCAATTTCTCACGCATATTTCCGACAAGTCTTGCTTTACTCCTTTCAAATATTTGTTCTTTGGAAGTCCTCTTCTCCCCCCCCCCCATTTCTTCCTCATTTAATATTGTTTTTAACATTTCGGCTCGTATTTTTTCCGTAAATATTCGTTTTCCATACATCTTCATTATTTCTTTATTTGTTCGTTTTAAAATCACAACATTTTTACCTTCTTTCTCGTGCTCCTGAGCGTCATTCTCACTAACATGCTTTTCTGGTTTTTCTAATGTTTTCATGACGTTATCTAGCATCCTTCGATTTTGAGGTCGAGTCATATGAATGTTTAAAACCATATGACGTAATTCTAAGTTCTGTTTGTAGCTATAATGTTGAATTAATTATAACACACGTATTAGATCAGTAGTTGTTTTTCCTGGTCTAAAACTGAGAGAAATTTTTAAAAGTGAGCTGTCCACATGCTTGAGAGAAAAGTATTTGATCAAGGATTGATTCCTCCCAGTGCTGACATACGGAGCAGAAACACGTACCTTAACAAAAGCCTCGGCTACCAAAACTTAGCGTCACACAGAAAAGAGTGATGCGGTCCATGTTAGAAATAACTCTGCGAGACAAAATATAAACCGAAGAGATCAAGAGAAGAACCAAGATAACTAACGTCATCGAAAGGAGAGCCAAACTAAAATGGAGATAAGCAGGACACATAGCTAGAATGACAGATGGGCGATGAATAACGAGTTTTCCTTGACCTCTTATCTCGTCCATGATGGATCTTCTCCACGTTTGTGCTGGGCAACCTCTTTTTCTTTTTTCCTTGGGGATTCCACTCTAGGGCAGTCTTGGCAATACTGGAGCTTTTTTTCTGAGTGTGACCTATCCACCCCCACTTTCTTGATTTTATTTCATTTTCTACCCTCTTTTGTTGCGTCAGGTGTAGCAGATCTTCGTTTCTGATAATGTTTGGCCAGAAGATACGAACAGTTCTTCGTAAGTATTTATTAACAAAGACCTGCAGCTTGTCTGTAAGGGTTTTTGTCACTTTCCAGGTTTCACATCCGTAGAGTAGAATAGACATGATATTTGACTGGAATGTTAGGATCTTTGTCTTTGCAAGATACTGGCCAGACCTCAAAATAGGGTTAAGCATGCTGTATGCTTGTTTTGACACTTCCAAGATACGTAAAATTTTCCACATTTTCAATCTGCAGGTTGTTAACAGTAAATAGTATGTTGTTTCTTCCACTTATTCTCAAGAATTTATGGTTTCATTAATATTGAGTTTCACATCAAAGCAATTATTGCCAAATCAGAATATGATCTTCGGAGACATCTCTTTTAGTTCTTTCAAATAAGCCCATAACTAAATATGAACATTTTTACCAACAAAACTAAATGTATGACAATAGCAAAAGATCCGCTCAGATGTAAGTTAGTGCTAAGGGTCGCCGAAATGAAAACCCCAAGAACAATAGTAGGGAAAACAAGAAGAGACAGGATGAGAAATACAAATACAAACATTAGAGAGCAATGCAAAATTCAAGATATTGTAAGATGGGGAAGGCAGCGCAAGGGGATGTGGTACAACCATGTAAGACTAATGGATGAGAATAAACTACCAAAAATTGCTCTAGAAAACAACCCTCCCGGTTCAAGACCCCCGGAAGACCACCTAAAAGATGGAATGATAGTTTGCAATATACCTCCCAGGAAACTAACCAAAGGTAGCTTCAGAATTAAACAAATCTAAAGATCTCCAAGAAGTAAAAGACATTCAAATCTATTTTATTGGATTCAGTGGAACATGTTTCCAATTGGTTAGCCACATCTTGGAACCTTTGTCCTAATAGACAAATATCGTCGGCGATCGCCTGGGCGTTTGGTTAAGATCCATTGTATCCCTCTTATGTCGGAATCTATTAGTTTGGAGAGAATATAGTCTACAGTTATGTTATGTTAAAAAGAAACGCAGAAAGCACGTAACCCATGTCTGACTCCAGTAAGTATGTTAAATTCGTCACTGTTGATCCCAGTGTGTGACACGCTACATTTCGCCTCAGTGTATTTGATTTGCAAATAAGAGGTGGGGGTGAGTTGGAACCTTCTTATGAAAAAAATGGCTGTAAGTCCGGTTCTGCTAAATCGACTTTGCATACTTGGTCTTGTTGAAAACAGCTGTTTTTAGTCAATGTAAGTGGCTTATTTTCGAAATAGCCTAATAAGTAATCTGCAAGCTAGGGGGCGTTTTTTAATTATTTTCAGAAATCTAGTTTTCTTTTAAAATAGTAAATGCAATTATGCATTTTTAATACTGTATTACAAAATTAAACCAAATTAGCAACATAATACCGAAAACCGCATGTCGATACCTTTTTACAATCTGGAGATATCTTAAGAAATGTGTAAATTTTAATCATAACTGTTATTGTCACCGGTATACGAGGTTAAGGAAAAGTAGTGTGCTATGGAAAAAACAAATAAACATTTTCCAGATGTAAACGTATATAATTAATTAAAACAGCAATAAGACAAACAACACTATAAAATATAACAAAGAAAATGTACATCTGGAAAATGTTTCTTTGTTTTTTCACTAATTCTCCTTAGCTTTGTTTACCGGTGACATTAACAGTTGTTTAAAATTTACACGTTTCTTAAGATTTCTCGAGATAGAAAAAAGGTGTCGACATGCGGTTTTCGGTATTACGTTGCTAATTTTGTTAAATTTTGTAATACAGGATTAAAATTGCATACTTGTATTTAATATTCTCCAAAGAAAACTAGATTTCCGAAAATAATTAAATAACGCCTACTAGCTGGCATATTACTTATTACGCTATTTCGAAAATAAGACTCTTACATTGGCGAAAAAGAGTTGGTTTCAACAAGACCAAGTATGCAAAATTCGATTTAGCAGAACCGGACTTACAGCCATTTTTTCATAAGAAGGTTGCCACTCACCCCCACCTCTTATTTGCAAAGGTAGACTTAAACTTGTGAAATCAAATATGCGCAGAATTTTATGAAGAATACGATAATTAGATTTCCAGTGCCCTTTCATTAGGTAAACTTTACATTACTTATTAGGTAAGTTTACATCCGGAAAATGTTTCTTTGTTTTTTCCATAGCACACTACTTTTCCTCAGCTTCGTTTACCGGTGACATTAACAGTTGTTTAAAATTTACACGTTTCTTAAGATATCTCGAGATAGAAAAAGGTGTCGACATGCGGTTTTCGGTATTACGTTGCTAATTTGGTTTAATTTTGTAATACAGGATTAAAAATGCATACTTGTATTTAATATTCTCCAAAGAAAACTAGATTTCTGAAAATAATAAAATAACGCCTACTAGCTGGCATATTACTTATTAGGCTATTTCGAAAATAAGACTCTTATATCGGCGAAACAGAGCTGTTTTCAACAAGACCAAGTATGCAAAATTCGATTTATCAGAACCGGACTTACAGCCATTTTTTCATAAGAAGGTTCCCACTCATCCCCACCTCTTATTTGCAAAGGTAGACTTAAACTTGTGAAATCAAATATGCGCAGAATTTTATGAAGAATACGACGATTAGATTTCCAGCGCCCTTTCATTGTGTAAACTTTGTAAAATTTTGATTTTTTAATTTTTGATATTCAATTACGCCCTCTGTGGTCGACCTACAATTATGAAAACAATTTCCAGGGTTTTCCCGAGGCAACTTTTGTTATAAATATTCTTTTCTCTAAGCTGTACTATAAACGGTTCCTGAGATATGGCCGAGAGCCATTCTTATTGGGACACCCGTACACTGTACTTGTATTGGTACAGTGACTTTATAATGGAAATTGTTTTATGCGGGATGTTTAATAGCTCTAATATTTACCATACATCAGCATGAGATAAGGTGTCATCAGCATGAGATAAGGTGTCATCGGCAAGCTCGAAATCGGCAAAAACCATGTATAGAAATGTATGCAGGACCAGGAGGATTCTGGTCTAAAGCCTACTTGATTAGCTTGAAATTCAATCTGTTCAGTATGATGGTCGTGAAAATTTTGGTGCACTTGAAAATCATGGAAAATAAAGATAGAGAGAAAGTGTCTCTGCACTTTTTGCTATTATATCTAAACTGTAAAACTCAGACAATACTTTCTTGTCTTCCTCACATTGAACTCTGTGAAGCAGTATATATAAATAATGGCGGCAAAACGGAACTATCTAAAAGAAAGATATTCCACCACCCATTCACACCTGTTCATCCACACAACTATTACCGCTTAATTCCTCCAAGACGAACTCTATTAGAAAATGTTTTATTCGTTGGTTGTTGGTTTGGTTTGGGTTACGAGTTGAACGGCGTGAGTCATAGCCGATGCTAAGATGCAATTTTCTATTATTCATGAGAGATGTAGGAAGTTATCTCCTGCGAGAGAGACTTCTACATTAGTCCATGTTGTGACTACGTTCCCGTATGAAAAATGTTTATTCGTTTCTTTACGGATTCCTGTTTAAAAATGTCCCCTTTAAACAAATCTGAAGTGTACCGGACGAAATTTTTGGGCAGAAATGGTTTTACCAATTTTTCTAAATAAATTTCAATAACCATCTTTTTTGCTCCGGAAAATTTTTTTATGCTTCTTAGATCTTTTTAAATAAAAAAAGGTCTCTTGTGTCAGTTTTTTAAGTTAATAGTTTTCGAGTGAGCGACTTAAAATCTGAAAAATTCGAAAATAGACACTCATTTTCTAGGCTTGAAAACTCTTATGTAAATTATTATTTTTGAGGTTGCCAAGTGCCGAAATTGAAGTTTAAACATTCAATTTCAAGATTCTTGCAAGTAATTTGGGCTCATTTCCAATATAAACCAATTAGACCAGGCGCATCTGTAAAAATATTAGTACATTTGGACGTTGAGAGGTGACTCAAATTTTTTTTGTAGAAATTGCTTGAAAATAACTGAAATAATAATATTTGAGTTATCCTCCCTCTCAAAAAAGTCCGGAACATTGTTTAAATAATCAAAATGTCAAAAAATGAAGGAAAAATTCGATTTTTTTCTTCGTGTTTTGATTATAACTTTAAAAGTATTCATTTCCGAGAAACACTGTACTGACACAAAAGTTGCGCAATTAAATTTCCTACAATAAAAAATTGGTTAAAAATTTAAAAAATAGTCACCCTTGTTGCAAAATAGCAATAATTGCGAAGAAACCATACAAAAACAAGTATTCGCATATTACGTTTTTCAACCATTTATGCTACACTTAGGACCTTCATATTTCACCTAGAAAAACTTTATGATGCAGTAAAACAACACTGTAAATTTCATTAAGATCGGTTTAACAGATTTTGCAAAATAAATTTTGCAATACAGCTTTCACAAAAAAAAATTCATTTTTTCAAAATGTTACAGGACCGAAAATAAAGCAGTTAGCAAATGAAATTTTTTTGCTTATAGAAGTGTACTGTGCCTTTCATTTGCAATTTGCAAAACTACAATCGATTAACAACCACGGCGTCAGGAATTTTTTTAAATAAACATTAATTATTGGTGCTACGCGCAGGACAGTGGATAGTTTGCTCTGATTGGGCATTCCAATGACCTTTGATAATGATTAATACATTTTAATTTTTATTAGATTTCGATATAAATAAATAAATTTGTTTATTCCAAAATAAAAACACATACTCTATCCTTTAAAATAACACTTTTTTTAGCAAAAACTTTCTTTGTTCATATATTTTAACTTAGAGAATAAAAGTTTATTATTTTTAAACATATGCAATTGTCTAAACAATATTTCACAAACAATAATAAAATTAGTTTGATTTTTGTGGAATTAAAATATTAAAATACAACAAAATATAGAGTAAGAAAATAATATATTAGATAAAGATTGAAGAAATTTTGGTGGAAATCAACTTGTGTGAATCGAACAACGCTGTCCTGCACGTAGCACCAAAAATTAAAGTTTATTTAAAAAATTTCCTGACGCCGCGCCGTGGTAATTAATCGATTTTAATTTTGTAAATTGAAAATAAAAGGTACAGTACACTTCTATAAGAAAAAAAATTAACTTGTTACATGCTTTATTTTCAGTCCGGCCACAGTTTAAAAAAAATGAATTTTTTTTACGAAAGCTGGATTGTAAGATTTATTTGGCAAAATCTATTAAACCGATCTTAATAAAATTTACAGTGTTATTTTACTATATTATAAAGTTTTTCTGGGTAAAATATGAAGGTCCCAAGTGTAGCATAAATGGTTGAAAAACGTAAAATGCGAATACTTGTTTTTGTATGTTTTTTTTCGTAGTTATTGCTATTTTGCAACAAGGGTGACTATTTTTTAAATTTTTCACCAATTCTAAATTGTAGGAAATTTATTTACGCAACTTTAAGTCATTACAACTTTTCTTAGAAATGAAAAGTTTTAAAATAATCAAAAATCCAATAAAAAAATCGAATTTTTCCTTCATATTTTGACATTTTGATTATTTAAACAATGTTCCGGGCCATTTTGAGTGAGAGGATATCTCAAATATTATTATTTGAGTTATTTTCAAGCAATTTCTGCAAAAAAATTTAAGTCACCTCTCAACGTCCACCTCAAAACAGATGCGCCCTGGACTAAATGGTTTCTAATTAAATTACATTTGTTTCAACATGGTCAACGTTTTCGTTTTTATTTCGTGTATATTACACAAACAGGCGAAATTAAAACATAATATATTTTATGAAGATGATTAAGAGCAATCTTAAGCAGTCGGATGTAGATAGTGGTAGTGGCAGTGACATCAATTAAATAAAAAATCAAATAAATCGTGACTCAATGGGTTAAATACGCCAATCATAGTAGGACGCGCTGAGCGCGCCGCGTTAGCGCGGCCGCAGAAAAGTCGAGTGGGCGCGCATAACTAACAATTAAAAAACACGGTCTAAATTAAAATAAGCTCAGATTACTCGTCAGAATCTTGAAACTGAATGTTTAAATTTCAATTTAGGATCTTGGCAACCTCAAAAGTAATAATTTACATTTAAAAGCCTCGAAAATGCGCATTTTTGCATTTTTTAGATTTTAAATTGTTTATAACTCGCTTAAAACTCAACTTTTCAGAAAAATGGTAAGAGATCTTTTTGTTTAAAATAATCCAAAATCCTAAAAAAATCATTTTCCGGGGCAAAAAAGGTGATCTTCTGAATTTGTTTAAAAATGTTGTTTAAACTATTTCTGTCCAAAAATTTCGCCAGGCACCCTTTTGATTTGCTTAACCCTTAACCACTGACATGCGGTTGTCATACCTTGCCAAAAACATATTTTGTTGCAAAACGCGTTAAAATAACACCATCTGTCTATAGTCGGCGCGGGAATCGGTTGGAAAATTTACAGCAAATATAACAATATTCAGTTTGGCAACATTGTGTGAATGTTGATTTTAACATATCCCTTCTAAGATAAACAAAACTGTAATTTAGTCCAGACAAATTAATATATTTTTTGCCAACAAAAATGAGATGTTTTAACCAAATAATGTATCAAATATGATGGGCAAAATAATTTGGAATTCGGTTCCGCTGCTGAACTTGCTTTTTTTCTCATTAAAGTAGAAGAAACGTTAAATTTCTCTTTGCATAATCATTATCGTCTAATTATTTTAACTGTACTAATATCCGTCGACTAATTCAGAATGATTAATCGGTTGTTAAAACATCTTATCTGTAGCGGCAGCGGCTTCTGAATGTCTTAAACCTATCGAATTTCATTGATAAAATGCGCCGATTTTTGTTTCGACTAAACCTTCAAATGGTGTGTAATTGTACCTGCTCCCGTTGGCGTAAAGTTTTCCTGCGGTATCCCTTACCGTATGTCAGTGTTTACGTTTCTATAGTTAAAAGCAGTCCATTCAGTATTCTTTCACTATTAATATGGCAGCAAGTTCATCCAGGTGTAATACCTTCAAATGAAAACCACTATTTTACTATTTCTGTGTTACCAATACTCAATTTTTTGTACTTCAGTACACTTTACTAGGTACTAGTACACTTTAGAAGACCAAAAATAAGCATTTTTTCAAGATTTTTTTCTCCTTTTTACATATTAATATCTAACTATTATAGAATACAAAAACTATATCTTTTTACATTTACGCGCGTACACTAATATTGTAGAGGGTGCAAAAGTCGAGGCCTCGAAAAATGATGGCGGACAGTTAATCTCAGGATTAGGATCTCCGACACAAAAAAGTCGTACGGCATTTGAAAAAGGAAGGTTTCTTACGTGACAATTTACCACCGTTAGTGAAAAATTTTACAAAAAAACGATTTTACGGAAATTTGAAAAAATTTTGTGGAAAAATCGCCCGTTTTTTTTCAGTTTTTCACGGTTAAAAAATATTTATTTTTTATTTTTTGGTCTAATTGTGGTAAATTATTACGTAAGAAACCTTCCTTTTTTAAATGCAGTACGATTTTTTTGTTTCAGATATCCCAATCCTGAGATTAACTGTCCGCCATCATTTTTCGAGGCCTCGACTTTTGCGCCCTCTACAATATTAGTGTACGTGCATAAATGAAAATATATATATTTTTTGTACTCTCTAAGAGTTAGATATTAATATGTAAAAAGTTTTTGTTAATTTTTAATAAAGGTTCTGAGAAAAAAATTCTTGAAAAAAGTGTACTAGTACCTTATGGATTAATTAGGATTTTGTAAGAACCTCTACCATTTTTCTAATATTATACATGCATTCATAATTTTGTTAAAAAAATAAAGTTTATTTTATTTGGAGCAGTATTTTATTCTACAGCAGTGTGAAGAATCATTCCGTAGTTAATATAAAAAAACAAATATAGTGATATAGTGAGTAAGACAAATTCATATTGAATACAAAGAAGAATAGACAACGCTATGAAAAAGCGGATGTCAGAGTCTACGTCCGAAAACATCCATGCTAGTAGTTAAGGGTTAAAAAAGGGGACATTTTTGAACGGGAATCTGCAAAGGAACCGAATCAGAATTTTTTTCGTACGGGAGTGGCCTCACAACATGGACTATGAGAGATGTAGGAAGTTTTCTCGAGACTTCTACATATATACTTACGGCTTATAAAGGATGATTAGCCAACTGCCTTTTGTCATCGACTGTGTGAACCTGTTCGCCGGTACATTTAAATTGACTTTATTATTAATTTAATTTAAATAACATGTTTACGAAGGTTGGAGACACGACGGAAAAATAAACTCAGGTGCAAAATAAACAAATCGTTAACAGGATGGTTTTTCGTTTGCTATTTTGTCTATAGAATATACAAACTACTGTTGTCAGTAGCATTCAGTACCTACACACATAGACATAGATCAATTAACACATTTAGTCCAAGTAATGAAATTTGAGAATAAGTAGTGGATAGTCCAAGGATCAAAATCTATATGATGCCAAAAGGCGCTTTTACCATAGGGGTGGTTGCCACCCCATGTCGGGGGTGAAAATTTTTTATTATATTTTGACCACAAACGTTGGTAAAAACATTCATTCTAAGCAAAAAATGTTCTATACATTTTTTTGATAAAATTAATAGTTTTCTATTTATTCGTTATCGAAAGTGTTAGTTTTATATTAAAAAAATTAATGTTTTTAATCAGTTTTCTGCAAATAACTCAAACAGTTTTTGTTTTATCAAAACAACTTTGCTTAACAAAAATGTACCTTTTGAAAAAATCAACAAAACCGTTTTTTAAAATTTTCTTTAAGACCAATAGTAACGAGCTATACTTTATTATATATTAGGTCTTCTTCGGCAAATGCTAAATATTGTAGTTTCAAAGTCAAAGGACGGGAAAACTATGCATTTTCCGAGGATCACTTGTTTAAACTAATTTGAAGTATTTAAAAATATCTATCTTCAGAAATAAAAAAAAAGTCTTTAGCTCAAAAATTAGGTGGCTTATAATGAAAAGAATGTCAGACCCTATATTTTTCAGCGAAAAAGTGATCGAAAGCAAACCCCTAATCACCACCCTGATTAAAATTATTCATTGACCTTATTTCGCCTTCTTTACTTATGTATTATTAATAGGTTCTAGAAGTTTAACTGGTTTATAATGATTAGTTTTTAAAAAAATGGAGTCAAAAGCAAATTTCGAATTTTTGAAGTTTGGTAAAAAATTCTCTTTTCTTCAGAATAGAAAGATTATCATCGTAGATACAAAAAATATTTAAATACAAAATTGTAGCTTATTTAATTCCCAAGAACTTGGTTTGCAAAAATTTTCTCTACAGTAAAAATTGAGTGAGCTATTGACAATTAAAACTTGTAATAACATGCAAAAATCACCTTTACCAACCCTTTCAAAGTCACCACTTTTTGCGACTGAGGATTTTAAAAGCATTTGGTATTAATAGTTTTATATATCTTGTAAAAACCTACAAAACTATTTTTTAACAAACTTTCTAAGATAAAAATTAAAAATGTTACGGTTAAAAAATCAATATATTTTTTTCAAAAAAAAAAAGAAATCCAATTGGAAGCATAATAATGTAAGTTAGCTTTGCTTTTAGTCATTGGCCTTATTAATTCTTCTTTATTTATATATTATTAATAGATTTTAAAAGTTTGACTGGCATAGAATGATTAGTTTTTAAAAAACTAGAGTTAAAAGCGAATAACGACTTTTTGTAGTTTGGTAAAAAATGTAATTTTCTTCAAAATAGAAAGATTAGCATCAGATATACAAAAAATTTTTTTTATATGAAATTGCAGGTTATTTAATTCCCAAGAACTTGGTTGGAAAAAATTTTTTCTACGGCAAAAATTGAGTGAATGGTAAATGAGTATATATCGAAAAACATTGATTTTTTCTATATAAAACTAACACTTTCGATAGCGAATAAATCGAAAAGTATTAATTTTATCAAAAAAAAGTATAGAATATTTTTTGCTTAGAATAAATGTTTTTATCAACTTTTGCAGTCAAAACATAATAAAAAATTTCCACCCATAAGATGGGGTGGTAACCGACCCCATGGTAAAAGCGCCTTTCGGCATCATATAGATTTTGATCCTTGAACTATCCACTACTTATTCTCAAATTTTCAAGCAAATCGATCCATTCTGTAAAAATTGCGAGGTGAAATGCTTCGGTTCCTGGACTAATTGAAACTTCATATAAAAAACAATACGAAAAGTGTACAAATATTCGGAAAAATTATTTATCTATTTTCCTAAAATACCAAAGAGACAAAGTACCAAAATCGCCATTAAGGGTGGGGTATGGTTTGAAATCAAGATTTCAACATTTCAAACACATTTTTGTGAATTTATTTTTGAAGCTACGGAAGAGTTCTTTTATTTTTAAATTAAATAGACATATTCATTACAATTCAAAGAAAACTAAAAACAAATTCAAAACAAAAAATTGAAACATAAGCCAACGATGGAAAATTATTCCAGACATCTCCCCAAAAAAATGAATTTTGCGGGGGACATCAGAATTCATCACTGCACCACGTGAATCAAAAATTTCAAAAATATTTTATTAGTTTATCAGTATATTGAGATAACACTATCGTATTTTTTTAGTTTTAACGATTTTTGAGTTTTTGGTATCATCACTCAGAAGTAAAAATAACGAAATTTTTCGTAAAAAAGGGTGAAAATAAACATATTTAGTATTGTTAAACAAAAAATAAGCAAAAAACAAAAAATATCTTGACAACATTATCTCATGAAATGTCTAAAGAAAATCTATTCAAAATTTCAGGTGAATTGGTCTTTAGTTTTTGAGTTACAATTTCCACCACAATTTGAAAATAGCAGTTTTTCTTTTTTATCATGCTTAGTAATTCTTTTGTTTACTCATGCGTCGAAGTACCTTATCTTGGTAACTTTTTATATTCACGGAATTTTCAGCATCCATCTGGTAGTATACATCTCAAAGGCATTTTTTATGTTTCAGAGTTCATTGTCCAACTTTCACAGCCATACAGGAAGAGAGAAAAACTTAATATCAGATCTGATCATTCGTATTCTGAGTTCTAGACTTGTAAAAACCTGTCTGAATCTCTAGACGTGTCTGATCTTGTAAAAAATATTTTCATGTTCATGAGATATTCTTGCTTGTTCGATTCTTGATAGGATTTCTTTTTTTTGGGTTACATTGACTGCTCCCAAATATTTTATGGAAGCTACTTGTTCTATTATTTGTCCTTGGCATAAAAAATTACTTTTATTAGCACCTATCTTTGAAAATACTACATTTAAACCCAACATTTTGCTGTGACGAACTACATACTGCATTTATTCCTATTTTGTAGGTAGTTCTTGTGCGTTGCTTGCTATTATGATGGTATTATCAGCGTACCTGATATTCTCATTCTCTATGCTGGTTCCGTTAACCTTGGTTTCACCTTGTACCTCGTCTAATGCTTCTCTGAGCATATTAAATGATAGTGATTCTCTGAACATATTCCGAATACATATTAAATAATAGTGGTAACAAAACGCAACCCTGTCGCACTCCCCAATGGATTCGTATATCTTCTGATGTTGTGTGCTCTATGCTCTATTTCAATTACTGCCGTTTGTTGCCAATATAGTTCTGAGATATTTGCATAATTTTTTTTTTCAGTTAGCATGAGTTTTGTTTTGACGTTACATTTTGATCTAATACAGCTAAAAATAGGTATGTCTTTTAATTTATCAGTTTTAAAATATTTTTTTATGTCTGTATTGTTTTTTTAACCACACCATTGCTACGAAAAGATTGGACAAAATTTAGAAAATTCATAGAAATTAATAAATAGTGGGTCATTATCAGAAAATATTTCGCCAGGTAGTACATTAATGGTAAAAATATGTTTTAATTGCTTTATAATACATACTACCAGTTGTTTTATTCAAATGTTTGCTACTGTCATAAAATTAATACCAATTTTTTGCCAATATATTTCAGGTAAATCTTTAATTGCTTTCAAAACTAACTAGCAAGACTTTGGATTACTCATGGGGTCTTCATTATTAGCAGATATATTCATGGAAGAATTTGAGGAAGATATTGTGTATAAAATATTGATATTGACCAAAAACTCACAGGATGGTGGATATTATGTAGATGATGTGTTCTCCGCTAAACAAATTTCTAATCGACATCAACTGTAAAGAAGAAGCAATCAAACTCATAATGGAAAAGGAAAATAAATCACTACTATTTCTAGATGTGTTAATTATAAAGAAATATATATGATACCTAGCTGAAGTCTACAGAAAACTGATCCACACCAACAGATATTTAAATTATCATATCATTCAAACAACTACATACATAATTATCAAATTGAAAAGCATCAACTCACTGATCAAGAGTAAACCCGCTAACAAAGATTAAAAAAAAAATTATCTATTTTATATATCTTGTATTTATGTAAATGTTTATACTAACTTCCACCCGTATTTATCTCCACAATACATTATGTTCCAATAGATCTCTCCTTGGGCAAGCCACTGAAATAATTTTAATAATAATGCAAGAATACAACACGGTAAGGCCAGAGAGTACTCGTATAGTACCGTATATGATAATCAAAAAAATGTGTGGCGTTTGTCGGTTAGACACTCCCTTTTGCCGCCGTTGCCACTATTGCCTGTAAATCGTGTTGCTAAATTGCCGCTAAATGTTTCCTAATAAGCTTCTTTTAAAAAAGATCTATTTTCTCGAGACGCTAATCCATTCCACCAAGACGTCAACAAATGACAGATTTGTCAGTATATACCGATTTTGGACATTTGGTTTCTCATTGGAGCTAAATTCTTCTTCTTCTTCTTCTTCTTCTTCTTCTTCTTCTTCTTCCTTCTTGTATGTAGGCTTTAAAACCTGTTTCTTCTTAATATTAGCCTCCTAAATTGTTTAAGTTATCGCACCATCTTTTTCTTGGTCTGTCAATACTTCTTCGTCATTTGGTGACTTATCTCGTGCAATTAGTACTATCCTATCCTCTGCCATTCCACTAATGTGTTCGTTCCACTCCTGTTTCCGTTTTGTCACCCATCCATTTCTGTCTTCTACATCGCATGATCTTCTTATGTTTTCGCTTCTCTCCCTATCTAACAGACTTTTCCCTGAGATTCGTCGGAGTATTTTCATCTCTGTTGTTTCTAGTAGTCGTCTCGTTTTAGATGTGTCAGGTCTTGTCTCCGCCGTGTATTTCAATATAGGTCTAATTGCTGCTTTATAGATTCTTGCTTTTGTGTCTTGTCTTAGGTGTTTGTTCTTCCAGATTGTGTCATTAAGAGATCCCACCGCTTTACTTGCTTTTAAGCTTTGTTGTCGTACTTCCTCTTCAACATCTCTGTAACTGGTTATATCTATTCCCAGATATCCAAACCTTGCTTCCTGCTTTATTATTTTCCCATCAACTTCGATTTTACATCATAGTGGGTATTTAGATGTTGGCATACATTTGGTTTTTTCTGCTGATATTATCATATTATATTTCTTGGCTGTTGTATTGAAGATGTGTGTTAATCTTTGGAGATCGTGTTCTGTCTCGGCGATTAATGCGGCGTCGTCTGCATAACATAATATTTGGATTTCTTTGTTCCCCATTGTCCCCCCCCCCCCCAAGACGTCAACGAATGACTGATTTGTCAGTATATGTAGGTATAAACCGATTTTGGAGATTTGGTTCCTCATTGGAGCTAAATTCTACTAATTTTATTCTCTCTGAAGATACCTCTTTCACGGTTTGGTTTGGAAGATTGGTTTTATACTAAAAATGTCCACAGTTTTCACTGTATTCCTGTACTCAACCGTTCTCTCCGGTTCTTCCTGTTTTGCCAGTCTCATTCCTGTAGATTTCTTCTTTCCATCTACAGTCCATTCTCCTACAGTTTTCATCCACACCAACAGTCCCCCTCTCCCTCACGGGCATCTTAAATGCAAGAGGTCCTCAAAAAAATCTGCTAAAATACCGTATATAATTATTTTTCATTATCTAGTAAGGTACAAAAGCAAACTGTATTAATTTATTATTTATGGAGTTTATGTTTCATTTTCGATGTACAGTATTTTCAAACAAAATATTTTTACTAAATAGGAGACTGAAAAATTTTTTGTTTGTTGGCCTGTGTAATTATTTGCCAATGGATACAAACGAAGGATCAGACCAATGCCAAGACCACTTGGTGGAATTATCGGGAAGATGCCGAACACAATTTAAAAGACATGGAAATGATTTCCAATCCATTAGGAGGCCGTTGTTAACTGAAAAGAAGAAAAATTTGAGTCGCACCTCATGTCGTATGTCGCTTGTCTATGCCCGTTTTGGATTTTCGCTCAACATCAACTAATTTGATTTCAGGTGTTCAGCTGTTTTTTTAACGATACTGGTGGTATTATACATGTTGTTGAAAAGCAAAAGTTTTCTAACGACCGAGTTAGATATGACCTTTTGTGTAAATTGTGGCAGGGGACTTGAGAGCAAAATACAAAAAAATTTATATTATTCTCGTTGAATGATTATTTTTTGGACTAATTTGAGATTATATTATGATTATGAAAACGATTAAAAAATATTGTTTGTAGATTGGCGGATTGGCCTTGTAGCTTAGTGAGATGTTTAAGAGGTGTTAATAAGGAATATTAATTTAACACTCTCATCGTAAATAGCAGATTTCATTTTTAATCAAAAGTTGTTTGACCCGAATGCGGTCCTGATAAACCTCAAGTTTTTGCAAAAATTAGATTATAGACAAAAACTAAGTAGTGTTGATGAGTAGGTACCTACCTAGCTGGTGTGTTGGTTTATTTGTTTTTTCGTTACTTGGTGACGATTTTATCGACAAATTAATTAATCCTTCATTTTACATACACGCACAATATACAGGGTGGTGTAACAAAAATACAGGTCATAAATTTAATCACATATTCTGGGAGCAAAAATAATTCGATTGAACCTAATTTACCTTAGTACAAATGTGCACATAAAAAAAGTTACAGCCCTTTGAAGTTACAAAATTAAAATCGATTTTTTTCAATATATCGAAAACTATTAGAGATCTTTTATTGAAAATGGACATATGGCATTCTTATGGTAGTAGTATCTTTAAAAAAATTATAGTGAAATTTGGACACCCCATACCAATTTTATGGGGGTTTTGTTCCTTTAACCCCCCCCCCAAACTTTTGTGTACGTTCCAATTTAATTATTATTGTAGTTAAACACAGTATTTTATAAACTTTTTTGCCTCTTAGCACTTTTTTTTTGTCGTGATACCCTAGGCCCTAGGTAACTAGGTAAATTATAGAAACGGTCTAATATTTCGAGAAGTACAGTTCTAAATGAAAAATCAAAACACACGTGTTTAATATTTTTCAAAAATCTATCGAATGACATCAAACACCAACTCGCAACCCACCCCCTAGGGTGGGACGGGGGACAACTTTGAAACTTTAAATGAAAACCACATTTTTCATTGCAGATTAAGATTTTACGTGAAAAAGTAAACAAGTATCTGAGTTTTTTTTTATTCGCGATAGATGGCGCTATTCTTGGTATTTTTGAGAGAAAATTTCTAAGAAAGATTTTTGGGGCCGTAAATGGAAATGGGCGTCGAAGATACAACTTTGAACTGTATCAGTTATACACTGATCTAGAAATTGTGAAATTCGTTAAAGTGCAGAGACTTAGATGGGCTGGATACATTGCTAGAATGCCAGATCACTAATACACAAAGGAATTAACTTTTTAAAACCAGAGGGCACAAGCAATCGGGGACGACCACGAAAAAGATGGATTGATGATGTGGAAGAAGACCTAAAGATTCTAGGGGTCAGAAGATGGAGGGAAGTTGCCAGGAATCGACAGGAGTGGCGATTTCTTTGCCAGAAGGCCAAAATCCACAAGGGATTGTCGAGCCACTTATGATGATGATGATAGATGGCTCTGTAATCACAGGAAAACATATACAGGTCCGAAGTCTGGAAACTAATTTATATTTATATGGTAGGTACTGAATACAGTTTTTTAAAGAGTGTTTTGTAGAATCAGAATCTGCAAAAAAATGAGGGTTCCTATCAATGATTTCAAAGTTGCCCTCCACCCCAACAATAGGGGGTAGAGTGAGGGTCATATTAAGTGTCATTCATTAAGAGCACACAGTAACGATCAACAGGTAGCAACAAACGGGGTCCAAGATTGCGAAAGTTCTGCGAACTTTCAAAAGTGAGGCAACAGTGCGTCGGTAATTCGACACTGACAGTGACGTTTATACTATCAAAAACAATAATTTTTATACACATAGGCGCGAAACGTTGCCAAGTCAGTGACGTTCGATTTCTTGTTATAAAAAAATCGATTTTTAGTAGTTCCAATGTGACACAAAATCTAGGCACGGGATCAAAAAGTTTATTTGAAGAAAGTGTATTTTTTGTCTTTCTTAATGGCGGTACAGGCTCCTTTTTTCAATATTTTATTTAGTTATAGAGTAATTTCCACGTAATAACATATTTCTGAAATTGGAAATTACGAATATGTGTGCCAAATATCTCGACAAAATATTCAAAATTAGAGCCGCAATCTTGGAACGCGTTTGTTGCTACCTGTTGATCGCTACTGTTTGCTCTTAAGAGATTTTTGAAAAATATTGTACAAGTATTTTTTAGTTTTTCATTTGGAAGTGGAAATATTCTGGAGATATTCGACCATAATATTTTCTAGGGTATAAGGAGAAATCGTTTTTCCCGATTATAGCGCCACCTATCAACAATTCGAAAGAATGTCTGGAATCCAAATCTGCAATAAAAAATTGGTGTCTATTTAAACTTTTAAAGAGTGTTGTTTAGTGTCATTCGATAGATTATGAAAACTATTTAACACGTATTTTTCAGTTTTTCAATAAATATTCGACCGTCCTGCTTTTTTTCACACACCCTATATAATAAAATTATTTATTGTTTATTCTTGAAATCTTCCAAAAGCATTTTCCGAATAATTCTAATTTGTTAATCCTTGAAAATATTCGACTTGGGGAACCTGTTACAAAGTCGAAGAAAAAAGATAACGAAGAAGACGCAAAGAGTGATTGTGTGTGTGTGCAGTAAGTCGCCAAAACAAGTCGTTCAAGGCGGTTCGTTCACCTTCAGCAAAACGATCATCCTCTGGTGCTGGTGTTCTCCACCCACGATTTATTAGAGGACAACCACCGGCTGCAGAAGGACGACGCGAAGAGACGATCCGCGCACCCTGCTGGAGACGACGTAACGCCATATGCTGCTTCTTTTGCTCGTTTTTTTCTTGTTGCACCGAGATCTATATGGGTTTGAGAGACGCGGGCAAACAGGTATCAGGTGAATGGGTTTAATGGCTTTTAAAATCGTTTCGAGATGAAAAAATGTTTACATGATGATATTATTTTGATGTTGATTTGTGGGAAAGCCACTTTATTATTATTAGAAAAGTATTCAATATATGAAAAATACGTGGAATGTTTTTTAAAAGCTCTGAGAGGCAAATTAGCTATGAACTATGAACACAAAATTAGGACTGATAAACAGCATTACTACCAATAATTGCATACGCATCTCTTGCATGGGGACACACAAGTCATGGCAGCAAAAAGAAAATTCAAGCAGCAGACAACAACTGCCTTAGAAAAGATGCAAACGTGCCCAGATACGTCGCTCAACGGTTCCTATTTAGAGATCTAAAACAAATAAGGATACTCGGTTAGTAAGGGGGTGTAAGCCAGAACAAAACTCGCTGAGCTAGACCAACACCCAAACTGGATTAATCCTCCTCAGCTCAATGAATTGTATCACCCAAATGTCATTCTCAAGGTGTGAGCAAGTCTCTCAGGCTGTGCTTGCTTGCAGCTAAATTCTGCTTATTTTAATCTCTCCGAAAATACATCTTTCACCGTTTAGTTTAGAAGTTTGTGCTTTTGCACTTGTTTCTGTTTTATTCTAGTTTCCTACTATTTTGTTAATACTGTAGTTACCTACTGTTAAAACTTACCTTTACAAAAAATCTACTTAGAACTACATCTCCTATTCTGCTGATCTGGATCATAGTTCATCTTCTGATCCCGACAGCGACCAACTCATTCTGACATAATATATACACGCCATCACAATACAGTTTCTATTAGTTATCCGTTAAGTTGTCTAAAGAAACAATTATGGTGATTCCTAATTAATACTTGTGCTGCTGTTACTATGTAATTTTCTTGCTCTTTAGCTATTACATTTTTCGCCTCCTCTTCGTTGATCATCCTTCTTTATCCCACTTCATTTCCACTTCCTTCTTCGTATCAAAATTCCTCTTTTGGACAACTTTTTGGAATCACCTTAGTTAGCCTCGAACAACTTACCCAGGTCTCGAAAGACTTACAGGGTTAGTCAAGTCACCATTATTGACCCAGAAACTGTCAATGATCCCAACTGTTACTTTGTGGAGTCCCTATACTTAATAAATATTTAAATATTTGATCTCAAATTATTATATTCGTAATTTATTATTTCATTTTATATTATTTAAACTTTTATGAATCTCACATCTCCACCAGAAACATACTCTTACTTTACCGACAATTACCGACTCGATATTGGATGCTGTAACAAAGAGAAGATTTGTTAGTACATACAGATAATTTGCATTATAATTATATTTAAATTTAAAGAGATGCCCATTCGTCAGTGGCGGCTCGTGATTTTTACAATAGGGGAGGCTATACCTAACTGTAAAATATCTAGACTTTGCACTAGCAAAAAAAAATGCGCAAAAAAATGTAATTTAAGGCCCCATCTTTTGACCATTTTTTATTTACATTTCATAATATCATCCTAATTCATAATTTCATGATATCGTCATTTTAAAAATAGTTAGTCTAATAGTAAAAGTTTAATACCAAAGTTTGTGTCGTTTATTTGTTAACAATTCCATCTATTTGTAAATAGATACCTATGCATATCAAAATAAATACAGATTTGAAGTTTTGCAGTCCATACATAATGAAGCTTTAAATTTTTTAAGATACTCAACTGAATTTTTTTAATTCTAAACGCGGCCTACTGCGAATTCAAAAACACGATAAATTACCGATATTTTGCTTTGAGTTAGAGATATCGGAAAAAGTTATTTGAGCAAGTTGTTCCAAATATTATTATAACCCCACATACCAAATTTCATAACAAAATTCGCACTTTTAGATTTTTCATTATTTTTAGTCAGGACCCTAAAATTCGTTGTCCCGAGACGCACCCAACCACCCAACGGAGCTGAGAAGCTATTCTGCTTCCCTTGGTATATCTCCGGGCAGCGTGTGATGGCGCCGTAGATGCCACTGTTAGGAGACCGGGTCTCCGTAAACGCCTGCTGCGCTGCACGGAGCATTACCAACGGAGAATGCTGGGCTTCTCGGCTCCGTTCGTGCATCTCGGGATAACCCAGGGTCCTGCCTACAATAATATGTAATAAAACTGAGACGCGATCATGCGTTCTAATGCTAATGCTCCGTACGTATGGATAATTAGTGATAATATGGAATTTACACGTTGTATAATAGTGAGAGTAATTGTTGTTTTCGCGATTCATGATAAACAAAACAGTATAGAGTGTGTAAAAAATTTATGGGGAGGCTGAGCCTCCCTTGCCTCCTCTGACGAGCCGCCACTGCCATTCGTCATCATGCAACCTCTTCCGTCCACTGCTGGACATATCACTGTCCTGTATCAATAATATACTTTATGTATTAAATATACAATTAGGAATTTAATATTCACCGTAACTACCTCTTAAAACCAACCAAATTTGATTTGCATATAATAGTCCTGTCGCCAGTGGGGTTACAACGGCCTCGTTAATTCAGATGGACTTACCCAAGTTTTTTTATGTATTTTGACCCGTAGAACACGAATTTTTCGGGTAACAATCGATCCGGATGTCGATAAGATTGTTATAAACAAAGAACTTGAGGAATCACATAACAGCGATTTTTCGCAAAACAAAACATTGTTTTGTATTTTTTTGGGTCATTCTAAGCAAAAAACGTTTTTACAAGTTTTTTCGTAGGATGCATAGTTTTCGACATAAACGCGGTTGAACTGTCAAAAAATCGAAAAATTGCAATTTTTGAACCCGAATAACTTTTGATTGAAAAATAAAATAGTAATTCTGCTTACCGCATTTGAAAGTTCAAGTCAAATTCTATCGGTTTTGATTACTTTCATTGCTAAAAATTAATTTTTTTATTGTTAAACAAAGCTATAAACACATAGTGATTGAATGATGTTTTCAATGCATTTCTCATTTGAAATCGAACGAGTAGGCGCGCATAATATACATAATTTCTACGTAGATTACGTACATTAAAACGCATGTATTGGGCACGGGAAACACTATGTGTTTATGGCTTTGTTTAACAAATAAAAACTTAATTTTTAGCAATGCAAATAATCAAAACCGATAGAATTTGATTTGAACTTTCAAATTCAGTAAGCAGAATTGCTATTTTATTTTTTGGTCAAAAGTTATAGTCCGTTCTTTAACGGTCAAATATTTCAAAACCTCTAAATTTTAAAGAACCGCTTAGATTGACATGAAATTTGGCATACACATAGCTAACAAGTCAAAGAAAAAAGTGATATTGTGCCGATATGTGCTTTTGCCCTGGGGGTGATTTTCACCCCCTCTTGGGGGTGAAAAAATATTCGTCCAAAGAAAGTCAAGAAATGGATAAACTGTCTAATTTTAAGTAACTTTTGTTCCATAGAGTTTTTTCACTAAGTCAATATTTTTCGAGTTATTTTGCAGTGAATATATTCATTTTTTCAACAAAATAAACACACTTTTAGACGTTTTTTCGCAAATAACTTAAATAGTAAGTATTTTGTCGAAAAAACATTCATAACAAAAATATAGCCTGTAAAAAATTTTAAAAAATGGTGTATATATCACGTCTCTACACCTAGTAGAAGCAGAGTTATAGCTAATGAAAAATAGGTTCATATGCGTCAAATTCCAAATGGAATACTTTAACGTGAAATTAACCAAAAATGAAGCACATTTCGGCGAAAACTCATTACAACTTATTTAAAGTGTTTAAAAAAATCTTCATTTTTGTTTTATAAAAAAAATTCTAGAATCAAAATTAAACAAGTTACGCTCAAAATAAAGTTAGTCCCTTTTGGTTTTGGTAAAAAAGTCGAGAAAATCACCCCCTAATTAGTATCTTAAATGAACTTAATCGTTACGACTTCACAAGTTTCCTGACTCGTGTATATATTTTTTATATGATCTGTAAGTTTTATCGGTTCAAAGTCCTTATTATTGGAAGGGCTGTAGTTAAAAGGGGTTGAACGAGTCACTGATCACGAATGTATGCAAATTTAGAAACACCAAATCTCAATCAATTTTTGTCTAACAGAAAAACAAAAAAATACATGATATTCAGAAAAGCAAATCTGATTTTTTTTGTTTATCGAGATTTTTGGTATCTCTCACAATTTTTAAGTTATTTTGAAAAAAAGCATATTTTTCAAAATTTAAATTTTCAAAAATTTTACTTTGAAACCAAATTTTTTTAAAAATAAGCATTTAAATCGATGAAACTTACAGATCATATAAACACAACATAAGTAAAATAATTTATGGAGCGGTAACGATTAATTTCATTTAAGTTGCTAATTAGGGGGTGGTCTTCCCGATTTTTTTTTTGCAAAAACAAAAGGGACCAACTTTATTTTGAGCGTAACTTGCTTAAATTTAACACTAGAAACTTTTTGTAAAAACAGAAATAAAGCTTTTTTTAAACATTTAAAAAAGTTAATATGGGTTTTTCCCAAAAAGTGCTTAATTTTTTGGATATTTCACGTCGAAATATTCTATTTGAAACTTGGTGAATATGAATCTATTTTTCATTGGCTATAACTCTGGTTCTACGATACCCAGAGACCTAACGCGTACATCATTTTTTTACTTTTTTATAGGCTATATTTTTTCTAAGAACGTTTTTTTCCACAAAATACTTACTTTTTGAGTTATTTGCATAAAACCGTCTAAAAATGTGGTTATTTTGTTGAAAAATGAACGTATTCACTCGCAAATAACTCGAAAAGTGTTGACTTGGCGAAAAAGCTCTATAGGACAAAAGTTAATTAAAATTAGTCAGTTTACCCATTTCCGGACTTATTTTGGACATATATTTTTTTACCCCCAAGAGGGGGTGAAAGTCACCCCCACCACCCACCAAGGCAAAAGCACACATCGGCTTAATATCACTTTTTTTCTTTGACGTGTAAGCTATACGTATGCCAAATTTCATGTCAATCCAAGCGGTTCTTTAAAATTTACAGTAAAAACTGTGAAAGAATGGACGGGTTCAAAAATTGCACTTTTTCAATTTTTTTGAAATTCAACCGCGTGTATCCCTAATACTATGCATCCTACGAAAAAACTTATAAGATGATTTTTTGCTGAGAATCACCCAAAAAATACAAAAAAATGTTTTGTTTTGCGAAAATTTGCTGTTATGTAATTCCTCAAGTTCTTTGTTTATAACAAACTTATCGACATCCGGATCAACTGTTACCTAAAAAATTCGTGTTCTACGGGCCAAAATACATAAAAAAAACTTGGGTAAGTCCATCTGAATTAAGAAGGCCGTTGCATTTGCGGACATACGTTTACAATATAAAGCAAACTGTGATTATTTTTTCATGCAGAATTACAATGTTTGATTACACATTCCTTTTGATAAAATCGGCATCACCGCAGTAAAAACTCTCATAAGGACTATTGCCTATGTTCCTTATATACTGTAAAGTCAAGGTGAGACGGACTATAGCAACAATATTATTACAGCGATATTGTTAATGAATTAACAGGCTATAACATATTAAAAAATCACTTAAATCGGACAAAACAGGTTTATGAAATTCGAGACATCAAAAATAGCCCATTTTTAAGGTGGTACGTTAATTTCTTGGAGAAGTGTAGCATTCTTTAGACTTAATCTCGGTACAATTTATGTCAAAAATGTCGATTTTTGTCAAAGATTAACCCCAACAATAGCCCTCAACAGGAAACCGCCTGTGCAAATATTGATTTAATCAACAAATATTTGAAAAATTGTTAATATTTGCCATTTTATATCGCCTTGGCTGTTATCGTTTATTCCTGAACTGAAAAGTTCACGGCCAAACGAAAGAGAAATGCCTTTGTTTTGACATTTCCGTTTGGATTTACTTAAATACCTCCTCACTATTTGTTTATTATCTTGACATTGAAAGTCTTAAGACGGGATTGTTTGCGTAAGTTACAACGTGCTTGAAATTTTGCAAGTGAGGAAGTAAATGAATGGGAATATCTGTGAGGCAGACACGCAGACCATGTGCTGATTTAAACATTGTTTATTCAAGAGATAATTAAGAGGTTAGTGTTATCGGTCGATTCCAGCGAGAGTTTTTAACTTGTTATCTGCTGTCTTAGAATATCGAACATTTTCCCAGAAGGGTTTCTTTTATCTGTCAAATAATTTGAGTTTTTTGAACGGAAGTTTATCTAAGATTTGTTTAGACCAGAAGATGAATAGCAAGAGCAAGAGAAAAAGCAAGAGCTTTCACTAGCATGAAGCAAATTTTTACCTCTAACGACCTCACGTCCTTAAAATCCGACTTTGTAATATGGAATACAGCCGTGGACATTGTGGACAATGACCGCAACATTAATGAAAAAAGTAGAGGCCTTCGAAATGTGGGCTTACCGACGTATATTACGTATATCTTGGCCGAGCACATGACCTACGAGAGAGTACTATGCTAAATAGGTAAGGAGAGAGAAGTAGGAAGAACTATAAAGAAAAGAAAGTTGGAATACATGGGTCACGTTATTATAAATAGAGAGTAATTCAGCTAATTATCCAAAGGAATAGCCAGCAGAAGAGGTCCAGGGAGGATGAGACACTCGTGACTCTTAGCTTCAAAACTTTCGACAATGGTTCGGGCTCGGGCTGCCATCTAACGAACTATTCAGATCTGCCGTAAAAAACTTTGAGTAATTTTTTGTCAAGACATTGACATTTTCACTTGCGAATAAGTAGAAAGGTATTACCTTCAAGCATGGGCAGGGGGGGGGGCGTTCCCCCTAGCTTTTCGGGTGCTGTAAACTATATATGGTTATCCTAAGTATACAAAATATAATGTGCAACATCTTCACGTCTGGCCTCCCCTCGGAAAATTTTTATATGGGCGCCCGTGCCTTCACGGCTCACGCTATACAATCACGCTGTATTTTACTTTCATTGACGGATATGCCTGGATCCCGCGTACGAAAAAAAGTTTGTTAATAGCAAGCTGAAAATTTGTTAACGGCTTAACGTTGTCTAGTCGGACAAACTTTGATGTATGGGAACACTGGAACAAGGGAAGTTTTAACTGTGGACAGGTTACACGTTTCGATCGTCAGACTATAAAAACATCCCATGTATTTTGTCGGAGAGAAGTTCCACTTGATTTGTTACCCTTTTATTAAACACTCCTGCAAAAATCAGACTGCTATCACCAATATAATTCCTGTCATTGACATGTTGTACGTGTCGGACTTATTAAAATGCCCAATATGTTTGTCGGACAAACATTTTGTCATATTTTATAATATAAACTTTGCTATTGAATAAACTTAAAAACAACCTGCTAGTTTTCACAATCCAAAACTTGTCAGGATGGCACATTCCACAATTAAAAACTACCCTTGTTCCAGTGTTCCCATATATCAAAGTTTGTCCGACTAGACACCATTAAGCTATTAACACATTTTCAGCATGCTATTAATCCACTTTTATTGGTACGCGGGATCCAGGCCTACATCCCTTGGTTAAATAATTATTACACAGGCCAAAAATTAGCAAGCTGAAAATTTGTTAATAGCTTAACGGTGTCTAGTCGAACAAACTTTGATGTATGGGAACACTCGAACAGGGCAAGTTTTAATTGTGGAACGGTTTAAAAATTTGGAACGTCAGATTACGAAAACGCCCCATGTATTTTGTCAGACAGAACTTCCAATTGATTTGTTACCGTTTCATTAAACTCTCATGCAAAAATTAGACTGCTATTTATCACCAATATAATTCCTGTCATTTGACATGTTCCTCGTGTTGGACTTATTAAAATGCCCAGTTGGTGACAAAATACATGGAACGTTTTCGTAGTCTGACGTTCGAAATTTTTAACCTGTCCACAATTAAAACTTCCCCTGTTCCAGTGTTCCCATACATCAAAGTTTGTCCGAGTAGACACCGTTAAGCTATTAGCAAATTTTCAGCCTCGTAGTAGGGGAGATGCTAAATGTGCAATCACTCGAGCGTTATGGGGACCTATTGGGTTGTGAAGGGTAGGTCCTAAAACCAAAAAAAGTTAAGTAAAGTTTTCCATTTTAGTGGGCGCTTGCCATTTTTTAATTTAACTTTCCATTTCCAACAATCGTTTTTTCCGATTATAACGCCATCTATCCATAATTCGAAAAAATATTTCGAATAAAAGTTACTTATTTTTACGTAAGGAATCCAAATCTGCAATAAAAAATGGGGGCTTCTATTTAAGATTTTAAAGTAACCCCCACCCCACCTACGTTGGGAGTCGTGTTTGGTGCCATTCGATAGATTTTTTAAAAACATTGAATAAGTGTATTTTACAGTTTTTCAATTTGATGTTCATTTCGCGAAATATCGCGGGATTCGTATTTAAAATATTAAATTTACCCCCCACCCCTCTCCGTGGGAAGTCGTCTTTAGTATTATTCGATAGATTTTTAAAAAATATTGAGCACATATTTTTTAGTTTTTCAATCTGTCATTCATTTCGCGAAATATTCGCTTTTTTCTTGTGAAACTTTGGGACTCACCTATTTCCTTACGCCCGGCTTAAATCGTCAGATTTTTGAAATATATACTCTCTTGCATGTACTTAACTTACCTTATCTTAATCTGACAATGTAGAGTTTTTTTAAGGATAGATTTTTTTTCAGGCCCCCCTTAACGAACTCCTCTGTGTTAAGAGCCAATATATGGCAGAGGTACATCTTCAGGGTACCAGGTTTCTCCCCATGTAATAATCTGACGCGCTCAAGTAACTGCAAAAATCCCCGCTTGGGCTCCCCTACCATAATTAACTTTTTTTGGTACGCGGGATCCAGGCTTAGGAATTATTTTCTATTTGACGTTGTTTACAATGCTACTTCTTTCCTTTTCCTTAGCTTGGACGCGGTAAATTTAAAGTTTCTATTATGTTCTCTTACTTTTTTGATGCGGTCTTCTGGATACTTTTTAGACATCATTTTATTTGAAATGAATTTCGACTCGATTCAAGTTCTCTGTTTAACCCAGGTATGACAATACCAAAAGGCACCGCTAGGAAAATATTCCAAATTGCGGTTCAGAGAACCTGTATGAAACGAGTCTGTGTACTCTAATACAGAGTATGGAATTATTATTGAAGTTATACTTCTTTAGACGCGATTGAGAGTAAAATTTCATAATACTGCGCACATGCGCACACAGACAGTATGGCGTTTAGTTGCTAAATCTTTTAAGTTATGTATAAATATATCAGTGCAAGAAAAAGTGTGAAAAGAATATATTTAGTCGAGGCATTGAAGGATTGCAGTGTCGATTGTTTTGCAATAAGACAGATTTTAATGCGGATTGGTGCGTTGGATTCGTGAGTATGTCAGGAAATTTTGTGAACTGATGTAATGAATAAGAAATCTCAAATTGCATTTGTGCATAAGAAAAATGCATTTTGAAATAGGCAATTATTACCTATGTGCAGGTGCCTACATGCTTTTGTGTTTACGAATGTTTTGTATAAATGTACCTATTTACGAACGTTTCTTCTAAAATTTAGGAATATATTAATTTTATAATACATTTAAGTATGTAGTAATTTTCTTTACAATTTTTACTTACTTATTTGTTTTTTTATACCTAATATCGCCCGTGTCTAGCAAGTGTCTGCGTAGGCTAGCGGTATGTGTATCTAGTTACGGACGTGTTAGTACTTGGTTCGATTCCCCATAAGGAAAATTTTTTTGTTTATTATTAATGGTTATTGACATCTTCGACTATTATATATGGACTTAAAAAATGATTAAAAATAATTAAAATAATTAATCGGGATGTTGCCCAACTATTTGCCGAGTTGCAAATTTATAATAATTGCCAATTTCAAAATGCACTTTTGAAATGCATTTTTCTTATGCAAAAATGCAATTACAGATTTCTTATTCATTACATTAGTTCACAAAATTTCCTGACATTCTCACGAATCCAACGCACCAAACTGCATTAAAATCCATCTTACTGCACCAAAAATCGACAGTAAGGCCTTTTTTGTGATTCAATACCTCGACTAATTAGTGTTTTTAGTAAATATATTTATTATAATTTTTGTGTCTTTGGATTTGTCTTCCTCAGGAGTAAGATGAGTATTATTAAAACATTTTATTGTATATTTAGTATACTTCAACCTTGTCTGTTTGTTACCGTGAATTGTCATTAGGTACGTCCGAACCGATACAGCCACAGTCCTCGTAGCGTATTTGGTATAGCATTCGGCTAGAGATCGAGAGGTCTTGAGTTCGAATCCGGAGCAATCCTATACTTTTTTTTATTTTTTTGAAAGCGGTAAGCACAAAATTAGTTTGGTGTTTAAAAAAATTAAAGCAAACTGTTTAAAGTATATTTATTTTTAAGAAATCATATAATAGAAGTATGTATAACTTCTTACGTGCGTACAAAGTACACACACATTCTTTTTTATATATTATTATGGCATTATTAGACCGTGTTTACGGTCGTGTTGGTGTAAATGGAGGATGGAGGGAGACAGATATAAATCAAAACGAAACCGTAGATTTTCTTATTTTACTAATGCCATACTCTGTATTCGAGTACACAGACTCGTTTCGTACAGATTCTCTGAACCGCAAATTGGAATAATTTTCTAGCGGTGTCTTTTGATATTGTCATCCCTGGGTTAAACAGAGAACTTGAATCGAGTCGAAATTCATTTCACTTATTTCCCGTTAGATGGCTTTCTAACCATACTGCGATATAAATAGTTTTAATTTATATCGAGAAACTACGGTCGTGTAGTGTAAATTTGTCTTCCTCAGAGCCTCCTTGACCACAGGTAGACCTAGAAATAGTACTATCGGGGGATGGAGGGAGACAGATTTAAATCAAAACGAAACCGTAGATTTTCTTATTTTATTATTTTATTTGTTTATTAACTTATCTGTTTGAGCACACAAAGATTATCAGTATTCGTCGATATCCACTAAAAACTAATTATTCCCTTATTTTCAAATAGAAATAAACTCGTATTAAGGAGCTTAACTCAATTTTTAGAAATTCCCTTATTTTTATTGATCTCTCTGGGCTCCATCCTCTCATGGGTCAGCAACATGTTGTAGGACGGGCGTTCTTAATCATCATCAAGGTCACAAATTTTCAATCTGCTGCACCTGTTACCCGTTCGTAGCAGCAAAAGGGGGCCAAAGGGGGGAGACAGTTAATCGGGTGGAATGGCCCGAGGTGCGGCGATCTCCTCATAAAAATGCAAAGTGCTATTTAAAACGCGCATAAAGAACATTTTGGCACGACTATATTTTTCATGGCTCGCGATGTACCTTTCGGGCTATTTTGAAATTATATCTTTGAATAAATACAAAGAAGAGTATAACACATGGAGATGATTAAATAAAATACAGGGTGGAGAAACAAAGAAAATGTTTAATAAATATGTGGTCTTCTGAGTTTTTATTACAAAGTCGTGAAATAAATGGTCGATTTAAGTCTTAAATCTAGCTTATATAGATACTATTTTATTTTGCTTATACAGAGTGAGTGTGTAATTTGGAATAAATTCAATATCTCAAATACTAATCGTTTTTTTTTGAAAAATGCTCAGACACGTCGAATAGTATTTCAAATTGTCCTTTTTGACATACAATAATAATGTATACAGGGTGTCCCGATTTAGAGACATGACGTCATCGTTGATTTTCTTAAATGGCAACACTGTCATTTTGATAGCTATTTTGATAGGGTGTGTAAAGTTATACATAACTGCAAAATATCAAGTTTTTGTTCTCTACCATTTACAAGGTAATTAAAAATAACAAAGTTGTGTCTGTAATTTGGAATAAATTCAATAATTCAAATACTAATTGTTTTTTTGAAAAATGCTCAGACTCGTCGATTAGTATTTCAAATTGTCATTTTTGACTTACAATAATAATGTATACACATGTCTCAATTTAGAGATATGACGTCATCGTTGATTTTCTTAAATAGTAACACTGTCATTTTGATAGCTATTTTGATAGGGTGTGTAAAGTTATATGTACATAACTGCAAAATTTCAAATTTTTATTCCCTATCTACCATTTACAAGATAATAAAAAATAACAAAGTTATGAAAAACAAATAATCAAATAATAATTGAATTTAATTATTTCAATTAAGAGCAAACAGTAACGATCAACAGGTAGCAACAAACGCGTTCCAAGATTCCGGCTCTAATTTTGAATATTTTGTCGAGATATTTGGCACACATATTCGTAATATAATAAAAAATGGCGGTACAGAGCCTAATTTCAGAAATATGTTAATATGTGGAATTTACTCTATAACTAAATAAAATATTGAAAAGAGGAGCCTGTACCGCCATTAAGAATGACAAAAAAATACACTTTCTTCAAATAAACTTTTTTATTCCGTGCCTAAATTTTGTGTCACATTGGAACTACTAAAAATCGATTTTCTTATAACAATAAATCGAACGTCACTGACTTGGCAACATTTCGCGCCTATGTGTATAAAAATGATTGTTTTTGATAGTATAAACGTCACTGTCAGTGTAGAATTACCGACGCACTGTTGCCTCACTTTTGAAAGTTCGCAGAACTTTCGCAATCTTGGACCGCGTTTATTGCTACCTGTTGATCGCTACTGTGTACTCTTACGGAAATGCTCATAATGTTGCCCTAAATTATTGTCCAATAGTCAATGCGCAACATTATGAGCATTTGCTTAATTGAAATAAATAAATTCAATTTTTATTTGATTATGTACTTGTTTTTCATAACTTTATTATTTTTTATTATCTTGTAAATCAGAGGTCGGCAAGGCGGCGCCCGCGGGCGCCACTGCGCCCTTCAATAAATTTTAGTGCGCCCTTAAATTGTTAATTTAGACAATAAATTCAAAACGTATATGTTTTATACGTTTATATTTATATTTGTATTTGTTAGGTCAAAAAATAGTTGGCGCCCGCCATGAATTTTTAATTTAGTATTTCACTCTTTACATTAAAAGCGTTGCCGACCTCTGTTGTAAATGATAGGAAATAAAAATTTGATATTTTGCAGTTTTGTATAACTTTACACACCCTATCAAAATAGCTATCAGAATGACAGTGTGCCATTTAAGAAAATCAACGATGACGTCATGTCTCTAAATCGGGACACCGTGTATACATTATTATTGTATGTCAAAAAGGACAATTTGAAATACTAATCGACGGGTCTGAGCAATTTTCAAAAAAACAATTAGTATTTGAGATATTGAATTTATTCCAAATTTCAGACTCACTCTGTATATAGTAAATAGTAAAATAACATTTTATAAAATATAATATTTTAACTGAAATTTAGGCACTTGGCAACCTCAAATATATTAATTTACATATGAGTGAGTTTTCAAGCCTTAAAAACACGCATTTTTACATTTTTCGGACAAATATACAAAATTATCAACTTTTGAGAAAAAATGACAAGAGGTTTTTTTGTTTAAAAAAGCCAAAAAACATAAAAAAATATTTGGAACAAAAATGGGATCTTCTGAATTTGTTTAAAAAAATTTTTAAATAATTTTTGTGCAAAAATTTCGTCCGGAACCATTCTGATTTGTTTAAGGGGGACATTTTTGAACAGGAATCCGCAAAGAAAATAAATCAGAAATTTTTTCATATGGTAGCGGCTTTCCCAAATATTTTCTGGG
The DNA here is from genome assembly GCF_917563875.1 of Diabrotica virgifera virgifera. NCBI lineage: Eukaryota > Metazoa > Arthropoda > Insecta > Coleoptera > Chrysomelidae > Diabrotica > Diabrotica virgifera. Next base: position 8,656,037 of record NC_065445.1, read on the forward strand.
TAATTTCTAGTGGCATTGAACTGGTGAAAATCACCTACATTTTGTTGCTGATAAATGTGTCAACTTTGATCATCAATTCTTTCCGACTTGTTTATAGAGCTCCATTTATTATTTGTTTAAATTATGATCTACATAAACCCATTTTACTATTATTTGTCTGCAGTGCTGTTATGGTCAATTGACCAAAACACTTCGTCCGTATATTCTACATTTAAAGATTTTACAACTTGCCATTTTATTGCTATATTTATGTGCAGACATTGATGCTGCAATAAACAGTGAGATTAATAGTTTCGTAAACATAGCATAGAGGTATTATACGCAATAGATGGATTGCAGTGTAAAATATTATATTTTTAAAGATGGTATAATTCAAGCGAATTTAGACATAGGGCAAATCAGTAAATTTTGGTTCGGTTCATTTAGGTCCCACACTTGGACCCACACATAAAAAAATGATTACCTCCCTCATGAGACTTTTTTTATTCGGTTATTCATGTCAAGTCGGACAACTTTTCTATTTAAGAGTACCCTTAAAAAAGTGTCGCACAATATTACTATATTACCAGTTAATTGTAAAAAAGTATTTTATTAAACAATCCTGCAACAAAATCATCATATATGACTTTATAGTGCGCCCCCCATATGAGGGAGCGCACGCATCATAAAGAGTCATAAAATTTATAACCTCCCAGCTGATTTTTGCAGGATTGTTTGCGCGTGCTCCTGGTTTGAAGGGTAGTTACTCCAGTTGTCGGACTCAAAAAAGTTTAGAAACCTCTATATTTACGAAACGCAAAATTTTCCGAAAAAGAAAAGTTGTCCGACTCGAACTGAAAAATATCTTTCTGGTAAAAATATCTTTCGGCTGGGTGTAAAAAATATTCGTTTATAATTATTATAACTTGGTTATAAAAATAATATTTTGATTATCATTATTAAGATTGAGAAAATAGACAAGTAGATATTATTTAACACACTTTCTTTCTTTCTTTCTTTCCTTTCTCACTTAGCGAACAAAGATAACTGCAATTCCGAACCTGGTGCAAATCAAACGATAAGCCAGAAAACTACCGCCCATAGCTCTACTCAGCACGGTATATAAACTATTAGAGAAGCTTCTACTCAACAGTATCATATACATTCTCGTCCCGGACGTCGAAGAGTAAGGTCACTGCGTGCACACCCCACTCTTACCGACGAACAGCGAGAAGCCTGAGAGCACCAAGTGCTGAAGAAGCGGCGCACGGTTAGCCCTAAGCTATTAGTTTGGAACCAGCGTGAAAAACCAACGACGCTTGGCCGTGTAAACCAAAAAGGTAGACGGATTACTGGGTTTCAGAGGAATACTCTGGCCCTGGGCTCGAGCGAGTTCGCTCGCCCCGAACTCTACCTAGTGTTCACATACGGTTACAAGAACAAGTGCGAGTAAGGGGGCCAAACTAACTGCGAAAAAGGCTTTCAACGAGGGACCCACCAGCAGCAGGGTAAACTGCACCCACCAGGTAATTATAGTCACAGTCTTACGCCGGAAAAGCACGGAGGGGTGGACAAGCCACCTTTATCCCTGGGGTTTACCCCCCAGAACACCTTGAGGCTGAGGTGCCCTCCGATCGCTCGACTTGCATCCTCACCCATTTGTAATGCCTTCTTCTGTAAGGTCAGTCAGCTCCACCCGGTCGCTTCGTCCTCGGACGACGGCCTCGACAAGCGTTGCCACCACCATCACCACCACTACAGCCACCTCTACTGCCAACCAGTTCTCTTCCTTACATCAGGAAGGCACTGTACCCCCAGCCAGAGGTTACAACCGGCTCACGGCGGAGCTAGACCTCGAGACGCTTAGCGCGGAGATGGAAATCGTCCGCAACAAGTATCGCGAGGCCTACCTTCGCATCGAGCAGGACGACGCCTCCAACCCCCTTCTGCAGCGATATGCTAATGATTTTCCGCCTCTAAGAACACCAGCACAGGCTGGTCCTCAGCGACAGAGCGCTCGGAATATTCACGGTGCCATACCCAAAGTCCCAACTCAACCGTCTAAGCAAGCACCCAAACAACCGAAACAACAATCTTCTCAACAGCAACCCTCTTCTCAACCACAAGCAACCATCAGCACTGAAAACAATCCTGAACCGAACGATTTCGTCTTCCAAAGAAGACAAATAAGACAAATGTCTTACGCCAATGCCGCAGCCAATCCACGCCCCAAAACCCAAGCCAGAAATCAAAACGTCATCAACGCCATAAACGATCCCACACTGTCCGAATATCTAATCAAAGATCTCCCAAAAGATCTTTGTAACAAACGTACCTTCTTTCGGCAAATAAATGCCACCACTCTTTTGTCCAACAAAATTCACTCTTGCAAAGTCCTCTCACATGGAATCGCACATCTTCGACTTTTTAATCCTATAAATGCAGGGGATATCGAGAAAGCAATCCACACTGCAACTGGCCAAACCATGGTTACGGTCCATAGCCGTAGCAGAAATGCAAACACTTCCGCAAAAGAGCCCACCTATCTCCTCTGCATAACTGGAATCGACGTGGATTACTCCGAGCAGGAGGTCACCGACTTGCTCACAGAACAGCAATTCCCAGTCGAAAGACTGTGGAGAGTCAAATCCTATAAAACAGGCAAGGACTCCAAAGTGATCAAGGTGGTGACCAAATCCTTGGAAAAATTCACGTCAGCACTGAGCCGAGGCATAACTCTAGATGGCGAGATCTACAATGCCGAACTCCCTCATGGCTCCGACCCTACAATACCCACTCCAAAATATTGCAGCAAATGCTGCATCAACGGACATTCCATCGACGAATGCCCACAAAAAGCATTCGTCTGCCCCCACTGCGGCGGCAACCATAAATCCAGCGCCTGCACCAAACAGCAGGAACCAAAATGCCCGAATTGCGGCGGTGACCACCCCGCATATTCCAACAAGTGTCCTCAAAGACACACCATCCCCTCCGCCCAACATGAAATTCAGCCACTTACGATCGAAAGATCATTCCCCCCTTTCGAACTCCCTACAGAAACAAAAAACATCTTGTCTATTCAGACCGCTCTGTTGCTTAACTTGTTGCCTGAACTTCGTGAGCATATCGCTGCAATCACGGCTAATCTGATTAGCCAAGTCTACGACCACTCGACAGTGGTCCACGGGTACGGGAGCAATGTCACGGTGACATTCCGCTCCAACCACTAAACACCCTCCCTTTATGGATTTCACCCTAGGCACAGTCAACTGTCAGGGTCTCTCCAAAAAGAGACCCCTCATCAAGAATATCCTGTCGAAGCATAACATCCAGATCCTCGCACTCACAGATACTCTGTCGAAAAACGATCCACACTTCGCAGGATATTCGATCATCCATCGAAGCCGCTGTCAGGTTTCACGTGGGAATGGTATTCTCGTGAAACACGGAATACCGCACAACACACACACATTCCCACAAAATTTTCGTCCACCTGATGTGGACTTCCTGGCAATTGACGTGCACATCCCCAACAACGAAACCCTCACGATAGTCTCTTACTACAAACACCCGGGTCAACCACTCAACAGGCATTTGCTAGAGTACTTTTCGAGGCTCGGCAAGGCTGTGTTGATGGGTGACCTAAATTGTAGACATACACAGTTTGGTGATCACCATCAAAACCCAGAAGGCATCCGCCTCACGGATTATCTACTAGACCTTCCCATTTCAAGAATCACCAACACTGAATTCACGTTTTTGAACGCCAATGGGGCCTCTATTATCGACCACATCCTAGTTACTAGTAACATTCTGGATCGGTTCGGGGATAGATGCCACATAGGCGATTCGATAACGTCAGACCACGTACCTCTTCTTGTCGACACCGACATTCTCACTCCAAAACAACCAAACCCTCCAAGATCTATAAGAGACTATCGTCACGCTAACTGGACTGAATTCCAAAACTTCATCACACAAAATCTCCCAATGTTAGGCGAACTCGATACTAACGATAGTATCGACACCAGTGCAACCAATATCGAGAACCTCATCACTGAGGCGATCACGCACGCAATTCCACTCAAACAAATAACTTATACATCACCGGCACTTCCACAATACATCATTGCCAAAATTCAACAAAAACGACGTCTTCTACGTCAATACAAGGCCAACAGAAACCCACTAATCAAAACAGAGTACAACCGAATCTGTGCCAGGATAAAGAGGGAGATATCTGTCCTAACGGCTCGCCGGTGGGAAGAGACTACCTCAAAACTGGACTACAGAGACGGAGGTAAATTCTGGCAAAAATTCAAAGTCCTAACAAAACAAAAATTATCTCAACCATCTCATCTGTTGGTCAACAATCACATAGTCAATTCCCCAGAAGGGAAAGCCGAAGCATTCAAAAATTCGCTTCAAAACAATTTTCAAACGCCAGATAACCCGAACTTTGATCGCATATTTAAATTCAACACAGAATACATTGTAAATGTTACTCTCAACCACCACATTCCAGTCTATGATCCTATCATGGACCCCCTCACAGACAGGGAAACGGAGAGCTTTTGCCAAATCGGCAAAAACAGCGCTCCCGGACCTGATGGCATCAACCGAAGGTGCCTCAAAAAACTTCCAGAGAGTATCATCCCTCTTCTAACTAAAATATTCAATGCATGTCTCAAAAACAGCCATTTTCCTACTCCTTGGAAAGTGGCCAACACCATCATGCTTTTGAAAAAAGGCAAACCCCCAACCGACGTGGAATCCTACAGACCAATTTCATTAATCAATACTCTGGGTAAAGTTCTTGAGCTAATCCTAAAGGAGAGGCTCAATAACTTTCTCGAAAACCACAATATCATACCAAAATTCCAATATGGATTCCAGTCAGGTAAATCTACCAAACATGCATTAATAGATTTCACTACCAAAGTCACTCAAACCATCAACGATGGTTCTATCGCCATAGCCACATTTCTGGATGTGCAGAAGGCTTTCGACCAGGTCTGGCACGACGGGCTTGTTCGGAAGCTTCTGGACATCGGGCTTCCATTGCAATTTACCAAAATTGTACACTCCTACCTCCACAACCGTACTGTCAGAGTGAAAATATGCGATCAAAAGTCCACCCCCTTCACTCCACAAGCTGGAGTTCCCCAGGGTTCAGTCCTAGCGCCGCTGTTGTACATCATCTACAACAGCGACATCACTAACCAAAATATCCCAGGTGCTCGGCTGTTTCTCTATGCAGACGACACGACTCTGCTCTCAACTACCTCTCGATACAACCCAAGACTCCTCTTCAGAAGAGCACAGGCTCTGTTGGACGGTGTCGGCGAATGGTGTTGTAAGTGGAGAGTCACGCTCAACGCGAACAAAACAACAACAATTGTGTTTCGCGCCCCTACTGTGTCAAATAGAATCATTCGCAATGAAGACGACCAATATCCTCTGAGTTTGTTGGGAGAAAGGCTTGTTGTTAGCCCGACTGTGAACTATTTGGGAGTACTGTTTACCAGGACTCTCAACTGGGACGCAGATCTAAAGGCAACTTTAGATAGGGTAAGGAACAGGGCCAGACTTCTCAACGCTCTCTCGGGAAAAATTGGCAAGACACACAAGAAGACTCTCATTCACACTTACAAGACCTTTATTCGACCCGTCATGGAGTACAAATCATGTATCTACTCTCTTTGCTCAAGACAAAAACAAGAGAGGTTGTTGAGGACGGAGCGCAGAGTCTTGCGTAGATGTAACTATGAGCACTGGCGATATCCCTCAAACGAAATCCATAACATCTCGAACATCCCCAAAATCACCGAGAGAATAAACTCTCTGAACAGGAACTTCACAATCAAAGTAATCAACGGCCCCCCTTCCGACACACAAGAATCTCTCAAATGTTCCTGTTCATCTTCCGGCCACGTACTCTACCGAAAGCCCAAACGCAAAAAGATTCACGTACCGTCCGCTCTAATGCAAACATGCATTGACGAACTCCCGGTAGAGTACGAAAACATCCTTGAGGCTACCCCGTTAGCCTTCCGTACCCACCTCTAACATTTCCTCTTCCTTACCCCGAACAGGGAGAAGTTGGTTTTTTGCGGTTTCCCAACTTCATTGCACAATTATACCTGTTCGTCCCAAGAAAATAGCCGCAACTATTTTCTCCACTCGAACGCTCACTGTCCACGCTGCGCTCAAAGCCACCTCCTGACCGCCGACGAGGGACGCAGGTTCGCCTGTCGTTGTACAATGGTTTCTAGGGAGCTTGGTCGAAAGCAAAGCACGGACAGTACACGTAAATGTCTATGGAACCAACACCAATCCATCAAACTTTCTTCTCTGTTGACTTCTGGCCTTCTGGACAACACCGTCTGGCATAACCCAGGATCCAAGAACACCAGGACACGGCGCTTGCCCCGGTGTGGTTTTCGGACTGTTTGCTTTGCTGCCAACACAATACATTCACCTCAAACCCTGAAGAGGACAAAATCCTAAACGGGGAAGCACATTGAACGCATTTCTTCTAAACATTATCTAGACAAGCAAATCAAACAATGTGGCATGGCTTCTACTCAACAGAATTAGTCAGAGGATACTAGAAAACGTCCCCACTGACCAAGCTGGCTTTCGCCCTCATCGAAGCTGTACGGACCAAGTGCTGTCATTAACAACTTTTATAGAAGCTAGTTTTCAAAAGAAACAAAAGACAGCAACAGTATTCATAGATCTAACAGCAGCATATGATACTGTTCGGAGACAGGGATTAATATATAAACTGGCCAGTATTATGCGCTGCAAAAAGATAATTAACCTCATTGATAACATGTTGACAAACAGAACCTTCCAGGTAATAATGGGAAAGGAGATAAGTAGACAGATGAAAGTTAACAATGGCCTTCTACAGGGTTTTGTCCTTGTCACTGTACTTTTCAGCCTCTATATTGCTGACATGCCTGAAACCGAATCTCGTAACACGCATCAATATAATACAGAAACTCTGCGGCACTACATGGGGGCCCACAGCATCAACTTTAAGATCCTCTACTCTGCTCTTGACCTGATATATCCGGTGGCAGAATACTGTGCACCAGTGTGGCTAAATAGCAGGAATACCAACCTGGCCGACACTCAACTAAACCGTGCTATGCGTATGATAACAGGCACAATTAAGCCCACCCCTACAATGTGGCTACCTACCCTTAGTAATATAGCACCACCCAACCTACGCCGAGAACATGCATTAGTTAAAGAATATAACAAAATAATGGACCGTCGCCAACTTCTAGTCCACAACGACATCCCCGATATTCTTGGAAACCGTCTCCGATCCAGGTCACTCCCTCTAAAATCTGCTCAAGTGTTGCAGCAATCCAACTTTGACTTAAGTACCCGATGGAGAGAAGATTGGGAAAGTAAGACAGATCCTCATTTCCATAGTCTACCGGACATCATAGAAAAACCAGTCGAATTTGAACGTCCCCGTAAGATTTGGGCAGCAAAAATACTACCAAATTAAACAAAAATGTTGTTGCTAAGTAAAAAATTCTTCTAATAATTTATTTAATCTGACTCATTTATATTGGCAATTCAGACATATGTATATTTATACATTTTAAAATATTTCCATTTCTAACAATCTTTTTTTAGATTATAGCGCCATCTCTCCATAATTCGAAAAAATGTCTCGAATAAAAGTTACTTATTTTTACGTAAGGAATGCAAATCTGCGATAAAAAATGGGGGCTCCCATTTAAGATTTTAAAGTAACCCCCACCCCACCTGCGTGGAGGTGGTGTTTGTTACCATTCGATAGATTTTTCAAATATATTGAATAAGTGTATTTTTCAGTTTTTCGATCTGATGTTCATTTTAAATTTACCCTCACCCCTCTCCGTGGGAAGTCGTGTTTTTCTAAGGATACATTTTTTTTCGGCCCCCTTAACGAACTCCCCTACATTAAGAGCCAATATATGGTTGAGGTGCATTATCAGGGTACAAGGTTTCTCCCCATGTAATAATTTGACGCGCTCGAGTAACTGCAAAAATCCCCGCTTGGGCTCCCCTACCATTATCTATAGACATTAAACCCGAATGATCCTGCAAATTTGGTCAATGAAAACTGTGGAGGCATTAATCAGTATTAATGCCTCCACAGTTTTCAGCAGTACTGTTGATACTTATTAGGCATGTACTTGTTACATTTTCAATTAGTATATTTTTATTTCTTATGTCCATATGTGATTGAAAAATCAGTCTCATAATCTGAATGCATGAATGTATGAGTGCAATGAAAATAATATGCATTTTTATTATTTTACCGCTAAGTACCGCTCTGTTTTGGTAACATTTTCTTTTCCAAGACGAGTCTGATGCGTTTGTGTCTGATTAACATCCGAAATTCTTCGAAATTCAGGGTCTTTAACATAGAGATAAAACCCATCGATAATAGCGTTGACATAAAATATTTACCTAAATCGATATTAAATTGTTCTGCAATCGACCGTTGAGCGTTGGTACTACTATTTGCTTTTCAAGATATGGTACTTGGTACTTCGTTCTTGAAATTGTTGCATGGCATCAGGGGAGTCGTGTTTGAATCAGAAAATACAGTCTATTTTGAAAGTTACTTTACATTAGTAGATTTTATTTATTTATTTATCAAGGCCTCAACAGGCCTTGAAGGCCTAGGGATGAAAAGTCTACATTTTCGATTGCAATTACTATTAACATTTGGTTTTAATTATATAGGGTGTCCTAAAAGTAGCGGAACGGTCGAATATTTCTCGAAATAAACATCGTCTCGAAAAACTGAAAAATACGTGTTCATTATATTTTAAAAATCTATCGAATGACATCAAACACGACCCCCCACTCCACCCCTTAGAGGTGAGGGGGGGGGGGTAACTTTGAAGTCTTAAATGATAACCCCCAGTTTCTATTTCAGATTTGGATTCCTTACATAAAAGTAAGGAAATTTTATTCGAGACATTTTTTTAACTGCTGATAGATGGCGCTATAATCGGAAAAAACTATTTACCCTGATACCATAGGTAAATTATAGAGACGGTCTAATATCTCGAGAAATACACTTCCAAATGAAAAACCAAAAAATACATGTTTATTATTTTTCAAAAACCTATCGAAGTATACCAAACACGACCCCCCACTACACAGCCTAGAGGTAGGGTGGGGGGTAACTCTAAAATCTTAAATAGCAACCCCCATTTTTTATGACAGATTTGCATTCGTCATAAAAAATTAAGTAACATTTATTCGAAACATTTTTTAGAATTGTTGATAGATGGCGCTAATAAATCGTATTTTCCAATTATAGCGCTATCTATCAACAATTCTAAAGAATGTTTCGAATAAATGTTGCTTCATTTTTTATGACGAATCCAAATTTGCAATAAAAAATTAAGATTTTAAAGTTACCCCCACTCCACCACCAGAGGGTCTGAGGGGGGTCCAAACACAACTCAATTTTTTTGTTAAATTAGACGGTAATACGGTAAGGTATTGAAAAAATATTCAGAATAAATGTTAGTTTTATATGCAAAATTTAAAAAACCTATTTTAATATTTTAAAAATTGCAATTTGTTTTTATTTACTTATATAATTAAAAAATATTTTTGAATTTAATATAATATTTTAACCATGTAAAACTTACATTTTAAAAAGTTTTCAAATTACTTTTACTAAGTGTTTACTACTTTACTAGATATAGCATCTATATGATGATAATCTCACACTAGTAACTTGTTTTTAATACCTAATTTCACAATTGTATCTTTAATATTGAGAAAGAGACAGTTTTGCCATTTTAATCGCCAACGTCAAGGGGGCTTGATAGAACACGTTAAGAAGAAGATCTTTAATATCATTTTAGCGTCCCTGATGGTGTAGTGACTACTAATGAAATATAGGATTCCGTAGAAAAGAGTACAAGTGGTCTTATATTCAGTTGCCTACCCAATAATTTTTGAAATCCACGAGGAAAAGTTTTCCTGTAGTTGGCTGTATACCATTATATTACAGAAACGATAAAATCCTTTATAAAAGGTATATTTGTTAAAATCCCTAAAAAGGGCTACATCACAGAACAGAACTAGTTTTCGATCGGATGACTGATCATCATCAGCGTTTACGTAAATCTAACATGCTAACCACCAAAATAAAAAATATGTGGGTAAAAACGCTTTACAATTGATCCGTCATAGGAACATAGATGAAAGATGTGAAATTAAACATGGATGTTTAAAATATGTTTTATGCTCTAGGTACCATTGAGCTCGAGTATGGCTTGTTCACATCATGACTATAATATAGCAAGTCTTGCTACGATAGGCTTTTGCTTTTTCTGCAGAGGAAAATCTAGGTAAAAGAATTTGAAATGCTGCTAGAATACTTTCGTTTTTGGTAAATCTGATTTTTAAATTGGATATAAGTTGATCCGTACACTGAATAAAAGCACAAATAATGCTAATCAAAAATAATAATAATTACTTGGGGATAAACTTGCTGACTTGGTACCAAAGCCGAGGCAGTTTTGGGAGGGGTCCGGACCCCTTGGACCCCTCCCTTGGCTACGTGCCTGCAAATGAACAACTGACGAAAATATAAAAAGTAGACTAGGACAAACAAAAGACTGCATACGAAAATTGAACCTGGTCCTGTGGGAAAATAATCAGTATAAAAACAAAAAGAAGAATATATGAAAGAACAACATGACACGAAGTATCCGGATCCATAAGGTTACATTCGTTTTTGGTACCATGGTTTTAAGAATTTGGTCAATGTCACGTTTTAGACAATACCCATCATAAAGTTGGACTTGGTAATGTAACAATCTGTACTTTTTAACAATTGTGCCAAATTTTCAATGTTCCTATAATTATAATCGATAATTATATTTTGACAACTATTAAATATGAACTGACATAACTCTATACACATGACTATATAACATTACATAACAACATCAAGGTAATACATACTATAATAAATAGAGGAGGATATAATTATACGGACGCAATATTTGTCATGAAACAAGTGAACGAGAAGTCGATAGAATATAACAAACCACAAACCTGCATATATTTGCTTCGTAGACCTAACGAAAGCATTTTACAGAGTCAGACTTAGCGATATAATAAAGAAAATTAAGCAAAAAGGATACCGGCAAACATTGTTGAAGTCATATAACAAATGAACAATAACAACACGACAAACATTAAAACAAACGGCACCACTACGACCAACATACCAACACAAGGAGGAATCAGGCAGGGAGACAGCCTCAGTCCATTTCTATTCAATATGCTACTGGATGAAATAATAGAAGATGTGAAATCGCTACAACTAGGATATACCCTATTCCACGAACATACGCCTGTTTTGGATTACTTCGACAACGAATATTTTACTCTGCAAAATAAGAAGAACGAAAGTAAATTGTAAATTACATTGTTGTTTATTGGAATAATTATTAGCGCCATTTACTTTCGTACTTCTTATGTTGCACAGTAAAATATTCGTTGTCGAAGTAATCCAAAACAGGCGTATGTTCGTGGAATGGCCCATACAGACTCGGCCACAGTAGAATCAGTATAGTGTGCTATGCGGATGATGCAGCCCTGATTGCAGAGAACGAGGATGACCTACAAAGACAACTTTATCGATTCTATCAAGCATGTCGACGACTCAACATGAACATATCCACGCAGAAAGTAAAAAGCATTACCATTGCGAAAGACCCAATAGATGCAAGCTAGTGGTAGAGGGGAAACCCATACAACAGCTAAACCAGTTCAAATATCTAGGTGTAGAGTTATCAAGTTATCATGACCCAGCCAGAGACCTAAGAGGACAAATTAATAAGGCCGCTGTCTTGTCCGGATGTTTGAGAGATGTGGTCTGGAATAACCCATATATGAGAATGGACGACAAAGTTAGAATTTATAAAACTTGCATCAGACCTGTTATTACCTATGGCATTGAGTCAAGATAAGACACCAATAAAACCAAAAGCATGCTACGAACAGCCGAAATGAAGACACTAAGAGCAATGGCAGGGAAGACAAGCAGAGATAGAATACGAAACAACATCATCAGGGAACAGTGTGGCGTGCAAGATGTAGTCAGATGGGGCAGGCAAAGACGAAGAGAATGGTTCAGTCATGTAAAAAGAATGGAGGAGCACGTACTACCAAGAATTGCTCTAGAAGGAAAACCAGCAGGCAATCGTCCACCGGGGAGACCACCAAAAAGATGGAGAGATAGCTGGCAGTCTACCTCTCAAGAAATACTTAACGTCGGAATTAACAGATCGACAGATCTACAACAAGTATAAGAAGAAGAAGAAGTATATTATAAGAGTGGAGCTCGATAGAAAGAAGGAAGAGAGGCATACCCCTAAGATCTTTCAGAGATGAAGTAGACGAAGCAACAGAAAGAAGAAATCTAGCTGTGGCAAAACAGACAGAGAGAACGGTTGAGTGAAGGAATACAGTGAAAGCTGTGCCTCTGCAAATTCTTAGTATGTATATGTATTAATGTGATATTCAAAGATCGGTGTGCTCAAAGCAATTGATTAGATAATTAATTGATTAATTAAATTTAATTTTAATGATGCACTTATGATTTAATCACACTATTTAATGCTCTAATCTCAGGGTTTTATATTCTCGTGCTTCAATATCTCCTTTGCTTTACATATGATAAATAAGGTCAAAGACTAACGGAATAAAACACATATATGGTACAAAAACATCTATTGAAATAAATTCACCCTCAAAATATCCTCTAAAAATAATATCTCCTATTCTGATTATTGAAATACTCCTACCACTATCTAAAGTACTTATTGAAATTTGCGTTATGAATAATTCTACAAAAAAAAATAAAACTGTCTCTCGGATGATGAGTTGTCCAAATTCTTGTCTCTGGTCGCCTACAATTTACTCTTAGCAGCCCCCTATGTAGTCAGCAATCTCGCAACAAACTATTGCAAGCCTATTGTCATCAATGACCCCCTACAGATGCACGTATCTTTCAAAAAACAATGCTAGCCTTTTCTCCTCTCAATAAACTGAATCTATTTCTCGTTCCGGCATGCAACGGTGACTCTTGGAATATAAGTAGAACAATATAACTTACAATGCTTTACGTGATGAGCCTCCGTCAGGACACTTATTTCAACAAACTCACAACTATTCATTTATCTGCCTTACTACTTCAGGAGACTCTCAGAGATCACCACTATTCGACTTGACGATCATTTAACAACTATCGTCTAGAATCACATTCGTTTAAAGGCCAGCACTAAACAGTAACGTTGAAAAAATTATTCTACCGTAAAATTAAATTATGTAAAAAATTATGAAAGTCCACTGACAACGATTCCAAAGAATTAAATTCAAAATTGTCAATGTCAGATTCAACACCAACTTTTCCTACCATTAGAAATTTCCTAAAACTAATTACATGCCAATCGGTTTTTAAGGAGATTACATTCATTTAAATTTCTAAATACAATTGTTCCCTAACCCGGTCTCATTGTCCAAACACATAACCACTTCCTTATCATACTAACTGTACAAAGAAAATACTTAATCCCTATTTAAATTTTGTTTACCTACGGCCATCCAAAGATAATTGACTTTCATTTCTTCGAAATGAATTTTGGTATATTTTTATTATATGTTTTAACTTTTCTAAAATATTAAGATCGAAACCATATTAATTCAAATTTTACATATCTTAACAGTATATTCGATGTATATTAACATTTCATCATCAATCTGTTCAGGAACGGTTCGAATTATGACAGTAATTATTTACGTGAAAAAAATCAATGAGTAGGTACATATTTTTATTAGACAAACAAAAACAATTATCGCTGGAGATAATACCATTACAATACTTGAAAATTACAGTGTTTTAAATAAATTATAAGAAGGCATAACGCCTAATGAAACATTCAGCGATCGTGACAGCCCAGGGCCGGATTAAGCTCATAACCGCTGTTGCTACTTTATTGTTTTTTCAAAAAGATTTAATCGATATTCATTTTTAATGAAATAATTATGTCAAATCAGATTGTGTGATTTATTTTTAGTTCTTGAATGAATTTTTAGTCATAACCGTGACCAAACACCAGGCACGACTTCTTTGTAGGTTTCTTGTAAATAAATGGGTAAACAAATGAGTTTAAAATGTTTTGTGCTACTTGAAACATTTATAATAATTATAGTAAATCGATTAGAAATATCTTTGGTTTTATAATTATAAACTTGTATTAACTCGCTGTTAGTTTTATTGTACAAAATGGGCTACTTAAATAGTGCACTGTTTTTATTTTTAATTTATACTTACACCACAAAAGCAGTCAAATATTTTTTAATATTATATTAGTTAACACTACGAATTTATATCTTAGACTAATTTTAAAATCGAAATTTTCGATTCAATTTAATTTAATATATCTTTTATTAAAAAAATTGTAAACAACACACTTATAGCAAATTGCCACAATTGAATAATAAGTGTCTAATATACGCTCTGAGCTTCGCTGGTGGCGCTCCTAGCGGATTACTAATTCAACTTCCACCGGTAATTTTTAAATTTATTATTTAATTTTTATCGCTAAATATTTACAACGCAAAAAAGTAATTAAATTGTAATCGATTTTTTTAAGATTTTGCTAATCATTTTGACGTTCTATTGATAAAATATGAATTTCTTACTTCGGATACTTTCACAGTTATCGTGTAGATGGCGCTCAGATTAATGGAATAATTTATAATTAAATATTACGGAACAGTAAAAAAACTTAAATTCAGTATTTAAAACGTAAGTATTAATGTGATATTCAAAGATCGGTGTGCTCAAAGCACTTGATTAGATAATTAACTAATTAATTAAATTTAATTTTAATGATGCACTTATGATTTAATCACACTATTTAATGCTCTAATCTCAGGGTTTTATATTCTCGTGCTTCAATATCTCCTTTGCTTTACATATGATAAATAAGGTCAAAGATTAACGGAATAAAACACATATATGGTACAAAAGCATCTATTGAAATAAATTCACCCTCAAAATATCCTCTAAAAATAATATCTCCTATTCTGATTATTGAAATAACCCTACCACTATCTAAAGTACTTATTGAAATTTGCGTTATGAATAATTCTACAAAAAAAATAAAACTGTCTCTCGGATGATGAGTTGTCCAAATTCTTGTCTCTGGTCGCCTACAATTTACTCTTAGCAGCCCCCTATGTAGTCAGCAATCTCGCAACAAATTATTGCAAGCCTATTGTCATTAATGACCCCCTACAGATGCACGTATCTTTCAAAAAACAATGCTAGCCTTTTCTCCTCTCGATAAACTGAATCTATTTCTCGTTCCGGCATGCAACGGTGACTCTTGGAATATAAGTAGAACAATATAACTTACAATGCTTTACGTGATGAGCTTCCGTCACCGTCAGGACACTTATTTCAACAAACTCACAACTATTCACTTATCTGCCTTACTACTTCAGGAGACTCTTAGAGATCACCACTAGTCGACTTAACGATCATTTAACAACTGACTCTTCTTCCACCCTCTAACATTTCGCTAAACTCCCATTCTTCATACCTAGCCCCTCCTTTTTCCTTCTTCACCAATCCGAGTTCCTCAATTTTATCCCCATCTACCTTTCAGATAACAAACACCAATTTTCCCTACCATTAGAAATTTCCTAAAACTAATTACATGCCAATCGGTTTTTTTTCCTTTCTTAATATCTAAACAAAGATTACATTCATTTAAATTTCTAAATACAATTATTCCCTCGCCGCAAAAGTCCATTTGGGAAACCCGGTCTCATTGTCCAAACACATAACCACTTTCTTATCATACTAACTGTACAAAGAAAATACTTAATCCCTATTTAAATTTTGTTTACCTACGGCCATCCAAAGATAATTGACTTTCATTTCTTCGAAATGAATTTTGGTATATTTTTATTATATGTTTTAACTTTTCTAAAATATTAAGATCGAAACCATATTAATTCAAATTTTACATATCTTAACAACTCCCCGCCATTTGATTTGCCGAAAAAATTCTGTTATTTATTTAAATGACACAAGTTTTTTTTTAGGATCAAATTATTCCATTATGTTACCAAACTCTACTCATGATACTTATAAATGTCGTGAATGTTAAAAATACCCCGTATCTTGCCTGTCTCTATATGCGCTAATTCATAACTATTTACCCCATTTTCCGTATTGACCCTATATGGACCTTCAAATACCGGCATCAATTTAGCACAAATACCATTTTGTAAATTGGACACCCTCAGTGCCCTCACTAAAACTTTATCCCCTTTCTGGAATGTAACCGGCCTTCTTCTTCGGGTCCTCTCTTGCCTTTGGAGATATTTCTCTCCACTTCGTCTCAATCTTCGTTGAACCACCTCGATCACTTCTTCGTATTGTCTGGGGGCGGTGTCTTCCCACGGTCTCGTAGGCATTGTTCCTTTCATTACATATAAAGGCGTCTCCTTGGTAACCGTATTTGGTGCACAGTTCAAATACGTCTCTATTTCAAACACTTTTCTGTCCCAATGTCGATGATGTTCTTCCGCAGCAATTCTTAGAAATTTTGTGACTTCTTGTATAAAACACTCTGATGGGTTGCTCTGTGGATGTCGGATGCTTACAAATTTTGTATTTATGCCTCTCTCTCTTAATTCCCCTTTAAAACGGTCATTCCTAAAGTATGTCGCATTGTCCAACAAAATATTGTCTGGTCTTCCCACTGTTTCGATAAAATCGTCTATCTTCCGAAGTATTTCAGCTCCTTTCGTGGTTCTACATGGGTACAGTTTTAAATACTTTGAGAAAACATCCACCATAACTAATATGTGTTTATTCCTCTGTGTTGTTGTTATTAAATCGCTCAACATATCAATGGCGACAATATCCAGTTTCTTCCGAGCTATGACGTTTTTTGTGATGTTTTCGTTTTTGAAATTCTTACTTTTACACTTTTGGCATGTCTCGCAATTTCGAGTCATCTCTTTGGCTATTGTATAGTCCTGTCGATAAATGTAGTTCTCCCTGAACATAAGCCACACCTTCCTGCTTCCAATGTGTCCGTTGTCACAGTGTAATTTTGCTAAAACTTCTTTTGCCATCTGTTCCGTGATTACATATAGTTCTTTACCATCGACCCTCTTAAAATATAAGTTATCTTCTTAAGCTTTTCTCTTTCATCCAGTTGTTCCTGATTTTCCCTGATCTGAGCCAAAGAAAATAAGCCTGCTTCTTCTCTCATTATGTTCATGCCAACGTGGAGAGTTTTGTGGTCCTCTTTGCGGAATTGTTCATCTCTCGTCAACGCATCAGCCAAGATATTGTCAGTTCCTTTGATATATTTAAATTCAAAATCATACTCTTGAAGTAAAAGAATGCCCCTATGAATTCTATTATTTACCAGCCTATTTTTCATTATATGTACCAAAGCTGCATGGTCTGTTTCAACGGTGAATTTTGCCCCTAGTAGGTAAAACCGTAATTTATTTACACAAAATAACACACTGGCGAACTCTAATTCAGTAACGCTGTACTTTCTCTCATATGTTTTGGTTACACGGGAGACAAAACAGATTGGCACCTCTACATCGTCTTGGATCTGTGATAACACCCCTGCGAATTTTGTTATGGAAGCATCGGTCCGGAGAATGAAAGGTTGATCATATCTTGGGTGGTGTACTCTTACAGCTGTGGAGAAAGCTCCTTTTAAATTTTTGAAAGCCATTTCTTGTTCCGTTCCCCATTTCCACCTAACATTTTTCTTAAGTAATGCTATCAACGGTATTTCTTTTGTGCTGATGTCTGGTATTAGTTTTTTGAAATAGTTTACCATTCCCAAAAATCCCCGCAATGTTTTTAAATTGGTTGGCCTAGCGTAGTTATTTATAATTTCGATTCTATCTTCTGCAAGACTAATCCCTTTTGTGTCTAATTTGAATCCTAAATACAGTATTTCCTTTTGGAAAAACTGACACTTTTGAATATTTAATTTCAATCCCGCTTGATCCAGTTCTTCTAGCACAGTGTGAATATGTCGTAGATGGCTTGTTATATCCGGTGAGAAAATTAATAAATCATCTATGTAATGTACAACAAATGCTTCATGCCTATTTAAGATTGTGTTCAATGCGCGAACCAAAGCAGCGCATGCACTCTGTAGGCCAAATGGTACCACCCTAAATCGGTATACCACTCCGTCGATCGAAAAAGCGGTATAATTTCGACATTTCTCTGCCAAAGGTATTAACCAAAAACTATGTTTCAAATCGATTTTGGAAAAAATGTGTGACCCTGTGATTCGTCCAAATATGGCTTCGATGTTCAAAGGCGCTTCGTATTGCGCGATTGTGTGTGAATTAATGTTTCTTGAATCTAAACATAATCGCAAATCACCACTCGATTTTTTAACGCATACTATCGGGTTGATATATGGAGAGTCACATCTTTCTATCACCTTGTCTTCGATCATTTTTTCAATTTCCTGTCCGACGCTTTGCCTGTATTTATACGGGATTGGATATGTCTTGGATTTAAAATTTTCTAAGTTTTTAACTTTAAAAGAATGTTCATAATTTTTAGCCACTCGGCTTTCTTCATTAATCAAATCTCCATAATTTTCTAGAATCTTCTCTACTTCCTTTTCCATGTTTTCTCCACATTTTAATTTTCTTTCATCCTCATTTTGTTCGCATGTGTTCACTGTCCATAATATTTCTTCATAAAATTCTGGATTCTCGTCCATTATTGCCATTTCTTCTCTGTCCTCATCCTTTATTTCTTCTTCTGTTTTTTTTTATCTTCAATTTCCATTTGGTATCCCGAGCACCATGTTTCTACTGCTTTCATTTCTCTTATGAGAACTTCCTTTTCTTCCTGCTTCCTTTCTGTTTTATCGTCGATTGCCGACAATTCTTCCGTATCTTCGATTTCCTGTCTTTCTCTTGTATCCACCGTGTTTTCCTTCTTTCTTTTTGAACTCTTCTTCTTTTTCTTCCTTCTTTTTTTTTTTCTGGTTGATTTTTTCTTGTACTTTCGGTTTTTCCTCTACAGTCATATTGATTTCTTTATGTTTTTCCTGTTCATTTATCTTTTCAACAATTATTTTCCTCTCTATTTCCGTTTCTTCTTCTATGTTGTCTGGTTCTGCTCTGATTTCCAGTTTATTCTCCGAAAAATTTATGGTGATGTGTTTTTCACTCAATTCATCAATTCCCGCTATCATATCATGGTTTAAATCTTCGATCACCACACATTGCATAATATAGTATTTGTCTCCCACTCTGATCCGCACTCCCAAACCTTCATTTACTGTCGTCAATTTTTTGTTGTTTGCACCCACTAAAACAACCCTAGGAATTTTGTACACAAATCTGTCCAAATTTAATTCTTTTACTAGTTTCTTATTGATTAACGATATCTCCGATCCAGAATCAATCAAAATTTTAATCGCTTTATGTTTTATAAATGCATCTAAGAATATTAAATTGGAATTAGAACTTTGTCTTTCATTTCCCGCCAACTGTATAAACTCTCTCGGATGACAAAATATACCGGAGAGTTGTTTATGTTTGTTCAGTGGATGCTTTATTGAAAATCCTGTCTGGATTCATTGCATATATCTTCTTCCTCGTTTTCTATTGTTACATGATTCATCTCCCTTCTATTTTGTCGTTGGAAATTCTGATTGTTTCTACCGTCCCTTTGTTCGTTCGTATTCCTAGTCGGAGGATTTTGTGCATCTCTGTTTCTGTTGTGATTTTCATATGTTCTATTTTTTGCGTGATTCCTGTTATCATAATTTTGTTGTCTATTGTAATTTTGGTATTCTCTCGGCCTATCTTCGTTTGTTGATTGGGCATGTCGGTTTCTCTGGTCATAATTTGATTGATACCTTCTTGCCGGTCCATTATATTGTTCATGTTGTCTTCTGTTTCGCATTTCTCTTCGTTTTGCTTCCCTTACTTGAAGGAATTGGCACAAACTATCAATATCTTGATAGTTTCTCAAAATCACGTGGTCCTCCAGCGTTTCTTCGAAATGTCTGCTTATCATTTCTACCAGTTGTTCGGTAGAGTATTTGTAGTCTAGATATTTGGAATTGTTATATATGTATCTGCAAAGCATATCTTTCCTCCGATATTCCCATTTTCTCGTGATATCTTCCATTCTGTAGCTCTTGGTTGATTTCCCTCTGTTTAACTTTCCCCCAGAAATAGTTGAGAAATTTATTTTCGAAATCTGTCCAATTTTCAAACTCATCTTCTTTACTTTCATACCATAACGCTGCTCCTTCTTTCAGATGGTTTCTAATTGTTTCTTTGCAGTCGTCAAAATATCTAATATGTTGCAATTTGGTTCTCAAATTTTTAACAAATGGTACTGGGTGTGTTTTTCTAATATCCCCGCCAAATTGTATTTTCGCGTCGCTTGTACCATGGATAATCATTTCCCTTCTTTCTCCACAATTCTGTTGATTCTTGAGTTCCGCAATTTGTTTTTCGTTTTGCTTAAATTTTTCTTCTATTTCTCGCCTGTCTTCTTGTATTGCATTTTCAAATTTGCTTTCTAACTGTTCTAATTCCATCTTCTGCACATTCTTAATATCCTTCATTTTAGTTTCTATTTCTTCTCGTTGCATCTCCAGTTTCCTTTCTGTTTCTTCTCTAACTTTTTCTAAACAGGCTTTCATTTCATTTTCATATTTTTCCAAACGCTTTTTCAATTTGCCATCATTCTCTTCCAATTTCTGTTCTATTCTCTGTGATATTTCTCTTTGTGTTTCTTCCATGGCTCGTTTTGATTCCTGTTGATTTTCTTGCATTGTCCTTTTTGTTTCCTGTTGATTTCTATCCATTTGTTGTGACTGGAGTTGCATCAGTTGCAATAGTTTCTCTATTCCTGTTAATTCCTGTTCTTTTCTCTCCATAATCGTTGTATCTCCTTCATTATCCAATCCTTCTTCAACAATTTTTTCCTCTTCTCTGTTTTCTTGCATTTTGCTTTGCCTCCTTGTGGTCGACATGTTGTTTCTTTTCGTTACTGTTTTCTTTGTCCCCGCCAAATGTAAAATTTTACAACACTCTATAAGTTGCAGAACACGACAAATATTTCTCCCCAAATTTAATAAATTTTCGCCACAAATATCAAATATGCAATCAGTAAATTTCAAAATAAATATCAAATGTACGATTGGTAAAAAAAAATCAAATAATTCAATGGCAGTAAATATCCAATACCTACGATCAATCCATAAATCAAAATTATTTTTACACCTGGAAAAATTGTCAAATTATCTCTGGATCACCTGTAGTTATTCCTTATCTCTTTCCCTACCATCAAATGCAAAGCTGCGATATTTTTAAGCCACCACGTTCTGGGCTCCAGTTAATGTGATATTCAAAGATCGGTGTGCTCAAAGCACTTGATTAGATAATTAACTAATTAATTAAATTTAATTTTAATGATGCACTTATGATTTAATCACACTATTTAATGCTCTAATCTCAGGGTTTTATATTCTCGTGCTTCAATATCTCCTTTGCTTTACATATGATAAATAAGGTCAAAGATTAACGGAATAAAACACATATATGGTACAAAAGCATCTATTGAAATAAATTCACCCTCAAAATATCCTCTAAAAATAATATCTCCTATTCTGATTATTGAAATAACCCTACCACTATCTAAAGTACTTATTGAAATTTGCGTTATGAATAATTCTACAAAAAAAATAAAACTGTCTCTCGGATGATGAGTTGTCCAAATTCTTGTCTCTGGTCGCCTACAATTTACTCTTAGCAGCCCCCTATGTAGTCAGCAATCTCGCAACAAATTATTGCAAGCCTATTGTCATTAATGACCCCCTACAGATGCACGTATCTTTCAAAAAACAATGCTAGCCTTTTCTCCTCTCGATAAACTGAATCTATTTCTCGTTCCGGCATGCAACGGTGACTCTTGGAATATAAGTAGAACAATATAACTTACAATGCTTTACGTGATGAGCTTCCGTCAGGACACTTATTTCAACAAACTCACAACTATTCACTTATCTGCCTTACTACTTCAGGAGACTCTTAGAGATCACCACTAGTCGACTTAACGATCATTTAACAACTGACTCTTCTTCCACCCTCTAACATTTCGCTAAACTCCCATTCTTCATACCTAGCCCCTCCTTTTTCCTTCTTCACCAATCCGAGTTCCTCAATTTTATCCCCATCTACCTTTCAGATAACAAACACCAATTTTCCCTACCATTAGAAATTTCCTAAAACTAATTACATGCCAATCGGTTTTTTTTTCCTTTCTTAATATCTAAACAAAGATTACATTCATTTAAATTTCTAAATACAATTATTCCCTCGCCGCAAAAGTCCATTTGGGAAACCCGGTCTCATTGTCCAAACACATAACCACTTTCTTATCATACTAACTGTACAAAGAAAATACTTAATCCCTATTTAAATTTTGTTTACCTACGGCCATCCAAAGATAATTGACTTTCATTTCTTCGAAATGAATTTTGGTATATTTTTATTATATGTTTTAACTTTTCTAAAATATTAAGATCGAAACCATATTAATTCAAATTTTACATATCTTAACAGTATATTTAAGGTAAAAATATATACCACAGCTTTGGCCAACTAATATTTTTTATAATTAATGTTTTTAATTTTAATTTTAAATTATTCACTTTGCCATTTATGTCAAATTTCCGGTAAAGGTTTACAGACTTGTCACTACTGGCGCTCGCGAATTTGTAAATATCCCCTCTACGTATGAGCTCACAGCATATACATACAAAATTACAATTACAACTACTATGAGTTAAAAGTTTTTTTTTATGGCATATACTGGGATGTCAATTAGCCAGTTACAACTTTTTTGTTTTCTATTCATACATAAAGAAGGCAATGAGGTCCTTAAAGTTCCATAAAGTTAAAAGTTAAAATGTGTGATTTAAAAACTCATACACAGAATATGGTTCTAAATCCAATAAAATGCTTTTTATTTCAGTTCTAAATATATTAAAATTCTGTTGCAATTTAATTCTAACAGATAATTTGTTAACACATTCGCGGACACGCTGTCATTTTATACACGTATTCTTATGGAGTAAATGACTTCATATGCAGTCATGACCGCGAATGTGTTTTAAAAAAATTTATACACGAATATGTAGGTCCTCTCTCTGTTGCGACTAGCCTATGTATAGGGAAATAGAGCCCTACATACCTAGTGGGTATGCTGTGTATTGGCTCAGAATGTGTAAACCTATCCCTATTCTTGAACAGGAACAGTAAACACTCATATATATATATATATATATATATATATATAAAGTCCTGCCACCGTTAATAATTATAACTCCTTAAATTTTCCCCTACAGGTCCTTCGAGCTTTTACCTTGAGCATTGTTCTTATTGCTTTCTTCTGAGCAATGAATACTCTATCAACATCAGTTCCTCCGCCCCAGAAAATAATGCCATATCTGAGCACTGAGTAGATGTTTGCAAAATAAACTGTCTTAAAGTGTTGTAAATTCAAATACTTAGATATTACTCGTAATGAATAACATGCCGTGTTGATTCTTTTGCGAACAACACCCAGATGCTCTGACCAATTCAGATGTTGATCTATGTATACCCAAGAATTTTGTATTTGTTAATAATACAACAGTTTGATCATCCAACTCAATCTCCTCCGGACTTATCTCATTATTTTGCTTTGTGTGAAAACAAACAGTTAGTCTTCTCGGAATTTAAAAAAAAATTATTTTTTAAGAACCAATTCTGAGCTGTTTTTAAGTGATCTGAAGAAATACTCAGAAGATCCTCAAACGTTGATGTTAATGTTAATAAGTTTGCATCATCTGCAAAATTTACAAGGTGAGACTCACTGCTCAGCATTTCGCTACCAAGATTGTTAATGTAGAAAACAAAAAGAAGTGGTCCCATGACACTGACCTGAGCAATACCAAGTTGTAAATCCCCTTCTTCTGAAGAAATCTGTTGTCCTTCTCGAGTTATAATAACTTTTTGTCGTCTGTCGGTCAGGTAATCTTTTATCCAGTCCCGAGCAGGGCCACGAATTCCATATCTTTCTAGTTTGTCGATCAAAATATGATGATCTATGCTGTCAAACGCTTTTGAGAAGTCCAGGAACATTCCCAAGGAAATCTCCCCGTTCTCCCATCCATTTAAAATCTTATCCACGAATTCGTATTAGTAGCTGTTTCAACAGACCTTCCCTTGAGATACCCTTGTTGTGACTCAGCAATTAGGTGGTCACTATTGAAAAACGTTATAAGTCTTGTGCACATTGCTATTTCGAAAAATTTTGAAAATGTCGGTAGTAAACTTCGGTATAATTTTCCAATTTGGTTTTATCTCCCCTTTTATGTAAAGGTTTCACTAGGACTAACTTTAGTTGGTTAGGGAAATTACCATACTTAAAAGAGTTATTAATAATGTGGCACAATGGTTCTACAATCTCTTCTGCACAATGTTTCAACAGATTCGCTGAGATCCCATCATAGCCTGCACTGATATGATATTAAGAATTTCAGAAATAGTTACTGGTATAAGAAAAAAGATTTGTTGTTATATGGAATACTGCATGAAAAAGTGGCCTGAGGCTGAGTTTTTTTCTCTACGTATTTTCTCTACGTATGTATAGTCCGCTTCTGGTTCCAGATTTCGATGGAACTTTCTTGATTCGCAACGCAGACCCCTCATGACGTTAGCACTAATATATCTTTGTCGAGTACCATTTACTTGGAATTGCTACAGAAACGTCGACAGCAGTTTCTAGACAGCTTCAGATATGGTACAGGTGAAGATGTAGATCTGAGCCCTTCAGAGCTTCAGAGCCCTTCAAATTAATACCTTCTTGTTTCAATAGCGCCACAGCCAAAATTGAGCCTTGGCATCCTCAAGGTCTCCAATATACGCGATCCTGAGCCGCTAATATTTAAGTTCTAAAGTTCAGAAAACTGCGCTTTGCTCCATCATCTTTTAGGTTCTCTTCCTTTTGGTCCTCTGCCTTGCATTTTACCCTTTAGTGCTCTTTTCGGCAGTCTTTAGTCCTCAATTCTCATTACATGACCGGCCAATCGAAGTCTCTGGATGGAGCGAGTTCTGAGATAAGAGGTTCTTTAAACAATTGGTAAATTTCATGTTTAGGCAGGACATGTGATAAGCAGTAAGACAATCGCCTTATCAACAACGTGTTTTGGGAACGACCAGATGGTAGAAGGTCTGTCTTCTTCTTTACGTGCCATCTCCGCGACGAAGGTTGGCAATTATCATTGCTATTCTAACTTTGGATACTACAGCCCGAAAAAGTTCAGTTGAGCTACATCCAAACCATTCTCTGAGATTTCTCAGCCAGAACATTTTTCTTCTACCTATGCTGCGCTTTCCTTGAATCTCAGCATTCTTTGATATGTCCACATTTTAAGTGGTTCCAATCTGTAGAAGGTTTGTAAAATGGCCTAAAAAGAGAGGATCTGAAGAAAATGGGTGTGGGACAATGGGAAATAGTGGCATGGGGCCGACAAATATGAAAAGCAATGGTAAACGTGGTAAACACTCACGAAGAGTTTCAACAGCTTTGATGAGGCTGAGGATACTAAGAATCTCAGATATACAGACGATACAATATTCATTGCGAAGAGCAGAGAAGGCTGCAAATTTTGGAACAAACGTCATGGTTGTCAGTAAGAACAAGATTGAGGACGGAACAATCTACGTTAAAGGAAAAGATTTAGAGAAAATACCCAGAACCAATTACTTGAGATGTGAGCTAAATGAATAATGAACCCTAGCCTTGGACTAAACGAGTAATTGAGATGGCGAGAAGCACTTTTAATAAGAGGAAGGTAGTATTATGCAATGGAAAACTGGGAATAGAAATTAGACCTGGAGTATTGAGATGCTACGTATTCTCTGTCCTTTCATATGGAGCTGAGGCCTCGACAATTATGGAAGCAACTGACAAAAGAATTGCCAGTTTGAGATTTGGTATTATCGAAGAATGTGGAAAATATCATGAACACAAACACGTAACAAATACGGAAACATTAGGAAAGATGAATAAAGAATTACCTAACACTATGAAGGAAAGAAAAATTACCTACTTTGGTCTCATGCTAAGAAATAAAAAATATGAGTTGATACTATTAGTTATCTTCTTGTTTGTGTGCCGTGCTTGTTTTCAAGAGTTGGCTATCGTCGTATTAACAAGCTGATGAAATGTTTCTCGGTCGGCAGCTATATGAAACAATTAGTCTCGACTAGCAAACAGCCTCGACTGTTCGACCTGTCCATTGTCTAATGTTACGCAGCCAGGACAATTGTGTTCTTCCGACCTAGCGTTTTCCTTCAATTTTGCCCTGAATGATCAACTGGAGTAAGCGATATTTAGGTCCTCTCATTGTATGACCGAAGTATTGAACCTCTCTCATTTTTATGACGTTGATCAATTCTCGCTCTTTGTGCATGGTCTCCAGCACACATTCGTTGGATATGTGTGCTGTCCATGGAATTCTGAGCAGGCGTCGGTGACACCACAACTCGAACGCTTCAAATTTGACTTCTAACTATTAGTTATACACAACGGAAAGTGGAAGAAAACAGGTCCAGGGAGACGACGGACGTCCTGGTTGAAAAATTTAAAGCAGTGGTGCGGAAAACATCAAAAGAACTGCTACAGACAAAATGGGCCTTGACGATCGCCAATGTCCTTGAAGGATGAGGCACACGAAGCCCGAAGACAAAGAATAATTAAAAAATGCGCATTTATTTCTGTTGAGCAGTATATTCCTCTGTTAAGTGAAATATTTATATCTCTAATATATAAACTCTTCTGCTCCTTATATGCAAAGCCAATAGCTCGAGGCATCTACTCTTTAGTCAAGTACCCATCAAAGAAGCTACCTTTGAACTACCGATAAATATCCCATTAAGAGTCGAGTGGAAGCTCGACATAGAAAATTCTCACATTCATCCGACTTTACGATGTCCACTGTAGATTTTATTAACTAAATATGGTGAGTCAAGAAGACAGAGTTCAAGATCAAGATTACTCTTCTTCCCTTCACAGAGAACGGCAATCGGCTCTCATAGCATATATGTTATTATTCAAAGCAGGTAGGAAAATATGTAAATTTTGAGATTCTTATTTAGTTCAGTACTCACATGAACATACCATCTACTTAGTGAGACATATATTGTAACAAGTACGGACATCAAGATTGACTTCCTTACTTCTTCTCGTGTGCGTCTACTCATACGAAAGGAATGCGATTTTTTCTAAATAAACCACCTGTTTGGATTTGGTCCATTAGATCTTGATGGAATGTCGACGAAAGAAAAATGTGGGAGAGTTTAGATAGGCTGAGTAATAAACTCTTGAATTTTCTCATCCTCTAGTGACTAGTGACTCGCGTCGTGACATAACACACACAACATACTAGACTTAATTTGTTGTAAAGAATTACACATTACATTACCCTCTTCTTCTTTTCGATAGCAACTGTCTTGATTCACAATTATTGTTTAAACAAAATGAGTTAAATGCTACATAAGCGGCTCGTTTCGGAGAAGTTTTTTTACTGAAAACTGTTTATTAACTTCTTCTTCTTCTTTAGAGTTAGAACAATCCTCTCCATTGATCTATATTAATCTTTCCAACTGCCATCCACTTTGTCTTTGAAATGTTGATTTTAAGGCCTCTCCGATAACTTGCTTCACTGACTAGATTTAGTAGTGTCTGAAGATCTTGTAAATTTTCAGCAAGAATGGCTGTATCGTCAGCGTATCTAATATTGTTGATTACTTCTCCGCCTAGCCTTACTCCCTCTTGTCTGTCATCCAAAGCCTCCCTAAAGATTTCTTCAGAGTACAGATTAAAAAGGGTGGGTGATAAAACACAACCTTGTCGTACTCCACGTTTTATCGGCAGTTTTTCAGTACGACTGTCTCCAATTTGGATAGAGGCTACTTGATTGTAATATAAGTATTTCAGCAGTCTTATATCGTAGTGGTCAAGTCCTGCTGCCTGCAGGCAATCGAAAAGTGTATCATGTTGTACTCGGTCGAATGCCTTCTCGAAGTCGATGAAACAAACATAAACGTTCTTTCGGAATTCACAAATTTTTTGTAATAGAACGCGCATACAAAATAGTTCCTAGACCATTTCTAAATCCAAATTGCTTATTACCCATTCTAGTTTCACACAGAAGGAATACTCGGTTTTGAATAATACGTAAAAGTATCTTAAGTGTGTGACTCATCAAACTGATTAGTCTAAAATCGCTGCATTTGGTGGGCCTGCTTTTCTTTGGTAATGTTATAAACAGTGACTCCAACCAATCATCTGGTATTTGTCCTTCGTTGTAAATTTTGTTAAGGAAAGTAGTCAAGGAGGTAATGTTTTCCTCATCTAAAAGTTTAAGTAGCTCAACAGGGATTTGATCTGGTCCAGGTGCTTTATTGTTTTTGGCTTGTTGTATTGCTTTTATGACTTCTGACTTCAGTATACTGGGACCTCTGTCTAATTGGTTGTCACAGGTAGTATTTGGAGTACAGTATTTCTCATGATCATTTTTCAGTGCGTAACAAATGATAGGAAAAAGGGTAAGTCCGTGATAATACACATTTATGACATTTATTCTAACATGACATTTTAGTTAAATCTGACAGTTGTCACATTTTATTTTCAATTTGGAATAAAAACAAATCAAAAGTGTTTCTTGCATTTATAAAATGGTATTTTCTTTGATTTGTATAGTCTTATAAATTATACAGATTATATTTGTAATATTACTATCTAATTAAAAAAAATATTTTTTTATTATGGCGCCATCTATCGACAACTAGAATAACTAGAATAAATGTTATAAAAATGTCACCGACGAAATGTAATCACCGACGTGCCTTTTTTTCTGTCACATATAATTTAATGCGTTAGAAAGAAATCGAAAAACTGTGACATACTGAAAGATGATCATGAGAAATACGTATTTTCTCGAGAAGCATCGTCAAAAAGGTCACTGTGTCTCTCCCATTCTTTGCACTGTTGTTCGTGATCACAAATTTTTCCGTCTGCGGTTTTAAGTACGTGAGCATTTTTCTGTTTTCTAATTCCGGAGGTATATTTAAGTTTCTTGTGGAGGTTGAAACTGTTACGCTTGTCATGTTTATTAACTACCTATTGTTTATTTACCATCAGATTATTACAGAAAACCTTAGCTTAAGCTTATTACAATGTAATTTGTATTTTAGTGGTATCGTTAAGTTTCGAGAGGTAAACGTAGCGAACATTAGATATAATAATTAAACGTTCAATAGATTAACATTTATTACTTTCTATCTGTACCGGAAGTCGATCAGATAGCCTAGCGGTCTGAGGCACTCAGACCGCTAGGCAAGGCTAAGCAAAATTCTAAAGAATCTACGGCATGGTGTGGAATAAACTGGTGTTTGATCGGCCTATGGGGTAGCGGTACAGCAAGGGATAAGGGCTTGTGGCTCGATGATACTCCTCCATAGATCACTACCTGAAGGGCGTTGATGCCTAAAAACGGTGTATATAATTATACATATCTGTGCCAGAAACTTAACGACAAACGACACTACTCAAATACAAATGACTTTGTAATAAACTTCATATAGGTTTTTCTGCAATAATTTGTGGACAACTATACCTGTACAGATATATGTATATATTAAATTCACTCTCAGATAAGATTTTTTCATTTTTAACAGAATTAGCTAGCACTAGGACTTTATAAAACTATAAAATGATTTTTAGAATGTATAAAACCCTGAAGCAGTATATTAGTACCTGTTAACAAAAACAAGGGAGATGTTCAACACTGTACAAAATACAGGGCTATAAAACTAGTTAGTCACACCATGAAAATATAGGAGAGAGTAATTATTGATAGACGGATATACGCGAAGAAAGCGAAATATCCGATAAATCAATTGGCTTTATGCAGGGCAAATCAACAATCTTCATTATAAGGCAATTGATAAAAAATAAAAAATTAAAGAAACAAACGCTTCATTGATCTTGAGAAAGCATATGATAGAGTTCCTCGAGAGATTCTGAGGTGGGCACTCAATAAGAATGGAGTCCCTTGTTAATATATAAAAATTGTGAGAGATATGTATGAGAGAGTAACGACTAGTGTTAGAACAGATGTGAGAAAGACAGATAAACATGTGAAAGTAGGATTGCACCAAGGCTCAGTGCTTAGTCCTTATTTATCCTCATTAGTTTTGAACCAGATAACAGCGAAACTATAGCTCTATAATAGAGTAACATTTCATAGTGCTTAATGTGTGCTGATGATGTAGTGTTAATAGAAAATAGTGAAAGAGACTTAGAACAAAAACTGGAACAGTGGAGACAAGCTCTGGAGGAAAAAGGTTTAAAACTTAGTAGGACAAAAACAGAGTATTTGGAAGGTTAGTTTAAAGATGAAGTTACCTATTAAAAATAAAATGATATCTTTGGATCGTGAAATTATTGTGAAAAGTAATAGTTTTATTTAGTTAGGATTGCAATTACCGAGTAATGGAGAAATAGATGGAGATGCATGAAGTGGAAGAAAGCGAGTGGTATGTTGTGTGACAGAAAAATTCCAATGAAGCTGAAGAGAAAATTCTATAAAAAAAGCCATAAGACCTGCTATAATGTACGGAACTGAATGTTGGGCAGTGAAATAGAAAGAGAGAAATGAGAATGTTAAGATGGATGAGTTTAGTGACAAAAATAGATAAAATTAAAAAGGAGTATATTAGGGAATGTCTACATAGGTGTGGTACCAATTGATGCCAAAATGAGAGAGCATAGGTTAACATGGTTTGGTCATGTTCAACGTAGAGGGGTTAATCACCCAACACGAAGAATTGCTGAGGTGCAGATTCCTGTAAGAAGTAGGAGAAGGAGACCAAAGAAGACCTGGGGAGACGATATACAGGACATGTTGGTAAAGGGGATCAATGTTGATATGACCCAAGATAGAATTGTGTGGAGAAATGCAATAAGGGAAGCTGACCCCGCATTGTGATAAGGCAAAGATAATGATGGTGATGAGAATGTATAAAGCCCAACCCTTTTCAACAAAAAGTACTTGCTCAGCAATTCTTCGACAATACAGACCAAAACTACTAGCTAAAACTACTATGTATTAATTAAAAAAGTATGTGCCAGTTGAAAAAACCTTATAATATTTTCCCTAACTTTTCTTCATCAATAAATTATAAAAAATGCAATAGTTTTTAAAACAGCCATATATGATTAAGTTGAAGGGCAACTTAACCATATACTTTGTTAATGTATGTAATTTTCAGATTGTTATAAAATTTAATACTCATACTAATAGGTGTGGTGCTCATTACTTAAGCGAATAAATTACCTTAGTTCCTTTAGATAAGTACCATGGGAAAAGGTATTTTTTAACCATTTAAAAAACTGAACCTGATTTGATGTTTTGGCGTTTAGATTGTATACCGTTTTGAAAATATAATTATTTTTAAAGGAGACTGTACTCTTTTCTTACGTCCGAAACATAACAAAAATGATGGAATATTCGTTTTTACTCGTACGTGTTTGTAAACATTTCTTGGAGGTTTCTCAGGAGCAGTCGTATCAAGAGAAGTTAATCGACTCTTGCCCTTCGAAGATTCCAGGACCTTTCTGACCCAGAAAGCTAGAACCTCATTAGAGTATTTTGTCCAGAGATACAAAACAGAACATCTTATGATGCTTTCACAAAGGGGTGAAACACTGTTGTTGATAACAGTCAAAATTTCACCCCCTTTGCTTTAACTTACGGTGGTTTGAGAGAAATGGGAAGTCCCAGAGATATAAACAATAAATCTGAAACTTCTCGCGGAATCACTTTCTGGTAACATCCTTAATCTCTGCCTTTTACAGTTTATAAGGCAAGGAAATGACGAATAAAGGAGACGAAAGGGAATCTACAATATGCAGTCACATTCCGTATATTTGTCTAGGAAAAAAGCCAAAGAAAGTTGATTCTTTGTACTCAAAATTTGAGTAAAAAAGAACAGCTTATGTTTAAATTTAGTTCAGAGGTGATAATTACGGTGGTTTGCTTATCTCTAGGTGAAACCTGCTACCTGCTGATGGTTTGATAAGACCGAAAACGTTCGTTCTGTCATTAGTCCAATTTAGATGATTTTTAAAATATTTTTTTAAATAAAAATTCATAAAACCAGTTACAAAGAGAATAGAAGTTTTTTTTTAGTTTTTCAGTATTTTTAATATTAGTCCATTCTTTCACGGTTTTTGCTCTAAATTTTAAAGAACCGCTTGGATTGACATGAAATTTGGCATACGCATAGCTTACATGTCAAAGAAAAAAAGTGATATTCTGCCGATGTGTGCTTTTGCCCTGGGGTGACTTTCACCCCCTCTTGGGGGTAAAAAAATATATGTCCAAAATAAGTCCGGAAATGGGTAAACTGACTAATTTTAAGTAACTTTTGTTCTATAGAGCTTTTTCGCCAAGTCAACACTTTTCGAGTTATTTGCGAGTGAATATGTTCATTTTTCAACAAAATAACCACATTTTTAGACGGTTTTTCGCAAATAATTCAAAAAGTAAGTATTTTGTGGAAAAACAAGTTCTTAGAAAAAATATAGCCTATAAAAAAGTAAAAAAATGGTGTACGCGTTAGGTCTCTGGATCTCGTAGAACCAGAGTTATAGCCAATGAAAAATAGATTCATATTCACCAAGTTTCAAATAGAATATTTCGACGTAAAATATCCAAAAAATTAAGCACTTTTTGGGAAAAACCCATTATAACTTTTTTAAATGTTTAAAGAAAGCTTTATTTCTGTTTTTACAAAAAGTTTCTAGCATTAAATTTAAGCAAGTTACGCTCAAAATAAAGTTGGTGCCTTTTGTTTTTGCAAAAAAAAATCGGGAAGACCACCCCCTAATTAGCAACTTAAATGAAATTATTCGTTACCGCTCCACAAATTATTTTACTTATGTTGTGTTTATATGATCTGTAAGTTTCATCGATTTAAAGTGCTTATTTTTGAAAAAATTTGGTTTCAAAGTAAAATTTTTAAAAATTGAAATTTGGAAAATATGGTTTTTTTTCAAAATAGCTTAAAAATTGTGAGAGATACCAAAAATCTCGAAAAACAAAAAAAGTCAGATTTGCTTTTCTGAATGTCATGTATTTTTTTGTTTTTCCGTTAGACAAAAATTGATTGAGATTTGGTGTTTCTAAATTTGCATACATTCGTGATCAGTGACTCGTTCAACCCCTTTTAACTAAAGCTCTTTCAATAATAAGGACTTTGAACCGATGAAACTTACAGATCATATAAACAATATATACACGAGTCAAGAAACTTGTTAAGTCGTAACGATTAAGTTCATTTAAGATACTAATTAGGGGGTGATTTTCTCGTTTTCTTTACCAAAACCAAAAGGGACTAACTTTATTTTGAGCGTAACTTGTTTAATTTTGATGCTAGAATTTTTTTTTATAAAACAAAAATGAAGCTTTTTTTAAACACTTTAAATAAGTTGTAATGAGTTTTCTCCGAAATGTGCTTCATTTTTGGTTAATTTCACGTTAAAATATTCCATTTGGAATTTGACGAACATGAACCTATTTTTCATTAGCTATAACTCTGCTTCTATTAGGTGTAGAGACGTGATATATACACCATTTTTTTAAATTTTTTACAGGCTATATTTTTGCTTAGAATGTTTTTTCGACAAAATACTTACTATTTGAGTTATTTGCGAAAAACCGTCTAAAAGCGTGTTTATTTTGTTGAAAAAATGAACATATTCACTGCAAAATAACTCGAAAAATATTGACTTAGTGAAAAAACTCTGTAGAACAAAAGTTACTTAAAATTAGCCAGTTTATCCATTTCCTGACTTTCTTTGGACGAATATTTTTTCACCCCCAAACGGGGGTGAAAACCACCCTCAGGGCAAAAGCACATATCGGCACAATATCACTTTTTTTCTTTTCTTGTTAGCTATGTGTATGCCAAATTGCATGTCAATCTAAGCGGTTCTTTAAAATTTAGAGGTTTTGCAATATTTTACCGTTAAAGAACGGACTATATGGTAAACAGCCAACTAGAGGGATTTCCCATTTAATGTTAAATTTTTATTTTCGCAGAGAAAATGTTGAAAAATAGATTTTATTAAGTTTAAGTTTAATTAAGTAATTATTAAATATACATTTTTGATAATAATAAAATTGTAAATAATAAATAAATTCTATATTATATTTAACATATTTTTGAACTTACTGAAACCATTAAGGGTGTAGGCGCAAAATTTAGGACTAATGCATTTTAAATGCATTAATTTCTTCCGAATCCTGAGAGAACTAATAAATATTTTAAAAAATTTGGACGCAGAATGAAAGATTAATTATTATCGAGAACCGAAAGTCCCTTAGAATAAACAAAAAGTTTTTTTTTAGTTATTTATTTAGCTAATGCCTCGACAACTAATGGCCTTTGGCATGGTAGGTACGGTGAATTTTTGCAATTAGGTACCTAGTGTCATGTGTAGTGTGTGTTTTCACATGTGTAGTGTGTGTTCGCAGGTCGAGCTTGGGAAGGTTTGTCATCGACGTACAGTTTTCTTGGGCTTGGGACGGGTGACTCAGCGCCAGATGTTAATTTTTACGTGTTTTTGTTTTGCGAGATGGAAATATCTGAAATGAATAAGCGGCGATATATTTTACACTATCTTGAATGAATAACATTTTATTGCTCTGTTGTATCAATCAGCACTACTCTACAAGTTTTCGTTTATTTGTTTTAATATGGATTTTATTATATAATATAGTAGGCGCAATAGTGGGGAATATAATATATCTGATTAAAACAGTGAATTTTTTACATGTTAAGTATTTTTAATTTCTTGTGAAGTATCTAGTTAGTATGGCTTTAGCCAATAAATCAAAGTTATGCGTTTACAAGAGCATATTATTTGAAAAATAAGGAGTACCATAATGTGTCAAAATTTTAATCTCCTTTATACAGATCAAAAAATTGTTTAGTATGTATTTCTAAATCCACACAATCATTGGAAAATGATTCATGGTAAAAAATATTTATTAATGACACTGTTATCCACAAAGTCGCTCAATTTTAAACTTGTCATCATATATTTATTAGACTTTTGTTTATCGTTAAAAATTAAATGATGGTTGGGAATTGTATTTTTTGTGTGATTTAATATTTTATCAAAAACATAATCAGCAAAAATCTTATTTAAAACATGCGAACCGTTTTTACAATCACAATCAATGCAGTGTTTAACTTATGCTTGTTATTATAAAGGTATGTAGAAATAGAATAGTCAGTGTAAGATATCATTTTATGCACCCGCTTATGATCAAATTCGATATTTTCGAAAGTCATACCGCTACGACTACTAGGGACATGTAAGATATTTTTAAAACGTTACTAGTTACATGTACGGAACTACCGTTTTTTAGTTGCCTACTCAATTCAGTACAAGGATCAGATACATCAGTATTTTGTAATCAGTATTTGTACTCAGTACCACTGAGAACCGGTATCAATAGTAACCGTTACACGTTTGCACTTATCTTGCCCGTCTCTATTCGTTACGGCGCGCGACAGCCGATGGTCGGGTTAGCTTGTGTTTAATATGCGGCACGCTAGAAAAATAACTGCACAGGTCACCCGTCCCACCGGCGCAGGTTGTGACTCGCTTAGGATCAATTTGCGCCGGCACTAAGTGTCTTGTTACTTTGCAAAGTCGACGTCATTGTCTTTGCAAAGACACGCTAATTGTATCCGAGCGTCTGCGGTCCCTCCGGTGAGTTTAATTAATTTATAATAAACGAACAATTTCTGACCCTGGTGAGATTCAAACTCATGACCATTTGGACCTTTCGATCCAAAGGTAGGCGCTCTTACCACAGCCACAGAGGGGATAAAAAAACAAAAAGTTTCTTTTGCATGAGATATTTGAAAATTGAAATAATTAAAAATCAAACTAAATTATCTCTTTTATTTGCACCCCTGTAACTTATTAAAATAAACAGTATAGAAGTTTGCAGGAACTTTCGGCCCTCGGTAATATGTTATGCAATATTTGATTCTGCGTTTAAATTTTTCCAATATACTTATTGGTTTTCTTAGAATTCGAAAAAAGTCAATGCATTTAAAATGCCTTATCTCAAAATTTTGCGCCCACGCTCTTAAAGAAAATTTTTAAAGAAGAAAATTAGGATTTTTAAGAACTTAAATGTGTGGCGTATTATACAGAAATATTAACAATTTAGTATTTCAGTAATACGCAGATCTAAACCTTTATTACTGTCTGTTTATTTATTATTGTCTTACGTTTTTGAAATATACAGGGTGTTTCATTAACAATTGTCCATATCGTAACTGGAGAAACCTTAGTACAAATTACGAAGATTTAACACTTAAATAAAATATTCTTCCTTACCGAGATACAGAGTGTTTTATTACCTTATGTTCTAAAATGATTTTAGCCCATAGTTAAAGAACCTTTTAATATTTTTTGTTCCAACTTGGCACACAGTTTACACACGCTAGGGTACTTTAACTAGTCTTAAAAGATAGTTTTCCGCTGTTACTAGAGGCGTACTGTAGGAAAATATACTTCCTTTTCTCCCCTTTTCTCCCCTTACAATCTACGCCACTGTCATAATAATCATTTCAGCATGTTTTTTGATTTTTCATTACTTTTTACGTAAATATAATCCTTTGTCTCATTGCGATAAAGTAAGTAGTTTTCAAGTTATTTGCGTTTAAAGATAATGGATTCCATAAGACTATTATTGTGTTTTAAACTACATAAATTCAACAAGATTATGTGTTAGTACATAGTCCTATGGAATCCATTATCTTTAAACGCAAATAACTTGAAAACTACTTACTTTATCGCAATGAGACAACAGGATGATATTTATGTAAAAAGTAACAAAGAATCAAAAAATCATGCTGAAATGATTATTACGACAGTGGCGTGGATTGTGAGGGGAAAAAAGGAGCGAAAATGAAGTATATATCCCAACAGCACGCCTCTGGTAACAGCGGAAAACTATATTTTAAGACTAGTTAAAGTACCCTAATATGTGTAAACTGTGTGTCAAGTTTGAACAAAAAATATTAAAAGGTGCTTGAACAATGGGCTAAAATCATTTTAGAATATTTGTAATAAAACACTATATGTATCTCGATCTTCTTCTTCTTCTTAGCCTTCTATCGTCCACGTTTGGACATAGGCCTCTCCCAACTCCTTCCATCGGTCTCTATCCTGAGCAACATATTTCCAATTCGTTCCGGCTACTCTTTTAATATCATCAACCCATCTCATCTGTGGTCTTCCTCTCGGTCGTTTACTTTGGTAAGGTCTCCAATGTTGTATCGTGGCATTCCAACGTTGGTCTTTTTGTCTAACAGTGTGGCCTGCAAAGCTCCATTTAAGTTTGGCAACTTTTGTTGTTATGTCCTCGACTTTTGTTTTTGATCTTACCCAGTCGCTCCTCTTTTTATCTGACAGTCGTATACCTAACATTGCTCTTTCCATAGCTCTTTCTGTTGTAGCTAGTTTATTCATATTTGCCTTGGTTAGGGTCCAGGTTTGACACCCATATGTCATGATAGGAAGGATGCACTGGTTGAACACTTTGGTCCTCAAATATTGATGTATTTTGCGGTTCTTAAGTATCCAACCAAGTTTTCCAAATCCTGCCCATGCTAGTCTTGCTCTCCTATTAATTTCCGCACTTTGGTTTTCTTTGTCAAGTTTCAGGATTTGGCCTAGGTAGATATATTCCTGGACTTTTTCTATCTCACTGCCATTTATAGTTATGCGTCTGGGGTCATCTGTGTTTGTCATTATTTTTGTTTTCTTCATGTTCATTTTTAGACCGACGTATTGGGAGCTGCCTGCGAGTTCCTCTATCATAATTTGCAGTTCCTCGAATGAGCTCGCTATAATCACAATGTCGTCAGCGAATCTGAGGTGATTTAGCTTCTTGCCATTAACGTTAATGCCATAGGTTGACCAATTTGTCGTTTTGAAGACGTCTTCTAGTGCTAGGTTGAAAAGCTTCGGCGATATTACGTCTCCTTATCTCACGCCTCTCTTAATAGGGACGGGATTTGTATTTTTGTCTAGTTGTACTATCATAGTTGCATTTTCATATATATTATGTATTAGTTGTCTATATCTCGAATCTATTCTACAATTATTAATAGCTTGTTCTATGGCCCACATCTCGATACTATCAAACGCCTTTTCATAGTCTACGAAGGCAAGAAATACGGGTAGTTGGTATTCATTTGCCTTCTCTATCAATGTTCTCATTGTCAGCAGATGGTCTGATGTACTATATCCTTTGCGGAAGCCAGCCTGTTCCACTGGTTGGTAATTGTCCATTTTGTAGGTCAACCGGTTGTTAATAATTCTCATGAATAGTTTGTATACTTGACTGAGCAACGATATCGGTCTATAATTCTGTAGGTCACATTTGTCCCCTTTTTTGTGTAAAAGTATTACTAGACTTTCGTTCCAGTCTTTAGGGATCTTGCTATTATGGAGACATTTATTAAATAGCTCTGTTAGTATAGGGATTGTTACTGTCTTGCTTGTTTTCAAGAGCTCGGCAATTATACCGTCCTGTCCTGGAGCTTTATTATTTTTTAGTTCTTTTAAAGCTCTTTCTATTTCGAATCCCTTTACATTTGGTAGTACTTCTGATCCCACGTTTTTTATTTTTCTTTTGACGTTCTCCTTTGTTGATTCATTAGGCTGGCTTTGCGAGCTGTACAAGCTTTTGTAGAAGTCTTCGACTATTTTTGTTATTTTATATTTGTCCTTCTCTTCCTTACTATTGCCGTCTTTAATTTTAATGATTTTTTGAACACCCAATGCGGGTCTTAGACATTTTAAGCCTCTGTTGTTTTCAATGACTCGCTCTATTATGTTCTCGTTCCATTTTTGTAAGTCGCGTTTTAGTTCTTTTCTAATTGTTTTATTAAGTTCTATGTATTCTTGAGTATGGCGTTTGTTTTGCGTTAGTAGTTGTCGTCTTTCCGTCATTAGTTGTTTAGTTTCGTTGCTTATTTTGTCTTCTTTAGTACTTGTTTTCTTTGCGACCTGTAGTCCGGCTTCGAGAAGGTTCTTATTGATGTTTTTGTTAATTTCGTCAATTCCATCTTGATTATGTGAAGGATCATATTTGAACTTATCCGCTAAGACCTCTCGGAATTGCTCTTCATTTGTTTTTACTTTAAAGGCATCTATTCGCGTTGTTTTTTTTTAAATAATCTTTTCCTCTCTTCTTTCATGTTAATATTTATTTTTGCTCTAACTATACGATGGTCACTACCCGTTGTTACGTTGTTTATTGTTGTTACGTCTTCGAATATTCTTTTGTTGTTTGAGAGAAAATAGTCTATTTCATTTTTGGTGGTTCCGCTAGGTGCAACCCATGTCCACTTTCTGTTAGGTTTCTTTTTGTAGAAGGTATTCATAATATACATGTTTTCTTGTTCCAGAAATTCCATAAGTTTTTCTCCCCTTGTGTTTCTTGTGCCGAATCCAAAATTTCCAATCTTGCTTTCAGAGTCTTCAATCTTACTTCCAATTTTGGCGTTAAAATCTCCCATTATTATTATTTTGGATTCTCTATTGGTGTCTATAGCTTTTTTAAGATCTTCGTAAAAAGTATTTATTTCTTCATCAGTTGCCTTTTCAGTTGGAGCATAAACTTGCACAATCTTTAATTTGGTTTTTGGATTTAGTTTTAAAATCATGTATGTAACCCTGTCTGAGATGCTGTCAATTATTTGAATTTGTGATTTTCTCTTCTTGTTGATTAAGAAACCTACTCCACCGTATGTATAGTCTTCATTGCCTTTATAATAGAGCCTGTTGCCTGAATGTAAGTCCACATACCCTTCACCTCTTCTTTTAACTTCTGATAGTCCCATTATATCCCAATTCATATTCCCTAATTCCTCTTCTAGTTCGTAGAGTTTTTCGTCTTTTGCCATGGAACGGATGTTGTAAGTTGCTATATGGAGTTGTTTGTTGTTCTTCTTTTTCAATGTCGACTTGCCTCCCCCAGAATCCTCGAGGCAGACCGTTATTTCGGTGTGGGACTGTGGAATAAACTTCCTACCCAC
The DNA here is from genome assembly GCF_917563875.1 of Diabrotica virgifera virgifera. Taxonomy (NCBI): domain Eukaryota; kingdom Metazoa; phylum Arthropoda; class Insecta; order Coleoptera; family Chrysomelidae; genus Diabrotica; species Diabrotica virgifera. Next base: position 8,696,378 of record NC_065445.1, read on the forward strand.
CTGGGGTATCTTCCGTATATCTGTTGAAACCGACATTTTTGATTTGTGGAGGTTTTGGCCATAACCCACCACGCTGGCCAGACGGGTTGGTGGGTGGGAGGGGATATTAGGGAAGGAATTTGGGGTTTGGATAGGATAATACGGAGGTTGGGGCCTGGTTACCTCTAAATAGGAAATGGAGGAAAAAACCAGGAGCTCGCGTGGGCAGGGGCGCTAAATCCCTGAAGTAAGTCTGCTCTCTATCGGGATCATAGAGGGGTAACTACCCGCTACCACGCGGTAGCGGGTAGTATCTCGATAAGGAGGAATATTTTGTATAAGTATTTTGGGTTAAATCTTCGTATTTTGTGATAAGGTTTCTCCAGTTATACACTCTGTATATCATATATTAAAATTAGATTAGAGGGGTCAGTAAAAATTAGAGATATCAGCAAAAATTAGAGATGCCAGGAAAAATTAGAGGCAATAAGGAAAAATTGGATGGAATCAGAAAAAATTGGAGGGAACCAGAAAAAATTGAGGGAATCAGAAGAAGTTGGAGGCTGTCAGATAAAATTGGAGAGTGCTAGAAAAATTGAGCGAGTCTGAATAAAAAGGAAGCAGTCAGAATAAATTGGTGGGAGATACCATAAAATATGAGGATGTCAGAAAAAATCGAGTGCAGTGACTGTAGAGGGCAATTGATTGTATCCCTCGTCCGATGACGATGGGCAAAATACTAGTACATAATATTATATTAGCCATAAGACTAAAAGACTACAAAACTGTATAAACAAAATAAAAAAAAATGTGACAACCGGTAAATCTGAATCCATTCGGCCAGTGAATAACCTTTTCAATGAGTTATTCTAACAGGATTTCCATTACCAATTCAAATCTCTCAAAAGCTCTCCTCCCGCCAACACCAATAAAGGAAAAGAAGAAGAAGATGCGTATGAATATATAAAATTTGAATAAACGAAAGATCGACATAATCTGCTAGACCGATCTCTTTCAGCGCGTGTCTATTGTTTTTTTAAAGAGTGCATTCGTTTTCAACGTTTACTGTTTGAATTAATTAAGAATTATAATCTCTTTGAATTGATCTCCCTGCCATCGTGTTCTTTAAGATTAATTCTTCGTGGACAGTGAATCATTGAATATGCTTAATACGATTTATATTTAAATTGTTCATAAAACATTTATGAACTTATAACGGGTGACATACTTTACATCACTCCAACAATCATTCAGAGGAGTATTATACATATATAGGTTTTTAACATCTTATAATAGAAGTAATGCAACGCAAATAATATTAGTAGTCCATTGAAATGTTACATTTAGTGTGCATTTCTTAGAGGAGTCAATTTTATTTTTTTAATGTGTAGGAGGGTTCAGTAGAAGCTTAAGTTCAAGTTTTTGGGGTTGAGGCCCTTGTCCCCCGGCCGCCATCTTGGAAAAAGGGGTGCAAAGGGCTTTCGCGCTGTATCTCGTAAACTAGCTACCCTACAGAAAATTTAATTTTACATAAAATGAAGCAAATTAAATTTTCTACAATTTTATATCTATTACTTTTTATCGTAAAGTGACCAACAAAAAAGTTATAAACAAAAATAAGAGAAAATTTTGTAAGAAATTTCTTTTGGAGGTTATAACTTTTTTTACGTTCATTTCACAATAAAATAACACCATAGCGATTTTGCAGAGGATTTGCAATAAACAATTTTCACTAGAAAGTTGTTTAATTTTATTTATTATCTAGGTTTTACAGCGCTCCAAACTTGATCAGATTCTCGAATTCTCGTAGAAAAATAATGCTTTTCTATCTATATTATTAGACGAGTGGCATTAACCGTTATGCCAACCACGAAAATCAAATTTAAGGTGAATGATCAATTTTGGTCTATTTTTATGTTTTCGAGGTCGCTGAATCCGAATATGAAGTTTATTTTTATCTAGAGTTGGTAGAACATGTTAAAAAAATAAATTTTATACAAAAATGCTAAAAATCAATTTTGATGATTTTTCAAATTTACCTCGCTGTATTTTTGGTCGCTGTAAATATTTCCTTTTAAAAATTTTATTGTGTCATTTTTGAAGTATGTAGATAACAATGAAATTTGTCCAAAATGTTTAAACACATTAAAAGAGGAGTTGTTAATTTATTAACATTTTGTCATCATATTTCGTTAGTTTCATGTTTACTTAAAAAAGTTAAGTGACAAACTTTTTAGTTTATAATTTTAACCAACACAACAATAAAATATAGTTCATGAAGAAGTTTTTTGGAAAATTTTAAGTCAAAATACATAATAGGAAAAAAGTTATGTTACTTCATATACAAGCGGCACACCCCAAAAAACGCTTATATCTCGAGATCTTGACCACGGTGTGGTGAATGGCTAATTTTTATCATACTTTATGATTTTGATATCAAAAATCGTTTTTTTGCTCTGCTTAAGAATTCTGCATTTTGCGGTTGCGTCATTCTTCTTATGAAGCGGCGAATTTGTCCTCAAACAACTTCTTGGGCCTTTTCTATATATGCTTAGAGTTATAAGTTTTACAGTGAAAAGGAAGGTCAAAAACAGATTAATAATAGCATAGGAAGGTTAAAGTCATAATAAATTGTATGAATAAAAAATATATATAGATAGAAAAGTAAGCCTAACTTTTGTTTTTATTGTATCCCTATGAGCATTCGAGAATCTGGTCAAGTTTGGAGCGCTGTAAAACCTATATAAATAAATAGAATTAAACAACTTTATAGTGGAAATTGTTCGCTGAAAAACCCTCTACAAAATTGCTATAATGTTATTTAATTTTAAAATGAACTGAAAAAAAGTTATAACATCCAAAAGGAAACTTGTTAAAAAAAATTTACATATTTTTGGTTATATCTTTTTTGTTGGTCACTTGACGATAAAAAGTAATAAAAACAAATTTGTGGAAAATTTAATTTGCTACATTTTATGTTGAATTAGATTTTACGTAGGGTTGGTAGTTTACGAGATATAGCGCAAAACCCCTTTGCACCCCATTTCCAAGATGGCGACCGGGGGACAAGGATGGCGACCCCAAAAACTTGAACTTAAGCTTCTACTGATCCCCCCTACACATTAAAGAAATAAAATTGACTCCTCTAAGAAATGCAAGGTACGGCCTAAAAAATGTAACATTTTAATGGACTGTTTTGTTGTTCTGAAGCTATTTTCTTGTGGCATTTTTACAATTTTAACTATTTAGAATGGGAAAGCCACAATATTATTAAAAAACGATTTTTTTTTTCATTTCAGTGGAGAGATTCAAGTATAGTCCTGAAAGAAACAGATAGTAAAAAGAGAAAAATCAAAGAAGCGGCTCTAATTATGCTAAACGAAACCAATTGTGTCGCAAATTCCTCGGTGGAATGCAGTAGGATGTGGATACCCATACTGAAAGAGGAAGTCAATAGAAAGAAAATACCACAATTAGTAAGTCAATAGTCGAGTTAGTACATATTTTATATTTTAGTATTACTTATATACCCATGTATTATTGATATTATTTATAATTTAAACAAAATTATAGTAAAGTCAGAATTTGGTATTAATTTTGAGAGTAAATTAAATGTAAGACCAAATACTTACGATGTCGGGATAGTATCACGAGGTTTTTCCTGGTTTTCCCTCGTGATTTACTATGAGATCTCTAACGCGAGAATTTTAATGTCACCGTTGCATGTGGTTGTCTTTTTAAAGACAGATCACATGCTATGATTTTTTTGTGACGGATATTCTTGAGTTGGGGTTGATTTCATGTAATCGAATGAACTATCTTTCAGTAAAGTCGTCCCAGGAACGCAACTCATAAATATTGGCAATATCATTTTAAAGTCTTCTACTTTAAAATGTATCATATGTATCTGAATTGCCGATATAAATGAGTCAAATTAAATAAATTATTAGAAGAATTTTTTTACTAAGCAACAACATTTTTGTTTATATTAATAGTATTTTGTATTTTGACAACGGCACCCGATTTGGGCGTCGAAACGTTAATAAAAATCGTTTTTTAATAATATTGTGGTTTATTTCCCATTCTAAATAGTTAAAATTTTAATGGACTATAGTATAGAAATAAGTACAGAATAGAAACCAAGCTTTTGCATCACCGAATGTTTAAATTGGAAGTTTATATCTGATTCTCACCTGATTACAAAACTTGTAGGGTAAGGAAAAGTATGTTGGTGATAAAAATGAAAAATACTAATAATAAGGAATTTGACAACTTAGCAAGAAATAAGTTTTGCTTTGAAGTAAATGTTTAGAAGAATTAATTTAACAAAAAATGAATAATAATGATAGTACCTAAATGTCAAATTAACATACAAACTTATGTTAGGTTAGTTGGTGACACGGTAAGGTATATTGGTGATAGTGGTTAGAAAATTTGGTGAAACAACTGCAATTTAGGGAATTTAACTTACCTTGGCTAAATCACGAATTCAATAAAGCTTTTTTTATTGATAATTAGTTTATTGAATGGTTTTATAAAGTTTTATAAAGAAAACAGCAATTATTCCAATAAATATGTAATCGTCTCTCGCATTCAATAAGAAATGACTCCATTGTCGACTGTCGCACAACGCAACGGTCAAAACAGTCTGTTTACTAAAAGCGGGTGCGCGCATAGCGAAATCGTAATATATTCTTGTCCTGATTACACTCGTAACAACTTACTAGCGCTGTGTCATGAATGTGCTTGCATAGGGAACTGTGTGGTAATCTGATTAAAAATTATCAGTAGTAATTGCACAAGAGCTCTAAAATTCTATACAGTAGACCTCCCTTTAACCGACCTCCCTTTAACCGACCGTCGGCTTAACCGACCGACCCTACTCCTTTTTGAATGATGCTATTTTTAGGTTAGAGGTCATACAAGTTTCATAATTTGTCTTGTGAGTGATATTGTTAATTACATATGTATATACACATCGACGTTCGTTTCACTTTATGTTTTGACTTAATTTGTTTGAAAATGAATCGTGAATAAAACTGTTAAAAACCAACATTTTATTGTAATTTATTTATGTAAGTACAAATTAGTACAATTAAACACACAGTTGTTATAAATATTTTACGGTTGAAAGTCATCACTTTTATAATTTTTAAAACATTAATGTCACTGAATGTATTTTTTCATAGCAACGAAGAGCATCTGACGTAATATACTTGACGACGGGAAATTATCAAAAATTATCGATTTAATTTAGATTTCTGTAGCTTTCTATTGGTCAGAATCTCCTATGAATGAAATAATCACCAAATTACTTATATAACCAATATACCTTTCCTTGACTTGACTTACTATTCTCCTTAATTTATCCCTGTCTGTTGCCCTTTGTTCCCTACCATTAATTTCCTCTTTACTGAGATCTTCCTGTGCACTACCAAATCTTTGTCTGGGTCGTCATTTCCTTCTTTTCGTGATTGGGCCCCGTCTTAGCATCATCTTTGGCATCCTCTTGGATGGGGATCACCCAAAAATGGGTCTGACCAAGGATAAAGTGAAAAAATAATACGGAGGAATATTTAAAGGTTAATCATTATTTAAAGGTTATACACAAAAGCGAATGACACATTATTAAATTTTTTTATACGACGAACTGCACTGTTTTATTGGTGAGTCTTTATTTGGGTCATCTCAGCTATTAATCAGGTGTATGTTGCATCTCCACTCTCCCATAGTCAGGTCTACCCATGTTACTCGTGATAGATGGTACCATTACCGGGTAGTACTGAGTCTTCCTTTATACCGACACTATCTTCCCTCCTTTTCTGCCATATTCGCCTCCGGTACGTCATCATTCTTCTCACTATCTGATGCTTCGAAAACTATTAGCTGATTATTTTCCACTGGATGTATACAAATTACTGCCTTCTGATGCTGCTACGCGGGTACGACCACGGTGTGAGCTTTTAAGGTACTACCGTGACGATTTGCTGATTTCACTGGCGTACCAGAAAGGGACTAATTACACCTTTTAACATTTCCTTAAAACGTTTCTTTTATGTTAAAGATACGGAAAACGCATAATAGAAAGGTAAAACCAATGCAAACAACAATTTATTATTAAAAAATCCACGAGGAAAAAATTCCCTGTAGTTGGCTGTACCATTTATTACAAAAAACCATAAAATCCTTTATAAAAGGTATATTTGTTAAAATCCCTATACAGGGCTACATCATAAAACAGAACTAGTTTTCAATCGGTTGACCGATCATCATCAGTGTTTTCCTAAAATGTGTATAACCTGATAAAATAATGCAAAGTATTTAAAATTTTGACTACGATTTTAAAAGTTATAGGTTATACTCAGTCAGAATCTCACATGCTAACCACCTTAGTAAAAAATATTTGGGTAAAAACCCTTTACAAATAATTGAGTCAAACCCTATCAATAAACAAGTCAAATTCGAGCTCAATGGTAGCTAGAGTAGCAAACATTGGATATTTTAAACATCCATGTGTAAAGTGACATCATTTTTCTATGTTCCTATGCCGGATTATTTGTAAAGGGTTTTTACCCAAATATTTTTTACTTTGGTGGTTAGCATGTGGGATTCTGAGTGAACATACCCTATAACTTTTATAATCGTAGTCAAAATTTTATATACTTTGCATCATTTTATCAGGTTATACACATTTTAGGCAAACACTAATGATGATCGGTCAATTTTCGGATTGTTCTTTGATGTAGCCCTGTATAGTGATTTTAACAAATATACCTTTTATAAAGGATTTTATGGTTATACAATACGGTTACAATATGGTTATATATAAGTTATACTTCTTTAGGCGCGATAGGGAGTGATTTTTTATTATTCTGCGCGCATGCGCACAGAGACACATTGTTGTTCGTTACTAAATTTTTTAAGTTATATGTATCAGTCCAAAAAAGGTGTGGAAAAAATATATTAGTGTTTTTAGTAAATATATTTATTATAATTTTTGTGTCTTTGGATTTGTTTTCCTCGGGAGTAAGGTAATACGTATTATTAAAACATTTTTATTTAATACTTCACTTCGTCAATTTGTTACCGCGGTTTGTCATAATGTCCGAGAAACCTTCAAAACAATGCCTTCGTAGCCTCGTTGTTACAGCATTCGACTACGAATCGAGAGGTCCCGGGTTCAAATGCGGACAATTGCTGTCTTTTTTTTTAATTTTTGGATTTTTGAAAAGTGGTAGGTAACTATTAAAGTCAGTGTAATATTAATTAAAATAAAAATAAACTCTTAAAAATATTTTATTTCGCTGAAATCATATAATAGAAGTATAATTTCTTACGTGCGTACAAGGTACACACACATTCTTTTTTAAATTTATTATTAATTTCCTCATGCTACACAAAAGTGGATGAAATAGTTGTAGTTCTTCTTCGACCTTCTTTAGAAGGTTATACCTCTCTGGATCTCTCATTCTTCTTCTTCTTTTGGCATCGTAACCCTGAATGGGTCTTTGTCTGTCTGGCTATGTCCTTCCATTCAGATCTCCCTTGTGCCCTTCTCCACTATTGTCTTATATTTATGGTTTCAGGTCATCTTCCACGTCATCCAACCATCTGGTCCTGGGCCTTCCTTTTTTTTTCTTCCTACCGGCTTCCACTGTAATATCTTCTTTGTCGTTTTAGTATCTTCTTGTCGCTGAACATGTCCCAGCCATGACAGTCTTTGACTTTTCACAAATCTTACAATATCATACCCTTCATTCAGTTCATTAACCTCGTCGTTTCTCCTGATTCTCCATGTGCCTTCTTCCTCTTGTACCGGGCCATATACTTTTCTCAGTATCTTTCTCTCGAATGTCTTGAGTTGGGCTTCATCTTTTTTCCTCATTACTTAGGTTTCACAACCATAGGTTACTACGGGCCTAATCAATGTTCTGGAAATAGAAATCATTTTGGTTCTTTTGTCTAATAATTTCGATGTCATCAAACCTTTATTAGCCAAGTATGTACGATTTCCACTGGAAATACGTGCATTAATCTCGCTACCTACGGAATTCTTCTGATTGATTTCTGTGCTCAGATATGTGAAGGCATCCATTTAACAGTATAGTTGCCTATTGCTATATTATTTTCATTCTAAGGTGTTCTTTTGATGGTCATTTACTTAGTTTTTATTTCTTTTATTTTAAGCCCTCTTTTTTGTGCTTCAGGATCAATTTCCTTGGACGTTTCCATTAGTCGTGTCTTGCTTCTACTGGGATGTCTCATTATATGGCTAAAATGTAATTTTCGAATTTTTTTTGTTTTTGGTATTTTGCTCATTTTCATTCGGTGTAAAACTATCTCATTTCTTATTTGATCAACACAACTTATTCGCAATATTACTCGATGGATCCACATCTCAAAGGACTTCAATTTTTTCATTCGTGTATATGTAAGGATTCAGCTCTCCATGCCATTCAGCAATGTGGAGAATACGTATTAGCAGCGTGTTAATCTGATTTTAAGATTTAATGCAATATTTCTATTAATGAGAGTTTTATTTAGTTTATAAAAGGCGGCTCTGGCTTTTTTAATGCTTATTCTTATTTATTTGTTTATATTCCAATTTACCCCAGTCAATGGGAGCAAGAATAGAATATTACCTCCGAATTCTATCCTACTCAGGGCCGGCTATAACGGGCCTGCAAGGGATGCACTGCAGGCGGGCGCCCCTGTTTGGGGGGCGCCAGAATGAGCTTTTTTTCTGCTGGTGTTATGCAAAATACTAAAATAGAAAAATTCATTTTTTTTAATGTGGTTTAAATTCTTCATAATACCATAATCAGTGTTTGTTAGTTTTGCATATCACACATTATGTAAAATATACAAAAATATGCAATGCCGCATAGAATTCTTACCATGTAGTAATATAATTTATTGGTCAAAGATATTCAACCAAACAACTTTGCTCTAAATGAGAATGCTTTGTTTATTTTCTTCAAATTTCTTGCAAGTTGTTAAGTTTTGTATCAGCAGTTATGAGAAGAAATGAATGATTTCTAGTAAAATAAACACGATAGTGATACTGTTTTCTTGCCGCCTGTGTAATTTAAGTATTATGTACTTATTAATAGGTATCGAGTATTAATCGCATAAAAACATGTATGTATACACCGTTCTTAGGCGTCAACGCCCTTCGGTAAGGATCTATGGAGGAGTATCACCAAGCCGGAAGCCCTTATCCCTTCCCGTACCGCTCCTCCATAGGCCGATCAGACGCCAGTTTATTCCAGACCAAGCCGTAGACTCTATTGAGTTTTATACTACGGCGTTGGCCTTTTATAAATTTCATGACCTAGCTGAGGCTCGAACCAGCGATCGCAAATCGCAAATCCACTAAACTTGTCGATCGACTGAGCCCCAGCTAACTGGACCGTCAAGACCGACGGTATAAAAACATAATATATTTAAAATAAACATTTTACCTAAAGCTTAATTTAGAGATTTTTAGATTTAGATTTAGTATTATTTCATGTGATTATACCTATACTAATACAGAATAGTTTGTCAGTTGTACTCTGCAGTTAAAGAATCTAGTGTTGCATTCAAATAATATAAAATTATATTTGTTAAGTACTCAGTACTGTTATTAAATTACAATTTCACATTACTGCAGAAACATAATCTTGAGGTTTTAAAGTTATTATTTTTATTTAATTAAATAAAAATGGATTCAAACAAAAATTATCTGGGGCACGAACCGAAGAAGAAAAGCCGAAAAAGAAGAAATAACAAAAACAATCTTAGTTCTCTTAGCCAATTTCTTAAAAAAATTAAAATGAAGTTATTAACATACCGGGCGACCACAGATTAATCCGAGCAAGGATACAATTAAATGTCAACTTGGAAAGAACAAAGATGATCTTCAAAACACGAAAGAAGAAATGGATTCCCCCAGAAAACAACGACCTCTATGAAGATATACTAACCAGACGTATACAAGACTTAGAAAACGAAATAGAAGACATCGACCTAGCAAATAATCTCATAACGGAGGCACTTAAAGAAACCGAAAGGGAGTGCTGCCCGACGGTCGTGACCCATAAAGAAAAATTAAGCCAAAATACCAAAGAGTTAATAAGTAAAAGAAGACAACTGACGGAAAAATACGACTCCAACTACACAACACTGAAGAAATTAAATAAAGATATCCACCGGTCAATCCGAAAAGACATAAGAGAAAACAATACAAGAGAAATAACTCAAATAATTCAAGAAAACAAAAGTTTAAAAGTTTTGCGGCGAAATACGAATAACATTGGCAACAAAAATATGTACAGAATAAGAAATAAAGACAACAGCATTGCTACGGATAGAGCCGAAATCCTTAAGGTTGTCGAATCGTTTTATCGCGAAATGTATGAGAGCACCAACGCAAGGCAAGATCAGCTCCTGTCCAAAATCACAAACCAGGGATCAGAATTAATGCCAGAAGTAACACCATACGAAGTTAAAAAGACACTTTCAGAAATGAAAAATAATAAATCCCCTGGCGATGACGGAGTAGTGATCGAGGCAATCAAACAAGGTGGAAATAAAATTATCCAGGTTTTGGCCAAACTTTTCACCGAATGCATTTACCAAGGAAAAACGCCTTCTCAATGGAACAATGCAGTCATTGTTTTATTGCACAAGAAAGGTGACATAACAGATCTAAAAAACTACCGTCCTATCAGTCTGCTATCACACATATATAAACTTTTCACAAAAATTATCAAAAAGAGACTGGAGGCTAAGTTAGACTTCTATCAGCCTAGAGAACAAGCTGGCTTCAGATCCGGATACAGCACTAACGACCACTTACTGGTAATAAAAAACTTGATCGAGAAGTCTGCGGAATACAACAAACCATTGGCACTGATATTCGTGGACTACGAGAAAGCGTTCGATACCATAAACCAGCAGAAAATGTTAAAAGCATTGACAGAATGCCGAATAGATTATCGCTATACTAACATGATAAAATATATCTACCACAACGCAACGTCTAGCGTAAGACTATCTGATCAACAAACAAATAAATTCTGTATACAGCGAGGAGTACGGCAAGGAGACACCATCTCACCAAAGCTGTTCACAACCCTTTTAGAACACAGTTTTAAGAAGGCAGATCTGAACGAATATGGTATCAACATAAATGGAGAGAAGCTCAGTCATTTGAGATTCGCAGATGACATCGTCCTTATAGCCGATCGTATGGATGATGCAATAATAATGTTGAATAAGTTATATCACGCTTCCTTAGAGGTCGGACTAAAGATTAACATCAATAAGACGCAAATAATGACTAATCTGGTGCTAAATCGTAATATTGTTCTTGATGGAATGAATATTGAGCAGACTGCATCTTATAAGTACTTGGGACATGAAATTCGATTGGGAAGAGATAACCAGACGTGCGAGCTCCCACGTCGCATAGGATTAGCCTGGACAGCGTTTGGTAAACTGAGCTATGTATTTAAATCGGACTTACCCATATGCCTGAAAAGGAAAATCTTTGACCAGTGTGTATTGCCTGTACTCACTTATGGAGCGGAAACATTAACACTCACAAAAAAGGTAGTGAACAAGATTCGCATAACTCAAAGGGCTATGGAGCGCCAGATGTTGGGTGTCTCCCTGAGGGACCGAATCCCAAACGAAGAAATACGTCGTAGAACAAAAACATCGGACGCCGTCGAAAGAATCGCGTCGCTCAAGTGGAATTGGGCAGGACACGTCGCCAGATTGTCAGACAACCGATGGACAAAACGTATTGTCGAGTGGAGGCCACGAGAAGAAGCACTACGGAGCAGAGGACGACCACCAACCAGATGGGCTGACGATCTGAAACGTATTGTCGGCAACTGGATGCAAGCCGCACAAAACAGAGAAAGATGGAAAGAGCTGAGGGAGACCTATGTCCAGCAGTGGACGCGTACGGGTTGATGATGATGAACATACCGGGGACATTTGCGGATAGGGGAACACCTACTAAGTCGATGCCTCGCTGCCTGGAACACACATTTTTAGGACACAAGTCCAAAATCAAGTCATTAATATGGAGAAAAGCTCTTCTAGCTACCCCTAAAATCAGGTGGTTTAACCACATAAAGTAATACAGAGGATGCCCCATTACACAGGGCATCCAAGGAAATGTTCAGTACAAAGCCTCCTCATTCGTTATGTACTGCGATGGGGTGGGGTGGTGTTATAGTTTGGGGATCAGATAGATACCACTCCAGGTTATGGGCGGTCAGATAGGTAGGTCAGTGACCGGTTTGATCTTCGGAAATGTGGGTCTCACTGTTTCATTAAAACACACATAATGTCCCCAAGGCTGGGATTGTACGAGTATCTGCACGGGCGCCCATGCAGGCACGCTGTCAGGGAGGCCGTGCCACCCCCTAGCTTTTCAGGTGCTTTAAACTATATAATATTGTCATCCAAAATATACAAAATGTAATGTGCAACATCTTCACGTCTGGCCCCACCATAAAAAATTTTATATGGGCGCACATAAAAATGTATTTGTGGGGGGGGGGCGCCTGTGCTAGTTTTGCAGGCGGGCGCCTTATATCCTAGCGCCGCCACTGATCCTACTCCATGGATATTAATGACATTTTGGGAATACATAGCATCTACTGATCTCTTAGTTCAAAGTCTACCCTATGCCGATGTACGCTTTTTTCTTGGGGGTGGTTCCCACCCCTTCTCGGGGGGTGGAAAATTTTTGGTTAAAATACCCACGGAAGTGGCTAGATACCCTAATTCTAAGCAAAAACTGTTGTAAATATTTTTTTGAAAACTCAATACTTTTTGAGTTATTCGTAGTTGAAAATTGACCATTTTCATTGAAACATAATATCTTTTCGAACGGTTTTTTGCGAATACCTTAAAAACTATGCATCTAACTAAAAAAACTATATAAAACATTTTTGTAGCTTATAAAAGACAAAGAGATTTGTTCTTTGGGATCGTTCAAATATTACGTAACGCAGATAGGGGGGTCAACAATCTTCAAAAATTGCGTTACGCAATAGTTAAACTCCCATAAGAGTGCGTTACGTAGAGGGGGTTTAAAAATCTTCAAAAATCGCGTTACGTAATACTTGAACGCTCCCTTTTATAAATATTCTAGTTATAATACAAAAAGAGATATGGTAGGTGAAAAGAGTTGTTGTTTTGGTGCATACTCAAATATTTGAATTCAACTTAATATAACAGAGAAACGGTCGATTTTTGTGTACAATGCCACCAATACCTTGTGTAGTGCTTGAAAAGATTTTTAAAACCAGCAATATTAAATGTCAAATACATTCAAACTAAGCGAAATATGCTGCAAAAAAATTGATGACTAATGTATTTTAAGAAAAAATGAAAAGTATATTTAACCCCTCATCTACCAGAATTCAAATGCATCGTTTTCCTTCTACAATTCCTTTTATTATAGTGTTATTTCTAGGTTCAAAAAGTTGGACAGGTTTAAAATGAATGGTTTAAAAAAAACAAGATCAAATTATAGAGCGCATTTTTAAATTTCCTTCCTTTTTTCCATGGAACTTGAAAATGGTAAGAGAAACAGTAACAGTACAGTACAGTAAACAGTACAGTAATGAAAATTACAAACAAAATTTTAATCTAAAAAAACCCTACATTTTTGTGTGGTATCATTTTTTGGTATCTCTAATCATTTTGAGTTACATGGAGAAAAAGAAGATTTTTAAGAAAATTTAAAAATACGCTCTATAATTTCATCTTATTTTATTTTTCAAAAACCATTCATTTAAAACGCGTCTAACTTTTTGAACATAAAAATGACACTATAATAAAAAGTATTGTAGAAGAAAAACGATGCATTTAGATTCTGATGGATGAGGGGTTAAATATATACTTCTCATTTTTTCTTAAAATACATTAGTCATCAAATTTTTTGGATCATATCTCGCTTAGTTTGGATGTAATAGACATTTAATATTGCTCATTTTAAAGGCCTTTTCAAGCACTACAAAAGGTATTGGTAGCATTATGCACCTAAAATCGTCCGTTTTCCTGTTATTTCTTTGTTTTTTGTGAACAACAGTTCTCTGTCCCTTCCCATTCTGCGCTACACCATTTCGTTCGTAATATTTTCAAAATTCTCTTAAACAGCCACATCTCAAAAGCTCCCAGCTTTCTCATTAAGTCAAGATTAACAGTCCAAGCTTGGCACCTTAAAGAAGAATATAGTGAATATAACGTTTTACCATCCGATATTGGATTTGCAGATTGAGTTTTTGGTTACTCAGAAATTTCCTCGTCTTCAAAGAGGTTTGTTTTGATTGTTCCATTCTTGATCGAATTTCTGATTTCTAAAACACTTAACATACTAGTAAACTACTTATATATGAGTACCTAACTACCTAACATATTATTGTGTTTTAAATTTTATCAATCAAAAGCAAAATGAAAATTAAATTAATTTTTTTTTTAATAACGCGGGCACATAAATTTGATACACCCTGTATATTGAGCTGTAAATATTTATTAGAATTTAGTTTGGATGTAAGTGGATTTCTCTTTTAATGAGCTTTCCGATGAACCATTAAAGACTTTTGTGAATAATTAAAGTGAAAAGGACGATGTATTTAGGTTTAAAATGGAGAAAGTTGTTTACTACGAAAACTATAGAATCCACAGCTAGATGTAATTATCATTTTCGAGAAAAGCGGTTTTAAAAAAGAAAGTTTGGAATTTTAATATTTGTTTCAACCCGAGTAAATGTTGTAGAGTTTCCCCGAAAGTAATTAAGGATGATCGGAATAATTTTGAAAACGACTGTTTGTTTGTCGAATGGAAAAGTCGATGTTTCTGATTCTTGGCAAGTTGGAAGGGGAAAGGTAGTTTGAATGATTGAGAGAGTTTGAAAAAGGGGTCATTATGTTTTTGGCATCGCTGAAGAGCAGTTCGACGTTTTCGTGGATAGATAGTTAGCAAATACCAGTGGCTGTTTGATAGTGGAGAATAGTGTTGAAAAGTGGAACGAGAGACAGATCAAATTGAGACGAAATACCTCTTTGATTCTGTATTATTGTGAGAAGGAGAGCAGAGAATTTTTGGAGTTTTGTTTGAATCGAGTACGTGTCAAAAGAGGCCCGGCTTGTTGGAGAATTGGTGCTGGTATGCTGATAGTTTTGAAGCTGGAGAACGGAGAGGGCTTTGATGAGTAGCCTTTAACATATTCAACGAGGGAGAGCTGTTCTGGGTCACGAGAAGACATCAGAGTGAGTGAAGCAAAAGGTCAGTCAACTTATGTGAAAGATATTTTTATGTTCGGAAACTAAAATTTTGAGTAAAAGGCATATGAATTAAAATTTCAATATTTCTAAAAGTAAATAGGAAGTATAGCTAATCTTGCGAATACATAAATTTGTTTTGTTTAGTTTGTTTTACCAAAGTCATCGGGAACAAAACCGATAAATTGTTTTTTTTTTAACTATAATAAATTTAAGTGGTAAAGATTTCATTCGGACATCTGTGTCCACAGGTTTTAGATTTGATAGATTTTAGAGTATTGATTTTGACAAATAAAAGACAATTCTGTATGTTTATTTTAATATTTTGCTTTATTTCTTTTCCCTATTTTATCCCGATTAGGATCAACTAAGAGATACTGAACCCACGAGAGAAGATAAGTATAACGTGAGATAATTTGGATTTTTTTTTATAGTATAAAAAGGCACCCTGAGATTTTTTATTCATTTTTTATGTATGATTTGCGACAATTAAATAATTAATCAAATAAATAATAATTAATATAAAATTAATAAAAAGCAGATCATAACAATATATTTAACGCACATAGTAATATTAACCGACAAAGCAGAACACTTTTCTTCGTCTTCTTTGTACGCCATTGATCAAAACTGCCACCGTGTTGTACGCTTATTATTACTGATACAGATGCACATGGCCGATTTGCAACCTGATCTCATTTAAAAGGACAAAACAACATCGTGTATGCACATTCGACTCCGAATATATAAATAAAAAGGAAGCGATGCGATGCAAGAAGACGTGAATCTTGGCAAAAAGGCATTTGAACTTGGCTGATATAACGAAATGCTAAAAGAAACTAGGAAAATGAACCGTGTTGAATTTGGAATTGTTTGGCCGATTAAGATTTTTAGCTATATTAAACAATATACATAATACAGAGTTTAACAAACAATTTACATGATAATATATTTTCATAATAAAAATGCAGGCCCCCTCCTGTTATAGGTAACTCTTTTTACATAACATCTGATCTAATCTTGTGGTTCCATGTTCGTTATTTCAAATTTCGTTTTAATTTTCGTTGTCATTTCAAATTTCGATTACTGTGAGAATCTTCCAGCAACACACATTATTTAGGGAGGTGGTAGAATAATAGTTTATATTTTAAATAATGCCCCATTTTAATTCCAAACAGAATCTTCCCTTGGGGTAAGAATCTTCTTGTATTCAATACATTTTAACAATAGTTTTTATAATCATTTTTTCATATCTAACCTCTATTTCGAAAAGCACATGTTCAATTTTAAATATTTTATTTCGCCTATTAAGATACACGCAGTAAATCATAAATAATTTAACTAGTAATCATTACTATTAAGGCTATGGGTACATAATTCGCCAATATTTTACGTGTATCCCTACTTTTTCTGTCTTTACACGGCAAATTACGTGTAGTAAAATTCACACTGGTATGGATATGTAAACATTATTAGAATGTCATTAATGTCATCATTAATTTAAAGAGATGGCTTTTGAATGTTCTTGGATAACTGTTATTTTTATAATTGCAAATTATTAATTCAGTTAATAAATGTGATAATTTTTTTCACTAACTATGTATTCAGTGATTGTAATAATTTATTTGTTCAGCAAAAACTAATACTCAATCGAGAAAATAGGAAAAGTGTTAAAGTGAATTTTTAATAATATATTGTTATGGAACGCTTGAACATCTTTAACAACAAAATACTTGGATCATAGAATATATTATCCTGATGTATTCTCTGCTTGGATCTTTCACAAATAATACACAATAAATAACTTTTTATTAAGTTCACGTCTTAAATCAATTATTTATCAAATACACATCAATAATATTTAATCAATACCTCAAAATATTCCTGATGCAATGTCAAATATTTAAAATTGTCACTGATTGTCAGTGTCTGACTGACAATATATGCTGACAATATTATATTCGGGAGTGCGTTGTAAGACAAAGATAGATTTGGAAAATATTACCACGGCATTGTGTTCATTTTTTTCGAATTCTAAAAAAACCAATAAATATTTTTGAAAAATTTAAACGCAGAATGAAAGAATAAATTATTACCGAGGGCCGAAAGTCCCTTAGAATAAATAAAAAGTTTATTTTTAATGAGATATTTGAAATTAAAAATCACACCAAATTTTCTCTTAGTTTTTCACCCCTGTAACTTATTAAAATAAACATTATAGAAGTTCTCAGGGACTTTCGGCCCTCGCTAATAACGTAATCTTCCATTCTGCGTTTAAATTTTTCAAAAATACTTATTAGTTTTCTCAGGATTCGAAAAAAATGAATCCCCATTTGAATAGCATTGCAGCCGAAAATACGTACCGATCCTCTTAATTTTGTGTGTGTGTGTGTGTGTTTAGATTTATGA
This sequence comes from Diabrotica virgifera virgifera, assembly GCF_917563875.1. Taxonomy (NCBI): domain Eukaryota; kingdom Metazoa; phylum Arthropoda; class Insecta; order Coleoptera; family Chrysomelidae; genus Diabrotica; species Diabrotica virgifera. The sequence continues at coordinate 8,714,059 of NC_065445.1, forward strand.
CCTTGGTTTGAACCAATTGGCCAGCTCAAATTTTTTTTTTTATTTTCATAGACACAATTTCCTAATTTTAACTGATATACATTATATTTTAATAATCACAAACATATATTACATACATTACATTAAAAATACATACTAATAAAACACTATTACTAAATACTTATACTAAACCACTAATTGGTATTAATTTTTTTTTTCTTTTTTTTTTTTCTTTCGCGCTAAGACCTACACCCGATTCATCCTCGCGGAGGTTTAGGCCTTCTTTGTGATTTTTTTGTTTTTTTTTGTTTTTTTTTTATTTTGTTTTTTTTTATTGTTTTTTAATATTTATTTATTTTTTTTTATTATTTTTTTTTATTTTTTTCTTTATATATATATATTTTTTTTTTAAAATTTTTTTTTATATATATATATTTTTTTTAAATATCAATTTTCATATTTTTTAAGTGGTTATAAACAATTTTATACAAATTTATATTTCGTGTACATAAAATGGAATTTAAATTGGTGGGGAGAGTAACTCCTACTGTTTGTAGATTCTTATATAACTGTTGATTCAGCATCTGGAAGTTTGCGCAATCGAAAATCACATGCTCTAAAGTACCCAACTCCCCGCATGTGCAGTTTTGAGAAGTGGCCAACCCTAGTTTATTTTTGTGAACTGGATATAAACCATGTTTGTTCCTTGCTCTATTTAAGGTTTTAATGAAGTGCCGATTTGTAATGTCGTTAAACCACGGTTATCTATAAATTTTTGGTTGGATATCATGAAATCGTACACCTTTAAGAGATATATCATATTCCAGTTGCCATTGCTCCATTTGTTTTTTCTTAAACCATTGTCGTAGATCAGTGACTGGCATTAATGGTTCTTCTATCGTTTCCCCTGTTGTAGTAGCATCCTTGGCAAGTCTATCCACTATTTCATTTCCGTTAATTCCATAATGAGCCTTAATCCAAACCAAAGAAATTTGTTTACCTGTATTCGTAAGTAACTGGATTGTTTCTAAAATTTTTATAATTACTACTCATGAAGTGCTTGATAATTTAGTTTGTACTATTGTGTCTACCGAACTTTTGCTATCTGTTAATATAACAAACTTATTCTTGTGATGGATATTAATATACCTCAAAGCTTGAAGAATTGCGATGAACTCAGCAGTATAACTAGACATTTGATTTGAAAGTTTAAATTTTTTGGATAGATTTTCATTTGAATGGTAAAAGGCGCATCCAGTTGACTCAGCGAATTTGGATCCATCTGTATAAATACAATCGGACTCCGGCCATCTTTTCAGAATTGTTTTCTCAACAAACGTATTTATGTTAAATTGATTAACGTGTGGTTCAATATTAAGATAATAATAAGGAATTTGTAGTTCTAATAGGTTATAATCACAATTATAAAAGGGAAGGATGTCATTTCTGTAAACCTCGCTATTAAATTGGATTAATAGCTGATAACTGCTTATTACTTTGGGATGAATTTTACGTCGCCAGAAGGGACTATCTATTTTTGAATTGAGGTTTTGTATTTTCTCAGATCTTTTCTGTGCTAGGAGTTTTGACATAAAAACATCACACAAAAATTGCCGTCTAAGATGCAAAGGAGGCTCTGCTGCTTCAATTTCTAAAATATGTGTTGGTGTGCTTTGTATACATCCAAGACAAAGTCGTAAACACTTATTTTTTATTTTTTCCAATATCTCCAATTGAGTTAAATTTGCATTTCCATGTAAAATACAACCATAGTCAATCACTGAACGTATTAGTGCTCTATAGAAGATTAGTGATATATTTGGATCGGCTCCCCACTTTGTGTGGCTAAAAGCTCTTAGTATATTTATTGCGTTTTCACATTTTTTTGACAAATGATGAATATGTTCTTTCCAAGAGAGCTTTTGATTTAAAATTATGCCAAGGTATTTAACAGATGTTTTATATGGGAATGTGAAAGGTCCTATATTAATTTGGTTTGGTGGTTGATAACGTCTTCTCGTAAATGAACACATGACTGATTTATCTTGAGAGATGCTGAATCCATTTCTTTGTGACCATTCGGCAATTCTTTCTGTGGCGTTTTCTAATGCATTGATTGAAGCTTCGATCGACTTCTTTTCCGTATAAATGCAAAAGTCGTCTGCGTACTGAAGTATTCTAGTTTCTTCGGTAATAGAACTAGTAACATCAGCAGTGTACAGAATAAACAATAATGGACTTAAAATACTTCCTTGAGGCAATCCAATTGATGTTGATTTGGGCGTACCTATCACTCCATTTATATTTAAATACATTTTTCTATCACGGTATAACTTCATTAAGTTCGCAATAACCCCTTCTGGAATTCCTATGGCGTATAATTTATCTGTCAATATGTCTAGATTAACTACATCATATGCTCCCTTAATGTCTAAAAATAGGCAGGATATTGAGTTGTTACGAGTAAATGCTAATTGTACATCAGTAACAAATGATGTTGTAACTTCTTGAGTTGAACGTCCTCTTCTGAATGCATATTGGACTGCTGATAATAATTGATTTTTCTCCAGCCAGTGTTCTAACCTGTTTTTAATAAGTCGTTCGTACGTTTTCATTATACAAGACCCCAATGCAATAGGTCTGTAGGAGTCTGCAGAATCTCTAGGTTTATTAGGTTTAAGAATAGGTACTATTAAATATTTTTTCCAATCGTCTGGTATGTTCGACTTGTTTGTATATATACTGTTATAAATGCCTAATAAGCGCTGCTTAGTTATAAATGGAATCTCAGCAATCATTGGGTAATGGATGTTGTCTATTCCGGGAGACGTATTATTTCTTTTCTTACAAGCTTGTTGTAATTCGTTCATTGTGAAAGGTTTATTTAGCATGTAAAGGCAAACACATTGTAAACTATATTACTTGAGAAAGGCACTCCGCCGAAACAGCTGTAGTCACTTAGATATAATAAATTTTGTGGAAGTATAGAAAACAAACGTTTTCAGTTTTTTATTGTTAGATAAAATGAACTTCCATCAAGTAACGGTCGAATCCATCAATTATTTACAGGAAGCCAATACAGATCAATTATTTAGCATGTGATCATTTATATAATTATTTTTGAACTCTCTTGGTTTTTCGTTAACCCAATTCGGACAGATTTTACTATGAAAATATTCTGTCCAGTCTCCCCACTCTATTTGATGCCTATTTGCTTGTTTCCTGTTTTTGAATCTGTTTAATTTAGCCCAAAACATCTTTCATTGGAGTATTTTTGTTCAAACTTTCACAATACGATTTCCAACTAGCTCTTTTTGCTTCATTTGTAATTCTTTTAACGATCGCATCTTGATTTTGATACTTATTAAGATTATCCAAATTTGGATTCTCTTTATATTTACTAAATAACTGCTTGCGTTTCGTTACTGCATCTTGGCAGTCATTATTCCACCATGGTTTGCATTTTTCCCAAGTATTTCGTTTATTTGTACTCTTTTTTGGTATAGCTACGGTAGCTGCTTCGTTCATATCTTCTAATAATTTGTCATAACTATCGTCAATAACATTCAATGATTTTTCATATAACAAAGTGCTAAATTTTCTCCAGTCTGCCTTGTTAATTTTCCATATTTTATGACTTTTTGATGGTGGTGGCGTTCCTCTAAGTTGACATTTCATGAGTATTGGCAAATGGTTAGAGCCATGGGGATCTTGAAGTACCTCCCACTGGAATAATTGACTGATATTTTGAGAGCATATAGTAATATCAATAGCACTTTTTCTTTGGCCTGGTCTAGTAACAAGGGTTGGTTCCCCTGTATTTAAAAATACTAGATTTAATGAGTTTATTGCTTCTAACAGGTTTCTTCCTTCAAAATCTTCTAGATCTGATCCAAAAGCCGAATGATGCGAATTAAAATCCCCACCAATTATACATGGTTTTGGTATGCTATTAAAAAAATTAAGAAATTGTGTCAGTGTAACTCTACTCAAAGGTTTTATGTAAACTGAAACAAGATAAACTTCCTTAAATTGACCAATCCGAACACACACACACCTAGCCATAATCTTTTCCATTTGAGGTAAATCTATCTCAGAAAAACTAATTTCATCCTTAATTAAAATTGCTACACCAGCTTTTCCATCTTCTCTATCTAAACGTGAACAATTATAACCTACGAAATTATAATAAATATTTGGTTTAAACCAAGTCTCCGAAAGAAGACCTATATTGATTTTATATTCATGAAGTAAATACTCCAAATTACATTTAGTTGAAACTGCCGATCGGCAGTTCCATTGTGTAATAGAAAAGGTTTTGTTCATGTCTGCGAGCTTAATCCCTGTTTATTGAGTCTGTCCTTAATAATATTAACCACTTCAAACTGTTGAACATTTAAAATATTATCCCTATTTAAAGACTTTAATATATCCATAACTAATTCAAATACTAATGTTATCGTTTCTGTTTCGGACATTTCATTCGTTTTAATAATATTCTCTCGGTAAAATTCTTGACTCAAAATACCCCCTTGTAACCTAGCGATTTCAATTGGTTTAGTTATTTTGATTGCTTCATTAATACAAGGATCAGGTGTTTGAGGCCTGGCCCTTTTCGTTGGATTTCTATAGATAGTGTATTTATGGGAATCTATGGGGCTAGACTGCGAAAAACCTGAAGAATATGGAAGAGCAGCTTGACTTGGAAGGAGTGGAAAAGCTTTTTGAGACGCTAATTCTATGGGAAATTGAGGATTTAATGTTTTATTTTCACTAGTAGTTGCATTTGCATATGTTCTATTGAGGATTAATTTAATTGCGTCATTGTATGTTAAATTTTTTTGAGACATAATATCTTTAATAGTTTTTTGCCTCAGATATTCAGGACACAGCTGAAAATTTGTAGTTAAATGATCTCCGTTGCACTGAAGACATTTATTGTTTGGGTTTTCCGTGCATTTGGAGGATAAATGTTCACCGTGACATTTGAAACATCTAGACTTACCACGACACTGTCCACCCACGTGCCCGTAACGATGGCAATTGAAACACAAAATTACTTTCTGTACAAATAGTTCGACCGGAATTAATACCTTATTAATAACTACATACTTAGGTAAACTTTGTGCCCTAAAAGTCACAATAATACTTTTAGTTGGAACATATACCGTAGTATTATTCTCAACAATTTTCCTTTTTAATCTTTTGACTTCTACTACTGTAAATTTACAGTGGTAGTCATAGGCTTTAATTTTATTTTTTAACTCCTCATCTGAAATGTCTCTATCAATATCCCTTAAAATACCCTGACGATGAATCATAAATTTAGGTACATAACCTCAAGTTTATTTTCAGTAAACCTTTTTGATTTATTTTGATCTACTAAAAAATTGGCCCATTTTGACTCTCCAAAAATTACTTTTACTCGATGTTTTCCTGCCAAATCAATTCTTTTTATTTTATTATCCAGTTTCGGCCAATTTTTTAGTATTATATCACCAACCCTAATCGCATTTAGACGTAAATCACTTTTATTTTCAATTATTACTTCAAAAGGACCTGTGTCAGTTTGTAAATATTTATAGGTAGTTCTAATGTCATTTGTATTTATTTGGGACGAGTTTGACGAAATATGAAGTTGATTTTTACTTACGTTTGAGCTGCTATTGACATTTTTATTAATATTATCGATACCTGAAACCGCTGTTATTTCCATATTATTATTCTGTTCTTCTCTAAACTTGTAAAATTCGTCCTCTCCGGGATCGGGAGGGTCACCGTCACCGTGTCCGCTCATCAAGATTTAATCGCTTCGAACGCTAAAACTGACTTATATTTATATAAAACTTAAACTATAACTAAATTAACGAAACTAAAAAAGAAAATTTAACGGATTTAACTAATAAAAACTGCTAATAAATTTAAATTTTCGAGAGGAACTTTGAAATGCGTCTTTACACTTTGACAGTAGTTTGACGTTGCTCTTAATTTTGTTTTATTCCTTTTTTCATTTGCTATTTTTTACGATTATTTGGCAAATGTACATTTTGGTTTCTACTTCTTGATGTCAGTAATATATGGCTTGTCTTCTAGTCTTTGCAAATGGAATGGGAATTGAACATAGAACATGCTAAGACCCACTATGAGTTGTATAGCCAATGATGAGGATTTGTCAAAAACCTGTATTTTTATAAGTTGTCAAAGTTATTTTTATATTTAAACTTAAAGAAAGCATACAAATACATACTTCCTTTTTTGTTGTAGAACCACGTTTTATATTTTAATGACTCAATTACAAACAATTACCGGCATGCAAGGTAAGGAGAACGAAGCCTGTAATAAACAACAAAAGGCGTTAATTTTCCAACACTCTCATTCCAACAAAGCAATTAACAAGTATTTAGTACAAAATGTTAATAAATCTGTTTAGATTTAACCCGAACCGACAATTAGTAGATAAAAGAAATTTATCTGAAACAGAATCATAGGTTAACCGAATGGCTAGAGTTCACAAAAATGAGTGGCAGCCATTGGCGTACACTGCACCCAATTTCTAGTACAAACTAAGAGATGATGTATTCTTTTTTCTGCAAAATTCACTGCAACTCATGAGTGATGCAAGTCTTGTAATGCATTTGAGAACATCTTTCATCTTTGACTTTCTACGTATCTCCTCGTTTCTTACCCTGTCTTTCAATGTTAGGACCAGCATTAAGTGTTCCATTTTTTATTGAGTTATTTCTGTACGGCTATTTTTGGTAAGGGCACAGTATAAAGAGGGACAGTAGAACCACTCTCCGAAAAATTGGAAGTCAAATCTGTACTCGCGCAGGGCGACCGCGCAATGTTGGCAGTCGCTATTGCCCCACTCTCGCATTGCTAGTCGCATTGAAACGTACGGATTTTAACAGGGAAAACCCTCATCCACCACTGGTGAATTACCAATTGCGTACTGCCGGTATTACTTCTTGAGATCAAAGTGCCGACAGAGAAGTGGTTTTACTGTCCCTCTTTATACTGTGGTAAGGGTAAGAGTTTTGACTTCATATACAGGGTGTCCCGAAAAGATTGGTCATAAATTATACCACAGATTCTGGGTTCAAAAATAGGCTGATTGAACCTCATTTACCTATATACAATAGTGCACACAAAAAAGTTACAGCTGTTTGAAGTTACAAAATGAAAATCGATTTTTTTTCATATATCGAAAACTCCCAGAGATCTTGTATTGAAAATGGAGATGTGGCATTTTTATGGCAGCAACATCTTAAAAAAAATTAAAATGAAATTTGTGCACCCCATAAAAATTTTATGGTGGTTTTGTTCCCTTAAACCCCCCCAAACTTTTGTATACGTTCCAATTAAATTATTGTTGTGGTACCATTAGTTAAACATGTTTTTAAAACTTTTTTCCATCTTAGTACTTTTTCGATAAGCCAGTGTTTATCGAGATATTTTGAATATTTGTCGAATCCACCATATCGGGAGGGGGAGGGGGGGAGGGGGGTCAAAAATCTTCAAATATCGCGTTACGTAATACTTGAACGCTCCCTTATAACTTATATGTATATTCTTATAAAGATTGAATATGGCTGAATGCTTCTTTGAAAGTCGACAAATGCTTACTAATTCTGTATTGTTTAAAAACTACTTTTGAAAATATAGGGAAATCCCCGGAGATTCGGAATAAATCGCAATTCAGTATTTGTTAAAAATTATTTTTGAGTCATCATCACTTACTTCCATAATATTGCCACAAATGCCACATGACACAAACAGTGTAATCATAACAGACATTTACTCACTTTCAAGAATTTCAAGTTCATGCACTCAAGTGTAAAATATTATAACAGCTGATGCTTGGGTTGCAGATCACTTATACTTTTATGTAATAAATAATTATGATCTAAATACCTATTCCACAAAATATAATCAAACAACTGTGGCGTTTTATTTTTTTTTTCTCGATATCGATATTTTCAATAATATTGAGGTAAGCGTATCGACAATACAAGAGTATTATATTGATTTCAGATAATGAGTATCGTATCGACATTAATATTGCTAAGGTATGTATTGTATCGGGCTCGTATTGGTTTTCGATACGATATCAATACAATATCGATATTTTTATCGAATATCGTGAAACTCTACACGACAGTGGACAGCTTATTATGACAAGAAAATCTCAATGGCCAATCTAGCGAAAATACATTACACATAGAAAGGTATACAGCTAACATAGAAAACCAATTCCCGACATATGAAAAGTAACCTAGACGATTAAAAAACATTAAAAAGTAAAAACATTCATCGATGTTATATCTTCAGAATGCTTAAAAGACGGAGAGGGAGCGTTGGACAGATCAATATACAAACTAATTCAAAGCACTTGAAGAGAAGAAACAATGTCACATGAATGGAAAAAAGGTGGTTTTAGATTTTACGAATCTAAAAACAAGGAAACAAAAATCAGTGTATTAACTACCGGGGAATAACGCTCCTAAATACCATCCATACCATACCATACAAATTCCTTGCAAACATCCTGCTGGAGAAAACCAAAACAAACACAGAAGAAATCGTTGGAGATTATCAATTGTTAGAGGAATATGGTAGGGGTTTGAAAAAAGATAAATTACCTAGAATTAAGGAGATAGCCATAAGAAAATAAAAAATTGAAGAAATATTGCAAGAAAACCTACAAGACATATGGGAGGACGAAGAAATACAATCATCGGAATTAAGGGAACACATGGAGAAAATAAATACATTCGTAACGGATGCAATCATAAATAAAAAACTAAATGCTTTGGAGGGTGGAAAAATAAATAGAATAACCGTCTTAAGAAGACAGTTGACAAGGAAAGTTGACAAACGTTTCCTGGCCGACCGGAAACTATACAAAGGAGAGATGCTCTAACTCTGCAACAAGTGATAATACCTGTATTTGATGGAAAATATCAGACAAGGACAACGTTTCATGATTTATTTACAAAGTTCTTCTTCTTCTTCTTCTTCTTCTTCTTCTTCTTCTTCTTCTTATTCTTATTCTTTTTGTATAGACATGACTCTGTCTGCTTTTTTCAATGTGCCTCTAGTAAGTTGTCGTTCCATCGTTTTCGTGGTCTAGAACTCAAGCATCGGCTAGAGCTCTAAAACACTATCGACATATTTCATAAATGCCTAGAAGCGATCGGAAGTCTAGAAATCAATACGGAATCCTGAAGCCCATTAATAGCCAGAATAAGTATAACAAAATGGGATAGCGAAAACCAGGAGATTATATATGAAAATCACATTGTTCATAGTAAAGAGGTCCCGACCTATAAGTCAACGCAAGCCTTTCTACAAAAAAGATTCCAAACGTTAGATTTGTTAGAATCAGAAAGGAACCAAGCAAATCAAGGTAAGGTTCTTTCCGTAAAGAGACCTAGGTAACTTGATATGCAAGGTCTCGCAAAAACTTTCGTACACATTTCGACGTCGAGGGTAGTACAGCTTTCTGCCTAGTCTTATACGAGATGTATCTACATCTCATTGAGGTGTGCCCTTGCGGATTATTTTGTATTTTGTTATCTATTTTATTATCAAATAAAACATATTTGTTTAATAGTTGTACGCCAATGAATTTGTTATATGCTAAACATTACGACAGAGCCCAAAAAAATCGCCATCCAGCTAATAATTTACATTTCATTTGTTTTGTTTATTTATCTATTAGAACGCAACGCAGCAATAGAAATTCGTGAGTTTGTGTGTGGCATGTGCCTCGCACAACCTACTACGACACTAATGAATATTTCCCTTCCCATTGTTGCTATTACTTGACATTTTCTGCTAATTTGTTTTAAATAATATTATATAAAGATTGCAATGTTAACATTGAGGCTGCGATTTGGCAAGAGCAAGCACGATCTCGGATTTTTTCCGTAAAACGCCGGACAGTGTATCTATTGTTTTTGTTTAAGACATTTAATTGGAAAGTGTAGAGAAACTTTTGAGGAATTTTTTGGTGTGTTGAAATCTATGATCAATTATTGCTGAAACGACTTTTGTTTTATTTATAGTATGATTGTTAAAATATTTAGATTGGGTTCATTTTTCGTATCTATTATATTTCAGATGTCCAATAATTTTCAGTATTTGTGATAAACTGACAAATTTTATTTAAAATATGTATAGATTTATTATGATTCGTAAATCTTTATGGTCCAATACCGCTGTTTTAATATTTCTATCATTTTGTTATGTCGGGTATTGTCAAAAGCCTTTTCAAAATCGATTGCACACATGTATATGTGTTGATTTATATGTGCATCTCTGTATTATTACTTGGACAATGAACAAGGCTGCTCTCATACCCAAGTCACTCCTAAATCCGAATAGAGGGTTGCTAATTCTCTTCTTCAATATCCTGTATATTCTGCTATGTATTATTCGTAGAAAGAACTTCAAAACCTGACTCATCAGACTTACTGCCCATAATCACTGTATATGTTTGTACGGTGCTTCTTTGGTATTATGACAAATGCCGACTTAAGATCAGTTGGTAATATACCTGTGTCATAAATTATGTTAAAGAGACTACATTACACATTGCTTTAATTCCTTTTTCTCTCAAAAAGTTTTTTTCGGCATTAACTTTATCTGGTTCAAGTGCTTTTTCGTTTTTTTACCGTTTATGTTGCCCATGTAACATGTAACCTCACTTTCTGTTATAGATGAACCTGTTACAGCAGTAGGTATACATAATATAATAGTCTCCCACTCTTTTACCTTAAAACAATTCAGAAATGTAATTTTTTCATTTTTTTACCTGTTCATTGATATCTAACATTCTGTATCCGTTTTTGTCATCTAAACTTTCGGATAATTGTTTCCGTTTGTTTCCGGAGATGTCTTTTAATTTTTTGTGCATATGACATGTATCGTGTTTCTTTTAATACCTATTGTTTAATTTCATTATATTCTTTACTCACAATCGGTTAGTAATTTATGGATTTCTAACCTTTGAAGTAATCAGGAAGCGACTTATTACTTACTTTACTTTACAGATGCTAGCCGGGAAAGTACTTTCCCGGCTAGCATCTGTCACTTTTCTACCTGCAAATGTCAATGTCATTTTTGATTAAAAGATGGTTTAGAAAGAATAGAATCCACTCAACATTTATTTAATAAGAAACAACAACAACAATAACAGAAAGAAAACTATTTGGAATTATAAAAATATTAATAGTTACATTGGAATTATGATTACTATTAACGGTTAAAGTAAGACCGTGTTGCTCAAAATTATGAGTTTCAGAAATAGATGATGACGCCGACGTTTCTGAATTTTCTACATGAGACAACATATTAGCAATTTTTATTGTTACTTAAAATAATTCATCTTATCACATAATGAAAATGGATACAGATATTTGAAACGAAATTATTATTGGTAGATTGTGAGTATTAGAAATCCATAAACTACTAACCGATTGTGAGTAAAATAGTATACAAACCTCGCGGGAACTCATTCTAGCCTCGGTGCTTCGCACCTCGGTAAACTACCTTGCCGCTCGGCTGAAATAGAGTACTTTCCCGCTAGGTATGTAATATACTATTACTTTACTGTGTTTTCGCATATCTTATCTTCTGGTTGATTATAGCGTGGATCTCCTTGTATTCGTTTTTATTTTCATTTCTGACTTCTCTTCTTTAGTCCATGAGTCTCAGTATTTCTGCACTCACCCTTATTTTCTTTTTGCTGTTCGTCTCGTTTTTATAGATCTAATCTCTGACGACTGGACTATATGATGATAATCAGAGAATAATTTGCCAAAATTGAATAACGAAGTTAATCAAAATAAATAACGGTGCAATTTATTTTTATTATTTGTTATCTTTTATATTAAACCATATTTTTAAGAAAATCACGAAGCTCATCTTAACGGCAGAGCAATTACCGATATTAATTCCTTAATTTTCTGGTTAACTTCACCCATTCACCCAACCCATCCATAAAGGCACCCAATAAACTCCCATAAACCGTTTAGCGGTATCGATTCTGGTGAAAATAAATTCGTCCTGACCTACGTAACTTCTTTACTTGTTACGTTAGCTTCATATACGGCAACGTTAGAACAAGTACTGCACAGCATGGTGATGTTGGTGAGCAACACTAATTATCCATAGTGTTATTAAAGTCCATAAATACTACAAAATAACTCGACGTAAACGTAGGTGGCTGGGCGCAGATAGAATGAGATAAGATGAGGATCAGGAGCGTACGGTAAGTTTTCTTATATAGTGTGACTAATTCAAAAGTGACTCCCTTACTTAAATCCAATAATAATGTTAGGTAAGACAATCAAAACAGAAACCGAATGACGAACCAGAGTGGAAGATATTATAGAACGTATTACAAGGTAAAAATGGGGATGGGCGGGACATTTTGCAAAAATGAAAGACGAATGACGAAGAAATTGTCAACAGGTAATTTTTTTTTACAAATGGTAACCACCGGCAGACAAGCGACTGCAAAAATGGGGATGGATGGGACATTTTGCAAGAATGAAAGACGAAGGACGAAGAAATTGTCAACAAGTAATTTTTTTTGACAAATAGTGATCACCGGCAGACAAGCGAAACTGGGAAAGGGAAGGGCCCAATGCGATGAACCGACGACCTCAAAAGAATTGTGATCAATTGGATAGCAGAGTGGCAGAACAGAAGAAGATGGAATTATCTGGAGGAGGCCTATGTGGAACAATGGACAAATTAGGGCTGATTGATTATAATCATGAATCAAACAGAAATAATTTGAGTTTTATGTGTTTAACTAGCCTGAGCCAGGACGGTATCAAATAAAAATGTTTATCGCCCAAATACGTGCTGGTTAAACAGTATTTACAATATATTACAGGCTTCTTTCTTCTGCATAAGCATTTCCTTCGGGTACCTGATTATCTATGCTGTTATGCTTCTGGACATCTGTCTCTGTAGGTACTATTTTTGGCACCGCCCCTACTTGGCTGTTTTCGGTACATACCTGACTAGACCCCAATTAGATGGTCAATCGGTGTATGTATTTCACGATGATTTCTCTACATTCTGTTGCTGATCAGAATATCTCTAGTTTTACGTAGTCTTCTTGTGGCCTGATGGAAGGATTTTCTGGTCCTGTTTACAAGCCACCTCCTTCAGTGGTGAGTAGGTACTGGAGTCTTTCTTGGATGGTTGCGTTTAAAACTGTGTCTTGTCGTGACAATCCATATATTAATTTGTAGCATGTCGTTTTTGTTCTTACAATCTTCTTCCAGTTGCTCTCTGCCATTGAACTACATAACGAAGCTGCATATAACATTACCCCCTAACATAGCCCTGGTATAATTGAGTCTTCTTTGCCTGCGATATAACACTCGCCCTGTTTCTCTCATCGCCAATAATATCTTTTTATTGTCTTCCTGGATATGCTTTGTAAAGTTTAATCGTCTGTCGAGATTGACTCTTAGGTACTTAACGACCTCTTTTGACTGGATTCTATTATCTCTCACCAATTCTTCTATGGTTGGTACAGTCTTCTGTGGGACAAGATGATGAACTGGTTCTTCTATGTGTTAATTCTTTATCTTTTATTTATCTGTTTAGTCGGTAATTCTCTCTAGGTGGTTGGTGGTTTTAAAGTCCCTCGACGATCCTCCTGTTGTCTTCGGCTACGGTGTAGATTATTGTGTCGGCTGCGTATAGGACTGTGTTTGTTCTAACATCAGTGGACAAATCGGAAACAAAAATAGTATATTATAATATAGTGTCGATGATTAAATGTTGCCTAAGGCATCCCTTCTTGGATTGCTTGCGTCCTGGACATTTTTTTGTCAGCTGAAACCTGAAAGGTTCTATTTAATCAAATATGTATCACATAGTTTGACTAAGGAATGAGACAGTCTAACTCTTTCCATTTTGTAAATTAGGGCTTTTGTCAAAACTGTATCGTAGGCTTTTACTATGTCCAGTATGGCCATTCATATTCTTTGCTTCCTGTTGAAGACCATTTTTGCGTCAAGGTTGCAAGTCTTGCTAGTTGTGGTTCACAATTTCTTCATATTCTGAAACCGAATTGATCTTCCTGGATAACTCTTTTTCTGTCTGCATGTATGTAGAGTCTTTGGTAGCTGATCCTTTCCAATATTTTTATTCCACTAATCCCATATAGTTATGCATTTTCGAAGTGTCTTTCGTATCAGTATAGCTACTCCCGGTCGAGTCCTTTTATCCTTTGGTACGCAATTGTAGAAGTAATCGAATTTTTAAATGTTATCTGATCATTGACCCTTTCCTTTTGTTTCTGTGATCACTGTTATATCAATCTAATCAGATTTAACTCTAGTCGAATGAGAAATTCACACCGGGAATGCAGTACGGCTAAGATAGGGCAATACATTTCTAATGGGGAATAAACGCACAAGGTTGTCGGTCTTTAGTGCGGTCACTGAAGGTGGATATGAGCTATTACCTCCGATTTCGTTGAACCTCCATCGATTTGCATGAAAATTGGTGAGTGGTTAGAGGAGCAAAGGTGATATGGTGCCAACTTGCGCTTTTACCCTGGGGGTAGATGCCACCCCTCCTCGGGGGTGAAAATTATTCTATTAAAAATAACCCCACAATTCGATAGAGGGACAAATTATAAGCAAAATTTGTTATATAAAGTTATTAAAATAAATCAAAACTTTTTGAGTTATTAAAGATCAAAGATTTTAATTTTTCGTGAGAAAAATGCATGTTTTTAACCGATTTTCATAAATAACTCAAAAACTATAAGTTTTTACAAAAAAGTTATTATTATCAAAATTGAGGCTAATAAAAAATTAAATAAACTCCTTACTAGAAAAACCTTTCTATGTTAACTGAAAGTAAGTTATAGGTAATTGAATGTATATTTATATTTCTTTCGTCGAGTACCCAAATCTAAGTATTCAAGATTAAATACCGGCAAAATGATGCATTTTATAACATAAACTTTTTAAAAATTTGTCAAAGTTCATAGAAATATTTATCAAATAAGCCCTCGTACAAGTTGATAGCATTAAAATTTATGCACCAAAAATGTTTCAAAATGTATCTTTTAAAAATTTTCCCAAAAAATTTTATTGTTTTTTTTTGTAAATAACTCCGATAATTTTTAAGATATCAGGTGCACCTAAAAACTAATTAAAATTTGATTCTAAGAGCTATTAAAAAATATCAAAATTAGTCTTTTAAACCTCTCACTTTTTTAACAATAAAAGGTTAAATGGCCCCGGTTACATGGTTCTCGCAGCAAAATTGAAATTTTAAACGTTTCTATCTCGCTTATTTTTTACTCGACGGAAATAGTAAAATGCGTAAAGTATTTGGAATAGAAAAAACTAAAATTTAGTTATATATCATTTTTACGTGTATTAAGTATTTTTGGAGTTATTATCAAAAAATTAAAAGTACGATAATTTTAAAAATTCAAATTTTTTTAAATTGTATCTTTTTTCAAAAATATGCATTCTAAACCGGTGAAAATTATTGAAATCATTAACTATGTTAACCTAAAGAAATTGTTGTGAGGATTACTACCAATTTTAATTTTTGTGAAAATGGCGTATGTTTTATTTTTCACTTTTTCCTAAAAAAATTGAAAGGGTTCTCTTATTTTCATCATAACTTGATTAATTTTGATGCTATTAACTTCTACTGGAGCACATTTGATAGGTACTCCGAAGTACTTTGACAAGTCCTTAACAAGTATATTCTATGAAATGCATCGTTGTCCCGTTATGTAAGCTTCAATACTTAGATTTGAGTACTCGTCGAAAAAAATATACATTCAATTACCCATAACTCACTTTGAAATATCATTGGTTTAGTTCTTTAAGTGGGGAGTGTATTAAATTTTTTATTATCTTTAATTTTGGTAATAATAGTTTTTTTTTACAGAAGCTTGTAGTTTTTGAGTAATACGTGAAAAACAGCTTTAAAACATGCATTTTTTTAAGAAAAAATAAAATTTTTGATATTTAATAACTCAAAAAGTATTGATTTATGTTAATAACTTTATATAACAAATTTTGCTTAGAAGTTGACCCTCTATCGATTTCTGGTATTTTTTTATTAAAAAAAATTTCATCCCCGAGATGGGATGGCATCCACCCCCAGGGTAAAAGCGCAAGTTGGCATCATGTCACCTTTGTTCCTTGAAGTATCTTTTAACTACTTACCAATTTCCATGAAAATCGATGAAGGTTCAACGAAATCGGAGGTGAAAACCTTCAGTGACTCCACTATTCACCAGTTTTTGATTGCTCGCTCAAGAGCGTCGCACAGGAACTGTGGCAACACTGAATGCGCATTCCTATCTTAACCGTACTGCAATCCCAGTGTGAATTTCACGTAAAATACATCTGGATTGAACTATTTTGCTTCCTTTGCTCTCTTTGGGTATATGTATATATTTTTGTGTCACCTTCTCTGGCATTAAGTTGATGGTAGAGATTTTTATACGCTTCTGTTTGACTTTGGTATTGCTACTTTAATTATGGGAAATATTATGGAGTCTTTATCCCAGGAGCGTCATTTGAAATTTTGATTGGGGGGGGGGGCAAGCATTTACAGTTCACCAAATATAGCTGAAAGTGTGAAATTCCCATTGCCTGCGCTAACAATGAAGTGAGAACGCACATACAAACGGTCTGGAGCGTCAGTGCGAGTGCGAGGTCCGTCGTTTTGACGAATACGCATCATGATCGTCACGAGTTTTCACACTTTCAGCTATATTTGGTGAACTGTATATACAATTCATTATATATGATGTAATGATGAAAATTGATGTATTTTTCGTGAATTTCAGTCATTTTCAAGGTCAGGGGGGCATGCCCCCCCTGACCCTGTGAAATGACGCCCCTGCTTTATCCTTAAAAAAAATGTTTGCGCAGGCGTCTGCTTGCGTATTATTAAAAAAAAAGGTTCATTCCACGTAATTTTGTAAAATTTTTCCGTACGTCCATGTGATAGGAATAAAGCGATTAGTTTGCCATAAATAGACGGATTGGCTGAATAGCTGAAAAGCTAGCAAAAGGCAAGAAGTGATTATCGAGAGGTCTTGCGTTGCAAATCGAGAATTTACTGCTATGGCTATGAACGATAGATAACCAGTAGACATCGGTAGAGGGCGTTGTCAATATTACTACTACATATTAACAGGTGTCCTATCTTATTCGAAAAACAGTGTCAATAACTATTACAGTTACTTACATAGTTAACAAAGAGTAAAGTCAGTAAAGAGTATATGATACAAATTAGCTATAAAAAAATCAAATGCCTATAATCACAGGGAAAAAATAACAAAAGGAATAACTAGTTACTCCTGCACTATAATTGAATTTTTCCCCGTTTATGGCAATAGTCAGAGTTTCTGCATTATCGTATCTGAATTTTCTTAAGTTTTTATTTATTTTAAATGTGTTTGTTGTCCTTGTTTGAGCCGCTTTGTGTCCACTCAATTCACTAATGCTGCTGTTCGGCATAATATATATCTGTCGGAGCAATATTACTCAAAGTAGGGAGCCATTTCACTGGGTTTGATTTTATTATTCCAGTGATCAGTCTTATGAAATAGAGGAAAGAATTATGAAAGGAAAGAAAAAGAAAGTAATAGGAGCTTTGAACTCACTACTTAAGTCAAAAACCATATCAAAAGAAAAGAAAACACGGCTATATAATAGCATCTTTAAAAGCGTGGCACTGTATGAATGTGAAACCTGGCAACTGAATAAGCTAACAGAACAGAAGTTGCTCGCACTGGAAATGGACTTCTGTCGAAGATCGGCCTGCGTCTCTAGAGTCTCACACATAATAAATGAACGAGTACGAGATATTATGAATAGGAAAACAAACATAGAAGAAATCCAAGAAAAACAACTTTGTTGGTATGGTCATCTACAAAGAATGGAGAAACATCGACTCCCAAAGTTGATAATGGAATGGCAACCCCCGGAAAGAAGGAAACGGGGCAGACCGAAAACAACCTGGATAAGTGGAATCCAGAAAGCCATGTCTGAGAGAGATCTCCGACCAAGAGATTGGACAGATCGACGCGGCTGGAGAATAGGAACCCGAAGGCGCAGGACGCTATAAACTGTTGTTATATATTATTATTATTATTATGGTTTGATTAATTTGGACATCGATTTTGTTTGTATGTGCACTATTTAGTTATACTGGTGCACAATATTCTTCCACTGAAAAAACCAAAGCTAGATAGGTCCGAAGTGTATCTGCAGAAGCACCCCAACTTATTTCAACAAGTTTTGTTATTATATTGTTTCTTGTTCTCAGTTTGTCGGCTGCGTTTGTAAGATGACTTTTGAAGGTGAGTGTTCTGTCAATTATGACGCCTACATATTTGGACTTGTTGAACATTGAGAGTATCGCCCGCAAGTTGGTTCGACAGGTGAAAGAGACAGGTTTCAGTTTTGCTTGTGTTAGGGTGTAAGCTAGGGCTAGGGTGACCAAATGATAAACTTGAAAAAACGGGACACATACAAGGAGCAGTAGCGCACCTAGAATTTTTCTCTGGGGAGGGGGGGTTTGGACACCGAAATTTTTTTGTATTGTTTCTGAAAGACAAGTTACATTAACCCACGAGGAAAATAAACTTCCTGTTTAATAAATCAAGTATTTTTGTAATTTTTTATAAGTTGCATTGTTCTAATATTCTTTATATATTTTTCATATGCCAAGGAGGGTTTGGGGCGATACCCAAACAGGTAAGGGAGACTGAAACTGGTGGTTCAAAAATCGGGAGAATACAACAGAGAACTGCACCTAATATTTGATACAATCAATTGATACAATCAATCAGACATCAGACAGAATTATGTGCTAACAGTGAGCCTAAAGAACACCAGAGGAAGCATCAGTTTTAACGAAACCACTTCTAAGGAGATCAACGTAAACAATGGTGTGAAACAATCTCCCTGACACTATTTAGTCTAATATTAAAAGTAATCATAAGGAGGACAAACTTTGCAAACAAAATCATTATTACAGATCAACTTTAACTAAACTTTAACATCATAGCGAAGACGAAGATGACACTCATAAAAGCACTTGGAAAATTAGATAAGGAAGCGAAGAGAATAGGACTAGAAATAAACCAGCACAAAACAAAATGCATGATGAGGGGAAGGATGACACAACAACTCAGAAATATGTAATAACACAGAACCATAAATTTGAAACTGTGTCCACGTCTAGCCACTTCGGCCTAACAATAGGGAAAACCGGAAAAGGCAGAACAGAACAGAGGAAAGAATTCTGAAAGACAGTAAAACATATATTATAGAATGAATATAAATCTGCTGAGAATCAAGTCTCTAAGTATAATATGAACCTATATAAGACCTGTTGTTATATTATATGGGATGGAAACGGAAAATTTGAAAGAAAAATAATGAGAACAATACTGGGTCACAATGTAACAAGAGACGGAGAAAT
Source organism: Diabrotica virgifera virgifera (assembly GCF_917563875.1). Classification (NCBI taxonomy): domain Eukaryota; kingdom Metazoa; phylum Arthropoda; class Insecta; order Coleoptera; family Chrysomelidae; genus Diabrotica; species Diabrotica virgifera. The sequence goes on from NC_065445.1 coordinate 8,733,550, forward strand.
AAAAATGAACACGAATGCCGAAATTGAAGAATAATTAAAGAGAGAAAATATATTCAGATACATAAAATCAACCCAACGCAAATATACGGGACATTTAGGCGTCCCGAGAGACTTTTTCGGGACACCGAGACAAATCGTTAAAAAACGAGACAATCCCGTTTTTACGGGACGTTTGGTCACCCTAGTGTAAGCGTCAGTTCTTAAAGTAGGTACAGTGGAACCTCGATAAGTCGGATTAATCGGGACCGCGGCCGAACCGGGTTATCGAAAATCCGGATTAGTCGGAGAATGTGTTCGAAATAATAAAATACGGTATACTTACAGATAAACTCCACTTTAATTGCAAAAAACAAGAAAAACATATGCACAGGGCACAGTACATCTAAATTAGAGAGCGTTCTAGTATTACGTAACACGATTTTTGAAGATTTTTGCCCCCCTCCCCCCTACGTAACGCACTGTAATGGGCGATTAACTATTCCGTAACGCAATTTTTAAGATTTTTGACCCCCCCCCAACCTGCGTTACGTAATACTTGAACGGTCCCTAACGTACAGTTGTATTCAGTATTATTCGTTTCATGGTAAAAAACTCAGTTAAACTGAAAAAATGTTTGTTTTGTCTGTTGAAAATCGGTCCGGGCTAGCCGGGCTTCCGGGTTATCGGAGGCCGACTTATCGGGGTTCTACTGTACTTAGTTTAGTTAGGTCCTCGTTTGGAGCTCGTTCTCCTGCTTCTTTACTATTATCATGGAAGCCAATGACCAGGTCATCAGCATAAAAGCGAATTTTCTTGATTTTGTTTCAGGCATATCTGCCGTATAGAGGTTAAATTAATAATTAACGCTTTCCATAGTTTATAATATTAGAGTTGGACGTTGAACTACTATTATGAAAACAATAACAGAATCTTAATACGAACTTAACTAAATCTTTCAGGGCATAAACATGAGGGGTTAGAAACTGAGTATAAATGTTCTACCATTCTTCGCCGAATTATTACAAAAAATTCTCGATATTGACATAGAAAAATACAACACAAAACCCGGATATATCCTTACCTTTGTTTAACCACCTAAAATTCTCAAGCACAGTACGAATCCCATTAATTTTTCTGTGTATCCATGTAGAAATATCAAGTTACACTCAAAAAGAACCGACAAAAAGTGGATGGTACTCGAAGAGAACGTTTTGAAAAGAATAGAGACGGAATCAGTAAAAAAGTCATTTGCAATTTTTGATTGTAACGAACCCTTTTCGTAAGGGCTCAATTATTTGCAGAGTACCTGCTGGGCTGAAGGGGTTTTGTGCAACTGTGCCCTTTCGGCGGCTTAACTTCTTGTTCGACTGGTTTTTGAGATGATGGCGAAGTAACTTGAGCTAAATTTTACTTGAAATCTTATACAGGGATGTAAAATTACTCAAAGAATTTGTGGAAAAGCTTTAAAAAATAAATAGATATAATATTCTTCAATGCCAAATTATTAGCCAAATGAGCACTTGATATGAACTTTAAGTTGCGTTTTATTGTAATTTGTATTAACCCTTAAACGCCCAAGGGTGGGTAAAAAATGTCCACCTAATGCGTATTCCTTTGTAACATATTTATTACGTGTTTAAAAATTTTTTAAAAATTATTTATTGTTAAAAAGACAGCCCTATATCGAATGTTAATTTGGTTCTACCGATATTTTTGAAAATAAAAGTAGCATCTTGAGTTAAATATGGGTGGGCATAAAAAGTACACCTTTGGTAAAACTGCTTCCTAAAGGTTTCTATATAATTTCTCGTTGGTAGGAAGATATTCCATATAATTATCGATGTATAATTACATAATCTACATAGTTATCAGCCAATGAGGAGGCTGAAAGGAAGAATGTGGAGAAAATCGACAAATCTGAATTACTGGCTTTTACTGGTATGTTAATTTTGATGTACATTGTAATTTTGTTGTAAGGTTTGTAAATTGTTTATATTAATATTTTAGAAGATGCTGTGTTTATTAAGCATAAGGTTCTTAAGTTTAATCCATTTCCAACAACTCTCAATGCATATTGATGTGATCTTGATTATTGATATGAGATAATATTCTTATATGTCACTTAATTTAATCAATGTATTAATACTAATCTAATTAATTAACCAGATCACATATCAATATGTTTTCAATCTCAGGGCGAATTATAAATTAATTACTTACTTTCGTGGCTTCAAATATTTCTTAATGGTTCCTAATCGGGATAGAAAAGAAAAGAGTAAAAAAAAATACACATATGGGTTACAATTATAATCAAAATATTTTTTATTTTATTTAAAAGGCAATCAATGCTTAATATTTGCTATTTCTTATTATTCTTAAACATAACATTTACAAATGGAAATCTTATTTCCTTTTGGTTTTCAATTGAAAGTTTTTATTAACATTTAACTATTAGGAGTTATTAGGAACAACTCTATTTAACTTTGATGAAGCTTTTCTGATATTATTGATTATGTTATTCAATTTTTTTTTTTTTTTTTTGTGGAATTTAATACGAAAAACCCATACATTCATGTCCAAACAAATGAGACTGACCTTTTCCTGGTGAACTGAAAATGTCCTCACACAAGACCCGTTTCCTGCTATCCTTGGCTGCGATCAAACCTCGTCCTGGCTTCCAGTAATGTTCTCCTTTGAAAAACTAGCTCGAATAGCTCTCGTTCCTGCTTTTGTCGTGATGCTGTGTTCTACCTTTTTCGAAACTGCTATCAGCTACCGGGACACTCTTGGCTCAAGGAGGTTCTTTTACTCTCTTCCTGGCCTACTTCTCGTTACACGATAGATACTCCACACTCACGGAACTACCGGCTTTCTCCCTCTCCGTACACTACCGTCTACTCCTCGACTTCACTTCTCGACAGCTCAAAACATTCTGATCTCACTTTGTCATCCATTCCCCTACTTTCTAAATATCCCTTCCAGATTCACAAATCAATCTTCCACCACCAACTCTCATTCGTAATATTCCTCAAAACCAATTTTTAATCTTTCTAAATATGCTTAATGGATTTCAAAAGAAAATATTTAATTCCCATTCTAAAATACTTTCTAACTATTTACAAATTTTAATGACCTATTCTCTCTTTCAAATGAGTCTTATTTAGCATAGGCTAATGATCGAAACCTTCCGCGAAACGATAATGAACTATCATCTATTTCACTGAGTTTTATTTAGCATAGGCTAATGATCGACCTTCCGAGAAGAACGATAATGGTACGCGTCATTCACTTTGTTTATCTAAGCACATTGTTCCGAGTTTCGTACGCTTATTCTAATCACTTCTTAAAATTAAATATAACAATTTGTTGTATACAGGTTGTTCTAAATTTATATGCCCGAGGTTGAGAAAATTAAAAATATTTTATATTAAAGTGAATTTTGTTTATAATTATCAAATTTTAATTTTTATATCAAATAGAAATATAACAATATATTAGCTATTTTCGAGGTGGACATTTTTTACCCACTCTTGGGCGTACATGGAACCTAAAAAAGGTTGGGCGTTTAAGGTTTAAACGACGAAACTTTTGTTTTTCCTTACTTTTATAAATATAAATTGTTGTAAATTCCAATTTTAGTTCCACAATTATCCAATTTTCACACCCATAAGTCAGGATAATACTTGTCATGGTTTCATATATCCTTTTTTTTGTTCTTATGCTGATGTTCTTATCCCACAGTACCGGATTCAATTTTCGTATGCAGTCTCTTGTTTGTCATAGTCTTTGCTCATAGTCTTGTTCCTTTATTTGATATTATGAAACCTAAATACTTGTATTTTAACTATTTATAATGGGAAATAAGCCACAATATTATTAAAAAATTATTTTTATTAACGTTTGGACGCCCAAATTTATAACGAGGTTTTTCCTGGTTTTCCCTTGTGATTTACTCTAGCGCGAGAATTTTAATGTCACCGTTGCATGTGGTTGTCTTTTTAAAGACAGATCACATGCTATGATTTTTTTGTGACGGATATTCTTGAGTTGGGGTTGATTTCATGTAATCGAATGAACTATCTTTCAGTAAAGTCGTCCCAGGAACGCAACTCATAAATATTGGCAATATCATTTTAAAGTCTTCTACTTTAAAATATTTTAAAGTCTTCTACTTTAAAATGTATCATATGTATCTGAATTGCCGATATAAATGAGTCAAATTAAATAAATTATTAGAAGAATTTTTTACTAAGCAACAACATTTTTGTTTATGTTAGTAGTATTTTGTATTTTGACAACGGCACCCGATTTGGGCGTCGAAACGTTAATAAAAATCATTTTTTAATAATATTGTGGCTTATTTCCCATTATAAATAGTTAAAATTGTAAAAATGCCACAAGAAAATATCTTCAGAACAACACTAAATACTTGTACTTGTCTGTTTCCTTGTTTTGTTTACCTTCGTCTATTTACAGCTCTTTTATTTCTATTTTCTGTGTAGGTATTCACTGGTCTTTTGGTTTATTTCCATTCCATTCTATGTATATTCCTGTTCAAGTTTTCTCATCATAAAGCTGAGGTCACCTTCATCTTGTGCGATCACTATTTGGTCGTCAGCAAAACTCTCAACAGGGTATATAGGTATCCGTTTCTTACTGGTATTCCCATTTCTTCGCACTTCTTTTCCATGCTCTCAGGGCTTTTTCCAGAAATATTTTGAACAGGATATGGAATGTGTAATAGCCCTGTAGAAGTCCTTTTGTCGTCTTAAATGAACTGCATATTCTATTGCCCGTTTTCATAGCTACTTTCTTATTCTTGTAGAGAAGATCTACAAAAGCTAGATGGATGGATCTATTTTTGGTCATTATATTTTTTATTTGTTGGTTGATCGTGTAAATGTGATATAAGCATGCTTTTCTCGCTGTGAACTCTGCTTGGTATTCTCCGACTTTCTTCTTTAGGGAGCGTTCAAGTATTACGTAACGCAATTTTTGAAGATTTTTGACCCCCCCTCCCCCCAGGTAACGCACCGTAACGTTTTTATGTACCCCCCCTCCCCCTACCTAAACGTTACGTAACACCCAAGTCACCATTTGAACCTAAATGGAAAACTAGGTTGCGAAAAGTACCGGAATTCAGCCTCAAAAAGTCCACTGCTAAACATAGGCCTCCTCCCCTCATTTCCAACCACGTCTATCCTGTGCCGCTCTCATCCAGTTTTTATTTAGCTTTCTTACGTCGTCTGTCCATCTTGTAGGCGGTCAACCGGCGCTTCTCTTGTCTTCTCTTGGCCTCCATTCCAATAACCTTTTTGTCCATTGCCCATGTGTCATTCTGGCTATGTGTCCTGCCCATCTCCACTTCAAGTTAGCTATCCTTTTGATGACGTCAGTCACCTTTGTTCTTCTCCTGATTTCTTCGTTTCTGATTTTGTCTCGCAGAGTTATTCCTAACATTGACCGCTCCATTCTTCTCTGTGTTACTCTTAGTTTGGTAGCCGAGGCTTTAGGTAAGGTAAGTGTTTCTGATCCGTACGTCAAGACTGGGAGGACGCACTGATCAAATACCTTTCTCTTTAGGCATATGAGCAACTCACTCTTAAAAGTTTCTCTCAGTTTTCCAAATGCTGCCCACCCAAGAACGATTCTTCTTTTTAGTTCATGTGTCTGGTTATCCCTGCCAATCGTAATTTCATGTCCCATGACATGAAATATGTCCAAAACTTAGAATAATAATCTTTTATTACTAATTTTACATTTACATTACATTTTCCCTGCTTGGCCCCATCCTTACATACATTTTTGGCTTCATCCTTTATTGTTCTTCTCATGCATTCTTCTATTTGATCTTCTTTAATAAAAACTTAAAATAAAATAACATATTTATTATTTCAATATTTTATTTTGCTTAGTAAAAATTTTTGTATAACAAATAATATACGATGTTGCCAGTAGTTTCGGAAAAATAGTGAAAAAAATGTGTAAAACTTTTTGTTCTTCAACGCCCTATATCGTGAAAACGCATGCCGTTACAAAAATTTTATACTAAGCAAACCCCAATTATTTTTCAGTTTTTCACCTATCTTAGAGATCGTGTTACCTTTTTCTGAAACGCTCTGTATATATAAGAAGGCACTTACGGAATAAAATTATTTCTGTCCATGTTTTAATCAATTTTAAAAAACGCTGAGACCCGTAGATTTTAATAAATAAAAATGTGTGCTCTTTAAACATAAATTTAAATGTACAGGGTGATTTATGCAAGACTACCGTAGTCCATAAGCTTTATTTTTTAACATCCTGTATATTTTTATATGTTTAAAAGCTGCTTAACAATCTGAATTTATGGTCTTTATGAATAATACAGGGTGATCATTTAAAATTATAATGTATGGAAACCACTTGTGGAATAAAATTGTTTTTGTCATGTGTCATTATTTTAGATTAGAAAATTATAAAAACGCTAGGATACGTCAACTTTTAAATTCAACTATGGACTATTTAAACATAAATTTGAATATACAGGTTGATTCACTCAAGTCTAGCATAGTCCATTATCTTTAATTTTAATTAAACACCCTGTATATTTTTGTTTTTAGAAGCTGCTTAACAACCTCATCTCAAAAATGTGTATTATGTAGGGTCTATTATGAATAATGCAAGGTAAAATTTTGAAATTCACTTGAAATTTTTGACATTTTGAAATCACACTTTAAATAGGGGTACTATTTTTTTAAATATCTATCAATTTTCTAAACTAAGCATCAATATAGTGGGTTTTGTATTTACTGCTTTTTATTTAAAGACATTTTTAAATAATATGAAAATTTGCGTATTGAAAACATTAATGAATACCTACTGCAGAAAACGATTTCAGAAAACATACAAGATTTATGAACATGTAGTTCCCTTCTGCAACCTCTTAAATAACATCTGTATCTTTTAATCTTTTGTTGTGGAGACAGGTCCATCTTATTGGAAACAAATGTTACTGTGCTTCATCTGTGTTATGGAGAATTCTCACGACGAGGTCGAGGCGCGTGTTGAAGCGAGATTCAAGTGGGTCCTAATTTAAACGTCGGCAAAGAGAGATATAATATATATAATAGTGGAAAAGAAAGAGAACGCAGATACCCTACAAGATGGTAAAATTAGTAATATTTACACTTTGTGATAAAATGTCCCGAATATGTCCCGAAGAATACAGGCAACCAAAAAGTTGACCGCTCTCAGTGGTGGAGATAAAAATATTAGTTGGTTTTTTTAATTCTCACAATGATAAAAATTAGAACAAAACGTACTTTGACCATAAAATCACCACGCCACTGATCATACCCTCGGCTGACGAGACATCCACACTATCTACAGGCTAATAAATTTTAGCATTTGGTGTTATTTTAAGGGTCATAAATACCAAATTTTGACAGAAATTTCTCTATCTCTTCTTACGTTTAATCTTTTTCACGTTGGGTTGAATTCCGTCTTCAGTTTTTATCTTTTTCTGTTACATTTTTTTATTTCACTCATAATGTCGCAACACGCTCTGTCAGTTTTCCTCTTTACAAATTTTAAGATTTTTTCACTTGAAAACGTACTATTATGTATTGTCTTCTTGTCGGAACATGAACGGAGCGTGAGAGTGCAACATAAAACAATTCAGGGGTCTATGTAAAACATAAATGAAATTCGGTAGTTTTTTTTTCATTTAAGTTCAAAAAGAATCCACAAGGAAAAAGTTTTCCTGCAGTTGGCTGTATACCATGTAATACAAAAAATAGTAAATCCTTTATAAAAGGTATATATTTACCTTAAAATATATACCTTTTATAAAGGATTTACTAATTTTTTAAAAAAGAATGTTACGTAACGCGCTGTTCGAACCCCCCTCCCCCCCATGTAACGCGCCGTAACGTTTTACAAGACCCCCCTCCCCCAAACTGCGTTACGTAATACTTGAACGCTCCCTTATCTTTTTATAATTTTTCCTCTATGGTCTTTCCATACTGTCTGCTCATAGATGATATAATGCTGATTCCTCGATAATTTTGGAATTTTTTTATTTCTCCTTTTTTTAATATTTTGGTATAGAGTAAAATAACGTTTATGTAAAATAATAATTTAATGTTGTTCTGAAGCTCTTTCCTTGTGGCATTTTTATAATTAAGTATTTTCTATGGGAAATAAGCCACAATTTTACTAAAAAATGAATTTATTAACGTTTCGAAGCCCAAATCGGGTTTCGTTGTCAAAATACAAAATACTATTAAAATAAACAAAAATGTTGTTGCTAAGTAAAAAAAAATTCTTCTAATAATTTATTTAATCTGACTCATTTATATTGGCAATTCAGACGTATATTATACATTTTAAAGTAGAAGACTTTAAAGTGATATCGCCAATATTTATGAGTTGCGTTCCTGGGACGACTTTACTAAAATATAGTTCATTCGATTACATGAAATCAATCCCAACTCAAGAATATCCGTCGCAAAAACATCATAGCATGTGATCTGTCTTTAAAAAGACAACCAAATGCAACGATGACAGTAAAATTCTCGCGTTAATAAATTCATTTTTTAGTAAAATTGTGGCTTATTTCCCATAGAAAACACTTAATTATAATAATTTAAATTGATAAACCCAATTGATTTATCTGTGTATATCTACAATAGAATAGTCACCTTGTATTTATTATAATTTACAGTTGTATTGAAATTTCTGTGTTTAAAATCAACACCAACATCTTCTAAGAAACCTCTAAAACATTAAAGTCACCATTAAAATCCAACATCTGATCATAAACAAAATGAAATAATAATCCAATGCTAGAATAACAATTTGACTTGTGCTCGTTTATTTATAAGCTAGATAATGTATCCAAACAGATATTTTCTCTTTATCTCCGCTATTATTACCCATATCCTTATAGAGATCAACCATCTAATCAGAAAGATTTAATTTAATTGTACAAAACCAGCCGTAAGTACCGAGTGAAGGTACTAAGCTGAGGTACTAATCGTTTTCTACCATTCATGGGCGTGCATACGCCGTTTGTGATTCACGTTGTGATGATTACTTATTTGGTAAGCTCTCAGATGAAAAAAAGACATTAGGTAACTCGAAATGCAACTAAAATGATTGGAATGGTACTTGAAAGTACTAAAAAGAAGATGCGGAAAATGTTGGAACATATGGTGGGAAAAAATAAGCAAATGAAAGCAAAATGAAAGACATTAGGTTATTCGAAATGCAACTAAAATGATTGGAATGGTACTTGAAAGTACTGAAAAGAAGATGCGGAAAATGTTGGAACATATGGTGGGAAAAAATAATCGAATGAAAGAAATCAATAATTCTTGTACGGTTATTATAACTCATATTAGTGAAAGATTTGGTGACAATTTCAAAGTCGTGTATATATTTGTAAACAACTATAATATGTTCCTGCTATTTTAATATTCTATCCAAATGTAGCCCTAGGTGTTTAACTGTTTTGTTGTACGGTACGAGTTTATTGATTTTTTGTACGTGAAATTTATATGAGGAAATTTCCCTTCATTAATTTTTATGTGCCATTGTCTGTTAGTATTGCAGTGTCGTCTGCAAATGTGTAATGGCTTCCAAGACACGAAGTGTAAATAAATAGAGGCAGGCAACCCAGCAGATGGAGCGACAACATAACAAGAACTGCTGGAAAATATATTAAAAGGATAGAAGATAGAGAGGAGTGGGAAACTTAGGGAAGCCTAAGTTTACTAGTGGACAATTTAGGCTTTTTATATAGATATATAGATTTTTACCAATAAGGCCTGTATGTACTGCTTCCATTCTTTATTTATCTCTTCAACTTTATTTTATTTACTAGTATTTTGGTAGATCTATTATTACTTATTCATCTACATTCAAGAAAAAATAGATGCAAAACAATCTCAGAACAAGCAAGCTTCAAGACAGGTAAATCATGCACAAGCCAAGTAGTGAATTTAGCAGAGAACATACAGGAGGTATTTGAGCAGAAAGTATAGTGGGGGTTGCCTTGATAAATCTTACAGACCTTGCTAACTAGAATATATAACACTATGCTTGACTTTGACCTGGTAAAGATCATTAGATTTCTGTTTTGTAATATACGCTTCTACGTTGTGCTAAATGGAAAAAAGGGCAGATGAGAACTCAAAAATAAAAAGATCTACCTCAAGGAAGCGTTCTGGCGCCGTCTCTATTTAACATCTACACCAACGACTGGCCCAAGCACTCCCAAACTGAGAGTTTTCTTGGTATCACCGTAAAAGGGAAAACTCTCACACAAATAAAGTCGACAATGGAAGAGTAGGAACTGGAAGTATCTTGGGTGGGACAAAACTTGGAACATATGGACAGGCAAAAATATCTTCGAGTAATACAAGACCTGTCACCGACATTTAAACTCCACTGCCGGGAGACAAAAGGTTACTACGAGAAACAATTATTTTCGGAAACTTGTAGGGAGCAAATGGAGAGCAAACCCACAGGTCTTAAAGTCAACAGCAGAGACCATGTGTTTCTCAGCAGGGGAATATGCATGTCCCCTGTGGGGTAGATCTAAATATGCCCAACAAGTTACCACTGCATTAAATGAAACATGTATAATAACTACCGGCTGTATGAAATCTAGTCCTCTATTCCTTCTGTACCGGGTAGCTGGATTCGCATCAGAAGAAGACTGTAGATGCTCCTCGCAATATTACCACCAATTATACGAGTTTGACCAACCGCCAGGAACCAGCCGGCTTAAATCAAGGAAAAAGTTTATGAGAAACGTCAGCGTCAAACCTCCCGAACTGTTCCACCTACACCCAGAACCACCTAATGCAGCGTTTCTCAACCTGTGGGGCGCGCCCCCCTAGGGGGCGCGCTTTTATTAATGGGGGGGCGTGAGCATATAAAAAAATACACTAACATTATTAACTAATTTACTAAAATCGAAGCAAAACAAAACTCTGACAAAATAAAAAATAAAATACACATGAACACTGAATAGGAGTTATAATCATAAAGAGCACTCAATACTAAAAAGTAAGATTTTACTGTTTTTTGTCAAAATTACTGAACATCCTAGCGAAAACCAAAAGAAAACACAAAACAAAAGATTGGTATGATGAAGAATGTCAAGAAATAGCAGAAGCAATAAGAAAAGTAAGACTCAAAAATCTCACAAATGACGAAGAAAGCACTAGAGAAGAATACAGAGAATTGAGAAAAATCATGAAAAGAAAATGTAGAAGCAAAAAGAGAAAATACAACGAGAACAAACTGAAAGAAATAGAAGAAAAATTTCAAAAAAAAAGAAATAAGATCATTCTACCAGGAAGCAAAAAAAATGGAAAGAGGATTTCAAAAAAACAACCCATATATGAGAGATGATAAAGGGATGTTGCTAAATGAGCCTGAAAAAATAATGGAAAACTGGCAAAACTATTTCACAGAACTGCTAAATAAGAGCGAAGTACAAAAGGAAACAAACCATGAAATTGAAGATGATCAGATAGCAATAGAAATACCCACAGAACAAGAAATAAAGAACGAAATAAAGAGCTTGAAAAATAACAAAAGCCCAGGAATAACAGAAATATCGGCCGAAATGATAAACTCAGGAGGGAAAAGACTACAGAAAGAGATATATGATCTGATAAAAAGAATATGGGAAGTAGAAAAAATGCCAGAAGAGTGGACCATAGCAAGAATATGCCCTATACATAAAAAAGGTGATAGAATGCTATGCGAAAACTACAGAGGCATCGCACTATTAGAAATAGTTTACAAAATCTTGGCACAAAGTATAAGTAAAAGGCTAAAGTCGACTTTACATTACATGATTTATCATGTGATTTGTCATATGATTTGGTCATGGAGTGAAATTTACATGTTTACACTGTGTGATTTGTCATATGATTTTGCATTGTTTATACGGCTCGTTTTGTCATAAGCATTGTCATGCGGCTCGTCATGGGAAAAATCATATGACAAATCACATGATAAATCATGTAGTGTAAAGTCGACTTAAGTCATTATTCGGAAAAAATACTGGGGGAATACCAGGCAGGTTTTAGAAACAACAGATCAACGACTGACCAAATATTTGCCTTAAAAGAAATACAGACTACCTGTTACGAACATAAAACAGTACTATATGCTTTGTTCATAGACTTTAAGCAGGCTTACGACACAGTAACTAGACAGCAGATGTACGAACTCATGAAAGAATTGGGGATACCAAGTAAAATTGTCAGGATGATAAAGATGACGATGGAAAACACAACAAACGAAATAGCTTGGAAAGGGTATACATCCAAAAAGTTTGAAACCAAGGAAGGATTACGACAAGGAGACCCACTATCAACAATGGCATTCAATCTAACATTGGAAGGAATAATCAGGAAAAGCAGAATAAACATGCAAGAAACGATATTTAAAAACGGCCACCAATGCATAGCATTTGCAGATGATCTGACGCTATTAGCAACAGGCAAAAAAGAACTACAAAAGTTAATGAAAAACATAATAACAGAAGCCAAAAAATTCGGACTTAAAATAAATGAAGAAAAGACAAAGTATATGATAATGGGGGAGATCCAAAAAGAAAAAGAGAATAACATCATAGTACAAATAGATGGAGAAAAAACATACTCGTTTAAAAGAGCCAAAGAAATTATTTACCTGGGAGCCAAAATAGATGAAAATGGTCATGAAGAAGGGGAGATAAAGGCAAGAATAGCTAAAGGAAATAAAAAATATGGAGCATTACGCACATTATTGAAATCCAAATACGTATCAAGAAAAACAAAAATAAGAATTTAAAAGACTGTTATCAGACCTACAGTAACATACGCAAGCGAAACATGGGTGCTCAAAAAGTCAGAAACAGACCTGTTAGAAAGATGGGAGAGAAAAATGCAAAGAGCAATATATGGAGGTGTGAAAATAGAAGGTCAGTGGAGAAGAAGAACCAATAAAGAATTGGAAGAACCATATCAAGAGCCAACGATTACGACGACGATCAAAGCACAGAGAATACGATACTTGGGGCACATAGAGAGAATGGGAAGTAAACGAATGCCAAAAATGGTACTTTCACGAAAACCAACACAAATGAGGAGGAAAGGCAGGCCAAGGAAAAGATGGAAGGAAGGACAGTGTATATGAAGACTTGAAGAAAAGTAACATTGAGAGATGGAAAGAACTAGCATTGGACAGAAGGAGATGGAGAGAGGTTGTGAAGGAGTGTATAAAAAGACTGAAGTGTATTTAAATAAAATTTATAAGTTATGTAAGTTATATTAAGTTATTTACTATATTATTTATGTAATCAGAAATGTAAACATTTTAGCCCTGGGCCTACAAGGCCTGCTGGGCTTAATAAATATTGAACGGGGGGGGGGGGGGCGCGGCGAAAATAATTATGGAAGATTGAGTCGCAAAGGGTAAAAGGTTGAGAAACGCTGACCTAATGGAATGAACTTGGATTGGAAAACCTAGCGGACATTCAACCGCATACTCACTGGCGTTACCCCTGTAAAACAGAACCTCATTAAATGAGGTATAAAGATAGATAACGACGCACTTCGTGAATGTGGGGAAAGATATAATGTTGAGCACCTGAGAGTATGCAGACTTTGCCAATCACAGTGCACTCTCGATGATATATGGCTCGTAAATACAAAGGGTGAAGATGTAGCCCGGTACTGAGCAGAAAGCTGTAGTCGGATCCAGACTCGAAAAGGTAAAGTAAGTTTATTTAGTTATTTTTTTTAGCCTTTTTTATATTGTGTGCTTTTAGAACTACTATGTCTACCTATTATTTTAGGTTTATAAAGAGTAAAGGTACACGGGAACAAATCCTGAACCTGAGACAACTCATTGAAGTCTAGAGAATTTCAAGTACCTATGATTATAATCATATTAGTTCAGAGAAATAAGGAAAAAAAATAGCCTGTTGGTGACACAACCCCCTCCAGGCCGAAACCAAATTTTTTGAGTAATATGGACATCTATAATAATAACCTATATATTTCCTGCAGCCGATTTTGATGATATACATAGTTATAAACAAATGAAGATCAAAAAACGGTAAATTTTCGCTTTTTTCGTCTATTACTAAGAAAATAGTCATTTTAAACAAATTTGAGAGAAAGAAACTCATAAACGGTATAAAAAACTTCAATACGGCGTTTGCTTAATATGTCTATCCTTATTGGTTGCTTAGAAAATTGCAAAATAAATCATAAATTTTGATTTTTTATAAATTTTTATAACTGATGTAAAAATTAACTTAGAACCTTCTTATTACACAGAATGCTGGGACTTACGGTGCTTAATTCATACCCTAAATTTCGAAGAAATTGGTCAAATAGTTTAAAAGTTATTTAATTTGTTTACCCCAAATTTATTTTTTTTGCAACACTGTAAGTCAGAAAATGATGAAACTACAGTAATACTTTGGATAGTTTATGGAAGAAGGAAATTTACAGTATTAATTTAATTAAAAAAAATTACAAAAAATAATTATAAATATTGCAAAATTATTTTGCAGAAACATGTGAATTAAATAAATGCGGGGGCTAACTTTGTCCCTAATTGTCCTAGGACAGTTGTTTTTCTTTCTAAATGTGTATAAAAATTCAGTCTTTCTAAATATGAAAAAATAATTTTTCTACAGGTAACGGTTAAAAAGTTATTCTAATTGTTTATAAGTAAGCAAAAAATCGACATGTTTTTTCACTAGTAATACCACTAGAGGTCAAATTATTTCCGGAAATTTTTTTTAGATCATGAATATTTTGAAAATTTCCCGAGTCGCAGACGAGGGAAATTTTCTAACAATATTCATGATCAAAAAAAAATTTCCGGATATTAATTTGACTTCGCGTGGTATTCGGTAAGAAAATTCCACACCAAATTTGCATTTGAAAATCCAAAGCTGCATGAACAGATTAATAGCGCGCCATAGCTTTGTCAGCAATTATTTAGGCTTTCAAATTCGTAATTTCTACTCATTGTAGTTGCATGGAAATACCATTTCAAGATAGAAAATAGTATATTCTTCAATTTTACATAAGTTTTGAGTAACTACAAGTGATAGAAAATGAATCAAAACTAAATTATGTAAACAAATAAAAACCAGTCTGTCAAAAATGTTCTGTTATTGTAAACGTCAAAAAATTTCCACTATAATTCGCTGTTGGGTACCCCACGAGCAAAAAATTTCCGATAAAATACCTCCGTTGCCATGGTGATCTGTCAAAATAACGTATTTTGATTGGTTCAAAATTACAGGTGTGGAATTTTCACTAGTAATACCACTAGAGGTCAAATTATTTCCGGAAATTTGTTTGAGATCATGAATATTTTGAAAATTTCCCGAGTCGCAGACGAGGGAAATTTTCTAAAAATATTCATGATCAAAAAAAAATTTCCGGATATTAATTTGACTTCGCGTGGTATTCGGTAAGAAAATTCCACACCAAATTTGCATTTAAAAATCCAAAGCTGCATGAACAGATTAATAGCGCGCCATAGCTTTGTCAGCAATTATTTAGGCTTTCAAATTCGTAATTTCTACTCATTGTAGTTGCATGGGAATACCATTTCAAGATAGAAAATAGTATATTCTTCAATTTTACATAAGTTTTGAGTAACTACAAGTGATAGAAAATGAATCAAAACTAAATTATGTAAACAAATAAAAATTAGTCTGTCAAAAATGTTCTGTTATTGTAAACGTCAAAAAATTTCCACTATAATTCGCTGTTGGGTACCCCACGAACAAAAAATTTCCGATAAAATACCTCCGTTGCCATGGTGATCTGTCAAAATAACGTATTTTGATTGGTTCAAAATTACAGGTGTGGAATTTTCAAAATAATTTTACACTGTTTAAAATTATTTTTGTCATTTATTTTTAATAATGGTAATAGTATAAATGTTCTTCTTTCATAAACTGTCCGAAGTATGATTGTAGCCTCATAATTTTCTGACTTGTAGTGTTGCAAAAAAAAATGAATTTGGGATAAACAAATTAAATAACTTTTAAACTATTTGACCAATTGCTTTGAAATTTAAAACATAATTTAAGTACAAGAAGTATCAGCATTCCGTGTAATAAGAAGGTTCTAAGTTAATTTTTACATAAGTTATGAATATTTTTAAAAACTCAAAATTTATTATTTATTTTGCAATTTTTTAAGCAACCAATAAGGATGGACATATTCAGCGAACGCCATATTGAAGTTTTTTATACGATTTATGAGTTTCTTACACTCAAAGTTGTTTAAAGTGCTTAACTTTTTGGTAATAGACGAAAAAATGAAAATTTAGAGTTTTTTGATCTTCATTTGTTTATAACTATGTATATCATCAAAATCGTCTGCAGGAAACATATAGGTTAATAATATAGATGTCCATACTACTCAAAAAATTTGGTTTCGGCCTGGAGGAGGATGTGTCACAAGAAAAATCTTATTTCTCTGGACTATATATAATTATATATAATTATATGCTTCGCCAGTTCGTTGACTACCAAAAGGCATTTGATTGTGTAAGCTGGATAAATCTGTGGTCCTCTGTATGAATCCAATATAGCAACAGTACGACTAGATCAGAAGTTCTCAAACCAATTCAAGACAGAGAGAGGTGTTAGACAAGCATGCGTGTTGTCACCTGGATTATTTAACATTTATGGTGAACATGTCATGACGATGGATTTGGAAGGATGGGCCGGTGGAGTAACAGTAGCTGGTAGGAAAATCTCCAATTTAAGATTTGATGATGACACTCTTTAAGATTTGATGATGACACTTATAGCAGCAAATAAGCAAGAAATGTTTGATCTCCTGCGAAGAGTTGAGTATGAAAGCAATAAAGTTGGTCTGAAAATCAATAAAGCTAAGACAAAAATAATGGTGGTCGACAGATTCCACACTATTCAACTGACTAACATGTTACAGGAATACCAGATAGTAAACAGCTTTGTCTATCTCGGGTCTAGTATAACTAACGATGTATGGCGTATAAGAGTCTGGCAAAAGATTCGAGGATTCGCCTAACTAAAGTTTGGAAACACAAATCTATCTTTCAAAATATCAAGATGAGACTGGTGAATGCCCTTGTATTCTCAATATTTCTATACGGGGCAGAGACTTGGACCCATCGCGCATGCGAGCTCCAAAAAATTGATGCTTTTGAGATGTGGTGCTGGAGAAGAATGCTGTGAATACCTTGGACAGCTCATAGGACAAACGTTTGCATTCTAAACCTACTCGAGATTAAAAAAAGGATGTCCACAATATGTCTGCAACGAATTCTGCAATTCTTCGGTCACGTGGTTCGCAGAAGTGACGATAGTTTGGAAAGATTAATTGTTTCTTGAAACATTCAAGGGAGAAGACCAAGAAGACGATCACCAACTAGATGATCCGACCAAATTAAGAATTCAGCTGGAAACTCATTCTGCGAAGCTCTTAGAGCAGCTGAAGATAAAGACCATGGAAAAAAATTTTTAGGAATATTGGAAGAAATCACGATCCTCAGTAATGCAGAAACGACAAGAAAGAGAGAGAGATGTCTATTATTTGTCTGATATTCTTTTTACTGCTCCTTTGGCAAGTGGCGATCAGAGAAAGCTACACATGTGTCACAAATATGAACTTAACTCATACTTATTTTCTACCGTTAACCTTCTTTCAACCAATACTTCATGTGATTCATTATTAGTGTACAGCTGTTACCCTCAAAACTTCGCCTATGTGCAAAAGTACTAACCAACCGCACTACTAATCGTTTTCTACAAATGGTCGATGTTTATCAGCTCCAACCAACGGTCAGATAATGTTTACAACTAACAAATTTACCTTTTAATCTGATCTGAGGCGTTCGAGAAAAACGCGCAGATTTATTATTGCTTCGTTCGATTGTTTCCATTTCGAAAAATGTCGCGTAGGTGAAGTGAGAGAGTTCACTTCTCTGGTTCTGGTTCTGGTACTAGTATGGTACTGCTTGAAGGAATGCGGAGATCCGAGACTTTCGCCGAGCTAATACACTTTTTATCATTTCTGGTTAGATTTGAGATAAATGGTTAATTGTATCTTCCGGGTGAGATTGTTATAACGAGCATTCTGTTGTAATTTCGTTGAAATTTTTGTATAATTTTATAAAATTAGGTAAATTATATCTTTGTATACTGAAACTCATAAAACAAAACAAAATATTCATAAACGATGATGTAACAAAAGAATAGTTGCATATACGGGGAAAAATAAGACAAATAAAGAATAGATAAAGAAATTAAATGGACCAGGGGTGCTAAGAAACTCCGGATCAGCTAGAAGTATTTTCTTAGAAAAAAAATAAGTGCATGGAATGTAACAATCATGTACGAACCAGAGGTTCACAACACCATAAAAGAAATGAAGCGGCGAAATATAAGTATCCTTGGAATACGTGAAATGAGATGACCAGGGTCTGGAAGAAAATCACATTGTATACTATTCAGGAGAAGACAGTAGGTATAAAACACAAATATGGTGTACCAATAATTGTGACAAAGGACACAGATAAAGCTTTAAAATCGTCGTATAATTCTCAGACAGTATACGAATGTTGCAAATACAATCATCAACAAAAATGTGAATATACTATGGATATTCAAGAGCAGTGGAGCAATGTACAGGAAATAAAGTGCCGCATAGGAAAGGCAAGAACGGTGTTTAACAAAATGAGCTCCATCTTCAAAAGCCATATTTCTAGATATAAAAATGAGACATTTGAGATGTTACACGTTTTCTCTGTATTGTTGTACGGAGCGGAGGCATGGACACTTACAGACACCACTATTAAAAACCTTAAAGCATTTGAGATGTTACTTTATAGAAGAATGCTGACAATATCATGGACAGCAAGGATCACGAACACGGAAGTCCTAGGAAGAATGAAGAAGGAACCGGAGATTGTGTTTATCATCAAACGCATAAAATTGCAGGGACACTGGGACACGTTATGAGAAATCAGCACCGTTAAGTACACCCTGCTGCAATCCATATTGCAAGGTAAAATCAAAGGTAAGCGCGGACCCGGTAGAAGGAGAATATCATGGCTGCGACATTTGAGAACATGGTTTAAGATAACCTCAATGGAAGTGTTTCGAGCCGCAGCGAGCAAGGTTATGATTGCCAATATGATTTCCAATATCCGAAACGGATAGGAACCAGAAGAAGAAGAAGAATCCTATGGATGTAAGATGTGAGAGAAAAAACATTAGAAGAAAAAATGTCTACTCTACAATCTTCTTGGACGTAACACAGGCGTTTGATAAAGTCTGGTGTGAGGGTTTAAACTATGAACTAAGAACGTTCAACGGTTCAACCCTAAACAGTATGCGGAAATCTTAGAATCGTACATTGCGAATAGATATTTCAGAGTAAAGCAAGATGTTGTGTACACCGATTTAAGAGAGGTCAAAGCTGGCGTGCCACAAGGGAGCGTGTTAGGTCCGGTTTTGTACCTATGTATACGTGTGACAGCCATACTAGCGATAGGAACTACAGCGATAGCACTAGTGAAGAAGAGACTGATAAGTTGCAACTATCAGTAAATACAATACATACCTGAACCAGAAAATGACGAATAAAATTAAATGACACTAAATCTGCACTCATTAACTTTACAAATAAAACAAGCTGAAAATGCGAGCATTACCATAACGAAAACTTTGTTTACATATATGCACGTTTAGTAATCAAATTTTAACTATTCTCCTCATCTAAATTCCATTTAATTTATTCTTGTCATCTGCTACTCTTTGGATTAAAGAATGGCAGACTGGCACACTTTGGTTATTAACTTCTTGATTGTTGATATGTGTTTTACTCTTCTAGTTTTTTTTGGATAACATCACCTTTCTCCCTCCGGGAGCCTCCAGCATAAGCCTATCGCCGGCGATGACACTAAGGCTGACAACAATGGGACCATGAAATATAGGCTGCAACAACTACCACCTTCAGCTGCAGGGGCTTAGGGCCGAACATCCGCCCAGGCCTACAAGAAGTCTACAGCAGTACCATTCGACATCAAGAAGTTACCATCAAATACCAGCTACCAAATCCAGAATTGTTAGTTTTTGGCAAGAATTTGAATATATTTGTTAATGCACATAATAAGTCATATTTTTATTATATATTTATTGAACAATAAACATGATTAGTTAAAAATACTGTTTTGTTTGCTTCCATTCTAAATTTTCAGAGTTCATTTCTAAGATTAGGACAAGACGAACACACACCTGAGTTACTGAGCTAAGCTGAGGGTGTAGCAATGACTATCTTGGATGATTGGGGTAATATTTTCGAATATTATTTTAATTAGCTGTAGAGGTCCATCGCTTACTTGTTTCAGTATACTCGTGTAAACCTTTTTAAAATTGTTAATAAAGTATCTATTGCTTTTAAAATATACTCAAATTGCTATATAATAATTAAATTCACTATCAAATACCATTGATATTTTATTAATACTTTATTTAAAATTTAGTTTGACATTCACGAAGTGTAAAACTCAAATAATGTAAATAACCTATGCTTTGCTTAACAAATTCAGATTAAAAAACTAGCCTACTTACTAGCAACGATTTCAGCTGACGTTTAGTGTGTCGGCAAAAAATAAAAGGATTGTGACGTCACATGTTAGAATTTGAGGTCAATTATCTCGAAGACGGTTAGAGATATTGAAATGCCGTTTTCAGATTTGGATTCAGAAGACAAAACTACATAAGAATCCATCGATAAATCTGCTTTAAGTATTGCAGGAACGGCAACGCAATAACACACAGACTTTGCGAATTTATAAACGAAAAGTTTTCGTTGAAAATAGAAAATTTCCCAAATGGAATAGAATTGAAATGACACCCAAGGTCATTATGCATCATCAGCAAAATACTTGGCTATTGAGTACCCTAGATGCGAGGCTACGCTGGAAAGTCCATGCCAAAAAGAAAAGAGGGGAACTTGATATTAGATATAAGAAATTGTATTGGCTGATTGGAAGAAATTCAACATTATCCATTCACAATAAATTATCCATTTACAAGCAAGTACTTACGCCAGTATATGGGTGCCAACTCTGGGGCTGTACCAAAACTAGCAATCTAGGCATTATACAGTGATTTTAAAACAAAGAACTGAGGAACATTGTTGATGCTTCTTGGTATATCCGTAACAGCTACCTCTCCACCAGGACCTGGATATGGAAACTGTGAACGAAGTAATCAAGAGAACAGCAGCAAGTCATGAGCAGAGACTGCATAGCCATATGAATGTCGAGGCAATCCCTCTCCTTGACATCACTGAACTAAAGAGAAGACTCATAAGAACACAACCATTTGAGTTAATGTAAATGTGTAACAGCTTAGTGAAAAAAGCAGAGCATAGTGCTGTGATGTTATTGCATGTTAGTTGTAGGGCGTTAGTTGATAGATAAAATAAGAGTAAGCCATATGTTAAGCCATTGGGAAGAATGGAAAAGGAGAGGTTTTAAATACAATTAAAATTAGAAAACTGCAATACCTGGGACATCAGGCGCAGATCTAGAAATTCATAATAGGGGGGGGGGGGCAGACTTACCGCAAATATTATATTATCCAGATTTAGCCTTTGAGCCACGATTGAGCTCTGGTGGGACCATTTTCGTGTTATCAAGCCGTAAGCGACTTACTACGTCGGAGTATCTTCCAAAAAATTTCTTACACAACATCCGAATTTTAAGAGTAGTACAGCGTTATTATTCCAGATTTAGCGATACGGCCCACACTCCTTCAAAGGGGAAAGTTCATTCATCCCAAATATACAATGCTGATTCACAGTGCATATACAATTCTAAAGGCTGTTGTTTTAAAATTCGAATTTGCACACCACGTAACATTCTTGGAATATTAGCTCTAGCTCCGCCATCGTCACATTGCCCACGAAGATTTGAAATATCTAGCCCTAAGTCTCTGAGTTTACATATTATAATGCTTGACAATGTCTCTCTAGTTAAATCCTGTACCACTACTAATCTTAAAAAATCTTCTTTTAAATAGTACTTTTCTTTGTCTACATATCGCACACATAATGTTAATTGTTCATTGGAGCTGATGTCAGTTGTGTCATCTACCAAAATAGAAAAATATTTGCTTCGCTTAACCGTTTCAACAATTTTTTTCTCAATAACAGTGCCACAACAGTCTATGAGCTCATTATTTTTGTGATGGTGTTCCAGAATATGATCACCTGCATTAACTCTGTATTTAAGAAGTTCCCTGAAGTTCCCTTCGTTTGAATTATTGATTAGTTCAGACGGTTCCAGTTCCAAATCAAGAGAACCATCATTTATGTGCCCTCTTAAAGGAATGTTTTGTCGACCGCACCAAAATATTGCTATTACAATCGAAACAAGTTTCATTCGATTTTCGTTTACTGTTTTTGCAACTTCATTATTCAATTGAAAGATAATGTTTTCTGTCATACTTTCAGACACTTTTTTAAAGTTGCTACATTTTAATTGAGCCGTTTTGTGACAGTTATTATCAGAATGGCTCCTTATTATTTTACAAGCTTTCTTGAGTTTCCGAAATGACTTAGTAGACCGATCAAATAAAATTACAATACATGTAAATCAAAATGTAATTCCGTACAGGTTGGAATAAATTTTTTACCAAAGTTTAGGTCCAAACAAAAGATATTTTCAAGAAAGTATATGATTCATATGAGGGGATCATTGTTTAAATAATTAAAAATAGGTAATTTTTGCACAAAATTTACTTTTTTAATTGCTGCGGAAATTCGTGTTCTTATTAAGGATTTTGCAATTTTTTTCTGCAAAGATGAAGAAACAGTCTTTTATATGAGACTTACTAAATTAAATTTGACCCTTAATTTATTTAAATAATTGTAAATCAAAATTGAAAAACAAATTTCCAAAAAAATATTATTTGCACTATAAATAAGCACTATCAAATATTTTGTTTTGCATAAAAAGTTGCACTATGATATTACTATAAATTGACAAAAAAATTGGTTGATAAATATTCAGTTGTTTATGAGATATTTAATTTGTTTATCAAAAATTACCATTTTTTCAATCGCAAAAACGCGGTTTTTGCAGATAGAGTATACAAGTTTTTAAGGTCTCATTTGTTTTGCTTTTATCTATGTTTTCGATAAATGTATTGACAAATCAAAATTTCAATTAAACACCCCTCCAAAATGGCGTTTGAAAATTGGTGTAATTTGTTTAAAACTTATTTTCTTAATAACATCGCCGTGATTAAAAATTTTGAAATTATTTTTCAATATTCGTATTTTTGGTAATTTTTGACATATTCACAAAAGAATAAAAATTTTCTAGGAGCATTTTTGGCCGAGATAGCTTTTCCCAGTTTAAAAATTCATAATTTGTTTATTTATCAATATTGACATTTAAAAGTACGTGAGTACATCTATTAACCTTAATATTTAACAATGTCATTTATACACATAATAAAAATTGTAGAATATTTTTAAAAATGATGATATTCATTACACCTTAAATGAAAACTTTTGTCTGAAAATTTGCGGAGGAGTAGTTTCCAATATCTCCGTTAATAATGGGCCAATTTTAATGTTTTCTTTTAATTTGGGGTAGCATATAAAAATAATAGCATCTGCATGACCCTTTTTGCCATAAATAATCATTAACTAGTTATAAACAATTTTTTTTTCAATAACATTTTTTTCTCTAGTATTGTGATAAATAAAATTGGCACCAAAGATAATCACAAAAGAGTATTAAACAAAATTTTTATTTTAAAAATTTACCAAAATAGTAAATTTTTTAAAGAATCATAAAAACTTTTTTCTTTGTACAAATCATTGGCAAAATCTCGCAAAAATAATGTGAATACAAAATATAATATATATATATATAAAAAAATGGAGGACAGCCTCTATATAAATAAATGTATATAAGTGAGTATAGATTAACAAATATATACACAATTTTTAGTGTATTACCTGTTAAAAAGATTATAAAATTAAATGTAAAATACATACATATTTTAATATTGTACAAAGAAAAAAGTGTTTAACAAATTTTTAATGCTAATTCAGTATTATTTTTTTTTATAAAAAATCTTTTGTGTCAACTTTTATTTATAATATCAAGAGAAAAAAAAATTGAAAAAGAATGGTTTATACCTAACAAATTGACGAATATTTATTGTTAACAGTGTCATTTTTTTATAAGCTACCATTAACTAAAAAAAAAAAAACACTGAAATTGGTCCATTATTAACGAAGATATTGCAAAGTACTACTGCACCACTCTTCATGCAAAAAGTTTTCAGTTAAGGTCGCTACGAAAATCATTATTTTTTAAAATATTCTACCATTTTAACTCTATGTATAAATGACATTGTTAAGTAGTAGTGTTGATAGATGTACTCACAAACTTTAAAATGGTAATATTGATAAATAAACAAATTATGAATTTTTAAACTTGGAAAACTAGCTCGGCAAAAAATGGATCTAGAATTTTTTTTTCTTTTGTAAGTGTGTCAAAAACTATTGAGAACACAAATATCGAAAAATAATTTCTAAATTTTTAATCCCGGTGATGTTATTAAAAAAACAAATTTTAAACAAATTACACCAATTTTCAAACGCCATTTTGAAGGGGTGTTTAATTAAAATTTTAATTTGTCAATACATCTATCGAAAATATACATAAAGCAAACAAAATGAGACCTCTAAAACTTTTATACTCTGTCGGCAACAACCGCGTTTTTACAATTGAAAAAATGGTAATTTTTTATAAACAAATTAAATATCTCATAAACTGCTCAATACTTGTCAACAAATTTTTTTTGTCGATTTATAACGATATTATAGCGCAACTTTTTCTGCGAAACTTAATATTTTATAGTACTTATTTATATTGAAAATAATATTTTTTTGAAAATTTGTTTTTCAATTTTGATTTACAATTAGCTAAATAAATTAAAGGTCAAATTTAATTTAGTAAATCTCATATGAAAGACTGTTTCTTTATCTTTGCAGAAAAATATTGTAAAATCCTTAATAAAAACAAGAATTGCCGCAGCAGTTAAAAAAGTAAATTTTGTGCAAAAATTACCAATTTTTAATTATTTAAACAATGATCCCCTTATATGAATCATATACTTTCTTGAAAATATCTTTTGTTTTGACCTAAACTTCAATAAAAAATTTATTCCAACCTGTACGGAATTACATTTTGATTTTATTTTATTTTATTGGGCTATAGTAACTATGTTTTGTAATGCGATTTTTCTTTGACCCCCCTCTTTAGGTCCGAATAAAACACACACACGGCATTAAGCACCTTCATCTTTCTTGCTATAAGATAGCCACGGGAATTTATTTAACCAAATAAGCTGGAATTGTTCTCAGTATCCCGATTCTAATGTCTTTGGAAAGCTGTATTCACTGGAATCCAAGGATCAGTTAGGTCACGATATTTTAACTCGTCACTGCACTTTTCGTTACTCGCAAAGCAACCGATATCGTTATAATTAGGGGCTGCCGAACCTGTATCACACGTAATTAATTCTGGTGAAAATATATTTACACCAATACTGCAGTGTCCGACACCTGACGTTAACATAAGCCTATTATTACCATCGGCAACATTAGTAGACTGAGATCTTACTTCAGAACATGGCCTTTTCCAACTCAAGGTGGTAAGATTAGCCTTTCTACGTGTATGCGTTTTTAAAATATCGTTTTTGTTATTATTTGAAGTGGGAAAGATATATCCGTTGTTTATGGTTCCATCGGTGCCCAAACAAATGCGCCTGCAGTTTAATTTTTAGAGAAGCCTGCCTTTATTGTATTTTATGGCTTCTTTCAATTCTTTAGAAGCGGTTGTCGTGTATATTTAATGTTATACTGATCGCTTGAAGTTTAGAGTTGACAGAAAAAATAATAAAAAAAATACTTATAGACTAAATATAATAGGGAGTTGACCCGTTGACCCCTCTGTATCCGCGCCTGCGGGACATGTCATGAGGGGCGAGCGTTATAACTTGTTGCAATTAATAATACAAGGAAGAATACAGGGTAGAAGGAGTCGTGGAAGAAGACGCATCTCCTGGTTAAACAAATTAAGATTTTATTTTAACTGCACTCCTGCTGATCTCTTAAGAGTAGCGGTATCGAAAGTGCGAATTGCCATGATGGTTGTCGACCTTCTTAGAGGAGATGGCGCATGAAGAAGAAGGCAAGGTAAGCCCTTAGATTAAAGTATTTGTTGTTTATTATCACAATAATTTGACAGGAAAGAACTGATAATTGGTCATTTGTGACCAGATCGCAGTAATACAAACACCGCACAGGTGTTAAAAAAATATTATTCAAATCAATATATTGCTGAATAAATAACATTTTTAACTAAAACATCAAACCATCTACGAATGTTTTATAGGTATAATTATAAGAGCAATAAATAGGCAAATCAACGATAAATATAAAAGCACTTAAGCGGGCTATTCATAAAAAATCGTTGCTCAACACCATGTACCTGTTAACAATCGTCTTAAAAATCTCTCAACTCAAACGTCTTACGCAACCGGACCGGGTCATAGGTGCCGTCTCCATCTAAGCAAAACATTTTGACAGGTACACAGAGGGTCAATCAATAAAAAAATATAACAAAAGAAAGATCGATCTAGTCATCGTACCGCTTAAAGTGATAGAAGTTATAGAAGTATAAATAGTAAGAGAGAGAAAGTGAGGTTATGAACTTTCAGAAGGAAGAAATGATTCCACAAAGTAGGCTTTGTTGTGTATAAGTCGATATGAGCGCCCTACGGCGACAATTATATTACAATTATGTAAAATATATCATGATATCGCCAATGTCTCGTGGTCTGGTGATTTATACTTTGCTGTGTTGGTACGATTGGGCTATTTACCATTCGATACAGATAATATAGTTTATATCATTCGTGTAAAGTGGCTTTACAGATCAGAAAGTTGGTTGTTTATGAGATTGCACATAATTTCTTAAGTGAGAGCTTTTTGCTTTTATTTTTTACTAATTTCTTAACTTTCTGTTTTATTTTACTATTTTTCTTAAACAAATATTTGGACCCCTCTTTTATCCGCCAAATATTATATCCTTATCTTTTTAATTAAATGTCCTATCCTTATCTGTTTCCCTCATTGAAACGCACTAACTAATTTAATCACAGACTTTAACTTTGTATGCATCTGTGCCACACTCCAAGCTTTGTTATTTGGCAACTCTTGACGTCCATTCTGTCATGTCAGTCTCTCCTAAAGTGTGGAAGTGGAAATGTTTGTTTATGGTTCATGTTGTGGTTCATGTTTCTGTTCATAAATTCATTTATATCGTCCATCCCTTCTTGGGGTGAGTGTGAGTAATATGGTAATGCTTGCTAGTTGATTTCATTATATTTAACAGTTAATCAATATCCAGAGTCTGGTTCATTTTTAAGCGCTTTTTTAATATTTATACATAATCTCTCCAGCTCACGTGTCTTTTTAACTTTGTTAAATCTTTATTCAGTTAATATCTTTAATTAAATTAAAGCATGTAATTCTATTAATAATACTTCTTATTGACTTGATTCTGGCCAATTTGCTACTTTCTTTAATATTTTTCTTATAATTGTAATTTTGGAAGATATGGCAAGGAATCTTTGAAAATCTTTGATATCTCTCTAATACAGAGTTTGTTATTCTAGTATTTTTGGTCCAATTTTTGGGAGTCGAAATATGTAGATATTGAGATTGAGATGTTAAAGAGAGCGTCAGGCTGTCTGAGGAGCGTCAAGCCAATTATGTGTCAGGATGTGTGAGGGATGTCATCTGGAGAAATAAAAAGAATGTGTGTGTACTTTGTACGCACCTAAGAAGTTATACTTCTATTACATATTGTGTGATTTTAACGAAATTGATATAATGTACTTTAAACAGTTTATTTATATTTTATTTAAATATTAAACTAATTTTAATACTTACTACTGTCCAAAAATTTTTATTAAGACAATACCAAAATTTAAAAAAATAAAAGAATAAAACGCACACATAAACACATTGAAAAATGCCACAAAGAAAAAATGATTTCTGAACGATAATAATTGTTGGCAAAAATTTTAAATACGCATTTTCTGAAAAAAAAATTATATAACAAATATACTTACAATCATAAAATGCATAAAAAAATAAAAACTTGCATCGGGATTCGAACCCGCGAATTTGGGGACGCTTTGATTCGTAATCGAAGCCTAGATTCACTCATCCAATTACACATTATTTGTCATGTGGAAAAATAGGGCAACTGAACGTTTTACTGTTTGACAGTTATTCTGAATGTAATCAAATTATGTAGTTTGATTTTTGTGGAAGAAAATATTAAAATATAACAAAACAGTAAGAAAACAATATATTAGATGAAGATTGGTAGAACTTTTGTTGGTAATCAAATTAAGCATGTAAATCAAAGCATTACATACCTACTCGATAAATAAATCTAAGCCAAAAAATCATAATTTAAAAATAAAAATCGGACCTAATTCCGGATTTCTCTCTAAAATCCCCATTCTTGAGAAAATAAATTTATTCCAACCTATTCCAAATGTATAATTACAATATGATTATAATAAAAACTACTTACCAAATTAGAATGAGTTTTCCTTGTCCAAAATAGTCCAAAAGTCCAAAAATATATACTTATGAAAACTATTTAAAAAGGCAGTATAACTATTAACTAACTTTTGTTTGTTGTTTCTTTTCCCACAAATTTCAAAACGCAACAACCATAAATAATCAAACCACAGCTGTGCCACAGCCGCCATATTAAATAATTTTTGACATGTCATTTAAACATCCAATCAGAACAAAGTTATAATGCGACTGCGCCCAGATTGAAGATTTTAATCATATTAAAATTCACCCTCATATCGCGCCTAAAGAAGTATAACTTCAAAAATATGAGGCTGGAAGGGAAAGACGCATATACAAATCATGTGTAAGACAGATCATGACGTACGCGATAGAAACAAGATGTGACACACCGAAAGCAAGAGGATACTGAGAACATCAAACGTTGAGGTCAATAACAGGAAAAACACTGAGAGACAAAATTCCGAACGATAGAATAATAGATCTCTATATCATACAAGACATAGTACAATGAGGAAGACAGAGAAGATGAGAGTGGAATCAGCATGTAACGAGAATGGACAGCGAGAGAATAGCCCGTATAATAGCAAGAGATTTAAAGCCAACAGGCAAGAGAGCAATAGGAAGACCCTTTAAAAGATGGCGAGATAGCTGGCAGTCAACATCACAGCTACGAATTAAAGCTCAAAATCTGTTAAGAACAGGTCAAGAGGCCTAATATAAGAAAAACAACGTGAAAAATATAAATTCAGGAGAGATAATCTTAAAACTGAGAAAAGGAAGCAAAAATACAGTTAAAATCAACAGTCCTTGATATTAAATCTAGCAATCCATACAATCTTTTCTATTTAATCCGGTCTGATTTAACATTCTGACGTGGTTTTTATAGTGTAATTTATGACTTTAAAAAGGGGTTGAAAAAACGCATCCTTTCATTTATAACGTCCGTTTCTTAAGACACAAATCTCAAGCCAAATGAACAAGAAACAAAAAAATAATTAAAAGCTTACACCCCAAGTGGCCTAAGCGGAAATCATTATCACTTGCGTGCCACCGTTAACTAAGTTTAGTATACGGGGTAGAGACAAATAATAATGGACCATAAAAATTGTTTTTATAATATGGTCTCGGTATATTAATGTTGATAAAAAAGGGATTTAACATAATTGTTAAGTATTAGGTTATTTTTTGTTGGTTAGAAAATTAAAAGAAGAAAATCAATCGAGTGCTTTAAAATGAGTATCGTAAAATGTAAAAACTTTTTCCGATATCTCTAACGCGAAGCAAAATATCGAAAATTTACCCTGTTTGTGGAGTCGCAGTAGGCTGTGTTTAAAATTTACATTTCAGCTCTATGTGAACATTCAAGCTGTATGACTGTGCAAAACTTCAAATCTGTATTTATTTTGATAACTAAAATATAGGGCCGCCTTCATCTTAAATTCGATATACTGTATACAGGGTGTTTGGTAAAGAGTGGGCCATAGCTTAACCTTAGATTCTTAAGCTTAAAATAGATCGATTTAAGCTAACTTACCTTAGTTCGAAAGTTAATAAGGGTGTCAAAGTTAAAGTTTTATTTTATTTATTCTTGAATATTTCCTGACAGGCATGGGATACCAACACGAAATTTGGTAAGCGGGGGTTTTTTAGGATGAGAAATTTAAATTCGCCACCAAAAATAATGTATTACCCAGAGGGCGCCACATACGTCTTTCAGCGCTCATTTAATCCATTTAAGTTTTTTTATTCACCACTCTACGTACTTTTTGAATCCAAATTTTTGTTTTCTTAATATTTTTACTTCAAAAAGTTATACTATATTCATCTCGCTAAACTCAACTGTTTTCGAGATAAACGCATTTTAAATCTGCGATACAACATAATTTTTTGCACAATATCATTGTAATTAGACCCGAAAAATAAACTTGAAACCATAATAATTATGCCAAATATCCTATTTATGTCATTGCATCGCAAATTCCATTTGAAGAAATTTGCGATACATTTTTGTAAATTTTTATGGTTTTAAGATATTGTTCGGGTGTAACTACAATGATATTATGCAAAAAATTATGTTGCCTCGCAGATTTAAAATGTGTTTATCTCGAAAATGGTTGAGTTTAGCGAGATGAATGTAGTATACCTTTTTTAAGTAAAATTATTAAGAGAATGAAAGTTTGCATTCAAAAAGAATGTATAGTAGTGGGTAATAAAAATAATTGAACCTATTAAATGAGCGCTGAAAGGCGTAAGTGGCGCACTCTGGATAATCATTTTTGGTGAAGAATTTAGATTTCTCGTCCCAAAAAACCCCCGCTTACCAAATTCGGTGTTATTATCCCATGTCTGTTAGGAAATATTTAAGAATAAATAAAATGAAAGTTTAACTTTGACACCCTGTATTTCGGTTATCAACTTTCGTACTAAAGTAAGTTAGCTTAAATCGACCTATTTTAATCTCAGGAATCTAAGGTTAAGCTATGGCCTATTCTTTACCAAACACCATATGTCATTTCGTTTTGTAAATAATTGGTTGTTAAACCATAAAAGGATAGACCGTTCTTGGACAAAAATTTAATGGTTGCTATTATTCATTGAAGAACCTTTCTCCAAAGTTCCTTTTCTTCTAAATAACTTCTTTCCATTAATGTTACAATGATTTGTCCTGCTGTACCTACTACTTCTCTTGACTAACGTACCAATTGATGAAATATATGTTCAAGAGATCGCTCATGTTGAATAACTATCCTATGGATATTTTTCCTGTCATTATACCCATCGAAAGTTAAAAGAACAATAATTTTCGTGTAAATCAGTTTACAAACGTAACAATAAACACAGCTGCATTTAGGACTGTACCTACACTAACCACTCGCGAAGAATTTTTTCCTCAACAGCTTTCATTTTATAAAAAATCGCACTTTGCAAATGTCTGCTTTTATTATTATCCAGTTGTCTAACACATTCACTAATTTTATCAATATATTGATTTGGTCAATTATTTATAAAATATCTATTGTAATTTCAGATTTAAATGTCTTGGCTAATTCCCTATGTATATCGCTAGGGAAAGAGTTAGTGACATTGTCGTTTTCTATAGGAGATGAAGGAGATGTACTTGTGACAGGTGAAGTCGCTTGAATATCAACAGTGGAGTCATCATTTATCATTTCTTCTTCTTCTTTCTTCTTCTTCTTTTAATAGGACTATGTTCTGTTTTTTCTGTTACAGTCTTCCTATGGCTATGGGTAGCTTGGTGTTGGGCTTCTGTGTCTTCGTCCATTTCTCCATACATTCAGGGTCCATCCGATCTACCTGGTCTCTCTACATGCGTCGTCGTGCTCTTGTCCATCTCACTACGTCTTGAACTCCTAGCTCTCTCAACGTGTCTTCGTTTCGTATTCTATCTCTGAGTATGATCCCTCTTGTGAATCTTAGTGTTTTCATCTCTGTTGTTCTCATTATTTGTTTGGTCCTCATTTATTAAATGGTTCTCATTTATCATTTCTTGTTCGTAAAATGAAAGAATTTTGAAAAATTATTTTTAATTGCAATAAATAATTTTTTTGGTGGTCTTTCCGGGCCTTTCCAGGTGCCTCACGGGCCTTTTGGTAAAATAGGTACTGTTACGCCACATACAAAACATGTTATATCAAATTGATGTTACGATCTAACTATACAAATTACAGGGTTACGCAATTGAACTGTTACCTATTCAAACGACTATAATTTTTGGTGTGAAATTATTTTTTATTGATTCAAATGACAAAAATGTGTGAAAATAATCAAAATTTCAGAATCCACTCATTTTAGCTCGATGTGGCCACCTTTTGCCTTGACTATGGCCTTCAAACGATCAAAAAACGAGTTGCATGCTGCACGAATGTGATCGAATGTGATCTTCCGGTATTTTGGCCCATTCACGTATAATTGCTTTCTTCAGCGCATCCATACTGACATATTTTTTAGTCCTCACCTTGCTCTCCAAAATGGATCAGATGGAATACTCCATCGGATTTGCGTCTGGCTAATTCGAAAACCATTGTGTGGATGAAATGAAGTGTGGAACATGGTTTTTTAACCATTCTTGGTTCACACTAGCTTTATGAGACGGTGCCGAGTTTTGTTGGAACGTCCATGGTCTACAACTGAAATGTTTGCGTGCCCACAGCTCTAAATCAGCTTCTAAAACATTTTCCCGATAATAAGTTGCATTGACTTTGACACCAGATTCAATAAAAACGATTGGAGAGCGTCCATCGGCGGTTACAGCTGCCCATACCATTATTTGAGATGGGAAATTACTTCGGGTGGCCGTTCGTAGGCTCAAACTTTCGTAGGTGCGTTCGATCAAGTAAACATGATCATTTTGAGAGTTTATGAACTGCTCAATAGGGAAATTTTTCTCATTAGAGAACACTATGTTCGGAAATTCGCCATGTTCGTGCAGGCGTAACAACTCCTTTGCTCTTTCGAGCTGAACTTTTTTTGCTTTGATGTAAGATTGTGTGCTTTTTGGAACTTGTAAGGCTTGACCTTGAGCTACTTTTTCAATATTCGTTGCATGCTTCGCTGCGATATTTTCAGTACTTTGGCCATTTAATTACCACTACGACGTGAATTTCGCTGAAGTCGAGCCTTCACTTTCCGAACCATTTCAGGTGATGTTGCTGTTTTTTATCGTCCACCACCATAGCGTCTGGCACTGCTACCAGTATCGTTATAACGAGTTATGGTGCGATACACAAACATTTTATTCACTTTGAGGTGTTTGAGCTGACGAACAATAGCTGGTTGTGATTTTCCCGCCCAAATATAACGCAATCACACTATTAAATTCCATTGCGAATAACTTTTGTTGTATGTACAAAAACTGAGATGCAAATGCTTTTGACGGCTTATAAACAATATACTGAAGTGTTATCAGGCCAACTTTGACGTAGATCGATTTGCCAGATATATCGATGTGAAGTTGGTAACAGTTCAATTGCGTAACCCTGTACTATTAAATTCAATTTATACTTCCTTCTTTTGAATAACAGACATAGGTACGTGAGAAACGACCTTCATTATCAGATATTACAGCTGAGAAATATAAGATAAGATTATCGATACATCACATTTCAAATACGCATACCCCTAGAGTGTTCTCATCCTCTGCTCGCGGACAGATCCCATAAATCATACGAGTTTCCTTAAAAACAGGAATCGAAATGAAGCAAAAAAGCGCACCAACACGTCTACAAGTCGGTTGTAACATTCCTATCCATATTAATGAGCGAGATCCAATCGATGGAGTTGTAATCATATGCGGATACTCTAGCTGACACTTCACAATGTTTATATCGCCATCAGATCAAAGAAACTTGGACCGACGGAGCATTCATATCGGAATTTCTTTATATTTGTATTGGTCCTTATAGTGAGGACACTTACTTTACCTACTAGAAATGTATATAATTCACCTAATTTACATAATAAAAAGGAAAAAGGTAAGAATAATATACAGGGTGGGGCATTAGTGTGACAAAGTCCAATTACTCATTTGTCGTAAGAGATACGAAAGAAAGTTATTTAGGTAAAAGTTGGGGCACACATAGTGCCATAATCTAAAAATATCTTTAAATATACAGGGTCGTCCGTATTGACAGGGCGACACAAACTTATGTTTATTTTAATGGAACACCCTGTATATTTTTACATTTTTGGATTCTCCTCGATGTTTCCTTTCTTAAAATATATGGTTTTGTAATATTATACGAGGTAGTTTAAAAGTTAATTACGTTTTTTTGTTAATTTCTTAGCAAAATCTACACCCTGTAGAATTTTAGTGATTTGACATCAAATTGTTATTTTATGTTCAAACGATTTTTAATATAGTCTACTATTGTTAAACAATACCAGTATAGCGAAATGTTTAATTTTAGTATACAGGGTGGGTCGAAACTCGGAATGAGTATTTTCTGAGCTTTCTTAAATGGAACACCCTATATTTAAGTATTGTAATGAAATGATATTTTATGATACTTTTTTATTTCTTAAGCATTCCCTATACCTAAGTGCTTTAATTTGTAAGTTATTCGTGATTCTTTAAGCCAAACATTAATTGTAAGAAAAATTACGTGAAATTTTATTAGGTGGCTGTGAAAATATTTAATCAAAAATAATTTTTGGAAAAGAAAATACATCATAATCTAGTCTGATCCTTAATTTAGTACTATTGGATGAAATATCCAAATAAATTCGTAGTTAAGGTTGTTAGTGCGCAAAATATTAATAAAAACATACAATATTCTACCTAGTCGGCTATGACACTAAATTTCCTTAAAAATTTGACATTATACTATTTTTATAGATCCAGTTGCTTTGTTATCATTACTAATATGTATTTTTCTTATGAGAAACTGATTAATAAGATTTTGGTGCTAGTGGAATATAACAAAAATGTGCTACTAGCAATAAGAATTTTTCATCAGAAATTCCCTGGTAGACGACAACTAAGAAGAGAAACGTTTAAAAATATACTAGAACGGTTTCAACGGACTGATCACTTAGATTATGATAAATCTGCTCGAATAAAAACTATTTAAGTGAAGAAAACAGCAATTAAATGTAATCCTTAGTGTCACTGAGGATCTGCATATTAGTACAATCGTTCTTACAATCTAAGTATCTAGTCTGTTGAAACCCTTTTAGTATACTTTCAAAAGTTTCTCTTTTTGGTTGTCGTCTATCAGGGAATTGCTGATGATAAATTTTTATTGCAAGTAGCTAATTTTTGTTATACTCTCTTAGCACAAAGCCATTTTAATCCGTTCCTCATTAGAAAAATTAATATTAGTAATGGTATCAAATCAACTGGAACTATATAAATAGCATAATGTCAAATATTTAAGCAAATTTTGTGTCATAGCCAACTAGGCAGAATTTGGTATGTTTGATTCAAACTTCACAAACAGTTATGCATCAGCCGCTTCACATTCTTTTTCGAGTAAGACGCAAGCAATTGTATTTAGTTGTATCGATAATGCTAAACTGCAGGATTATCTTATTTCTTTGGGCACAATCATCAACCCAAAAAAATATTATTTTTTCATCTAGATTATCTCATAATAGAATCTGCATGTATCTGGCAAACAAAACCGTAGTAGATAATTTCATGACACAACATGGCTCTATAAAAGTACTCGGCGAAGTTGTAACACCACGAAGACTTGTCTCTCCAGCAGAAAGACTAATCTTATCTAATGTCTGCCCGTCAATTCCTCATCAAGTATTAGTTGAAGAAATACAGAATATCGGTTTAAAGCTTATTTCCCCAATAACATTTCTGAAAATTAGCTCGACTCTTCCCGAATATAGTCACATATTGAGCTTTCGGAGCCAAGTTTATGTAAATGTAAGCCCTATAACATCATCAATTCCAGATTCTATTTTAATAAATTTCGACCAAATACCTTACCGCATATTTTTGTCACAAGATACACTCACCTGCTTTATTTGCAAAAATACAGGACATATATCATCCCAATGCAATAACAGTTCAGTAACGGAATCAACTCATATTGCGTCAAACAATGAAGTACCAAATCAAACAGCTCCAACAAGTATATTACACAAGATACCAAACACTCAGCAGTCATCAAGTTATCCATTATCAAATCCGAGCATATCACCTACACCTACAAATCTCCATGACCAAGAAATTACTAATACTCCTACTCATAGCAACACTTTCAATCAACATCACTCAGCAGCAACACCGTTTTCACAAACTTCGAAAGCAATATCCTCCAATCTATCAGCCCCTCTTCCATTTGATACAACTGCAGAAAACTCTAATAAAACTGATACATCACCACAATTTTCTGAAACAACCATTTCAACCAATCTTACAAACAAAACTTCAAGCTCGAATTCTGTCACTACCAATGAGTCTGCTCCAGTACTTCCAAATGTAATAAAGCCACAGCATCTAAGTGAAAACTCTAATAGCACTTGCGAAAACGCAAGTTCTTCCATAAAACGCAGTATTGGTGAGATCGATACGCCTCCTTCAGTCTCAGCAATTTCATCACAAAATCTGTTTGCAAAACCCAAATCCTCTAAACCAAAAAACCGCGCTCATCTAAAGTCCCATCTCCACGGAAAACTCTTGAAAATTTTATTGATAATCATACCCCACCATTCGTTTTAAATTACCACCAATTATTATCCTTACTGATTGATAATGTCCAAGGCTCCCCCGACACTATTAGCGTCGTTAAAGAATTTACAACTGATATGGCTGGTTTACTCCATCTTTTACAAAGCAGCTATCAATATGCAAATGATAGATCTACAAAAACCAAGTTTACAAAACTTCAAAAGAAACTATACATTCATTTAGGAAGAGTTCTGACTTAGACGGTGACTCTTCTGTAGACTGTAGACAATTGTTCAGCATCATCTAACTCAGAATCTGTTAACAACATTCAACTCGATACTTCAATGGAACATTGATGGATTTTTCCATCGTCTCCCTATGCTACAGCTTCTTTTATCTGAATATTCTCCAGATATTATTTGTCTACAGGAGACAAACTTAAAGACCAATCAGTTGTACAATTCAAAACATTTCACTTGTTTCCGCAAAGACCGTACAGATGCAAGTCGTGCAAGCGGTGGTGTAGCAATAGCAATCATTTCTTCAGAAGACAATCTTCTTTTCCGTTTAACCCCAGCATGTAGCACATATTCAGCTAGCTGAACTCTACGCCATATACCGTGCTGTGAAACTTCTTAACGAGCTTACACTCACAAAAGCCCTGATCATAACAGATTCCCTTAGCTCTCTAAACTCATTAAAACACATTTTTCCGAAACACTCTTTTGAAAAGTTGCTAAAATACCAGCTGTCCCAAGCTCATGAACATGGAAGAAGCGTCCAATTTTTATGGGTTCCCTCACACGTCGGAATAACAGGAAATGAAGAAGCTGACAGGACTGCACGAGAGGCAATGTTAAATGATTTTTCGGAGCCGATAGGCAAGTGTATTTCCAGTGACTTAAAAGCTTATTTTAAAAATAAAGTGTTGTGTTTGTGGCCAAACTAATGGTCTCAAAACAGTTCTAAGCTGAATAAAATCAAAAATAATGTGTCTCAGTGGATTCCATCGTCGCGAAACAGACGAGAACAAATTGTGGTTGCGCGTTTACGTCTAGGACATACCAAGTTAACGCACTCTTACCATTTCACAAAGAAATAATCCACCTATATGTGATCAGTGTAACGTCCGATTAACAGTCGAACTCTTTTTAATAAGTTGTAGTAAATATGACCAAGAAAGTCAGCGCTACAATATTCCAAACGCTCTACAAGAGGCTCTAGGTCAAAACTGTTCCTATGACAATATAGTTGATTATTATCTAAGATACATAAACATTTTGTACAATCTGTAGTTGTTTACTTTTGTTATTTCTTATATTTTGTTTCGTCGTTAATAACCTTTTGGTGGATGCGACTTCTTTTTCTAATAATAAAAAAAGTACACTACATTAATAAAAAATTGAAGCTATGATGTAAAAAGTTTCGTGAATGTTTGTGAATATCCACGAGGAAAAAGTTTTCCTGTAGTTGGCTGTATACCATATATTACAAAAAACGACTAAAATCCTTTATAAAAGGTATATTTGTTAAAATTCCCTAAAAAGGGATACATCACAGAACAAGTTTTCGATCAGATGACCGATCATCATCAGTGCTGACGTGATTCTAACATGCTAACCACCAAAATACAAAAATATGTGGGTAAAAACCCTTTAAAATTGATCCGTCATGGAAACATGGATTAAATTTGTGAACTTTAACATGGATGTACAAAATATTCCATGTAATATGCTCGAGGTACCATTTGAGCCCAAAATTGACTTGTTCACATGTTGACTAGATGATGGCAAGTACTCAGATACCATATGCCGATATCGCCAAATATTTGGGTATTACATTAGACGCTAGCTTAACATGAAGTATAAAAAAATGTATTGGGAAGTACATGTACATGTACAAATGTATGCTATTATAGACATGGATACTGTTAACAAGACCATTGAAAAATTTGCCAAGAGTCACGAACAACGACTTCTTCAACACGTCAATGTTGAGGTCATCCAGCTCCTCGACAATACGGATCTAGCTAGCAGACTCAAGAGGAAGAAACCCTTCGAGTTAGTTAAGTGAAAAGTAGTGCACGGTGCAAGTGATGATACAGGTTAATGTTTGTGCAATAAATTAACGAAACCTAAGGAGTACTAGTGAGTTTGTCCTTAGTCTTAAGTTTTTAGTAGTAATTTAGGTTAGAAATAAGTTGCTCATTGATCATATTATTTGATCAGATTGTAATGTTCTTAAGCATCTTATTGGTGTTTAATAAATAATAAAAAAAAATCAATTTTCTGGAGTCTGTAAATTCCATATGCAACAACATCGCCCCATACTAACATGCTTTTTATAATACCTGCACATGTATGCTTTATGTACACATAATTATTATGTTTATTATTATTATTTTCCTAGACCATTATTGGAGGTGATAAAAGTTGTATGTCTAGTAAACTGTCTGAGATGAAAGCGATGGGAAATTATGGGAAAATATTTGATTAGGAGAATTCAAGTGAGGTATCGGACCGTGGATGATTGATTTGTCTACGATTAGCTTAATGTGAGCAATGCATGAGGAAAATTATTTATTTAAATGAGTAGTGCGGGTTAAAAATTCTTCTTCTTCTTCCTCTTTATAAGCAATTCTGTTTGTTCATTGGCGGATTGATACCTCTACCTCTATGGAAGGTTGTCACCCCATCTTTTGCGCGGTCGGCCGATACTTTCCACCTCACACGGTTTGACCACACGTGTCTCCCCCAGTCTGGTTATGTGGTTATTCCATTCTTTTGTTCTATTTAGTGTCCATTCGTTTATACACTGAACGTTACATTGTCTTCTAATATCTTCGCTCCTCTTTCGATCTCTCAGTGTATTTCCGGTAATTCTTCTCAGTACTCTCATCTCTGCCGTTTCCAGTAGTCTTTGTGTTGTGGCTGTATCGGATCTTCTTTCTGATGCATATGTCATTATTGGACTTACACTGGCTTTATAAATTCTTGACTTCATCTCAGTGTTAATATGTCGGTTTCGCCATATAGTGTTAAAGGCATCCTGCCACTCTATTTGCTTTTTGTACTTGATTCCTCACTTCTTTTTCTAGGTCTCCGTAACTTCTCAATGTAATTCCAAGGTATTTTACTTCCATTACTTGTTCAATACTGATAATATTAATTTCTATTTTGCATCTGATTGGTTCTTTATTGATTACTATAGTTTTAGTTCTCTGAGATGAAATTGTCATATTTAATTATTTTGCTGTTATGTTAAATCTGTGGACTAATATTTGCAGAATATTTTCATCTTGGGCTATCAATATTGCTTCGTCTGTGTAGCAGAGTATTTTTATTTCTTTGTTTCTATTCTATATCCTCTTCCTTTGTTGACGTTTTTGATGATTTTATCCACGATTAAATTGAAGAGCATAGGACTCAATGAGTCTCCCTGTCTTATTCCGCTGTATATATCTATAGGTTCTGTAAGTTGTCCATCTATTCTGACTTCCATTGTGTTGTTTTGGTAGATGTTTTCAATAGTTTTTATGATATCTAGGGGGACTTCTTTATTATACAGAAGATGGATTACATTTTTGAGTCTTACTCTGTCAAATGCTTTCTTCAAGTCAATCAGACATAGAAATGCTGGTCTATTATACTCTAGTGATTTCTCAGTAATTTGCTTTATGACCAGTATTGTATCTGTGCACGATCTTCCAGTACGAAAACCCTGTTGTTCATTTGCTAAACTTATCCTCTGATTCATTAGGGGCCGGTTGTTCGAACGCTAATCAACATTGATCACTATCAAATATTTAATTACTGTCACAACTGTCAATGTCAACTTTGGTTGGGTTGCTGAAAACATAGTTAATTATAATTATGAGATTAGCTAGTCAATTAACATAACAATTATTAACATAATTGATTAACTAATTTCATAATTATCATCAATAATAATTATGTTTTCGGCAACCCAACCAAAGTTGACATTGACAGTTGTGACAGTAATTAAGTATTTGATAGTGATCAATGCTGATTAGCGTTCGAACAACGGTTGTTCGAACGCTAATCAACAATGATCATTATTAAATATTTAATTACTGTCACCAAAACTGTCAATGTCAACTTTGTTTGGGTTGCTGAAAACATAATTAATTACAATTATGAGATTTATTGTTAATTATGTTAATAATTATTGTTATATTAATTGATTATAGTCTCAGAATTGTAATTAATTATGTTTTGACAACCCAAACAAAGTTGACATTGACAGTAATTAATTATTTGATAATGATCATTGTTGATTAGCGTTCGAACAACCGGCCCTTAGTCTTGTAAAATTTTAGTTGTAAGTTTCAGGGTAGTACTTAACAAGTTGATACCTCTGTAGTTTTCTGGCTGATTTTTATCTTCTTTTTTGAATAGTAGAATTAGTTCGCTGGTTCTCCATTCTTCCGGTATTTTATTGTGTTTTATGATTTTGTTAATTAATGTTGTTAATTGTTCTGTCATTGCTGCTTCACAATATTTCAGTAATTCGTTTGGTATTCCATCATTACCTACAGCTTTTCTGTTCTTCAGCTTTTCAAGTGTTTTTCGAACTTCCTGTTTATTTATATTAACATCTTCATTTGTGGTAATTTCTGGTGTTTCCGGTTCTAGCATCATTTGTTCTTTCTCTGCATAGAGCTTTTTTAGATAGTCAATCCACGTATCCTTTTTTATGTGTTCTCCGTTCTTTGATCTCTTATAATGGTAGGGGAGCAAAGTATGCTAAATGTGCAGTCACTCGAGCGCTTTGGGGACCTATTGGGTTGTGATTATTAGGTCCCAAAACCAAAAAAAGTTAAGTAAAATTTTCCATTTTAGCGGGCGCTTGCCATTTTTTAATTTAATTTTCCATTTCCATTAATGGTTTTATCCGAATATAGCGCCATCTATCCCTAATTAGAAAAAATGTTTAGAATAAAAGTTGCTTATTTTTATGCAAAAAATTCAAATCTGCAATAAAAAATGGGGGCTCCCACTTAAGATTTTAAAGTAACCCCCCACCCCACCTCCGTGGGGGGTCGCGTTTGGTACCATTTGATATATTTTTCAAAAATATTAAATAAGTGTATTTTGCAGTTTTTCGATCTGATGTTTATTTTGCTAAATATCGCGGGATTTGTATTTAAAATTTAAAATTTACCCCCCACCCCCCTCTGCGAGGTGTCGTGTTTGGTATCTATCGATAGATTTTTGAAAAATATTGAAAGTGTAGTTATTAGTTTTTCGATCTGACGTTCATTTCGCGAAATATTCGCCTTTTTCTTGTGAAACTTTGTGACTCACCAATTCCCTTACGCCCCGCTCAAATCGTCAGATTTTTTAAATATACACTGTTTTGCATGTACTTAACTTACCTTATCTAAAACTGACAATTCCGAGTATTTTTAAGGATAGATTTTTTTTTCGGGCCCCCCTAAACGAACTCCCCTGTGTTAAGAGCCATTATATGGCAGAGGTACATCTGCAGGGTACCACGTTTCTCCCCATATGATAATCTGACGCGCTCGAGTAACTGCAAAAATCCCCGCTTGGGCTCCCCTACCATAAAGCGCCATATTTCCTTTTCCTATAAAAAAGCGCCATATTTCCTATAAAAATCATATTCCATTTCTTTCGAAAAACGTTCCCAGTGATCATTTTTTTTCTTCTTACGACTGAATGTATTTCTTATTATAAAAAATTAAACAGTAATTATAAGGGCCTAATGGTGTGGCCTAAACAGTAATTATAAGGGCCTAATGGTGTGGCCTAAACAGTAATTATAAGGGCCTAATGGTGTGTCCCCATCAATTGCGGCAAAGTCTCACCTATCACCAAAATTGGAAGGATTTATTTTAGGTTTTTATTATTTTTCATTATCAATGATATTATTGCGGCTTCCAGGTTGATTTCACTGGGACTAGTTTTGGACGTCCTCTCTGAAGTCATCTTCAGGTCTTCCGGAGTCTCAGTCTAATGAGCATCCAGACACTACATTGTTCACTTCACTACTGTGCGATACGGTAATTCCTTTAGTGGAGTATTTTTCTTTTTTTCAATTCTTCATGGTTTCCAGGCTTTGGATACTTTTGTCTTGTGTCTTATATGTTTTTAATTTATGCCATACTTTAAATAAAAAAAATATGATTCCCAGTGCTATATCCGTCCTGCAATTAGCTGATTTTTGAGTAAGACCCTTCATCATTGTTTGTGTTTTTAGAAGTCTTAAACATTTTTTTCTTTTCCATTTGATATTCTACTTTTAGTCATTAAATCTATTGTTTTTGTGCCACGGAGCAATTTTTTCCATCGCAAATACCTGTTTTTATTAAAATAATTGATAATCATTAAATATAAAAGACCGATTGCAATGAAACTCGATGCATATAGCTGATAAATTGAATTATTTTTATTGCAGCTTGCTTTTTCGGAGGACGTGGTTCCATATGTGCTTCTCAGTCTCAGTAAAATTAATGTACAAGGATGTAGGTTTGG
This sequence comes from Diabrotica virgifera virgifera, assembly GCF_917563875.1. Lineage (NCBI taxonomy): Eukaryota > Metazoa > Arthropoda > Insecta > Coleoptera > Chrysomelidae > Diabrotica > Diabrotica virgifera. Next base: position 8,776,929 of record NC_065445.1, read on the forward strand.
TTTTTCGAGAATGTAGCTGTGGCTTTTTTATTTTTGTTATTTTTCGTGGCAGAGGGTCATTGCAGTGGCACACAGGTAACATAAAACTTCCTTCACAACAAAAGGTCGTCGATTTTGCCATGAAGAAGAAGAAGATCCGCATAACTCTCGAGCATCTCGTACACTTGTAAGATCTGGTGGTGAGATATCCTTATAGTGCGAGAAATTAGTGCTTTATTTCCTAATTTAAATTTTTATTTTGAACAATGACGATTCCAATAACTATAAAAATAAAAAAAGGTAAACATATTAGGACCAGCAATAAAGGAGATAATGGGAAAATATTCGGAGAAGCAATTAAAGGCTACTACAGAACTCTGACGATGATAAGAACACAAAAACATGAAATATATAGCATTAAAGTTAAAAATGAAAAATTAATACTAGAAAAATGAACAACATTTTGGAGCAGCAGGCCCGGCCCTAGGGATTTTGCCTCCCTGGGCATGAGATGCCATATTACCACAGAGCAAAGAAAAGTAAAATCACGGATTTGATTTGCCAAACAGCTTGCCTCAAGAGCAACCATTTTATCTTGTTTTTTTGAGAGTGATTTCTACAAGACCATCGTAGATTTCTTTAATTTGGTATCTGATGGAAGTACCTATGTAATTGCATCAATTCTACTTTCCTATCTAGTTTCGTAGTTTGTTTCACCTTTCGTAGTTTGAACCACAAATGTTAGGCTAGAAATATGATTTTGCAGTACAGCTCAATGATGAATAGATGCTGCAAGAAGTTGTCAATTTTTGTCACTAAGATGAATAAAGAAACTGCAAACTGTGAGGCTTCAGCAGCATCGTTCACGACTAAGTTGTGTGATTGGCAAGAACATAGGATAAAAAATTCTCTAGGATTCATTTTCAAAAGTCTGTTTTGAACACCTAAGTTCTTCCCTTTCATGTTTGCCCATTATCATACCCTTGTTCTCCCATATCTTCCAGAGGTATTCCCAGTTCATTCAGTTTTTGCAAAATAACTTCTGTAATCCCAAGCTAGTGGTTTGCAGTACAGGCACAAATGCAAGATGTTCTGCAATTTTAACATTTTGTGAACAGGAACCTAAATTGACAAAACGTACAACAATAGTCATCTCTTTCACCTCAGAAATATCAGGTGTACAATCTAAAATTATGCTATAATACTGTTCTAATTTCAAAAAGTTTTAATTTTATTTTTGATTTGGTCATGGAGTTAAAGAAGAAGAAGAAGAAGAAGAAGAAGAAGAAGAAGCGATGGAATGATTTATAAATCACTTATTTCTCTTATTTCTACTTATTTAGTTAACAATCAACTGATACCAAAGAAGGCGATAATTATCTAAGTCTAACATCTATTTATCTAAACACAATTCTATCAAACAGTTAATTTTCCAATATACAGGGTGTCCAGAAACTCTACCGACAAACGAAGACAGGAGATTCCTCAGATAATTTTAAGACAATTTAACCCAATTCACCTAGTCCGAAAATGCTTCTTAAGGGAACTAGAGCTCTTTGAAGATGGCGCCATGAAATTAGTTTTTCTTAAATACCTCCAGAACGCTTCTATTTAGAAAAACGAAAATTGGAATGCATATTTAATTTTCAGAGATTAATCGATTCCATCCATTGAAAATTTCTAGTACCGGTCATAGGCGTCCGTTTTGGGTAGAGCAACGGGTATTTTATCGTGTAACTTTTTTGTCCTTAACTTTTATGCATTTTTGACACCGGATTATTAAATTGTGAGGTATTCTAGTACTAAAAGGTACTCTTGCTTTAAGTCGGTAGGACACACCGTTTTCTAGAAAAATCAATTTGAAAGTATTTCGTTTTTGGAATTTGAAAAAAAATTGAAAGAACTTTTCAACAAAAAACGAAGTATTTTACCAACATAAAGTAAAAGTAACTTTTAGTACTCGAATGCCTCATAATTTAAAAATCTAGTGTCAAAAATGCTCAAAAATTCAAGACAAAAAGTTATGCTATAAAATAACTGTTGACCTACCCAAAACTGACTTCTATGACCAGTACTAGAAATTCGCAATTAATGAAATCGATTTATCTCTGGAATATAAATAAATGTACCAGTTTTCGTCTTTCTAAACAGTTTTTTTTTGAAATTTTTTTTTTAATTTAAAAAGCGAAAAATTTTCAAATCGATTTTTCTAGGAAACGGTGTGTCCTACTGATTTAAAATAAGAGTACCTTTTAGTACTAGAATACTTCACAATTTATTAATCCAGTGTCAGAAATGCATAAAAGTTAAAGATAAAAAAGTTATGCGATAAAATAACCGTTGCCCTACCCAAAACGGACGCCTATGATCGGTACTAGAAATTTGCAATGGACGGATTAGATTTATATCTTAAAGATAAATACCCGTACCAATTTTTGTTTTTCTAAATAGAAGCGTTTTGGAGGTATTTAAGAAAAACGAATTACAAGACGCCATCTTCAAAGAGCTCTAGCTCCCTTAGGAAGCATTTTCGGACAAAGTGAATTGGGTTAAATTATCTTAAAATTATCTGAACAATTTCCTGTCTTCGTTTGTCGGTAGAGTTTCTGGACACCCTGTATAAAGTACTTTTCTCATAAGAAATAAAAAAATCCATTCGAAATGCAGAAGTTTCTGGTACTATAACAGCCGAAACGTCTCAGTGTCACCAGTGAAAAGCACGGACAAGCGGGACAATCGAAAAACGTATGACCCCCGAACTCTTGTACCGGCGGCGACCATCGTATTTCGCTACGCGGCGGCGGCAGCGGTACCACCACACACCATTCGGTACTGTGCGGTGGTACCGTTACCGCGTGCGTTATGGTACCACACAAATGCACATGTGCTCGTATCTCACGGAGAAATATTAGGTTAACGTCATCGCCGGTACTGTGTTTCGGTACTAATCTGATATTTAACGTTATGGACGAACGTCCATCTTACTATATCTGACCGGACGGTACTAAATTTCGGATGAGACGCACAAGACGAGGACGAGTACTGCCTCCTTGACCTCCATTATTTTTAATACTCTCGCAAATTGCTTTTCTCGTTCTAGTCGGTACTACTTTTAAGCATTTAAGAAAGATATATAGAGCTCTTTCTCGCACAAGAATGCTTTTCAAATGATGATAAGTGGTTTTAAAGTAAAATGAGACTGCTTTTAAATGAGCATAACCCACAATACACTGCTATTAAAGAGAAAGGACAGTTTTGAAAAAATGTCCTGGTTGGTACTACATAACTGGGTAGTATTTTTCTTTCAGCTGTTTTATCCAGGGATATACGATATTAAAAAAGAAACTTATTTACGAAATAAAGAGAGAATAAATAATACATCACATTATAAGAAGAGCCCTTTTTACTTCCTGAAATTGCGAAGGAACAAGCAGGTTTTATCAATTTAACATCGTAACATATCTGTGCTTCATAGACTATAGTAAAGCTTTCGACGATTAGTCAACTGGAGTAAAATATGGCAGGTTTTGTCTGAAAATAGTGTCACGAATCATCTAAAACTGTTAGCTATAAGGGCTTATGCAATAAAAATTATGCCAGAGTTACAATAAATGGGGAACTAACCGAAAATTTCAGGGTTGCTAAAGGCATGAAGCAAGGCTGCATACTAAGCCCAATTCTATTTAACATATATGGTGAATGGATACCGAGGAAAGCTACTGAGGACGGAATGGTAGCGTCATTATCAGCGGGAAGAAGATTTGCAACTTATAAAATACTTATGATACAACCATCTCCGCTAGTTCCGAGGTTGAACTGATTCACCTGCTACAACGGATTAAAGAAGTAATCTTAACAATAGGTCTTAAAGTAAATCATCTAACGATGATAAACAATATCGCTGTTGTATAAAAATTTGTGTATCTGGGCTTTTTAATAAATATCAATGGAGACTGCACTGAAAATGAAGCGCCAGTCAGCAAATGCAAAGAGCTCTATGGTAAAATTAACAAAAATGTGTACAAACCATGAAATACTCGTAACTATCTATACAAAAATGAGACTGAGGCTATACAAAAAGTCGAGGTAGATCTCCTGTCCTACACGATACATACAGGGTGTTTCATTAATAATTGTCCATATAGTAACTGGAGAAGCCTTAGCACAAAATACGAAGATTTAACCTAAAACGCTTAAATAAAATGTGGTTCCTTACTGAGTTACAGGGTGTTTTATCTAAAAATTTAAAAACTCTTTTTGCTCAGCATTTTAAAACTATTCGACGTATCCTTTTCATATTTGGCAGTAAGTGCGACCACTAAACACCCTAAAAAATTATGATAAACAAACGTTTTTGGCTACTACCAGAGGCGTACGACAGGGGATAGTGAATGCTTGATCCTTCCCAAATTCTACGCCACTGGAGGAATTACTATTTTAGTGCCATTTTTAGATTCTCCAATACTTTTTACGTAAATAATATACTCCTCATTGGTAACGATAAAGTCATTAGTTTTCGAGATATTTGAAGTTAAATATGAAACGGCACAGATATTTTGATTAATTTATGATATGGTTCATATGATTAAAATTTAAAAATTATTTGTACCCAGTACTTTAAAACTATTTGGCGTATCCTTATCATACTTATCAGAAAGTGTAGGTACTGTACTCCCTACTAAACTAAGATAAATAAATGTTTCTAGCTACTACCAGAGGCGTACGACAGGGGGTAGTGGCTGGTTGACCTTTCCCAAATTCTACGCCACTGGCGAAATTGCTATTTTAATGAAATTTTTTGATTTTTCAATACTTTTTATGTAAATAATATACTCTTCATTCGTAACGATAAAATGATTAGTTTTCGAGATATTTGAAATTAAAAATGAAGCGACACAATACATTAATCAACATAACCGTGTCGTTTCCTTTTTAACTTCAAAGATCTCGAAAACTAATGACTTTATTGTTACGAATGAAGAGTATATTATTTTCATAGAAAGTATTGGAGAATCCAAAAATTGAACTCAAATAGCAATTCCGCCAGTGGCGTAGAATTTGGAAAGGGTCAACCATTCACTATCCCCCGTCGTACGCCTCTGGTAATAGACAGAAACGTTTGTTTAACATAATTTAGTAGTTTGAACAATACCTATACTTCCTGCCAAGTATGAAAAGGATACGTCGAATAAATTTAAAAGGCTGAGCAAAAATAGTTTTTAAATTTTTATATAAAACACCCTGTAACTCAGTAAGGAACCACATTTTATTGAAGTGTTTTAGGTTAAATCTTCGTATTTTATGCTAAGGTTTCTCCAGTTACAATATGGACAATTATTAATGAAACACCCTGTATAGGGCAGTCAATGAGGGTATTTGGCTTCGAATTCCATACAACTACATCGCTTTACATGATATTTTTACAGTAAGTAGGGAATAGCTCAAGAAACAAAGTCTACCATATGCCGATGTGCGCTTTTATCTTGAGGGTGGCTCCCACCCCTTCTCGGGGGTGAAAAATGTTTTTGTTAAATTAGCCACGGAAGAGGCTAGAGAACCTAATTTTAAGCAAAAACTGTTCTATAATTATTTTTTGAAAACTCAATACTTTTTGAGTTATTCGTGGTTGAAAATTGCCCATTTTTATTGAAAAATGACACCTTTTCGGACGGATTTTTGCGAATACCTCAAAAGCTATGCATCTAACAAAAAAACTATATAAAATATATCTATAGTTTATAAAAAAACAAAGAGATTCGTTCCTTCATAAATCTTCTAGTTCAAATACAATGAGTGATATGGTAGGTAAGAAGAGTATGTTTTTTTGCTGCATGCTCAAATCGGTATATTCAACTTGAAATAACAGAGAAACTGTCGATTTTAGGTGTATAATGATATAAGTAACTTTTGTAGTGCTTGGAAAGACCTTTTAAATGACCAATACTAAATGTCGATTTCATTCAAACTGAGCGAGATAATCTGCAAAAAATTGATGACTAATGTATTTTAAGAAGAAATGAGAAGTATATGTAACCCCTCATCCATCACAATTTAAATACATCGTTTTCCTTCTACAATACTTTTTATTATAGTGTTATTACTATGTTCAAAAAGTTGGACTGGATTAAAATGAATGGTTTTTGAAAAAAAAATAAGAAAATTATAGAGCGCATTTTTAAATTTTCTTAAAAATCTTCCTTTTCCTCCATGTAACTTGAAAAAGATAAGAGATACGAAAAAAGATACCACACAAAATTGTAGGGCTTTTTCAGACAACAATGTCGTTTTTATTTTTCATTACTATATATCTTATCATTTTCAAGTTACATGGAGAAATAGTAAGATTTTTAAGAAAATTTAAAAATGCGCTCTATAATTTGATCTCTTTTTTTTTCAAAAACCATTCATTTTAAACCCGTCCAACTATTTGAACATAGAAATAACACTATAATAAAAGGTATTGTAGAAGGAAAACGATGCATTTACATTTTGGTGGATGGGGGTTAAAATTATTTCTCACTTTTTCTTAAAATACATTAGTTATCAATTTTGTTTGCAGCATATCTCGCTTAGTTTTAATGTAATGGACCTTTAATATAGCTCGTTTTAAAGGTCTTTTCAAGGAAATAGGTCCAGATGCGGTCGTTGCATGTGCGGTCAAGGTAATTTTCGTTGCAAAAGCGGTCAATCCAAAATATTTTGGATTATCGTCGTAAATTAGTAACCACCCGAGTTATTAGCAGGCCCGGTCGGCCCTATTGAAATATTTTAATCCGCTTATCTATACATATTTCGAACAATAGGTAATGAAAACAGTAATGACTAAACCACAATAATCCCATCATTACGGATTTTTGGAAAGTTTGTATTTGCCTAATTATAAAGGTTGGGGGGAGAATTACCAAAATCTAAATATAAAAACAAATTCATATTATTTGTATATTGTTAGTTTGAGAAATTGTTTAGTGCAGTACGTAACAACTTTTAATAATGGAAAATTTTTAAGTGATTGAAACCATCAAGGGAAAACCTTCTGCTCTTCATGCTGGATATCAGTATCGAAAGCATAGGAAGAATAAGGAAGATGTTGTAACTTGGGTATGTATAAAAAACGTCACGACAACTCTAAAGGGAGGATGAAGACAAAACTGACGGAATTACTCGAAGTCAACCAACACATTTGTGTCCCCGATGTAGCTCTCTTAGAAGTAAAAAAGGCTACTTACATTTCAAAAAAGAGAGCTCGGGCAGAAGACACTCCAACCCCAGACATTTACAGGGAAGAGTTCGAAAAACTATTTACAAAAGGACTCGATTTTGTAAGTGAAATTCCTTTGTATGCCTCACGTAAGTCTACACTTTTTCGTCCAAGACATTTACAAACTGGTGTCGGACCAGAACCAGCGTCGTCTATTGAAATAGATATCCCACTGGAAATGTTGACATTAGAAGATGAAATTTTTTGTGTTTTGGAGACACTGAAGAGGGAGAAAGAATTTTATGTTTTTCGACTTCGAAAGCAAAGGAAACGTTAGCAACAAAAACAGATTTTTTGGTCGATGGTACATTTAAGAGCTCCTCCAAACAGTTTACCATGCATGTTGATATGGGCAGCACTGACGACGAAGCAAGAATTGTGTCTGTGTTGTATGCGCTTCTACCAAACAAAAAAATGAAAACGTATAGAAGGCTGTTTACAATACTGACCAAAAAACTAGGCGGATGGAAACCAACAACAGTGACGCTTGATTTTGAAGATGCTGTTATTCAAGCTCTCAAAACTGTTTTCCCAGATGTTAGACTGCATGGATTCAACTACCATTTTAATCAGTCGCTTTGGAGGAACATTCAGTCGATCGGACTGACAACACAATACATTAACGACGATAACGTTAGACTTCATTTAAGAATATGTTATGCATTGGCATACTTACCTTTGGAGCAAATAGAAGACGGGTGGCTAATTATTCAATCTGATTCTCCGGAAGATGAAAATTTGACAAAATTTTATGATTACTTCGTTAACGAATGGCTAGAAAATCCAGTGATTAGCATGAATATGTGGCACTGCCATGGCCTCCGACACCGAACAAATAATGCCGTGGAAGGATGGAACAACCGGTTAAACAGAATGTTAAAGAAACCTCATCCAAACAAATACATTCTCATAAAAAATTTAAGAAAAGAACCAGAATATTTGATTTCATATTAAATAGAATGGACTTAAACCTAGAAAATAAGAAACGAAAGAAAATGTATATTCAACTGGATAATAGGGTAAAGAGTGCAACAGAACTATTGCAGCGCTCTTGTGATATAAAATCATTTTTGGTGTCCGTGGAAAATATTCAAAAATTTCACTAAAAAAACACATTAAAATAAAAAAATGACAAAAAAAACAAAGATAAAAAACAGAAAAAATAGATAAAAAAGCTAAAAAAAAGATTAAAAAATTAAACATGCCTATGATTAATTATATAGCCAGTCCTAAGCCTGGATAAAATGTGAAGGATTTTTTTAAACGTTTGTACTTAACTAATACACATTAAATATAAAAAGACATGAAAGCATCTTAGGGAAGGAACTCCCATTTTTAAATTTATAACACTTTTTAACATTTGACACAAACTGTAAGGTAGCCAATTTATATAGAAATAATCATCAATTCGCTAATATTTTATTTATGTGACACTAAGGTTTATTAAATCAACTATCTTATTTTTTTTTAAATAGTGCACATAATCTCACTAAACTTTCAAAAGAAGCATGTTTTTTTATATCAAAATACTTTTTGCCGTAATAAAATTATTAGAAAGCATTTTCTCCTCTTATCAACGTCTATAGTAAATATTATTTAAATCTTACAAAAATTTGGTTATAGAATTATTCATGTGATAGTGGTAGAAAAAGGTAAAAATTTTATTTGTTTATTAGGCAATGACCACACATGCAACGATAAAATCAACATATTTTTGTATGACCGCAAATGCAACGATAATAGCCGTGATCGCAAATGCTACGACCGCATCTGCAACGACACCCTTTTCAAGCACTAGAAAAGGTATAAGTAGCAATATACAATTAAAATTGACCGTTTCTCTGTTATTTCAAGTTGAATACACCAATTTGAGAATGTACCTAAAAACAAACTATTTTCACTTACCATATCTCTTTTTGTATTATAAATAATAACTAGAACATTTATGAAGGCAAATGTCTCTTTGTTTTTTTATAACCTACAAAAATGTTTAATATAGTTTTTTTAGTTAGATGCACATTTTTTAAGGTATTCGCAAAAAACTGTTCGAAAAGGTATTATGTTTCAATGAAAATGGCCAATTTTCAACCACGAATATCTCAAAAAGTATTGAGTTTTCAAAAAAAAATATGGAACAGTTTTTGCTTAGAATTAGGTTCTCTAGCGAATTCCGTGGTAATTTTAACCAAAAAATTTTCCACCCCTAACAAGGGGTGGGAACCACCCCCAAGATAAAAGCACACATCGGCATGGGGTAGACTTTGAATTAGGAGATAAGTAGAGACTAGGCCCAAAATTTCATTAAAATCCATGCAGTAGGATAGAATTCGGAGGTAATATCCTATTCTTGCTCCCATTGACTGGCGTAATAGACCATATTTTGTTGCTAATATTGGCGCTACATTGTCAGAATGCAGTGTTGCCAATCGGCGGATAATTATCCGATTTGCGTACCTTTTTGAGAGTTGTCTTATCTTCTTCGTATCTTTAATTAAATCGGATACTTGCGGATATTTTTCAGTGTATCTACCATCGACTAAAACTTTCTCATCCATATATTCCCAACACCAACAACACATTAATTTTGTTTGTTTCCACCCAAATTTTTATAAATAGCCTATACTGGATGAATGTTAGTGACATCCGATACTTTTCATCTTTTGACAAAAGGGACATGTGCCGATTCTTTTGTTTAGAATTTAAATGCACAAGTGCATCCACTTAAGGCATACTAATCCAATTCAAAATTCAAAAACCGTCTGCCATCCGATGTTATTTATGAGTTTCTAGTTTTTAGTCTTTAAACTTATGAAAGCTAATTCACGCACGATTTAATTTTATTTTCATTTTATGTAGTGCAGTAAAATAAGTTTATTCCATAAGTGCCTTCCACCCTATATATTTAACTCAACTAAATAAAAGTTCGGCAGTCAATGTAGATCGAAAACTTGCGTTGTTTCGGAAAAAATCAAAAAAACTTATATTTTTCTAAAATATAATATGTTAATTTTTGTTAATTTAAGTTAATTAATTGTTTAAAAACAACAAAAGCTGTTTTGTAGAAACAATTTTAACAATATCGGTGAATTAATCTTTTTACCTTGATCAAAAATGTTTTTATTTTGTTTTTAATTATGCTGAATCCGATTCTGACGTAACAATTGGAAGATTAAAAAAAGCTCTTATTCAGTGTGGGTGCGTAACTTGGAACCATATGGGAATTTTGTTATTGTCAATTTTACGAAAAAGATTATTGTTATGATTATTGTTATTTTTCATCAAATGCTCTGCATGGTTTAAAATATAACAATCAACCATCATATATCATTTTATCAATTTTATACGAGGTATGTTAAAAAATATGAATTTCGCTCAAGAGTAAAGTAGGTACTTTTATAGTTCACAATATTTCAAACATAATGATATAATTATTGAATATTAAAACATAGTTCTTAATTAAGAACAACTAAAAATTATAGCATTATAACAATTTTCGATATTGTGAAATATTAAGGTACTTTACTCTTGAACAAAATTCATATTTTTGACGTACCTTGTAGAAAATTGATAATATTTGAAATCTGATGGTTGCATCTTAGATTTTATACCTTACAGAGTATTTTATGAAGAATAACATTTTTTTATAAAATTGATAACAAAAAAGTTTCCAATTGGTTCCAAGTTACGCAGACAGAGGTACTGTATCAGAGCTAAAAATTTTTTTTTGACTTTTATTATATTTAAGCTTGTTATTAAATGTATTTTGGGTAAAAACGTTCTGATGACTTTGTATAAACATTTTTTTAACTAATATTTTTCGGTGGTTTCATTACATTTTTTCTCTTTCTTAATTTTCTCAAAAAGAAGTTATTTATTTCATTTTTAAAGTAAAATAATTTAGTGCATTTTAAAAATTACATCTGATAAGCTTTAAAAACACCTATAAAATTGTAATATATCCCTTTAAACTAGTAATATCCCAGTGGTATTAATTCTGTAAAACTACAAAGTATGTATTCAAAAATTACATTTCTTAAGACGTCGTAATTTGAATTAAATTTTTGAGATTTTTTTGAATGATCATTTAGTACGATGCCGATGTTTGAAAAGTGTGTTGTGCAAATTTGAGAGTTTTATAGGTAAAATTGTAATAGTACCATATATCATTCTGCGTTTAAATTTTTAAATAATACTTATTAGCTTTCTCAGCACTTAAAAAAAATGCATTTTAAAAGCATTGACCAGAAATTTTGCGCATATGCTATTAATGTAGCTGTAGTTTATTTTGTATTGATTTATTTATTATTTATTTTTCCAGTACCTAGTTTTAGGTATCTAGTTATTACGTTTTAATAAAATAATATTTAAAAGTGTTTTTTTTTACTTAAATAATTATAATAAATATAACCATCCAAATAATGAAATATTTATATTTATTTATTTATTTAGAATTTAACACTTACGATAATACAAAATACGAATAATATAATAATAGTAAGTAAATAGTATTTATATAATACATGAATTAGGTAATCAGCTAGGATACGAGATTTTCATCTATAAACGAAAATTTTTAAACTGTGAAATAGAGAATCCAGTAGATTAAAGGGCCGGTTGTTCGAACGCTAATCAGAAGTGGAATCAACTGATCATTATCAAATATTTAAATACTGTCAATGTCAACTTTGATTGGGTTGCTGAAAACATAATTGATTACAATTATGAGATTAATTGATTAATTAATCAATTATGTTAATAATTGTTACGTTAATTGATAATTAATTAATGAATCAATTATGTTAATTATCATAATGATAATTGATTACAATCAACTGGTTGGCGTACGAACAACGGATTTTGTTATTTGATGGTTGTTAAGGGGACTAAATGAATAACATCGGCAACATTGATTTTAATAACAGAATAATTTTTGACCTAGCGTACCTTTTCGTGACAAATCGGATATTTTTCGAGCGATCATCGGATAATCGAGAGAAATGCGATTGGCAACACTGTCAGAATGTGTTAGAATGGCAGGAGATAAAGAGAAATGGAGGAACATTGGAAACATCAGCTAATAGCTTCATTATAACACGATATCTGCATCAAGTTAACAACTTAGAAGAAGAGGAAAATTATTTTATAATGTATTTACCACAATATTTTAAGGAAAAGGGAAAAATGAGGAGAAAAATATTTAAAAAAAGAAAAAAACATTCCGAGAGTGTAATAGATTCGAGAAATAATGGAATGAAATTAAAAACAAACAGAAGTATGCAAAAAAGAGACAAACAAAGAGAGAAAAGCCATATCCGTGTCTGTACTCATTACACAAAACCATACAGACCGAATACCAATTCCCCCTTTAATAACAACCACAAGCAATTTTAATGGCACCTTCGCGTGCGCTACAAAGAAACAAAGTGTTATTGTATAATATAGCTGCAGTTATCTACATATTAAGTTATTATAGTCACCTTCTTCTTTCACAACAGATTATGAGACTGTCGCGGCTCGGCGGTCCATGGGTAGAGATACTCCAGTTCCAAAAAACCGATCTCGGCAATAATCATAAAAGTAAATGAGTTTTTGGATGGACAACACATGTTTTTAAAGGCTCTTTAACCACACGATATCAAGATATGAGTCTTTTTGAACTGGGCTGCAAAATATTCCACCAGAGGTTTGGTCTACAAGGTTAAAGAAATTCTTCTTCTTCTTTTATATAGGCAGTACTGCCTGTTTTTCTTCAACGGTGCCTTTCATTCCGCCCCTAAGTTGTCATTCCATCTTTTCCTTGGGCGTCCTATACTTCTCCTGCCTAACGGTGACTTGTCCCTGGCTATTCTTACTATCCTTGATTCAGACATCCTGCTTATGTGCTCATTCCACTCTTCTTTTCTGTTCTTTACCCAGGTATTTATATTGTCTACTCCACATATGCGTCTGATTTCCTCACTTCTTACCCTATCCTGTAGTCCTTTTCCAGCAATCCTTCTTAAGATCTTCATTTCGTTGGTTTCCAGATGTCTTCGTGTTTTGCTTGTATCTGGTCTTGTTTCGGCCGTGTAAGTCATAACTGGCCTAATAACTGACTTATATATTCGGGCCTTTGTTTCCAATCTTAGGTGTTTGTTTTTCCAAATTGTGTCGTTTAGGCATCCGGCCTACTGGCTTTAATTATTTGGTCTTTTACCTCTTCTTCGATATTGTTGTCGGCTGATAGATTAATTCCCAGATATTTGAAAGTCGTTACTTGTTGTATAATTTGATTGTCTAACTCCAATTTTTTCTTCACTTGTTTTATTATTGCATCCAATATTATGTTAAACAGTAGAGGGCTTAGTGAATCTCCTTGCCGGATTCCTGTGTTTGTTTCTATGGGTTCTTTTATTATTCCATTGACTTTCGTCTCTATTTTATTTCTTACATATATGTTTTCTATGAGTTTTATGATATCCAGTGGTAAATTTTTCTCATATAGAAGGTGTATCACATCTTTTAATTGGATTCTATCAAACGCTTTCTCTAGGTCTATGAAACAGAAAAAGGCTGGTTTGTTATATTCTAATGATTTCTCCGCTGTTTGCCTTATAACAAAAACTGCATCGTTACATGATCTTCCGCTTCTAAATCCTTGTTGTTCATCCGATATATTTATGCACGCCATTATTTTCTCCATAAGTATTTTTGTTGTGAGTTTCAGTATAGTGCTCAGTAAATTTATCCCTCTATAGTTACCGGGGTCTGCCCTATCACCTTTCTTAAATAACGCTATCATTCTTCTGGAATTCTTCCTGTATTTATTATTTTACTTATAAAGATATTCAGTTCTTTGTGAAGTCTATCTTCTCCGTAAAAGAAATTGAAATGGAAAATAAAAATTAGTGAACATATCAAAAGAAAGAGCGCATGTTTAAACAATTTCTTATTATTTTTCTTCCATTTGGTGGTTTTTATGACCACTTCAAGGGGTGTTTCGAAGTCGAATTTGACTAGCATCACATCTGTCGGCATTTCTTCCAAGATTTTTACATGGCCTACTAGATCGCCTGGTTTCATTATTTGTATCTGTCACAGCTTTAACGCGGTAGTTATTGCCTCCCTCCTTATGCATAACTGCAAGGGATGAAGGTTCAGCATCGCCTCTAAAGCTGCAGTGGGGTATGTTTACATTGTCCCTGTTATTCCCAGACAAGCTCGCTGCTGCACTTTTTACAGCTTGGAATTAGCTGTTTTTTGTTGTGCTCTTGGCCACCATACGAGTGATGCTTATGTGATCAAATGTTTTGCGGTAGGTCCAGCTTGCCACCAAGACTCTGGATGAGACTTTTCAATGTGACTACTTCAGGTGAGTTTTTGATCTAGGGTTACCCCCCAGATATTTTACTTCTCTGGAATAGTCTAATGTGATGCTATTCACTTAGTATCTAACGGGAGAGTGAATACAATAGAAATGGTAGGTCTTTTTATAGGAAAATATTTGAATAGAAATATACCGTTAATTTGGTGTGGATTGTTGGAAATATGTTTAAGCAGAACGTGGCGCAACTGAAATTTACCCAACTAACAGCATATTTTCGTTTCATTCTTTGAGGGATTATTTACTATATTTGCAAAGAAGAAACCTACTGATGGACTTAACTGTAAGTCCAAATTGAAAAGTGGGTGATCGATAGTGAGCTCGTGAGAAAATATTTACAGAAATTAAAATCATGTACTGGGTGTTTTTTTTAAGTTTAATAAGATAAACGAAGATTAGACAAAATATAACAACTGTCATGTTGATACGTTACAATGTAAGAGTTTCAAGAACTGAGTATATACGAAGTGATACTAATTAGAAACAGAATAAGACAAGCATATAATTTTGGATTAAAAATCAACATGAAAATTACATTACGAACAGCAGAAAGAAAACAAATAATAACTTCCCCTAATACCTCAATCAACGGTAATAATGATGAATTGACGGATTTTTCTTTTCGTATTTGGTGGAATAGTTCTTACCTAATTTATAATAATTTATTAAACTTTTATATCTACGTTAACTACAGATTAATGGTAACTATAAACTTAACAATAAAGTTTCTTAATGGTTTAAATTTACAACAATGTTTACACTGGGAAAAAATATAAAAATAAATTTATTCAAACTTTAACAAATCGTGACAGTCACTGTTTTATTAAGAGATATTTTATTGAAAGCTAAGGTTAATTCGATGCATGAAATTTCAGTTTATTCATCGGTTCTATTAAAAAAAGTTGTAACTAGAATTTAAAGGCAATAAAATCTCTTGTATTTTCGATTTTTATATATAATTAAAGACGAAAACATATCGACAAAATGAACAAATCACGTAAGTGTAATAAAGAACAAGCATTTAAAGGAGGATCAAACTGAAAAATTTGAAAGGTAATTGTTAAAAATTACTATATTATAGTACAGGGAAATAAGGGAAAAAAGTACCTTATTTGGGACTTTGTCCCGGCTATGTATCTGGTATTTTAAAGGTTGAGAAAGAAAAAGTAGAATAATATACAGGAGGATACGATCTGGGAAAGAGAAACGAAAGCAATGATAGGCTTATTAGTCTAGTAAAATAAAATTACACTACATGTAAATCAAAATGTAAATTCGTACAGGTTGAAACAAATTTTATATCAAAGTTTAGGTGGGTACAAAAGATATTTTCAAGAAAGTATCCAAATCATATAAGGGGATCATTATTTAAATAATTAAAAAGTGGTCATTTTTGCAAAAAAATTACTTTTTTAACTGCTGAGGTTATTCAGTTACTAATGAAGGTCTATAGGATTGTTTTCTGCAAAGCTGAAGGGTAAATCTTTCACATAAGATTTACTAAATTAAATTTGACCCCCTATTTATTTAAATAATTATACATAAAGCTTTAAAAACAAATTTGCAAAAAATTATTTTTAGCGTTTTAAATAAGCACTATAAAATATATTATTTTACAAGAGAATTTGCTCTATGTTATCAGTATTAAAGAAAAAAAATTGGTCGAAAAGTATTTAATATTTTTTGAGATATTGAATTTGTTTATTAAATGTTACTCTATTTTCAAATGCAAAAACGCAGTTGTTGCCAAAGAAATATTCACCCGTATTAAATCTTATTATTTTTATTTTTATGTATATTTTCTATAAATGTATTGATAAATTTAAATTTTAATTTAACTTCCCCCTAAAATGGCATTTGAAAATTATTCAAATTTGTTTATAATTTGTTTTTTTAATAACGTCGCAAGGCATAAATATTTTGACATGCCGTTTCGATAATTTGGTTCCTGGGAATTTTTCAATGATTTTTAGGGTTAAGTTTCATTAAGAATGTCGAATCTCTAAGTTTTAGATTCTAGACCTAAAAATATTAAGGTTGGTCTAAAATCACTTAAATAAAATGTGGCTACTTACTGATTTACAGGGTGTTTTATTTAAAAATTTAACAATTATTTTTACCAAGTACTTTCAAACTATTTGACGTATCCTTATCATACTTGGCAGAAAGTGTAGGTACTATACAGTCTACTAAATTGTGATAAATAAAAGTTTCTAGCTACTGCCAGAGGCGTACGACAGGGAATAGTTAATGATTGACCCTTCCCAAATTCTACGCCACTGAGGGGATTGCCATTTTAGCAAAATTTTTCGATTCTCTAATACTTTCTATGTAAATAATATACTCTTTACTGGTAACGATTAGGTCATTAGTTTTCGAGATACTGGACGTTAAAAATGAAACAGCATAGTTATTTTGATTCATTCATTCATTCATTTTAAACTTCCAATATCTCTCAAACTGATGACTTTATCGATACCAATAAAGCTATTTACATACAAAGTATCGGAGAATCGAAAAATTACGCTAAAATAGTAATTCACTCAGTGGCGTAGAATTTGGGAAAGGTCAATAATTCACTATCCCCTGTCGTACGCCTCTGGCACTAGCTAGAAACGTTTATTAATCACAATTTAGTAGGGTGTATAATAGCCACACTTTCTGCCAAGTATGATAAGGATACGTCAAATAGTTTGAAAGTAGTTGGTAAAAATAATTGTTAAATTTTTAAATAAAACACCCTGTAACTCAGTAAGTAGCCACATTTTATTTAAGAGATTTTAGTTAAACCTTAATATTTTTAGGTCTAGAATCTACAACTCAGAGATTCGACATTCTTAATAAAATTTTACATTAAAAGGGCCCCTAGTAATATAACTCTAAGAAAAAAAGAAGAAGAAAAAACGACAAAAAAATTTTGTTAATTAGTAAAAAATTCCCAGGAACCCAATTATCCAAACGGCATTTCAAAATACTCAATCCCCGCGACGTTATTAAAAAAACAAATTATAAACAAATTTGAATAGTTTTCAAATGCCATTTTAGGGGGCAGTTTAATTGAAATTTGAATTTATCAATACATTTATCGAAAATATATATATAAAAATAAAAATAATGGGAACTTAAGCAGGAAAATATTTCTTTGGCAACAACCACGTTTTTGCAATTGAAAATATAGTAACATTTAATAAACAAATTCAATATCTCAAAAAATATTAAATATTTTTCGACCAATTTATTTTTAGTTAATACTGGTAACATAGCGCAACTTACACCGTAAAATAAGATATTTTATAGTGCTTATTTAAAACGCTAAAAATATTTTTTTGCAAATTTGTTTTTAAAGTTTTATATACAATTATTTAAATAAATAGGGGGTCGAATTTAATTTAGTAAGTCTTATGTGAAAGATTTACCCTTCAACTTTGCAGAAAAAAATCTCATAGACCTTCATTAATAAGTGAATTACCTCAGCAGTTAAAAAAGTATATTTTTTGCAAAAATGACCCCTTTTTAATTATTTAAACAATGATCCCCTTGTATGATTTGGATACTTTCTTGAAAATATCTTTTGTACCCACCTATAATTTAATATAAAATTTATTTTAACCTGTACGAATTTACATCTTGTTTTTTTTTATTTTATTAGGCTATATCGAATTTTGCCAAAACAATAATTTTGTTGAAGTGCAGTGCTAGGAAAATTAAGGGAACTTAATGCCTATAAGTTATGATTTATGTCTTTTATGTAATCTGAGTTTATTCTTTTTATGTCTTTTGGTTGGTGTTTCATTGGAAGTTCCCCTAAGGCAAATTTACCCTCCCAAGGCAAATTTCTAGATCCGCCACTGACTCTATGTATGTATATTTATATAAATTACACAAATAAAATTTAAATATTATTTAAGATAAAAATAACCCACTCTCAACGTTTTTACCATTGTACACCATTAAAAAAACACTTTTCCGTTTTGTAGCAGATAAAAAAACCTCCTTAACGCCTCCTCCCACATCTACCTGCTACGATGTGTGAGCTTTAAGAGCATTGGAAGCAATTAATTTTTTTGTAAAAATCGAAAGGGCCTCGATGGTTGTAAGCAGTGCAGCCCCGATTGAAATCCGATGCCTTCTTCCGGACATGCAGTCTGTCATTATGTACTTAGTATTTTTTCAGAGCCCTACCAGATTTGTGAGATCCGAACAGTTGTTCGGGAGTTTACACAATATACAAGGGTAATCAAGATTCAAATGTTTTCGTTACAAAAAATACGTACTTATTAAAAATTTTAAATTCTTAGGATTTTTTAGAACCACAAAAACATATCAAGAATATAGTCATTTAGCCATTTTTTGAAATGCAGATCTTGCTTTCTCTATCCTACATTGGGTCTATTGAATAAAAAGAAGTATTTGCTTTTACTTCCTCGTATTTAAGTATTTACTTAATAGTAATTGAATAAAGCATTAAAGAAATGACCTTATTCAATTAGTATTAAGTAAATACTTAAATACTTGTAAGTAAAAGCAAATACTTCTTTTTATTCACTAGACCCATATTTGATTTCTGGGGAACGGTAACAATTTTCATTGATGTTCGTACGAAGATATGTTTCTACGTTTTCTTTTTGTTGACCGTTTACACTGATTCGTCCAATTTTTGACCCCCCCCCCCACCACGGTCCCTGTTCCTTCTTAGAGAAGATCATGCATTTTGTTTTGTGAAAGTCTGTATCCCTGAGTTACATCTATGATTCTATTCATTAACTCCTGGAGGGCTTCAGAACTGTCAGCGAATACACTGAACCAAAAAAGTACGTAAATATAATAAAAAAAATATTGATTCAAGAACGGGGAGCATTACTTTTCGTCCAATGATCAGTATCATTGGTCCAATGTAAGTACATACATTAACTAATGCCCAAAAACATTAATTTCTATGAATTAGTACGTTGATTCAATGTACTTTCTAGTTAAGAATCCATGTATCGGTACATTGAATTAATGCATCGGTACATTGAATCAATGGATCGGAACATTGAATCAATGTATCGGTACATCAATTCTTAACTAGAAAGTACATTGAATGGACGTACTTATTCATAGAAGTTAATGTTTTTGAGCATTAGTTAATGTAACTACTTACATTGGACCATCTGATGCTGATATTTGGACGAAAATTAATGCTCCCCGTTTTTGAATCAATATTTTTTTCATTATATTTACGTACTTTTTTGGTTCAGTGAATGTCATCTTCATGTATACTTGTATATAACATACAAATAGTTAATAGGTAAGCAAAATGACGACTTAATATCTAAATAAATATTACAAATAGAGGTTGAAGTAACGATTTTTTGCCGATTTTCAAACTAATATTAAGTATCTATAAGTTTAAAGAAAAGAAAACATATATTTTTAATTAATACAAACAACTTTTTATAATGTAATTTGGAAAAACTGAATAACTAATTATATATAACAGAAGGTATATTTTATTACAATTTGGTTGTCCATTAAGGTCTGTTTTTACCATTTTATTAGTTCGTACAAAATATCGATGTAGACCCCAAAGAAGAACTGCATGTTAGCCATGTACAATTTTATTAATAATTATTATAAAAAAATAAATCTAAATAGTGAACATAGTTGTATTTTTGGGTATCACTTTTTTATAGAAATATTTTAATTTATCCTGAAAAAAATTGCTAGATGTCGAGATGTTTATTTTTAATTTGATAGATACTACCGACTGTAAGAGTTAATAATATTTTTCAATTATTTACGGTTTAATCATCTAAAGATTTAATTTACTAATCTTTTACAAGGATATACAATTTAGAAATATTTTCAAATGGTTCCTATTTTATTTTACCTATTTGAATTGCTTATTTATGAAAGGCCTCATGTCACTTTTTTTCAAATTTTAGTTTAACTTAGAAAATGATAACCCATATATTTGCACATCGTTTACTTATGAAAAGCCTCATGTAGATGACAAGGGACTTTTCATAAATAAAAGCACTGTTGACAACATACTGTTTCGGAAGAAAATAAAATAAAAAAAGGAAATGTTTTTACTATTTCTTCCTACCATGAATTTACTTGCGAAAGATTTAAAAAATGAGTGGTTGTTGTACCTGATTTTATAGGTGGATTTCTTAGCAAAACCTTTAAATTATTATCTAATCTACTGTCTATTGCTGAGCCACCTTCCCCTTCGTCATTAGCAAGGAAAATTAATGAATCAAAGGTACCAACTCATCAAGAAAAAATTAATGACCTGAAGAAACTTTTGCAGTACGTCCCTCAAGAACACAAGTGGTTTAACAATGAGCTTGCCCTATGGCCTACAGTTGCAACCAAAAAATGAGCAAAAATGTATAAAATGGCAATTAATTTTGGCTAATTGTATTGTCTTAGAACTGTTTTAATAAAGTAATATTAATTATAAATAAACACGGTGTAAATTCATCCACCAATCAAAATTTTCCCATAACACAACTCTTTTGTTTATGAAAGGCCTTTTGTCAGCTATTTTCAATAATAAAAAAATACAGTATTGATTTTAAAAAGTATAACTAACATGATTTATTTTGAATTTTAAGGTCCTTAAAATGTTTCGAAAAATCAGATAAATATAAAATCGATTTTATAAAAATAAACAGTTTTCTCTTGTTTCCCAAAATTTACATTTTGTGACAAGAGGCCTTTCATAAATAAGCGATTCATTTGTCGAATTAGCTTTTCAAAAAATTTACAGAGAACAAATATTAATTACTCACCGGAGGGACCGCAGACGTTCGGATACAATCAGAGTCTCTTTGCAAAGACAATGACGTCGACTTTGTAAAGTAACAAGACACTTACTCAACACACACACTACACATGACACTGGGTACCTGACTGAAAAAATGCACCGTACCTACCATGCCAATGGCAATTAGTTGTCGAGGTATTAGGTAAATAAAAAAAATTAATTAATGCTAGATATGTAGGATTGAATAATGAAATAGATACTTACATTCCGTAATGTCTTCATGGGTAGGTAATCTTTTCAAATAAAAATTTATTTGTTTTATCCTTGATATGACTTTCACACTGAAGAAAGGAGATAATTCTTTCGAAATTGCTGTCCCATCCATCAATAAGTCCATTTCCATTCCCAAATGCCACTCCAAATTCCATATCACTCTGCAAAAGTGGAAATAGAAGTAATACAACTTTTTTTTTATAGAAATTCAACAAAATAATTTATAAATAGTTAAAAATATATCTAAATACATACCTTAGAAAAATCAAACAAATCACTAGTGCCAAACACCGCTTTCAGAGTCTGCAGCTGCAGGGTCACTGTCTGCTTGGAGGCTACAACTGTTGTCACGTGATTTTTTTACACCAATAAAAACACTTAAAAAGTTTTAAGAAATGTATCGGTTTATGTTCAAGATTGTTGTTACAATATATTGATCATTGATTCAGGTATATTACATTAAAACAATGATTGCGTTACATCAAAACAATGTATCGAGTTATTAATCAAAGTCGAAAACATTGATTTAATGTACGAAAACATTGATTCAATAAACGAGTTCGTAATTTAATGAACACTGTACATTAGTGCAACGTTTAATATTCATTAATTTTACCGCATAATCCTGATGTATAGTTTCATATATACAATGAACAAATTATTATTATTATGAAAAAAGTCATTGGAGAGATAAAACGATTCGTTGAATTTAATGATTCTATTCATTATTTTTTAATGAATAGAATTACATTGTAATAATGAATATGGTCATTACTTAATGACTACGTATTTATAGTATTAACGAAATTTTCATTGAATCAATGTAAAAAAAGTCAATGATTGGCGTTCATTGGTACTATGTACAATATTTTTTTCAGTGTATCACTGTGTCTTCTGCGTATCTTATGTTATTGATACATTCTGCGTTAATTCAAATTCCGGCTTCAACATCATCCACTGCTTCTTGAAAGATTTTCTCAGAGTATATTTAAACCGCAGTGGTTATAGTACGGACCCCACGTTTGATTTTGATTGGATTCTCCTGCCTTTGTCCGGATAGACGATTTTCGATTCCAGTACAGATTGCTAATAATTCTTAAATCACAGGTGTTTATTCCAATATTCCAGTATAGCAGTACGTGAAGAGTTTAAAGTGTGCGTGAAGTAACAATGTATTTTTTCTACAAACATGTTAAAAATACAATTTATCTACTCTATGTCATATTATGTATCAGTTTTTAGTTTGTGAAAAGTGTCATTATAGATAGCAGTGAGTGAAGGGTTTAAAGTGTGCATGAAGTAACAATGTATTTTAAATGGGATTTACTTTTTCGCACACTTTCAATGGGTTTTTTGGCACACTTAACTTTCGCGTTGTCATGGTGATGACAATATGAGCAATGACTTACAACAAAAATTTTTGACAGTTTTGTGGTTTGAAAGTAGTTAGGATTTTTAAATATCAAAGTTCTAAAAATTGTAGAATAGAAATCAATTCAAGTGACGAAGAGTTATAGTTTTTTTATTTGTTTATCGAAGAGTAGATAAAATATTGTATGAAACTGTGCGTGAAGTACTTTTTGCGAACTTACGCGATGTATAGCAGTCACTCCGTTGTCGCTCGTGCTCTAAATATCGCGTGCGTTTGCAAAAAGGATACTTCACGAACTGTTTAATAAATAACTATTTTCTACGAGCGTGCAAAAATGTCTACTTTCGCGCACGCATTTTAGTTTAGAAAGTTTCACTTTTCCGCACGCGTGTTACTTTTCCACACGCGTGTCACTTTTCCGCACGCGGTTTTTACTTTTTCGCACTCGTGTTAATTTAGATATGTTAATATGGCCTTAAAGTAATTATAATACACGCAATAAACTAATATTTAGATATTATTTACTAATTTATTTAAAATATACCTTGTGTTCCTGTTTTAATGAAATTAACGCGGCAATTCGATGAAATAAAATTATTTTGACATAATATTCGAAAGTCAAATCGGTAGACAATAACAGTCGTTTTGAATCATCGTCATGGAAACCAAGATCGTCGTCATGCTAACTAATTATATTGAAAGTTTGGTTTTGACAACCTTGTCAAAGAATTAATTTGTGTATGTATTTTCATATTAATTAAATTAATTGATTAAGATTTGGTAATTTTTTAAAGACTCTTAGAAAAAATATTGTTCCTAACTCTTGCAGAAAGTCTCTTTTCCGCACTCGACTGCTTGCCGAACTCCCGCTTCGCGTCGTTCGGCAAACTGCAGTCGCGTGCGGAAAAGAATGACTTTCTGCACTTGTTAGGAAAATAACTATTTTAGCACTCCGTAGAAGCCTAAAAATGTCACTTTAAAGCAATGGGTGCTTTAAAAGGCACTGCAGTTAAAAGTGAAATGTCAAATTTGGAAAGTATACGTCAAAATATTTATATTTCATTTATTAACATTAATATTAATAGTACAATTTGCGCAATTTAAAAAAGGTTTTTTAAAAGGCTTTTAAAATTTAACTTAAACTGTATTATTGCATTTTTGACACGTTTGTAGAAAAAATATTGTATGTTATAAGTGTTAAAAGTACATTCTTTAGGCACTCATAGGTCTGGATTCCGCGTACGAAAAAAAAGTTGATTAATAGCAAGCTGAAAAATTGTTAATAGCATGCTTAAGGGTGTCTAGTCGGACAAACTTTGATATATGCGAAAACTGGAACAGGGTAAGTTTTAATTGTGGAACAGGTTAAAAATTTGGAACGGTCAGACGAAAACGGCACATGTATTTTATCCGACAGAACAGACTTAAACTCTCCGAACAGAGATTAAACTCTCATGCAAAAATCAGACTGCTATTTATCACCAAATAGGCGTTTTAATGAGTGGAACATGTAGAATATGTCAAATGACAGGAATTATGATAGGTGATAAATAGTAGTCTGATTCTGATTTTTGCATGAGAGTTTAATCTCTGTTCGGAGAGTTTAAGTCTGTTCTGTCGGACAAAATAAATGTGCCGTTTTCGTGGTCTGACCGTTCCAAATTTTTAACCTGTTCCACAATTAAAACTACCCCTGTTCCGGTGTTGGTAAAAAAAGTGACTTTTTAAAAAAAGTATCTCTCGAAAACTAAAAATTATTTTTATTTATAATTGGAACATGTAAAAGTATAGTGCTTAAGGTACTGTCAAAAAAATTTTCAACCAAAAATATTCTTTTTTGTAGGCTTGACTGCAATTTTTCGACAACAGCCCTTTTTTGCGGTGGGCAGCATAACTAAGTCCAGTCTCATCTGAAATAAAAAAATTAAAAAGTTTCTTGTAGTTCATACCTCTGGCTAGTGAATGAACGAAGGAATCTAAAAAAAATGAAATTTGAAGATTTTACATAAGTTTAAACACATTTTCGACCCCAATTTTTTTCATTTTTTTTTAAAATGACCATTTATAAAGTAGTTTTTTTATAAAACAAAAACAACTTCACCTAATAAAAATTCCTTCGTTCATTCAGTAGCCAGAGGTATAAACTACAAGAAACTTTTTGATTTTTTGATTTCAGATGAGACTGGACTTATTTATGCTGCCCACCGCAAAAAGGGCTGTTATCGAAAAATTGCAGTCAACTCTACAAAAATGAATATTTTTGGCTGAAAATTTTTTTTGAGGGTACCTTAAGTACTATACTTTTACATGTTCCAATTATAAATAAAAATAATTTTTAGTTTTCGAGATATAATTTTTTTAAAAAGTCAATTTTTTACCCGCAAGACCTATGTGACCACTTAAAATTGTAGTTTTAACACTTATATTATCATAAATAACCATTAAACTCGATTTACTTTTTCGCACTGTTTTTTGGCACAATTTCATATAATCAAATGATCATAGTGATGACATGTGAGCAATAAATTACAACAAAATTTTGACAGTTTTGTGGTTTGAAAGAAGTTTAAATTTTTAAATGTCAAAGTTCTAAAAATTGTAGAATAGAAATGAATTCCAGTGACGAAGAGTTACAGTTTTTTTATTTGTTTATCGTAGATAAAATATTGTATGAAACTTTGCTATACGCGATGTATAGCACTCGTCCCGCTCGTGCTCTAAACATCGCGTGCGTGCGCAAAAAGCATACTTCACGAACTGTTTCATAAATAACTATTTATTGACGAAGTTCTAGTCAGTTACAATTTTATTTCGCGGAACTGGAGCACTACCCAAATTACATACTGCGAGAGACGCTAAGGTATGATGAGTTCCACCGATGGAAGCACAGACGTCCGAAGCAACAAATAGTGGGATAAGAGTACAAAAGTGATAAGTGATAGTAGTGAGTTCGTAGCTCGAAAACAAGTGCCGAAGACAGCGTTACATACGAAGATCAAGTACCACGACCGCCTCTAAGGTAAGTGAATTTTAGAAAATTACAGAAGGGCATAAGCCCCCAAAAAAATATAAATAAAATAAAAAATGGCGAAAGCCCCCAAAAAAATTATAAAAAAAACCATAAAACACATACAAACTCGAGCAACGAGTCATCGGGCGGAGCCCACTAGGGCTCAGCACGATGACTCGGGGCCCAAGCAAGCAATTTTTAGTTCCGCGGATAAGTAAGAAAGAAGATAAAGGCATAGAGCGCATCACGCTGGCCTAGTTTTTTGCATTCGATTAGGGTACCACAATGGAATCTTATTACCCAGGATTCCATTGTGAAGAGCATTTGGCTACGATAGTTGTGCCCTCATCGCGCATCAGCGTGCTATGGGGGGGAAAGGGATGGCCTGGGGCATTGGAGCGAGGTGGGGTGATCCCTGTATATACTCGGGTCAAAACACCTCGCCCCAATGAATTGTTACACCCGAATGTACTCTTTCGAGAGGGTGGACATTCCCACAGGTCGGGTTAAATCAAATTGCTTGCTTGCTTGAGTTACAATTTTATTCATCATTACCTCTCTAAACTGTGTATAATTATTGGCATTTTATTTATATCCGCATATTTGAAAGATCTTCTAATGGATTTCTAGTGAAACGAAACACCATAATCAATCCTAGTATTGGTATCCGCAAAACGTGTGTTTAACTAAAATATACAACCTGTGATAAGGAATAATTCGTGGCGAAACAAAATAATGGCAATATATACGGAGTTTATCATGATACAAAATGTAATACACGGTAAGATATCTATCCCTGTTCGAGCCGCGAATATTTCACATTAGTTGGCGTGGAAAAACAGATGAATGCGGCGTAGAGCGAGATCGCTTCTTCGCCTGCTCGCTTGGGATCGCTCGATCGGCGCAAAATAAAATAAGGACTAGGAAGGAATTCACTTATATTGTAGGATCATGTTGTATATTAATCGAGTACTGGCTAGAAGAAGCACGAAGTGAATATTATTTACTTTATACCAGGTGCAATCATTTTCTTATACAACAAAGTTAAGAAACAATTTATTGTCTACTCGTCTTTCAAATCGCATAAAAGCTTTCGGCGAAGATGATTCATGCATTTTTGTGAGCTGCAAGTCTCCATTAGCATTATTCCATCCCCAATCAATTGGATTGAGAGCTGTATCACCTAACTAAATTTAGTCCAGGGCGCATCTGTTTTGAGATGGACGTTGAGAGGTGACTCAAATTTTTTTGCAGAAATTGCTTGAAAATAACTCAAATAATAATATTTGAGTTATCCTCCCACTCAAAATGGTCCGGAACATTGTTTAAATAATCAAAATGTCAAAATATTAAAGAAAAATTCGATTTTTTTCTTCGTTTTTTCATTATAACTTTAAAAGTATTCATTTCCAAGAAAAGTTGTAACGACATAAGAGTTGAGTAATTAAATTTCCTACAATATACCAATATATAACACCCTTGTTGCAAAATAGCAATAATTGCGAACAAAAAAACATAAAAAACAAGTATTCGCATTTTACGTTTTTCAACCATTTATGCTACACTTCGAACCTTCGTATTTACCCAGAAAAACTTATGATATATTAAAACGATACTGTAGATTTCATTAAGATCGGTTCAATAGATTTTGCAAAATAAATTTTTCAATCCAGCTTTCGCAAAAAAAATTCATTTTTTCAAAATGTTGCAGGACTGAAAATGAAGCAGATAGCAAGTAGAATTTTTTTTGCATATAGAAGAGTATTGTACCTTTTATTTGCAATTTGCAAAATTAAAATCGATTAACTACCACGGCGTCAGGAATTTTTTTAAAATAAACATTCATTTTTGGTGCTACGCGCAGGACAGCGGTGTTCGATTCACACAAGTTGATTTCCACAAAAATTTCTTCCAATCTTTATCTAATATATTATTTTCTTACTCTATATTTTGTTGTATTTTAATATTTTAATTCCACAAAAATCAAACTAATTTTATTATTGTTTGCGAAATATTGTTTAAACAATTGCATATGTTTAAAAACAATAAACTTTTATTCTCTAAGTTAAAATATGTGAACAAAGAAAGTTTTTGCTAAAAAAGGGTTTATTTCAAAGGACAGGGTATGTGTTTTTATTTTGCAATAAACAAATTTATTTATTTATATCAACATGTACTAAAAATTAAAATGTATCAATCATTATCAAAGGTCATTGGAATGTCCAATCAGAGCAAACTATCCGCTGTACTGCGCGTAGCACCAATAATAAATGTTTATTTAAAAAAATTCCTGACGCCGTGGTAGTTAATCAATTTTAATTTTGCAAATTGAAAATGATATGTACGGTACTTTTCTACACTGTGTCCGTAAAGTATGGAACATATTCTTTTTTAGCTAAACAGGCCATTTTAAGAAATAATCCTAAAACACGTTGATTTTTGATTTTAATTTACCGCATTTTAAAATAATATTCTAATATACAGGATGAATTACTTTCGAGTAATGACGTCACCGTCATTTTTTTTAATGGAACACCCCCATTTTGTCTCAATTTTCGGATTAACCTAGCTGAGCTGATTACAAAAATGTATCACATGTGGATTCAAATTGGTACAGGGTGGACAAAAATACAATAGTTTTGTGTGTGCTCATAAAGTAACGCGTTAGTAAAATTAACAATATCAGGTCACCAGATTTCAATCCTTTGGATTATTTTATGTGGGGCCATCTGAAGAATGTTGTGTATCAAACGAAACCAGCAAATATTCAAGAATTAAAACAGAGAATTCGGACAGAATAAAAAATATTTCTCAAGACACAATAAACAAGGTTCTACAAGAATTTGTACAACGTTTGGGTTACTGTCAAATACAGCAAGGGCTGCAGTTCAAACATTTACAAAGTCATGTATTTCATCATATTCTGTCCGCTAGACAATAAGTATTTTTGATAATATTGTTAATTTAACTAACGCGTTACTTTATGGACACACACAAAACTATTGTATTTTTGTCCACCCTGTACCAATTTGAATCAACATGTGATACATTTTTGGAATCAGCTCAGCTAGAGTGATCCGAAAATTGAGACAAAATGGGGGTGTTCCATTAAAAAAATGACGGTTACGTCATTACTCGAAAGTAATTCACCCTGTATATTAGAATATTATTTTAAAATACGGTAAATTAAAATTAAAAATCGACGTGTTTCAGGATTATTTCTTAAAATGCTCTGTTTAGCTAAAAAATAATTTGTTCCATACTTTACGGACACAGTGTATATGCAAAAAAAATCAACTTGCTATCTGCTTTAATTTCAGTCCTGCAACATTTTGAAAAAATCAATTTTTTTGCGAAAGCAGGATTGAAAAATTTATTTTGCAAAATCTATTAAATCGATCTTAATGAAATTTACAGTATTGTTTTAATATGCCATAAAGTTTTTCTGGGTAAAATATGAAGGTCCGAAGTTTAGCATAAATGGTTGAAAAACGTAAAATGCGAATACTTGTCTTTTTAAGGTTCTTTCGCAATTATTGCTACTATTTTGCAACAAGGGTGACTATATTTAAAATTTTTAACCAATTCTAAACCAAGTTTTGCTTCAACACATTTTGTTTAACAAAAATAACTGTGTTTGTATTGTGAATATTTGTGTATTTTTAAGAAAATTTAAAAATGCGTTCTATAGTTTGATCTTATTGTTTTCAAAAACCATGCATTCTAAATTCAGTTCAGCCAGTTCAGCTTTTTAAGCATTGAAATAACATTAAAATAAGAGAAATTGTAGAAGGAAAATAATGTGCCTACTTAAATTCTGGTGGATGCGACGTCATACTGGCCATTTTTTTCTTAAAATAAATGAGTGATCAATCTATTTTGCACCATAATATCTTGCTCAATTTGAATGTACTCTACATTTAATTGTGCTCATTTTAAAGGTCTTTTCAAGCACTACAAAACGTTCTCAGCATTAGGATATCCGTAAAATCTATAATTTTAAGTTGAATCCACTGATCTCGCTCATATCTCGCTTTATATTACAACTAGAAGATTTCTCAAAAAACAAATCTCTTTATTTTTTTATGAGCTACACAAATGTTTGTTACACTTTTTCATTAAATGCACAATGTTTAAGTTATTCGCAAAAAACCGTCCGAAAAGGTGACATTTTTCAATGAACATGATAAATTTTCAATCGCGAATATCTCAAAAAGTATTGAGTTTTCAAAAAAAAATTGTAGAAAATTTTT
Organism: Diabrotica virgifera virgifera; assembly: GCF_917563875.1. NCBI lineage: Eukaryota > Metazoa > Arthropoda > Insecta > Coleoptera > Chrysomelidae > Diabrotica > Diabrotica virgifera. Next base: position 8,807,194 of record NC_065445.1, read on the forward strand.
TGCTTACAATTAAGTCACCTAACGACTCCCTGAAGGGGACAGTGGGAGGATAAAAGCATATACATATTTTCTAAAAGCATACTTCTTCTAATAGTCCGTTCTTTAACGGTAAAATATTGCAAAATCTCTAAATTTTAAAGAACCGCTTGGATTGACATGAAATTTGGCATACACATAGCTAACAAATCAAAGAAAAAAGTGATATTGTGCCGATATGTGCTTTTGCCCTGGGGGTGGTTTTCACCCCCTCTTGGGGGTGAAAAAATATTCGTCCAAAGAAAGTCAGGAAATGGATAAACTGGCTAATTTTAAGTAACTTTTGTTCTATAGAGTTTTTTAACTAAGTCAATACTTTTCGAGTTATTTGGCAGTGAATATGTTCATTTTTTTCAACAAAATAACCACGCTTTTAGACGGTTTTTCGCAAATAACTCAAATAGTAAGTATTTTGTCGAAAAAACATTCTTAGCAAAAATATAGCCTGTAAAATTTTTTAAAAAATGGTGTATATATCACGTCTCTACACCTAGTAGAAGCAGAGTTATAGCTAATAAAAAATAGGTTCATATTCGTCAAATTTCAAATGGAATACTTTAACGTGAAATAACCAAAAATGAAGCACATTTCGGGGAAAACTCATTACAACTTATTTAAAGTGTTTAAAAAAAGCTTTATTTTTGTTTTATAAAAAAATTTCTAGCATCAAAATTAAACAAGTTACGCTCAAAATAAAGTTAGTCCCTTTTGGTTTTGGTAAAAAAATCGAGAAAATCACCCCCTAATTAGTATCTTAAATGAACTTAATCGTTACGACTTCACAAGTTTCTTGACTCGTGTATATATTGTTTATATGATCTGTAAGTTTCATCGGTTCAAAGTCCTTATTATTGAAAGGGCTGTAGTTAAAAGGGGTTGAACGAGTCACTGATCACGAATGTATGCAAATTTAGAAACACCAAATCTGAATCAATTTTTGTCTAACAAAAAAACAAAAAAATACATGATGTTGAGAAAAGCAAATCTGACTTTTTTTTGTTTTTCGAGATTTTTGGTATCTCTAACAATTTTTAAGTTATTTTGAAAAAAAGCATATTTTTCAAAATTTAAATTTTAAAAAATTTTACTTTGAAACCAAATTTTTTCAAAAATAAACACTTTGAATCGATGAAACTTACAGATCATATAAACACAACATAAGTAAAATAACTTGTGGAGCGGTAACGATTAATTTCATTTAAGTTGCTAATTAGAGGGTGGTCTTCCCGATTTTTTTTTGAAAAAACAAAAGAGACCAACTTTATTTTGAGCGTAACTTGCTTAACTTTAATGCTAGAAACTTTTTGTAAAAACAAAAATAAAGCTTTTTTTAAACACTATAAAAAAGTTATAATGGGTTTTCCCCAAAAAGTGCTTAATTTTTTGGATATTTCACGTCGAAATATTCTATTTGAAATTTGGTGAATATGAATCTATTTTTCATTGGCTATAACTCCGGTTCTACGAGATCCAGAGACCTAACGCGTACACCATTTTTTTTACTTTTTTATAAGCGATATTTTTACTAAGAACGTTTTTTTCGACAAAATACTTAATTTTTGAGTTATTTGCGAAAAAGCGTCTAAAAATGTGGTTATTTTGTTGAAAAATGAACATATTCACTCGCAAATAACTCGAAAAGTGTTGACTCGGCGAAAAAGCTCTATAGAACAAAAGTTACTTAAAATTAGTCAGTTTACCCATTTCCGGACTTATTTTGGACATATATTTTTTCACCCCCAACAGGGGGTCAAAGTCACCCCCAGGGAAAAAGCACACATCGGCACAATATCACTTTTTTTCTTTGACATGTAAGCTATCCAAATTTCATGTCAATCCAAGCGGTTCTTTAAAATTTAGAGCAAAAACCGTGAAAGAATGGACTATAAGTGTATTTAAATTTAGTCTATATAATAAACTTGTTCCTCCGTTCTTCAGATTTGATACCTTTTTATTCTCACCCCGCATCCTTCATCTCAGTCGTTCATCCTCCCGCTCAGGCTCAGATGTTCAAAACTGTCGCACATGCATTCAGAAAGACACCGGAAACGGATGGGATGATTGACGGACCGCTTAAAATCTTATAGTACCTATACTCATACATCCAAATAACCTGCCGTTAAAACTTCGACCTGTTGCACTAAAGATATCCGGTTCATTCTGTCTAAAAGAGATTTTAATGTTTTTCTTTATTTGCTTTTGAATTGCAAAATACTCTTTCATGTGCAGGTTAACGAGATTTTCTATGGTGCGGTATTTTCTTTTATTTGCATTTTTTTCTCTTTGGTTCGACGACGATTTAGCCTGCCTGTAACAGGTAAATATTGATATATTAGATGCGATTGACAAATATTTAAGGCGGACCATGCTTATTGGATTTTATAAAAGATTGAAAGAACTAGAAAGCATTTCTAGAAATTATTGCTACAAAAAATAATACGAGGAAGATATAAAGAACGCCTTAAAAAAGATGAAAAATCGAAAAACTCCTGGGAAAGATGGAATAGCTAATGAACTTTTAAAATACGGAGGAGATAGACTTCACAAAGAACTGAATATCCTTATAAGTAAAATAATAAATACAGGAAGAATTCCAGAAGAATGGACAACTACTCAAATGATAGCGTTATTTAAGAAAGGTGATAGGGCAGACCCCAGTAACTATAGAGGGATAAATTTACTGAGCACTATACTAAAACTCACAACAAAAATACTTATGGAGAAAATAATGGCGTGCATAAATATATCGGATCAACAACAAGGATTTAGAAGCGGAAGATCATGTACCGATGCGGTTTTTGTTATAAGGCAAACAGCGGAGAAATCATTAGAATATAACAAACCAGCCTTTTTCTGTTTCATAGACCTAGAGAAAGCGTTTGATAGAATCCAATTAAAAGATGTGATACACCTACTATATGACAAAAATTTACCACTGGATATCATAAAACTGATAGAAAACATTTGTAAGAAATTAAATAGAAATGAAAGTCAATGGAATAATAACAGAACCCACAGAAACAAACACAGGAATCAGTCAAGGAGATTCACTAAGCCCTCTACTGTTTAACATAATGTTGGATGCAATAATAAAACAAGTGAAGAAAAAAAGAGGGTACAAAATGGGCAATAGAGAGATAAAAATACTCTGTTACGCTGATGACACCGTGTTAGTAGCAGAGTGCGAAGACGACCTACAAAGATTATTGCACGAGTTCAACATTAACGCAAAAGAAATGAATATGAAAATATCATCTCAAAAAACAAAAAGCTTAGTAATTGCCAAAGAACCAATAAGATGCAAATTTGAGTTAGACAATCAAATTATACAACAAGTAATGACTTTCAAATATCTGGGAATTAATCTATCAGCCGACAACAATATTGAAGAAGAGGTAAAAGACCAAATAATTAAAGTCAGTAGAACGGCCGGATGCCCAAACGACACAATTTGGAAAAACAAACACCTAAGATTGGAAACAAAGGCTCGAATATACAGAGTGTAACAAAAATACAGGGCATAAATTAAATCATCTATTCTGGGACCAAAAACAGTTCGAATGAACCTAACTTACCTTAGTACAAATATGCACATAAAAAAAGTTACAGCCCTTTGAAGTTACAAAATGAAAATCGATTTGTTCGAATATATCGAAAACTATTAGAGATTTTTTATTGAAAATGGACATGTGGCATTTTTACTGCAGGAATATCTTAAAGAAAAAATTATAGTGAAATTTGTGCACCCCATAAAAATTTTATGGGGGTTTTGTTCCCTTAAACCCCCCAAACTTTTGTGTACGTTCCAAATAAATTATTATTGTGAAACCATTAGTTAAATTCAATATTTTTAAAACTTTTTTGGCTCTTAGTATTTTTTCGACAAGGCAGTTTTTATCGAGTTGTGGCTTCTTTTCTAATATGTTTACATAAAGATTTTATGGGGGTTTTGTTCCTTTAAACCCCCATAAAAATTTTATGGGGGTTTTGTTCCTTTAAACCCCTCAAATGGTTGTGTACGTTCCAATTAAACTATTACTGCGATACCATTAGTTAAACACAGTGTTTTTAAAACTTTTTTGGTTCTTTGTATGTTTTCGATAAGGCACCTTTTATGGAGATGTGGCTTCTTTTTTAACATGGTTGAAAATATACCTAAAAATGTAAATCATAAATAAATTTTCCTATTATTATCAAGTCTCCATAATCGTACTTAGCCAATACAAATATGTGGTGGATTTGACAAATATGCAAAATATCTCGATAAAAACTGACTTTTCGAAAAAGTACTAAGAGGCAAAAAAAATTTAAAACATTGTGTTTAACTAATGGTACTACAATAATAATTAAATTGGAACGTACACAAAAGTTTGGGGGGGTTTAAAGGAACAAAACCCCCATAAAATTTTTATGGGGTGTCTAAATTTCACTATATTTTTTTTCTTAAGATACTACTACCATAAGAATGTCACATGTTCATCTTCAATAAAAAATCTCCAGTAGTTTTCGATATATTGGAAAAAATAGATTTTCATCTTGTAACTTCAAAGGGCTGTAAGTTTTTTTATGTGCACATTTGTACAAAGGTAAGTTAGGTTCAATTTAACTATTTTTGGTCCCAGAATATGTGATTAAATTTATGAGCTGTATTTTTGTTACACCCTGTAAAGTCAGTTACTAGGCCAGTTATGACTTACACGGCCGAAACAAGACCAGATACAAGCAAAACACGAAGACATCTGGAAACCAACGAAATGAAGATCTTAAGAAGGATTGCTGGAAAAGGACTACATACAGGATAGGGTAGGAAGTGGGAAAATCAGACGCATATGTGGAGTAGAGAATATATAAATACCTGGGTAAAGAACAGAAAAGAAGAGTGGAATGAGCACATAAGCAAGATGTCTGAATCAAGGATAGTAAGAATAGCCAGGGACAAGTCACCGTTAGGCAGGAGAAATATAGAACGCCCAAGGAAAAGATGGAATGACAATTTAGAGGCAGAATGAAAGCACCGTTGAAGAAAAACAGGCAGTGCTGCCTATATAAAAAAAGAAGAAGAAGAAGAAGAAGAAGATAATAATAATAACACATACTTTTGAATGACCTAAATTTAGAAACAGTAAGCGAATACATCTACCTGGGGCAGATAATGAAAGTTAGATAACAAAGAAAATCAAACTGCCGAAATTACCAAGATAATAAGGTTGGCGTGGGCAGGATTTGGAAAACTGTGTTGGATCTTGAAAATCTCTAAAATAGAACAATATTTGAAAACCAGAGTTTACGATCAATGTATCCTCCCTATACTTACGTCACGTATGGTTCACAGACGTGCAAACTCACCAAGGCCAATATGGATAAGATAGTAAAGGCCACATGGCACATGGAAAGATCAATGCTCGAGGTAAGGCTTACAGACAAGAAAGCAAATAAATGGATTAGAAGCAAAACCAAAGTAAAAGACGCAGGAGAACATGCTGCCAAATTAAAATGGAGCTTGGCAGGACACAATGCCCGACTGAAGGATAAAAGATGGAACCACTAAATACAACAATGGAGGCCATGGTTAGTAAGGAGAAGCAGAGGAAATAGGCTGATGACATTAAGAAAATTGGAGGACACAACTGGAAAAAAGTGGACCAAAATAGAAAACACTGTATTGAACTGGCGGAGGCTTATGTCCAAAGTTGGATTATTTAAGATTGAAGAAGAAGAAGAATGATAATAATATACACTGATCAAAACGAAATAGGTGCCACTAAATTAATTTAATGAATTGTTTGTTGCATTAGGTAGGAACTTAAATATGTACGTTCGCCAGTATAGACACATAGTTTTTCTAAATGAAAGAAAAAAACAAGTTTCTTATCTTATTTTATTCAATAACAAAGCAAAACTTGATAATATTCTCGAATCACATTTATTTAGTTATTGAATTTCTGTCTATATCTACGTTAAAGTTGGTAAGAATTAATGATGAATTTTGATGAGCGTGGAAGGCACCAAAGACGCATAGTGTATCTCACAGAGATTCAAATCGCTAGGGCAATAACTCTAATTCAATAAGTACTGCTCGAACGGTACAAAATGATTTGGTAGAAGCTACGGGTACAAGGTAAATACTCAATATATACGTAATCGGCTTCACGAACATAGGTTGAATGCAAGAAGGCTAGCTTTGACCCCTGCACATCGTAGGGCCAGACTCTTGTTTGCAGGACACATGAATTGGACCATGGCACAATGGAGTAATGTGATGTTTACTGAGGAGTCCACATTTCTTTTAAATTGTGTTGATGGACGTGTTAGAGTCTGGAGAAAACCAGGCAAGCGTTTTTTGGATACCACAATTCAAGAAACCCAGGTTTTAGGAGGAGGATCAATTATGGGTTGGTGGGGTGGAATAATTTTAAATGGCCGCTCTGCCTATCGTGCGGCAGATTCGTGCGAATATTATAGGAATTTCACATTTATTGATACAAGCATATAATTTGGTCCACATATACTGCACATATAAAGGTTCAAATTTAGATATGAGGCCATCTCAGATTTTGCCTTTTACAAAAATGGCTGTCATTCAAAATGGGCGACTATACATATGTGACTAATAGCACGATATCTTTTGAATGAAAAGTCCGATTTCAGCCAAATTTGGCATGAAGGTTCTCTTTTCGATGAATAAGATCGATGGCTTGAAACGGAAGAATCGGTTTACCAGAAGTTGTGTTTTTACTGTTTTTTATGTAAAAATATGTTGTTTTTTTTGAATTATTTCACCCTGCATATATTAATTTTTCAAAAAGGTAATACCGCCATTGAAAAGAGTGTAAAAATATTTTTCAGGAAAGATTTTGAACTTATTAGTTATGTTAACTACCATTTAATAAATGCATAAAGTATCTTCACATGTACCTATCTGCGGCAGATTATTTTGAATGCCCGCCATTTTTGTAAAAGAGAAAATCTGAGATGGCCTCATATCTAAATTTGAATCTTTGTATGTGTAGTATGTGTGGTCCAAATTATATGCTTTTACCATTAAATGCACAATAATTCTTATATTAATTGCACGAATCTGCCGCACATAGGTTCATAGGTACATGTGAAGAAGCTCTTTTCAACGTCGGTATTAACTTTTTAAAAAATTAATATATACAGGGTGAAAGAATTGATAAACAAACAACATGTTTTTACATAAAAATCAGGAAAAACACAACTTCTGGTAAATCGATTCTTCCGGTTCAAGATCTTGGTCTTACACATCAAAAAAAGAACCTATATACCAAATTTGATTGAAATCGGACTTTTCGTTCAAAAGTTATCGTGCTATGAGTCACATATGTATAGTCGCCATTTTGAATGCCCGCCATTTTTGTAAAAGGTAAAATCTGAGATGGCCTTATATCTAAATTTGAACCTTGATGTGTGTGGCATATGTGGTCCAAATAATATGCTTCTACTATTAAATGCACAATAATTCTTATAATATTTGCACGAATCTGCCACATATAGGTACATGTGAAGATACGTTATGCATTTATTAAATGGTAATTAACATAAAATTAACTAAAAAGTTCAAAATATCTTCTACAAATTATTTTACGCTCCTTTCAATTGGGTATTACCTTTTTGAAAAATTAAGATATACAGAGGGAAGAAATTAAACAAAAAAACATATTTTCACATAAACAACCAGTAAAAATACAATTTCTGGTAAACCGATTCATCTGGTTCACCACATCCATCTTGTAAATCAAACAAAGAACATATATACCAAATTTGGTTAAAATCGGACTTTTCGTTCAAAAGTTATGGTACTATTAAACACATATGTATAGCCGCCATTTTGAATGCCCGCCATTTTTGTAAAAGGTAAAATCTGAGATAGCCTCATATCTAAATTTGAACCTTTATATGTGTAGTATATGTGGTCCAAATTATACGCTTGTATCATTAAATGTGCAATTGTTTCACATATCGGCCGCACTACTAGTAGTTATTCGACGAGAAGCGATGAGGGCAGAGTGGTAGGTTAACGAAATTCTTGAACCAGATATTGTTCCATTTGCTGAAAATATCCGGATTCAGAGTTTATTATTCAGCAAGATAATGCACCGCACGTGGCCAGGATAGTGCCAAATTATTTGACTACCCACAACATTCAGGTTATGAAGTGGCCAGCGATGAGTCCAGATTTAAACCCCATTGAACGCATTTGAGGTAGATCTCAAACCAGATGGGCTGATGACACCAAGCGAATGGCTGGCCACGAATTGATAAAAAAAACAACGAACAAAATAAATGAACACACCTAAGGGAGGTCTGCATCCGACGATGGATGCAACAGCTGTTAATGATGATGACTTTCTATTTGAGTCCTACCAAATTCTCCCACCAGTCCTACCAAAATATCCTTCTTTGTTCTGGTTCTAGTTAGATTGCCTCTGCTAATAGTGCTGCATGTGGGGTTGACTTCATACAACCAAGAGCTACCCTAACACTTTCAACAAATATTGAAGCCAGTTTATTTAGGATTTATTTATTGGCTGGTTTTATAAAGAGTCCACTGAAATCTAAATCTCACAAGTCCCTGAAATGCCATCCAAAGGGTACACGGGTCATCTACGCTGAAAGATAATGCGAGACCGCACGTGGCCAGGATAGTACAAAATTATTTGACCACCCACAATATTCAGGCTATGAAGTGGCCAGCGAGGAGTTCAGATTTAAACCCCATTGAACGCATTTGAGGCAGATCTCAAACCAGATGGGCTGATGACATCAAGCGGGTGGCTAGCCACGAATGGATAAAAAACAACGAACAAAAATAAATAAACACACCTAAGGGAAGCTTACATCCGACGATTGATGGAATAGCTGTTGATGATGATTTTCTATTTAAGTCCTACCCATGGCGGCTCGTGATTTTTACAATAGGGGAGGCTATACCTAACTGTAAAATATCTAGACAAATTTGCATTAGCAAAAAAAATCCGCCAAAAAAATCTAATTTAAGGCCACATTTTTTTGACCATTTTTTATTTACATTTTATAATATCATCATAATTCACAATTTAATAATATCATATCATTTTAAAAATAGTTAGTCTAATTGTAAAAGTGTATTGCCAAAGTTTGTGTCGTTTATTTGTTAACAATTATATCTCTGTAAGTAGATATGCATATCAAAATAAATACAGATTTGAAGTTTTGCAGTCCATTCAGGTTGAAGGTTCACATTTTTTAAGATACTCAACTGAATTTTTTTACTTCTAAAAGCTGCCTACTGCGAATCCAAAAACACGGTAAATTACCAATATTTTGCTTTGCATTACAGACATCGGAAAAAGTTATTTAAACAAGATGTTTCAAATATTATTCTAATCCCACATACCAAATTTCATCACAAATTCGCACTTTTAGTTTTTTCATTATTTGTAGTCAGGATTCTAAAATCGCAGAGGAGGCTGCTGGCCGGTTAGCCGCCCTTGCTCAATCTCCGGGCAGCGTGTGCGTTAAGCGATAATGCAGCTCTAAGGAGACCGGGTCTCCTTAAACTACCATGCTTAAACGCTGCTGGGCTGCGCGGAGCATTAGCAAGTGAGATTTTCCGGCCAGCAGCCTCCTCTGCGATTTTAGGATCCTGACTACAATTAATGAAAAAACTAAAAGTGCGAATTTTGTGATGAAATTTGGTATGTGGGGTTAGAATATTATTTGGAATAACTTGTTTAAATAACTTTTTCCGATATCTCTAACGCGAAGCAAAATAGCAAAGTAAACAAAACAGTGTAGCACGTGTAAAAGATTTATGGGGAGGCTAAGCCTCCCTTGCCTATTCTGACCAGCCGCCACTGGTCCTACCAAATTCTCTCCCTCTAATGTAAGATTTATGCTCTTTCACCCTAGTATTTACTTATCTAGAAGTCTCACCTAGATAAAAATTGCCACATTCATATAGTATCTTAGTACATAAGGCCTTGTTTGTAATATGTACTTAGTTAATTTTAGAAAAAATATAGGTATCTAAAATAAGCATTTTTTCAAGATTTTTTTTCAGAAACTTTATTAAATATGAACATAAAACTTTTTACATACTAATATCTAACTCTTAGAGAATACAAAAAATATGTCTTTTTTCATTTATGCACGTACACTAATATTGTAGAGGGCGCCAAAGTCGAGGCCTCGAAAAATAGTAGTTCCTATGGCGAACAGTTAATCTCAGTATTGGGATATCTGAAACAAAAAAATCGTGCTGCATTCGAAAAGGGAAGGTTTCTTACGTGACAATTTACCACCCTTAGTGAAAAATTCCGCAAAATAAAGATTTTAGGGAAATTTGAAAAAAAATTGTGAAAAAATCGCCCGTTTACTTTCAGTTTTTCATGGTTAAAAAATATTTATTTTTTATTTTTTGATCAAATTGTAGTAAATTGTCACGTAAGAAACTTTCCTTTTTCAAATGCAGTACGATTTTTTTGTTTTAGATATCCCAATCCTGATATTAACTGTCCGCCATCATTTTTCGAGGCCTCGACTTTTGCGCCCTCTATAATATTATCGTACGTGCATAAATGAAAAAAGGTACAGTCGGAAAAATGAAAGAATACCCATAAAAAATCACATGAATCACTTATTTTGTATTTGCTGTCTTTTTCTATAAATAACAAACGTTTGTTATAGAAAAGATAGCAAATACAAAATATCTGATTGATGTGATCGTTCATGGGTATTCTTTCATTTTTCCGACTGTATATGTTTTGTACTCTCTAAGAGTTAGATATTAATATATGTAAAAAGTTTTATGTTCATTTTTAATAAATGTTCTGAGAAAAAAATTCTTAAAAAAATGATTATTTTTGGTCTTCTAAAGTGTACTAGTACCTTTATTCAATGAAATCAATACATCGTGGCTTAGTCACTCGTAATACTGATTTAATTTTCCCCAATCACAATAATAATTACAACAATCAGCCTTTTATCGATACAAAAACTCATTCGATCGCCTTACTTGAACAAGTTCCCAAGTAACAATTTCTACCTGTACCTGTGAGACCTGACAACAATCGTACCTACATAATGAATACATAAAGGTACACACATAATAAGCCCTGGGAATTGTTATACTTAGTAGACTACACACCCTTTCCTGAATCTTTTGACCAATTGTATCATGTGACACTCACTTTTCAATTCCCTAACCTCTAAACGTGTTAATAATGTTAGTTGATTAAATAATACTCCACCTGTAGAGAGGTTTACAAAAGATGTCGCTTCTTGAACTAAACTCAATGGTGTTTTTTTGACTACTATTAAAAGAAGTAGTTTCGAAAATGATTTCAAGAAATTTCGCTATTAAACAATCGAGAAAATTTTATGGGTTAATAATATCTAAGGGAGTAGGTAGGAAAAGCAAGATCAGCGTTCATAATGATGAAGTCTCTTTTCAGAAGCCACGATTTACCTCTTGCTACCAAAATCTCTATTATCAGATGCTATGTATTTTCTACGTTATTATACGGAGTAGAGGCCTGGACACTTTCCGAGGCATCTTTAAGAAAACTCGAGGCATTCGAGATGTGGTGTTACAGGCGCATTTTGAGAATTTCGTGGGTGGATCGTGTGACTAATGTTGAGGTTCTACGAAGAATAGGCAAGGAATGCGAGATTATTAACACAATTAAAGAGCGCAAACTAGAATATCTTGGCCATGTTATGAGGAATGAAGAGAGATATGGCTTGTTGCAACTCATTCTTCAAGGCAAGGTATTTGGAAAGAGACGACCAGTGAGGAGAATACCTTGGATTCAAAACCTGAGAAAGTGGTTTAATACATCGACAACCAGACTATTTAGAATAGCAGCAGGTAAAGTTAGGATAGCCGTGCTGATCGCCAACATCCGGAACGTACAGGCACCTTAAGAAGGAGAAGAAAGGGAGTAGGTATTAAATCTAATATTCACGATCAAGCGAAAGGAGAATGGTTAAGAGAATAATGCGCAGAAATAAAAGGATATCAGACAAAAGATAAAGAATTAATTCACAACAGAAAAAAAGGAAACCGGAAATGCATACTGCGAAAGATACAATTGTATCGATGAGAATCATGAGATATAATATATCAATGAGTTGTTGAAAAACGAAAACAAAATAGATGAAAGTAGAAGTACAAGATGCTATCGTTTTAAAGATATTAAAAGAGGAAATTAAAATGGCATTAAAAACGGCAGTAGGCCCAGACTCCAGACCAAGTCCAATAAAAAGCTTAAAATGGATAAATTATGAAACCTTATAGATATTAAAGTAGACTAGTTTAACATAATAGATAAAACAACACACATAACGAAACAGTGGTTACTCTCTACCTTTTGAGCTATCCCTAAAAAACGTTAAAGACTGCAATTAAGAGGCTACAGTAGCGATCAACAGGTAGCAACAAACGCGTTCCAAGATTGCGGCTCTAATTTTGAATATTTTGTCGAGATATTTGGCACACATATTCGTAATATAATAAAGAATGGCGGTACAGAGCCCAATTTCAGAAATATGTTAGTACGTGGATATTACTCTATAACTAAATAAAATAAGTATTGGAAAAAGGAGCATGTACCGCCATTAAGAAGAAAAAAAAAACTTTCTTCAAATAAACTTTTTTATCCCATGCCTCGATTTTGTGTCATCTTGGAACTACTAAAATTTTTTATTTCTAACAAGAAATCGAACATATTATAACTAAATAACTAATTAGGCAACGTAGAGAAATTATCACTGTCATTTTGACAAAACCTGAGTCAGATTTTCTCTAATCTGTTCTGTCATCTTTATCGATATCTGTTCAGTGCAGTAGTGTGTTAATTTAAGAATTCGTTTTTGTAGTTTCATAGGAAAGAAGTCTTTATTGATAGTTAATTTATTATATATTTGTTGTTGTATAAGTTGTTGGCCTCTTTGAAAGAATAGATTGTTGTTAATTGTGAGTTTTAGTTATATGTAGGTAGGTAAGTATATTTTACGTAAAAATATTTCGAATTCTAATGCGAGTATATAAAGATTTAGGAGGATTTTTTATTCTAAAAATATTATCAATAGTTTAACAAAATGAAAAAAGTAATCAAACGAAAAATAAAGTGAAACCTTTCAAGAAAAAGTCCATTAAAAACCGTGCCAAAATTTTGCGAAAATCGAAATTTGTTTTATTTATATTAAATTTGTGGCTTATTTCCCACTAAATAGTTAATTATAAAAATGCCACAAGGAAATAGCTTCAGAACAACATTACGAAATTTGTTTAGCTTCACAACAAAAAATGATTATTTATTATTGTTTTATTATTAGATATTTCATGCAAATACCTTTCTAAATACCTATCTTAAAATAAAATTTTCACCCATTTTGGTTTATTTTTATAAATATCTATTTATTAATAATAAAATCGTTTTCTATTACTTCTATTTAGCGCGACTATGATATTGTCAAAATATTAATCTTAGATAATGTCAAAGATTACCACTGTTGCCAAAGTTTATGATACTATCTCCCGAAATTATATTTTGTTGGTACCTGTTGATCGCTACTGTTTACTCTTAATACAGAACAGCAGTGCTGTTTTCGTAACAATTTAGGTTCCGGTACGCAATGTTCCGGGGAGTGTTCATAAGGGGGGTCCGCCCTGAGTAAAACTTTTTAAAAGCCTCAAAAAGGGCGTTTTAAACCTATTTGGGAGAAAGGAAAAAATTCAGGAATTGTCTATAATTTGTCTATAATTTTGTTTTTTTTTTTTGTTTTTTTGTCGCAAGAGGTACCGGTATGGCGTACCGGCGCGTACCGTCACAAAAACAGCACTGCAGAACAGTATCACTATTAAGGTATATTCTGAAATAAACCTAATGAAAACTGAATATGTAACAACCGAGAATAAAGAAATAAGACAGTTGGAAATAGACAAAGGAAATAGAACAAATCAAAAGAACAGACAAGTACAAGTATTTAGGTTTCATATATCAAACAAACGAACAACTGAAGAAGATATAAAAATAGACAAAAGAGAGAAAACAAGAGACTGCCTACAAAAATTGAACCCGGTACTGTGGGATAAGAACATGAGTAAAAAACAAAAAGAAGAATAATAATACCATGACAAGAATTATCCTGATTTATGGGTGTGAAAATTTAATAAAAAATAAGAAATGCAAAAACAAAATAAGAGCAACAGAGATGGAATTCCTAATACTCTGGGCTAATTAGCAAAATACAAGGAACAGTTATTTACCAGCAATTTTGTTTCTGAAATCAAATCCTATGATTGTATATATTAATAATATAGGTATGCAAAGTCCGCAGATAGTGTGCTACTTTTTTTATAAATAAAATGGCGCCCGAAAATCGTGTTTTTTTTTAATTTTTGCTCTATAACTCCAAAGATTTTAACTTTACACCAAAAACACCCAAATTAAAATTCACCGTAATTAAATTCTGCATAGAGACGTGTTTTTCCCGATTTACTTCGACGAAAATTTTCCAGGGAAAATGCGGGTTTTTCCAACAAAATCTTTAATTTTCAACTAAAATTGTAGATAAGTAATTGGTTATCAATAATTAAGTAACTTGGTAGTATAAAAGCTCTTTCTGTATGAATTATAATTCCAGAAGCCGATGGAAATTGAATGAACAATTTAGCAACAATTTCATTGTTAATTAAAAATTTATGGTCGCTATAATAACCACAATAATTATGATACATAAGAATAACTATAATTTTTGTATAAAAAGACACTGTACCTATCTAATGTACTTTACAGAATTGAAATTGGACTATTTAAGCGGCCTCAGGAATATTTTAAAATTATAAACAATTTTTTGGCTTATAAACAAATTAAATATCTCGGGAAATATTAAATTAAATTAAATCGTAAAAACGGTATTAGAAAACAGTGGAAGGACGCTTCTTTTAAAAGAAAGAACGTTTAATTGTGATGAGTGGTTCCTGAGATACAACCGGTCAAAGTTGACCGGCATTTACGGCAAAGATATAAACAATAGGATCATAATTTTCGAACCATCACCTTTTTATTTTTGTCCTCTTTTTCCATACCAATTTTCATATCTTTAAAATACTCATAACATATATTATTATTATACAAACTATCGATATTTCGAGTGAAAATTGCCAAAAATAGCAAAATTCCAATCAAAAATTAGGTTGGTGAGAATGTAATCTCAATGTTCAACATCGGTATATGTTAAAAAAATGCATTTTCTCGGCTTCCCATGGAGCAATTTTCTTCATTCTTTTTTTGTATCCAAGTAACTCGAGTAGAGCCATCTAACTAACGCATTATCGAACTAATAGTTCAATCGAACTATGTTTGACTCCAGAATGTGTGGTATAATTTATGACCAATCGGGACACCCTGTATATTATGAGTATTTTAAAAATATGAAAATTGGTGTGGAGAAAGAGGACCAAAATAAAAAGGTGACGGTTTGAAAATTATGATCCTATTGTTTATACCTTTGCCGTAAATGCCGGTCAACTTTGGCCGGTTGTATCTCAGGAACCACTCATCGCAATTAAACGTTTTTTCTTTTAAAAGAAGCGTCCTGCCGCTTTTTTTCCAATACCGATTTTTCATGATTTAATTTAATTTAATATTTCCCGAGATATTCTATTTGTTTACAAGCCAAAAATTTGTTTATAATTTTAAAATATTCCTCAGGCCGCTTACATAGTCCAATTTCAATTCTGTAAAGTACATTAGATGGGTACAGTGTCTTTTTATACAAAAATCATAGTTATTCTTATGTATCATAATTACCGTGGTTATTATAGCGACCGTAAATTTTTAATTAACAATTCAATTGTTGCTAAACTATTCATTCAATTTCTATCGGCTTCTGGAATTTTAATCTATATGAAAAGAGCTTTTATATTGCTAAGTTATTTAATTATTGATAAACAATTACTTATCTACAATTTTAGTTGAAAATAAAAGATTTTGTGAGAACAACCCGCATTTTCCGGGGAAAATTTTCGTCGAAGTAAATCGGGAAAAACACGACTATGCAGAATTTAATTACGGTGAATTTTTGTTTGGGTGTTTTTGGTGTCAAGTTAAAATCTTTGGAGTTATAGAGCAACAATTAAAAAAAAAACACGATTTTCGAGCGCCATTTTGTTTATAAAAAAAGTAGCACACTATCTGCGGACTTTGTATACCTATATTATTAATATATATAAAATCATAAGATTCGATTCCATCAATAAAATTGCTGGTAAATAACTTTTCCAAAAATGGCCTGTTCTCCGATAATCTGTCCAGAATATAAGGAGAAACTACAGAGTAACAAGAAGAGATACAATAAATAACATAGAGATTAAGAAAAGAATGGGAATGAACTCAGATATAATAAACTAATATAGAACAGAAGAAATTAACCTGGTAAGAACATATCAGAAAAGCAGACAGAAAATGTTGAATGAAAAGAATAACAGAGG
This sequence comes from Diabrotica virgifera virgifera, assembly GCF_917563875.1. NCBI lineage: Eukaryota > Metazoa > Arthropoda > Insecta > Coleoptera > Chrysomelidae > Diabrotica > Diabrotica virgifera. Next base: position 8,823,731 of record NC_065445.1, read on the forward strand.
GGAGCCAGATAGGAAGAAGGAAGAGACACAGACCTCCATGATCTTTCAGAGATGAAATGGACGAAGCAACAGAAAGATGAAATCTGTAGGAAGGGGATTGGCAAAACAGAAAGAACTGGAGGGAACGGTTGAGTGAAGGAATACAGTGAAAACTGTGGACATCCTTACATACATATATTTTACAGTGTATAAATACACATATTTTTTTAAAGACAATTTTAGACTACCCCTTTATTTTAATTTTTACTATATTTAAATGGTATTATTTTGTAGCAATAAAAGTATTTTGATTGATTTCAAAGATATGGGCAGATTTCAACGGTAAATACAGATACATAAAGGTCAGCGTGTAGCCAGTAAGCAGTACGATTCGAAACAGTCGATCATTTCTGAAAAAGCGATACATTGAAAAGAGTTTAGCCATTACAATAAGTAACTTTTGACATATAAATGCACCTGAACGGTGAATAGAAAACTGCGTTTTCGATATATTAGATGTAGATGGTGCCACGCCTCTGAGCAGTGCCGTTGGACACCCTTCGTCTCCCGCGAGAGCACACTCGCGGGTAATTTTGCACATGGGCGGAGATTATGCAAATAACTATGATTAATAATTACTTTATTATATATTATTAGACAAAAAGTGTTCAACTAATAATTACTAAAATAAACATAATCGGTTGCGTTTCGATTCAATTCGAGTCTCTTACCATTCTTTGACGCGTGTTTCTAGGTAGGATCTAGGTCTACCCGTCATCAGAGAGGCTTGTTAGAAGACTGAACTGAATCAAAACGCACCGACTGGTTGGCAATTATATTAAAATAATATACCAGTGTATGCCTTTAGCGACCTCTGATGACGAAAGATGAAGTGAGTGTCGATAGTCATTAAGATAAACAGCAAACTCAAGCTTAATCACGCCATTTAGAGCGATGCTCGGAATATTTGTATTCCACTAATGCATCAACAGTTTGCCCATGTAAATCACCATAATTTTGTACTCTGCGTCGAGTAAGAAAGTAAAACAAAATGAACATAGACGGTTGCGTTCGATTCAATTAGATTCTCTTGCTATCCCCTGAGACGTGTTTCTAGGTCTATCAGTGATCAAAGAGGCTTGACTTAACTGAATCAAAAGGCACCGACTGGTTGGTAAATATATTGAAATATTATACCAACTTATGCCTTTACCGACCTCTAACGAGGAAAGATGAAGTGAGTGTCGATAGAGATTAGTTGCTTGATAATTATTAGCGATAAGCGATAATGTCGATAGCGATTAATAGGTTTATTTACTGTTTTTTAACAAAAGTAGTAAACCGTGTTTTCGGCTTATTGGGTCCCATTATTAGTCATGCATAGCTATTATTACGTTACTAAAGAAGTATCACACTCAGAGATAGAATACGAAACGAAGTTAATTGAGAGAGCTAGGCGTTCAAGACGTAGTGAGATGGACAAGAGCACGACGACGCATATGGAGAGACCACGTAGATCGGATGGATCCTGAAAGTATGGCGCAAGTCACAGAATCCCAACACTAAGCGACCCATAGGAAGATCCAAAAAAACGATGGTACGAGAGCTGGAGCTCCGGATCGCAGCAGAGACTGTAACAGAAGAAACAGGACATAGTCCTATTACAAGAAGAAGAAGAAGAAGAAGAAAAAGAAGAAGAAGAAGCATTAGACATCCAGAAATCATAGTGAGTTGTTGTTTTCACAAGGAAAAAGATTTCCTGTGGTTGGCTGTATACCATGTAATACAAAAAGACAGTAAAATCCTGTATAAAAGGTATATTTAAAAACCTTCAAAAGGGCCACATCAAAATCACATAACTAGTTTTCGACTGGTTTACCAGTCATCATCAGTGCTTACCTAAAATGAATATACAGATAATAATATAATGATAAAATAATACAAAGATATTGAAATTTTGACTACGGTTAAAAAAATTATCAGTTATACTCACGTTCAATGTACATGCTAACCACCAAGATAGTATTTAACAAAAATATGTGGGTCAAAGCTCAGTAAAAGAAGTCCGTCAAGGAAACATTGGTTTAAAAAGCTACATTAAATATGGATGTTTAAAATATTTAGCTAATCTGCCCTAAGTAACATCTGAGCTGTGGATTTTACTTGTTTACATGCTGAAAGAATGACGGCCAGTGACAATGGGATGGATAGGACCTCTGAACGATGACAAGACAGAAATGACAGTTCCACAGGAAGTTAAAAATTAACCTGTCATATTTAAGACTAAGGTGTACAGATAGGTATAAGGTACAGATAAGGTGTATGTTAAAATTAGAAATGATGTAACAACACACTCCATTGTGAAAATTATCATTTAAAATTCATTAAGCTAGTTGTTATAAATAAAAATGTATTCCCGTATACTGTAAGTGCAGTTAGGCAAACCACATTACACAAAAGTTTCGTATTCGATAACTAAATTTAGTAAACAAATCTTATTATCATCCATATTTAATGTAGCTTTTTAAACCAATGTTTCCTTGACGGACTTCTTTTACTGGGCTTTGACCCACATATTTTTGTTAAATACTATCTTGGTGGTTAGCATGTACATTGCACGTAAGTATAACTGATAATTTTTTTAACCGTAGTCAAAATTTCAATATCTTTGCATTATTTTACCAGGTTATATTCATTTTAGGTAAGCACTGATCTTCTTCTTCTTATGGTGCCTATCCGTTACGGATGTTGGACACTAACATGGCTATTCTGACTTTGTTGACTGCTGCCCTGAAAAGTCCGGTAGTGGTTAAGTTAAACCATTTTCGCAGGTTATGCAGCCAGGATATTCTTCTTCGTCCTGGACCTCTTTTCCCATGCACTTTACCTTGAAGTATGGTCCGAAGTAGGTCATATCGTTGTTCATTGCGCATTACATGGCCCAGGTATTCCAGTTTGCGACGTTTTATGGTTACGACTAGTTCGCGCTCTTTACCCATTCTATGTAGAACTTCTTCGTTGGTAACTCTGTCTATCCAGGAAATCCTCAAAATGCGTCTATAGCACCACATCTCAAATGCTTCGAGTCTCTTCAGTGATGCTTCAGTTAAGGTCCATGACTCCACGCCATATAAAAGAACGGAGAATACGTAGCACTTTAGTAAACGAATTTTTATTTCCAATTTTATATCGTGGCTGTTAAAGATTTTTTTCATTTTGACGAAGGCTGATCTTGCCTTCTCGATCCTTATCTTAATTTCCGTCGATTGGTCCCACTGTTCATTTAAGTTTGCACCCAAATAACAAAAGTTGGTGATTTGTGTTATAGGTTGTTGGTTAACTAGTAATTGACCAGGTGATATCCTATTTTTGCTTATAACCATGTATTTGGTTTTTTTGATGTTAAAATCAAGCCCAAACCTGCTACTTACTTCTGCCACCCTGGAGACAAGCGTCTGCAGACCTTCAAGACTGTCTGCAAAAATGACAGTATCATCAGCGTATCTTATGTTGTTCAGTCGTTCTCCGTTTATAAGTATTCCCTCGTCTATGTCCGTTAGCGCTAGGTTCATAATGTGCTCTGAATATGTATTGAACAATAATGGGGACAATATACATCCCTGTCGCACACCTCTTTTTATCTTTATGTCGTCTGTTAACTGATCCCCTACTCTAACAGCTGCAGTTTGTTCGTAATAGATATTGTTTATTATACGGCGATCTCTGCTGTCTAGACCAATTGAATTTAATATTTTCATCAGTTCGTCATGTTTTATTCTATCTAACGCTTTCTGGTAATCAGCAAAACACACATGTATATCACAATACACGTCTCTACATCTTTGAAAGAGAACTTGTATTGCAAAAAGTGTCTTTCGAGTACCCAATGCATCCCTGAAGCCGAATTGTGTGTTTGTCATGTGTTCTTCACACTTTTTATATATTCTTTTATGTATAATTTTTAAAAAAGTTTTCAGGAGATGGCTCATAAGGCTTATTATTCGATAATCTTCACATTTTTTTGGCATTGGGTTTTTTAGGGATTGTTATAAAAGTTGATCTTAGCCACTGTTGGGGTATTTTTCCACTTTGGTATATTTTGTTGAAGATCAAGGTAAGTCTTTTTAATTCGTCTTGCACTGCAAGCAAGACTTTTTACTTGCGCAAGCACTGATGATGACTGGTAAATCAGTCGAAAACTAGTTATGTGATTTTGATGTGGCCCTTTTGAGGGTTTTTAAATATACCTTTTATACAGGATCTTACTGTTTTTTTGTTGTTTTTGTAGTCATCATCATCATCAACCCATATGCGTCCACAGCTGGATATAGATCTTCCTCAGCTCTTTCTATCTTTCTCTGTCTTGTGTGGCTTGCATCCAGTTTCTGATAACACGTTTCAGGTTGTCAATTCATCTGGTCCCCTCGACGATACGTTTTATCCATTCTTCTTCTTCTTCATGTGCCATCTCCTCTAAGAAGGTTGGCAACCATCACGGCAATTCGCACTTTCGATACCGCTTTTTTAAAGAAATCAGCAGAAGTGCAATTAAACCAAGCTCTCAAATTGTTTAACCAGGAGATGCGTCTTCTTCCGCGACTCCTTCTACCCTGTATTCTTCCTTGCATTATCAATTGTAACAAGTTATAACGCTCGCCCCTCATAACATGTCCCAGATATTGCAGTTTTCTGACTTTAATTGTATTTAAAATCTCTTTATCTTTCCCCATTCTTCTCAACACCTCGATATTCGTGACTCTATCCACCCAACTTATTCTTAATATTCTTCTGTAGGCCCATAACTCGAAGGCTTCTAATCTGTCCGAAACATCCTTCTTTAATGTCCAAGCCTCCAACCCATAGAATAATACGGAGAACACGTAGCATCTCAGAAGTCTTATCTTTAAAGAAATTGTAATGTCCCTGCTACAGAGTACTTTTTTTAGTTTGTTGAAAGCATTTCTTGCCTGTCCTATTCTTGCTTTAATCTCTTCTGTGTACTCATTAGTTTCATTAATTATTGTACCCAAATATTTATATTTTTCAACCTTTTTAATTTGTTCTCCATGTATTGTTATGCTTTCTTGGCGCTGTTGAACTTTTGTGATTACCATAAATTGTGTCTTTTTTGTGTTTAGGGACAGTCCGTTTTCTTGGCTGACTTCTACCACTCTGTCAACCATTTGTTGTAAATCCTCAAGACATTCGGCTAATAAAATAGTGTCGTCGGCAAACCGTATATTATTGATTGGTCGCCCATTTACTTTTATTCCCGTGGTTAGGTCTTCTAGTGCTTCCTGGATTATTTCCTCTGAATACAAATTGAACAAAGTAGGAGACAGGACACAGCCCTGTCTGACGCCCCTCTCAATACGTATTTCATTTGAAAAGGCGTTGTTCTCTTTTACCACAGCGATCTGATTATAATAGATAGCACTAATGATCCTGATGTCCCTCATATCTAAGTTTTTCTTTTCAAGTAATTCGATAAGGCGGTTATGTCTGACCTTATCGAAGGCTTTGTTGTAATCCAAGAAACACATATATACTGGCTGATTAACATCCATGCACCTTTGCACAAGTACATTTACAGCGAACAGGGCTTCCCTCGTTCCCATTGCATTTCTAAATCCAAATTGCGTGTCGCTTATGTCCTGCTCAAGTTTGTTATGTATTCTCCGGTGTATAATTTTTAAAAATATTTTGAGTGTATGACTCATTAAACTTATTATCCGGTGGTCTTGGCATTCTTTTGCATTTGGTTTTTTTGGCAGTGTTATGAACGTTGACAGCAGCCAATCTCTGGGAATGATTCCTGTACTGTATATTGTATTAAATAAGTCGACCAATATTCCAATTTGCTGGTCCTCTATTAACCGTATTATGTCTACAGGTATTTGGTCAGGACCTGTTGCCTTGTTGTTCTTTGTTCGCTTTATCGCCTCTAGTACCTCATCTTCTGTTATGTCTGGGCCGTTGTCGAACTTTTCCTGCTCTAGTACTATTTCAGTCCGTTCGTCTTTAAATAGCTCTTGAATATATTCCTGCCATCTTTTAAGCCTTTCACCGACGTCTATAATTATTTTTCCGTTTTTATCCAGCAGTATGTTTGATTTTTTCTTAATATTAGTGCCTGTTATTTCACTAATTTTATCCATTGGTTGTTCGATAATCTGACGACATGTCCTGTCCAATTCCATTTTCGCGATTCTTTCGATGGCGCCCGTTGTTTTTGTTTTACGACGTATTTCTTCGTTTGGAATTCGGACTTTCAGAGAAACCCCAAACATTTGGCAATCCATAGTCCTCTGGATCACGTGAATCTTGTTCACTATCTTTTTGTGAGTATTAATGTTTGCGCTCCATAAGTGAGTACCCGTAACACACACTGGTCAAAGATTTTCCTTTTGAGGGGATAGAAGTCATAAATACATCGTTTAATTTACCAAATTATAATCAGGCTAATCATATACGATGCGATGTCAGAGCTCACATGTCTGGTTATCTCTGATTAACCGAATTTCATGTCCTAAGTACTTATACGATGCACCTTGCTCAATATCCTCAAAAGCAATTTTATAATTTAGCATCAGATTAGTCAATTTGAGACTTGTTTATGTTAATTTTTAGTCCAAAGTCTAAGAAAGCGTAATATAATTTTTCCAACATTATTATTATAGCTTTGGAGAGACAGTGTCTCCTTTCCGTACGTCTCGCTGTATACAGGGTGTTTCATTAATAATTGTTTATATAGTAACTGGAGAAACCTTAACACAAAATACGAAGATTAAACCTAAAACATCTAAATAAAATTCCATCTCCACTTCACGTCTTACAAATATAGGACTACCACAGGGTAGCATATTAAGTCCAATGTTATATATTTTATATAATATTGATTTAGAAAATTGTATTAATAGCACAACAAAGATTATTCAATATGCTGATGATGTAGTAGTTTACACATCCCACAAATCATTGGATATATGTAAAAATAATTTTAATGTCTCAATTAAGGCTGTTCTTAATCACTATCAAAATATTGGTTTAGCAATATCAGAATCTAAAACAGAAATTTGCATTTTCTCCAGAAATCGTCAAATTCCACAAGGTCATTTGGCAGTAGGTCAAATTCAATATCCTATTAAAAATTGTATAAAACATCTCGGTACTTATTTGGATAGAAAACTTCTATGGAAGGATCACATGCATCATATCATAAAAAAGTCTGAAAATGCAATGAATATTCTACGAGCCTTTTGTAGAACTAATTGGGGTGCCGATCCAAATATAGCACTTTTATTTTACCGTACTATGATTCCTCCTATTTTCGATTACAGTTGTCATCTGTATGGAACTGCTGCAAACACACATTTGAATAAATTAGAAATACAAAAAAATAAATGTCTTCGACTTTGTCTTGGATATTTGAAGTCTACACCCGTTAATATAATGGAAGTTGAGGCGATAGAACCACCCCTGGAATTTCGACGACAGTTTTTAAGTGATAAATTTATTACTAGAACCATAGGAAAAAATACAAACTATCTGCAGGATATACATAAGTTATCAATTTTAGATCTAACTCATAAATATTGGACAAAGAAAAAATGTCCCCTTCTTGTAGATAGTTACTTGAAAATATCTCAATACCGAAGTACTTTCTATACTTATGAAAATCAAGTTTCACCTATGTATTCCCATGTATTAGAAGAAATTTTCTCAAAACAAATTAATACTTTTTTATGGATATTAATTTAAATCCAGCCGTTTTTCAATCATTTATACTTCATAAATGGCCACATTATCAGTTTTACTATACAGATGGATCCAAAGTACAAAACAAAGTAGGATGTGCAATAATCAATATTCAAAGTGGATTTAAAAAATTATTCAAATTGCCTTGTGAATCATCGATATACACCGCTGAAATGATAGCGATACTTTTTGCTTTAAGACACATATTTAGTAACGAACCCTATAGCTGCATAATATTTACAGACAGTAAGAGTGTCGTTGATAGACTAACTAACGTACATAAGTATCAACAACTCAATCATATAGAACTGGAAATTATGACTCTTTATAATAAAATTGCAAATTTAGGAAAAAACATCATTATATCATGGATAAAGGGACACGCAGGCATTAGGGGTAACGAAATAGTAGACAGGCTAGCCAAATCCGCCCTAGAAATAGGCGAAGAACTTCCCATGAACTTACTACCCATTTCGGATATTGATATTATTAGTAGACGACACCAAAAAGAAAATTGGCAAAGGTATTATCGAAACACGAGAACTGGTAGTAATTACAAACAAATGCGACCTGAAATTCCCATTAAAAGATGGTTTCATTCTGTATCAAATCGCCATTTTATAAGAGTTATAAATAGATTGAGATGTAATCATGCTCTTACCCCCCTTCATATGTACAGTCTGGGTCTCACAGAGTCACCTAACTGTGAGTGTGGAAAAGAAGGTAATCTACTACATATTCTCCTCGAATGTTCACATGAATCAGTAAATATAAACAAATTTTATGATAATCTTAATATATTAAAAATTCCACTTCCCGTCTACCTGAACAATTTGATATTTTCTGAAGATATTAATATATTAAAAACAATTTACGAACATATCAAAAATTGTAAATATAGATTGTAGCAATAAAATTTACCCTGTATTTAAGAAATTTTGTTAAAACAAAGCAGGCATGTTTGTTAAAACAAAACAAACATGTTTGTTTTGTTGTTATTTTGTTTTAAATAATCCTGTAGATTTAAGTAATTATTGTATATTATAATTGAAAAAAGAAAAGAACAAAAAAAAAGAGAAAAAGAAAAGAAAAAAAAAAGAAAAAAAAAACAGAAAAAATAAAAAAAGAAAAAAAAAAGCAAAAAAAAACTAAGAAGATGTAAACCTCCGCGAGGATGAATCGGGTTTACGTCTTAGCGTAGTACAAAAAAAAACATTTTATAAAAAATAACAATAAAAAAAATTAATAAAAAAAAACAAATTAACAATATAAAAAAATGCAAAAAAAATAAAAAAAAAATAAAAATTTACAAAAAAAAAATGAACAACCAAAATAGAGTATTATTTAGATAATAATTGTAGATAATAATGTTAGTTTGTTATGTATTTAGAGTTAGAAATACAGAAAAAATTCCTCTGATTGAAAAATCAAATTTGCCTGTTTTTAAAATAACAAAATGTCTGGCTAATTGGCTCGGCCAAGGCCATCAAATTCACTCAAAAAAAAATCTAAATAAAATGTGGTTCCTTACTGAGTTACGGGGTGTTTTATCTAAAAATTTTAAAACTATTTTTGCTCAGCATTTTAGAACTATTTGACGTTTCCTTTTCATACTTGGCAGAAAGTGTGACTACTATACACCGTACTAAATTATGATAAACAAACGTTTCTAGCTACTACCAGAGGCATACGATAGGGGATAGTGAATGGTTGACCCTTGCCAAATTCTACGCCACTGGAGGAATTACTATTTTAGTACCATTTTTAGATTCTCCAATACTTTCTACGTAAATAATATACTCCTCATTGGTAACGATAAAGTCACTAGTTTTCGAGATATTTGAAGTTAAATATGAAACGGCACAATTATTTTGATTAATTTATGAATATGATTCATATGATTAAAATTTAAAAATTATTTGTACCCAGTACTTTAAAACTATTTGGCGTATCCTTATCATACTTGGCAGAAAGCGTAGTACTGTGCACCCTACTAAATTAAGATAAATAAACGTTTCTAGCCACTACCAGAGGCGTAAGACAGGGGATAGTGGCTAGTTGACCCTTAGCAAATTCTACACCACTGACGAAATTGCTATTTTAGTGTAATTTTTTGATTTTTCAATACTTTGTATGTAAATAATATACTTTTCATTCGTAACGATAAAATGATTAGTTTTCGAGATATTTGAAATTAAAAATGAAGCGACACAATAAATTAAACAAAATAACCGTGTCGTTTCATTTTTAACTTCAAAGATCTCGAAAACTAATGACTTTGTCGTTACGAATGAAGAGTATATTATTTTTGAATAGAAAGTATTGGAGAATCCAAAAATTGAACTGAAATAGCAATTCCGCCAGTGGCGTAGAATTTGGAAAGGGTCAACCATTCACTTTCCCCCGTCGTATGCCTCTGGTAATAGACAGAAACGTGTGTTTAACATAATTTAGTAGTTTGTACAGTACCTATACTTCCTGCCAAGTATGAAAAGGATACGTCGAACAGTTTTAAAATTCTGAGCAAAAATAATTTTTAAATTTTTAGACAAAACACCCTGTAACTCAGTAAGAAACCACATTTTATATAAGTGTTTTAGGTTAAATCTTCGTATTTTGTGCTAAGGTTTCTCCAGTTATTATATGGACAATTATTAATGAAACACCCTGCGTAGAACGTATTTGTTTCTTGTTGAGATATAGTCTTACGCTAGCAGTTGCATTTTTGGTAGATGTATTTGATTATGTTAGTGTAGTGATTGTTTATTCGGTATTCTGTTAATATTTTTAACATTTTCTGCTGGCTTATGGTATCGAATGCTTTCTCGTAGTCCACGAATATCAGTGCCAATGGTTTGTTGTATTCTGCAGACTTCTCTATTAGGTTAGATAGCAAACTGATAGGGAAGTTCTTTTTAGATCTGTTATATCTACTTTCTTGTATAATAAAACAATCACTACATTATTCCATTGAGAAAGTTTTTTCTTGGTAAATGTATTCAGTGAAAAGTTTCTCCAAAGTCTGGCTAACTTTTTTTCCAGCTTCTTTGATCGCCTCTATCACTACTTCGTCATGGCCAGGAGATTTTTGTTATTTTTTATTTCTAAAAGTGCCGTTTTTACTTTGTTTGTTAATATTTCTGACATTAATTTTGATCCCTGGTTTGTGATGTTGGGCAGGGACTGATCTTGTCTTTCGTTGGTACTCTCATAACATTCGCGATAAAAGGATTCGACAACTTTAAGAATTTGGTTCTTATTTTGTACATATTTTTGTTCTTAAGTTGGTTTATTTCGCCTCAAAATTTTTAAACTTTTATTTAAAAGTGGAAAATGATGAGGCTGTTTGTTCAAATTTGACATTAATTACTGAAACAATATTTGATACAGAAGATTGGGTAAGTACCAATTTTTCTTTCTAACTCCAATATTTTTATTTTTAAATCGTTTTATTTTTTGTACTATTTTATTTTCTGTTCTTAATCGATTTTTATATCGATTTGTTGCTCTTCTAAGTCTTTTCAAAGTGTAATATGACTTGCCTCTAACTTAAAATTTTGTTTGTGTAAAATTTATGTTTTCTACCTCTGCTTTTCTACACCTCTCCTATTCCTTTTCCTCTTCTTGCCTATACGCTTCTCCTTTTTCTCTTCCATTTTTAGAAACCATGCGGAACGTGCTGTATATATAACTTTTTTGACGTTCCAGAACTTACGAAACATTTCGGAATATCTCGATGACATCTAGAATATTCCAGATTTTTAGTACTTTTTCTTTTTCATCAAGAGACTTTTTCCATATGGAATAAATCTTACAGAACGGTCGTAACAATATCATACAAATCAAAATAAAAACTAAGTTAAGCAATATACATTTAACGGGCCACTTGGCCGAATAAATAATTCTGTCACTGATATATTTTCTGGTCGTTCTGCTCCCTTTAGCAGTATTTACAGTACGTTCAGAATTTCACACCGCCGCCATTTCCTCAACACGAACCTATTATCATTTATTCATATGTTGGAATTTATGTCCAAGATCAGACGTAAACATAGTCGATATGTTGATAACTTCACACTGCGGTACTTGTTGCTACGTGTTGGTTATTATACCAAAGAAAGAAGTCGGTGATTTATAATAGTAGCCCCGGTCTTTTTTGAAAAGTACGAAAGGAAATAAAATGCTATTAGTATCAAATTATTTTTATATATTTTTTGAAAGTAAATAGGATTATGTATTGTACATCAAGTCATCAAGATTTCAAAATAATATTTGCACAAAGTTGTTAATCGAGTATAGTTGTAGCGTACCCCAAATTGTTAAAAAGTCTCATCTATCGTTTGTCTTTATTTATCTTTATCGACTTTTGAACTGTGACTGGTAGACATGCTCCAAGCGTTTGTGACCATATCGCATGTTTAGTCTCTTCTTAAGTTGTTTGAAATCATCTGTTTCATTTACGGCTATGGTCTGAAACACATTCAAGGCTTCACCTCATAAGAGCAATAGTCAGTTTAATCCAGAGAAATAAGGATTTTCTCAGAACACTCAAAGATCCAGGTAGCTGAATAATTTTTTTAAGTTATTGTAGACCTGTAGAAAGAAAACCTACCTGTTTCCTGCCTAGAGTTCGCGTCCGTTTTTTAATTATTAACAATTTTTTTCGATTTTTTGCACCCCATTCAAAAGCTAAACAGTTGATATAATATTACAAAACTTAATTTTTTAGAACATTGAAAAACATTCAAAATACCGATTTCTGAAAGTTAAAAAGTTAATTTGCTGCTTCTGAAATTGCAAAATAAATGAAAATCGATATTTGTTAATAACTTTTACTAAATTTAACGTAGAATTTCAGGGTTTCACCCACAGTTGGGTATTTTGGTACTTAATAAACCCTCAAAACTTGAGACCGATCCATTAATCATTTTAAAAGTTATTCTATTTGTTTATCCCAGAGACCTTTATTTTGCAATAACATAAAACAGAAAATAATGAAAATTGGGCAATTCTGACTATGCCAAATGAAAGTAGAAGACTGATAGTATCAAAATGTATCAAAAAAAGATAAACAAATTAATTAATATAATCAAAAATCCTAATGCCAAATTTTTGAAATTTTGTAGTTTATAAACATTTAAAATAACTTTAAAATATTGTCTGTAGGAACAATATTTTTATATATTCGAAAAGCTAGTATTTTAACACGAATTTTCAAATAAGAAATTTCGCCTGGGTTCATTTGGGACAAAGTTAGCCATGTGTTTTTTTAATTAACAGCTAATTTGTTTATAATAATTAAGGAATTTCATTGATACCATTTTAAAGAATGGGATTTGTGTTTTTTTTGTTAAAAAACTTGCATAAACATTGTATCTTCACCGCACCCTCTACGATTTTTCAAAAATGTAATTCAAACGGTTACTTGGGGGAACCTACGAATCCACCGAGTTAAAATACCGAAAAAGCAATTTCAAACTAATACAATTTTCTGTATCTCCGGATCAACTCAATGGATTTTGATTTTTCTTTTTTTAGTTTGTATGTAATTTCTACGTACATTATAAATATGCAATTTGTTTATAAATTTATTATTAATAGTCAGTCTAATTTGTTTAAACAATTCTTGAAAAAATATTTTTTTACAAAAATCTATTTTTTAATCATAGTTTCATTAATGATCATAGAAAAAGTTAAAATACACTTTAATAAATAAATTATTGTTATTAGATAATTATTTATTGAAGATAATTTATTTATTAAAGTATACCTTAACTTTTTCTATAATTAATAATGATAGTATGATCAAAAACATAGAATTTTGGGAAAAAAAATTTTTTTCAAAAATTGTTTAAACAAATTAGACTAATTATTAATTAATAAATATCAAATTGCAAATAGAAAAATTACATATTTGTAATGTACAGAAAAATTACATACAAATTAAAAAAAGAAAGATCAAAATATATCCAGTAGATCCTGAGATATAGAAAATGATAGTAGTTTTAAGTTGCCTTTTTTAGTTTTTGAACTCGTGTATTTGTCCGCTCCCAGCTCCCCTTTTACTTACCACGACTATATTTACAGTCACCAACTGAACTACATTTTTAAAAATTTGTGTAAAATACCAACTTTTGGAATAAGTAAAACCATTTTTTCTACGGACAATATTTTTTAAAGTTATTCTAAATGTTTACAGATTACAAAATTTCAAAAATTTGGCATTAGGATTTTTGACTAAGTTAGATATTTTTTATCTTTTTTTAGTAAATTTTGATAGGATTACTTTTCTACTTTAATTTGATATGCGCAGAATAGCCCTAACTTCATTATTTTCTGTCTTATGTTATTGCAAAATAGACGTCTTTGGGATAAACAAATAGAATAACTTTTAAACTAATTAATGGATCAGTCTCAAATTTTGAGAGTTTGTTAAGTACCCCAATACCTAATTTTTTGTGAAACACCAAAGTTCTAAAGTAGTTTTAGTAAAAGTTATTAACAAATAACCATTTTTACTTATTTAGCAGTTTGCGTAGCAACAAATTAACTTTTTAACTTTAAAAAATTGGCATTTTAAAGGTTTTTCAATGTTCTAAAAAATTAAATTTTGTAGTTTTATGTCAACTGTTTAGCTTTTGAATGGGGTGCAAAAAATCGAAAAATTCGCGATTTTTGCACTAAATTGTTAATAATTAAAAATGGACGCGAAGTGTAGGCAGGAAACAGGTAGGTTTTCTTCCTATAGGTCTACAATAACTAAAAATGTAGTCAGTTACCTGGATCTTTGAATGGGCCGGAAATGGTCTATTTCTAGCTTATTTCCCTGGAGTAGTTTTACAGCCTTTTATTTTTCGGTTCGTCAATAATTCGCTCTTGCAGATGATTCAAACTGTTTCGTGTAGTTATTCCATGACGATTTTTCGTCGAAAGTTGAATCTTTGATACAAATAGATCTTCCACTTTCTTTGTATTGTATTGTAAATAAAATTAGAGCTCCTATTAAAGCTAGTATTTTGGAAGATTGCAGTAATAGCAGATGAGTTGATCTTGATCCACAAGGATGATCCACAAGAAAAATGTGATTTTATCGATTCGATTTCCTTCTATCATTAACCTACTGTATAATACAATCTTACACTTAATCATTATTTAAAATCCAAAAAATAACGGAGAGAACGATAAATCCAAAAAACCCGAACGCCTTGTCACGGATTAAAGAAAATAAAAACGTTAAAGACGGCCCCAGCGATTCTTGTAACTTGATAGTACCTTATTGTTTGACAAGGGGACCACCTTGCGCACAAATAAAACTCAAGACAAGAAATAATTATTGGTCATCTTCACTCCTTTTTCTGATTCTGAAATTAAGTTCTTGTTTTGCCGTTGGTAAAAGTGGGACATTCTTTTATTGATGGTATATTAAAACATGTATAGGTTTTGTTTCACGTGAAGTGTCCTTTAAATTATCGGTAAAACGATGTTAATGCATTCTACTTGCAACATTTTTGACAATATAAAAGCTTAAGTAACCAATTTGATGCGATTTTCAATTGTTTTTTAACTATGGCGTTTGATAAGATAGATAATCTTTACAGGACAATAATAGTAAATGGAATACACAAAGCGGCATAAGAGACTCTAAGTATCACAACTAAACAGCGAAAAGTTAGAAATTAATGGTAAAATGATCAACTAGAAGAAATAAAAAGACATAAACAGCAAGCAAGAAAACGAGAATAAAAAAAGCAAGCACATACCAATGAATGTTTCTTTTGACTCTCACCTAACAATTATACGCTTTTTCGTTCACTTCAATAAAAGTATATCCACACATCAAGAGTAAACTTACTTTAGTTATTTTTAGTTTGGAATTAGTTCGATTCGATTCCAGTGCTTTTAATGCTACCTGCTTATCAGATATACTTTTTATAGATCTGCCCCTGTAGTCCCTCTTTATTAGTTCCTTCAGTCACATCTCTATAGCATAAATTTCCGCTTGTATGGTACTGAAATTATTATCTAGGCTTTCACTAAGGTTTCCCCTTGGTCTACCCAGGGCCGCCCAGAGTCAGGCCGGGCCCCGGGGATGAGACCCGGCCGGCCCCCCCCCAAACCAAGTTGAACGAAAATTCCCAAAAATCTGATAACTCATAAACTGGGATATGTAATAGTGAACACTCATGCTATTGACACAGGAAGGAAGAAAATTAAAACAGTTTTAACAATTAAACTTTGTTTTTAATTATTTACAATAGAACTGTTAGTTACAACATAACTTTTCTTGCTTTCATATCCGCAAAGTTTTGGATCACGTGGTCGAAATCAAGAGTTTTTGCAAGTTTCGACTCTATGCTTAACAGTCCCGAATCAGATAATCGTTGTTGACCCATAGTAGATCTTAAACTTATATTATTGCCTTATTGCCTTTTCCAAATGCATAATATTCCTTATAATAATTTCATAATTAAAACCGCAAGCAAATTCAATCTGTTGTAAAATATTTTAATAAAAGGAATTTTTTAAAATTTGCTAACGGCCGGGCCCGGGCCCCCTTGGGCCCCGGGGATTTTGCCCCCCCTGCCCCCCCCCCTCTGGTCGGGCCTGGGTTTACCCTCGAATACTACAGTTTCAACTCCATCATCGGTTTTAGAGCCGTCTGTATACCAACATTGATTTTCCATTATGAGATTCGTTTTGTAAAAGACGGTTTTTGCTTGCTTTCGATTCAGAGGGATGCACAATCCCTGGACAGCTGTTTCTGCCTA
The DNA here is from genome assembly GCF_917563875.1 of Diabrotica virgifera virgifera. NCBI lineage: Eukaryota > Metazoa > Arthropoda > Insecta > Coleoptera > Chrysomelidae > Diabrotica > Diabrotica virgifera. Next base: position 8,840,236 of record NC_065445.1, read on the forward strand.
TTACAGGCTTCCTCAGCAGAGCTAGCGTGCACACCTCTGAAGCGGAAACGAGCCAGCCCATCTATTTATGTGAAATTTCAAAGATAATTTGAAATCCACATTGGGACGCAATTCAGCGACATCTCTTAAATGAACTGAAAAGTCTCAGATACAGAAGTTTCAGTTTTCGCTTCAGAGGTGTGCACGCTAGCTCTGCTGAGGAAGCCCGTAAGGCAGAAACAGCTGTCCAGTGATTGTGCATCCCTCTGAATCGAAAGCAAGCAAAAACCGCCTTTTACTTTTCTATCTTTATTCAGATTTGAGTACTAAGAAGTTTCTTTCTGTCCTTTTCCTAGACGAATGAAAACGGAATGTGACTGCATATTGTAGAGTCCTTTTTTTTCTATATTCTGTCCTTTTTTTAGACGAATGAAAACGGAATGTGACTGCATATTGTAGAGTCCTTTTTTTTATATTCTGTCCTTTTTTTTAGACGAATGAAAACGGAATGTGACTGCATATAGTAGAGTCCTTTTTGTTTTTTATATTCGTCGTCTGCTGTCTTATAAATTGTAAAAGCAGCAGATTAAGGATGTACCAGAAAGAATTTATGACAAGAAAAGTTTTAGATTTAAATAATTATTTACCATTTTAATTTTTAAAATCCACGAGGAAAATAAACTTCCTGTAGCTGGCTGTATACTATAAATCACAAAAATACTAGAGTTATTGTAAAAGGTATATTTTAAAATACCCTAAATAAGGGTCACATTAAAACAAAACGTTTTCGGATTAATAAATCCATCATCAGTGTTTCTAAAAGCCAAAAAATAGCATGCCTGAGCCACCAAAATCTGTTGGGTAAAAACTCTTTAAATGTGAACAATTATGCTATGTTACATGTTTATATAATAGTTTAATTATGTTGCGGATATTACCCAGGGCAACACAGGACTCTTCCCACGTGGTTGGAATTTTTTTTGGAAAATTAAAACCTCATATATTAGATTTCAATGGCTAACTGGAAGGGCCATATAACAACTGATAGTTGGCCATTGAAATCCAATATGTGAGGTTTTAATTTTCCAAAAAAAAAACTCCAACCACGTGGGAAGAGTCCTGTGTTGCCCTGGGTAATATCCAGGCATATATGCAACATAATTAAACTATTATATAAACATGTAACATAGCATAATTGTTCACATTTAAAAAGTTTTTACCCAACACATTTTGGTGGCTCAGGCATGCTATTTTTTGGCTTTTAGAAACACTGATGATGGATTTATTAATCCGAAAACGTTTTGTTTTAATGTGACTCTTATTTAGGGTATTTTAAAATATACTTTTTAGAACAAATCTAGTATATTTTTTATTTTAATTTTTATTATAATGGTGGATTCTGTATCTGAGACTTTTCAGTTCATTAGCTCTAAGCTTTAAGAGATTCGTTTTATTTGATTCCCATTTGTCCCTTCCAAGAAAGACAACGAGAAAAGGCTTCTCGAAATTATAATCAGGTAGCATTGCTTGGATGTATAACATTGGATGATTTTTTTATTATCTCACGTTATTATTCATAGGTGATCTACCTGTATATAACGCAAAGCCCGCTTGTATCTATGGCCGACTCTTATACTGCTTCTTCTACCTTCTTCTTCTTTCTCATAATCCTTAGCAGTGGCGTAACAAACTCCCTAGGGCCCCCCGCAGAAATGGAAATGGGGCCCCCTTCAAAAAATTACTAAATGCGACATGTGTAACAAATACCTATATGTACTACAGCCCAGTAAATCAACGTAAAATATGGCGATGCCGGGTAATTTTCAGTGTCACCACCAAATTGGTCAACTCAAGACTTTTCGAGTTATTTGTGAGTAAAAAAAACCACGTTATTAGGCGATTCTGCGCAAATAGTTCAAAAAGTAAGTATTCGATCGAAAAGAATATTGTTAGCAAAAATGTATCTAGCTAAAAAATAGTATCTAAAAAATTAAACAAAAATGAAGACTATCGACTCAGTAAAAGAAAAGTTTGTAGCTCATGAAAAGTTTTTCTTATTCGTCAAATTCCAAATCAAATATTTCAACGTGAAATAACCAAAAAATTAAATACTTTTTGGGGAAACTCATTAGAACTTTTTTATTTAAAGTGTTTAAAAGAAGCTTTATTTTTTTATAAAAGTTTCTAGCATCAAAACTAAGCCAGGTACGCTCAAAATACAGTTAATCCCATTTTTAGCACCCCAAATGAAACTAATCATTATCGCCTTACAAATTACTTAACTTTTTTATATGACCTGTAAGTTTTACCGGTTGGAAGTGCTTATTTTTAAAAGGGTTCTAGTTGAAAGGGCTTGAACGAGTCACTAATCACGAGTATACATATGCAAATTTTAAACAGCCATATCTTAACCAATTTTTGTCTTACAGAAAAACAAAATAAAGCCAAAATATTTATAAAAGCAAGACCTACATTTCTTTACTCTTTGAGATTTTTCGTATCACTAATACTTTTTAAGTTATTTTGAAAAAAAGGCATTTTTCCAAAATAAAAAAAACTTTTTTTTACTTAAAACCAACTTTTTTCAAAAATAAGAACTTCGAACCGGTCAAACTTACAGATCATATAAACAATAAAAGTAAATGGTAAAGCGCTAATGATAAATTTTATTTGGGGTGCGAAATAGGGGCAGATTTTCACGATTTTTTTTAATAAAAAAGGGGCCAACTTTATTTTGAGCGTAAAATAAAGCTTTTTTTTGAAACATTTAAAACAAGTTTTAATCAGTTTTTCCCGAAAATTGCTTCATTTTTTGGTTATTTCACGTTGAAATATTCGATTTGGAATTGAATAATAATTTTTATTTTTAAAGAATAATTTTTCATGAGCTTCAACTGTGCTTTTACTGTGTCGATATACTTCATGAATAAGTACACCATTTTTTTTTTGTATTTTATAAGCTACATTTTTGCTACAAATATTTTTTCGATGCCTAATATGTAATTCGATAAATACTTATTTTTGAGTTATTTGCGAAAAACCCGTCTGTATGCGTTGTTTTTTTGTTGAAAAATAAAAATTTTCACTCGCAAATGACTTGAAAAGTATTAACATGGGTAAAAAATCTATAGAACAAAAGATTTTTCCGGATTTCCGGACTTATTTTAAATTTATGATTTTCACCCAAGGAGGGGTGTCACCCCCCGAAGTAAAAGTAACTAACGGCATAAATCCAACTTTGAAGTGGAGTGTCGAGTGTTATTAGAACCTAAATCCAAATTGTCAATGAAATACGTCCGTCGTGACGCTGATAATTTCACTCCAAAACTGTCATTTACTGAGCTATTGGTGTATTCATGCATTGTTTATGACGACTTACACTTTTCATCTTTATTGGTATAGAATAAAATAGAACAAAAGTTACTAAATGATTACATTAGTATTATTCTATGAGATGAATGACTTTCTTGGTGCACTATCTACTATCAGCGAATATATTTTTTTCATATATCAGCACTACAATTTTATTAATTCGGATGGACAAATTCATTTTCAATACTGCATGCACTACTTAAAAAACGTATGTATGCAAATAATATAACAACACACTTTTACATACTATATTAGACAACAATATGGGGCCACCCGTAAGCTTCATGCTTCGGGGGCCTCTGTTACGCGTCTGGATAATTGCATCGAAATACTAAACGTAGGTAAAGATTAAAGAGAAACCCCATTTCTAGATTTAGAAATATTGTTCTAAAATTCGGCAAATTGCAATTCTCAAATCTTTCAATAGTCACGTACAAAGCATTATAGTTTATTGTCGTCACCCATTAAAGTTCGTGAGACCGGAAAGGATTAAGTTTCTAGATATAAGATGATTCACTTGCCGAAAACGCCTATTTAGAAATTTACGTTTTTAAATTTAAACACACAAAGTAAAATCATACACATGTAGGTAACAGATTTTTACATAATATTAGACGACAAGATGGGGCCCCTGCTCGATTGATCGCCAATCGAGCAGGGGCCTTTGTTACGTCCCTGATCCTTAGTGACCTCCAGGGCGTCGGATGAAACCTTCTTCTACCAAATACCTTTTAAATAATTTAATAATTTTTTCACTTTACCTATTTTGCAAGCAGTTGAAATTACAATAAATTCCAAGTTTCAGTTTCGTTCTGTCTCTCCATCGTTTTTTAATTGCATGAATTTTGTTTTATGTGAAGCCTTAAGGAAATAAACCAACAATAATGAAAATAATTCCGCTATCACGAGCGCGAATAACGAGCCAGCATTTAATAAAAATCGTAGAGAGTAATAGTAACCGGTGAACCGTAAAATTAATCTAAAAGGTACAGTTTTTAAAATGCCGGAACGAATAAAAGTATTGCATATTATTAAAATTAAAAAACGGACCAAATGGAAAGTTATGAATATGCAGTAATCCCGGTTCTCGAGAGTATTTCCATTAGTCTAGTGCATAATTGTTTGTTTTTTTAACAACTGGGCAGGGTCTCGTTCACTTGTAATTAAATAAGAGATCGATTTACAGAGAATCGTGATTTTATCGCCCTTGAATTTGTCTCATTTTGCAAAAAAATGTTTTAATCGATCACAGAATGCAACTATGTACAAAGCGTGAAAATTTTCACACTATTTACATAGTTGAACAAAATAAGATTGTGCTTATTTAGTTGTTTATTTTGAAAATGTATTATATCGTTAAAATTTATAGAAAATCTATAAAACCAGTGGAGAAATCTTCTTACACTAACACCTTGTTTGACAGCGGTTTTTCTTTTTTTTAAGATTATTGAATTAATATTTATTTTCGTTTGGGGAGGATCATGACCCTGTGACCCCCCTCTGGATCCGCTACTGGGCATAGCTAATTTTTGCACGTTGGACTCCACCACGTGCTCCCTCAATTGAAGTTTTTTGTTTGTGATTCCCATACATCTTGGTAGGTAGGTTGGTCATGGGCAGTAATGAAGTACCTACCTACCCTCCTAGTTACTATTATAATGTCATCTGCGAAACCCTGGACCCAGAATCCTTGGACGCTTAGCCCATGAATCAGATCATCGACAACTATGTTCCATAATGATGGTGACAATACACTCCCTTAAAGACACCCCTTAGTTGCCCTGCCCTCAGGTCGATGGCAACTTCATGCGTATCTCTGGATATTATTCTACTCTGAAGCATATGAATAATCCCTTGCATGTTGTGTTGTTGATTTTCTTCCTCGCCAGTGCACTTTTTGAGGAGGAGACTCCTCACAGGAAACTCCTCCTCCTAGATTCGATGGATTCAAATACACCTTCTGTATCTAAAAAATGCAACAAGGGCGACTTCTTTCTGGCGCAAACTCTTTCAAGTTACGACACTAGATTGTGCAGGGCAGTTTCACCTGATTTCCTTGCTTGATACGTCCATTGCCGCCGGAGCAATGTAGACCAGGGCGCATCTGTAAAAATGTTAGTACATTTGGACGTTGAGAGGTGACTCAAATTTTTTTGCAGAAATTGCTTGGAAATAAATCAAATAATAATATTTGAGTTATCCTCCCTCTCAAAAAGGTCGGGAACATTGTTTAAATAATCAAAATTTCAAAAAATTAAGGAAAAATTCGATTTTTTTGTTCGTTTTTTGATTATAACTTTAAAAGTATTCATTTTCGAGAAAAGTTGTACTGACATAAAAGTTGCGTAATTACATTTCCTACAATATCGAATTAGTTAAAAATTTAAAAAATAGTCACCCTTGTTGCAAAATAGCAATAATTGCGAAAAAAACCATACAAAAACAAGTATTCGCATTTTACGTTTTTCAACCATTTATGCTACATTTAGGACCTTCATATTTCACCCAGAAAAACTATATGATACAGTAAAACAATACCGTAAATTTCATTAAGATCGGTTCAATAGATTTTGCAAAATAAATTTTGCAATCCAGCTTTCGCAAAGAAAATTAATTTTTTCAAAATGTTACAGGACTGAAAATAAAGCAGATATCAAGTTGAAATTTTTTTTTGCGTATAGAAGTGTACTGTACCTTTCATTTGCAATTTTGCAAAATTAAAATCAATTAACACCACGGCGTCAGGATTTCTTTAATTAAACATTAATTATTGGTGCTACGCGCAGGACAGCTGATAGTTTGCTCTGATTGGGCATTCCAATGACCTTTGATAATGATTGATACATTTTAATTTTTATTACATTTCGATATAAATAAATAAATAAATTTGTTTATTTCAAAATAAAAACACATACTTTGTCATTTGAAATAACACTTTTATTAGCAAAAACTTTCTTTGTTCATATATTTTAACTTAGAGAATAAAAGTTTATTATTTTGAAACATATGCAATTGTTTAAACAATATTTCACAAACAATAATAAAATTAGTTTGATTTTTGTGGAATTAAAATATTAAAATACAACAAAATATAGAGTAAGAAAATAATATATTAGATAAAGATTGGAAGAAATTTTGGTGGAAATCAACTTGTGTGAATCGAACACCGCTGTCCTGCGCGTAGCACCAAAAATGAATGTTTATTTAAAAAATGTTCTGACGTCGTGGTAATTAATCGATTTTAATTTTGCAAATTTCAAATGAAAGGTACGGTACACTTCTATAAGAAAAAAAAATTTCAACTTGCTATCTGCTTTATTTTCAGTCCTGTAACATTTTGAAAAAATGAATTTTTTTTGCGAAAGCTGGATTGGAAAATTTATTTTGCAAAATCTATTGAACCGATCTTAATGAAATTTACAGTATTCTTTTACTGTATCATAAAGTTTTTTTGGATGAAATATGAAGGTGCTAACGCCCGGTTTCCGAAAGGATGATCATCTCAAAAATTATGTAAACGACGATTAACAATGGATTAAATGCGTCATAAACGTCAAACAAGCTAGTTTTAACAACAGTAGATCACCTGACAAAAGATTAATCGCTTGTTAACAGCCGATCATAAGTATTTTGAGTCTCTGAAAGGTCGATTAACCAGTTTCGCTTGTCAAACGGCGGTAAAAATGTACTGTTACCTAATATGAGATTATCCGTCGATTAACGGGCTGTTAAGAGTTTTTTTTTAGTATTTTAATTACTGTAATTAACAAATACCGGTAAAAAATTGTCAAATAACACATATAAATGAGATATAATAAATGAGATAAATCATATTATTCAATAAAAATAAGTTTTTTTATGGAAGAAATAATTTAAAAAATTTATTTAACTTGCAGAACATGGATATCTCGGACATTTTTGTATATTTGATTATAGAATTTATATTTTTTTCGTTTAAAAATGTAAGATAACAACGATGCTAGACTCATAGAGCTATTTTTTGAGAGGCCAGAGCTCTAAAAAGCAGAATATAATGATAATAGCGATGTAAATAAGAGGGAAAACGTGTGTGAAATTATAGCAGCTAACTTTGAAGACAATAAAACAGCCGGTAAATAAATTAAAAATAAATACAAAAAGTAATTATATAGACCAAAAATAAAAATATGAGTATAGAATATTATAGATCATAAATAAACTGTTTTATATCTCCAAATCTCATCACATAAATTTAATGCGTTTTATTCTTTTTGAAATTATCTAGCCTCATTTTTAAAATGCTATCATTTAATTCTTGCTCCAAACAAAAGTGACAGTACGTAAGAGAGAATGCACCTTTAGAGATATAAAGATACAAGTTTGGATTTAGAGGTTAATATAATTGAAATTTTGAAGGATAACAGTCAGTTGTGACAGTATCGATAACAAATTGTATGTCAGATCATCGATTACATGATCTATGATCGTGTAATTTTACAATAATTGGCGTTTGAGAAACCCATCACTGGTTAACAGTTGATCAAATCTGACAGCCGATTAGATGATCGGAGATTTGAATAACGTTTCGGAAACCGGCTGTAAGTGTAGCATAAATGGTTGAAAAACGTAAAATGCGAATACTTGTTTTTGTATGGTTTTTTTCGCAAGTATTGCTATTTTGCAACTAGGATGACTATTTTTTAAATTTTTAACCAATTCTATATTGTAGGAAATTTAATTACGCAACTTTAATGCTAGTAGAACTTTTCTCGAAAATGAACACTTTTAAAGTTATAATCAAAAACGAAGAAAAACATCGAATTTTTCCTTCATTTTTTTACATTTTGATTATTTAAACAATGTTCCGGACCTTTTTGAGATGGAGGATAACTCAAATATTATTATTTGATTTATTTCCAAGCAATTTCTGCAAAAAAATTTGAGTCACCTCTCAACGTCCATCTCAAAACAGATGCGCCCTGGACTAATAGGTTTTTATCGAGATTCTTTTTCTTGATGTGTTCATTCAAGATTCTTTCCATGGTTTTCAACGTGAATGAAGTTAGACTTATAGACCTGTATGATTTTGTTAAGGAGTAATCTGTTTTTCCGGGTTTGGGAATAAACGCCACCCTTTAACTTCCCCAAGTTTTGGGATGCCTTGGCATGCCAGAGCATGGCTGGGCTCTAAATATTACGATCAGTGGACCCATAATTATTTTCAGTCCCTCTTGAAGCAATTTCTTCTTTTCTTTTCTCTTCTTTATTTTTATATAAAAAAAACACCTACTTATTACGATACCAACGATAAACCAAACAACTACAAACTTTTTGGAAAATTTGTTTTTTATGTAATAGTCTAGTAAAATAAAATTACACTACATGTAAATCAAAATGTAAATTCGTACAGGTTGAAACAGATTTTATATTAAAGTTTAGGTGGGTACAAAAGATATTTTCAAAAAAGTATCCAAATCATACAAGGGGATCATTGTTTAAATAATTAAAAAGGGGTCATTTTTGCAAAAAAATTACTTTTTTAACTGCTGAGGTCATGCAATTACTAATGAAGGTCTATAGTAATATTTTCTGCAAAGTTGAAGGGTAAATCTGTCACATAAGACTTACTAAACTAAATTTGACCCCCTATTTATTTAAATAATTATACATAAAACTTTAAAAACAAATTTGCAAAAAAAATATTTTTCGCGTTTTAAATAAGCACTATAAAATATCTTATTTTACAGGAGAAGTTGCGCTATGTTATCAGTATTAATCAAAAAAAATGTTGTCCAAAAATATTTAATATTTTTTAAGATATGGAATTTGTTTATCAAATGTTACTCTATTTTCAATCGCAAAAACGCGGTTGTTGCCAAAGAAATATTCACCTGTATTAAATCTTATTATTTTTATTCTTATGTATATTTTCGATAAATGTATTGATAAATTCAAATTTTAATTAAACTTCCCCCTAAATTGGCATTTGAAAATTATTCAAATTTGTTTATAATTTGTTTTTTTAATAACGTCACGGGTATTAAATATTTTGAAATGCCGTTTCGATAATTGGGTTCCTGGTAATTTTGCACTAATTAACAAATATTTTTGTCTTTTTTTCCTCTTCTTTTTTTTTTTCTTGGAGTTATATTACTATGGACCCTTTTAGGGTTAAGTTTCATTAAAAATGTCGAATCTCTAAGTTGTAGATTCTATACCTAAAAATATTAAGATTGGTCTAAAATCACTTAAATAAAATGTGACTACTTACTGAGTTACAGGGTGTTTTATTTAAAAATTTAAAAATTATTTTTACCAAGTACTTTTAAACTATTTGACGTATCCTTATCATACTTGGCAGAAAGTGTGGGTACTATACAGTCTACTAAATTGTGATAAATAAACGTTTCTAGCTACTACCAGAGGCGTACGACTTGGGATAGTTAATGGTTAACCCTTCCCAAATTCTACGCCACTGAGGTAATTACTATTTTAGCGAAATTTTTCGATTCTCCAATACTTTCTAAGTAAATAATATACTCTTTACTGGTAACGCTTAAGTCATTAGTTTTCGAGATATTGGACGTTAAAAATGAAACGGCATAGTTATTTTGATTTATTCATTCATTCATTTTAAACTTCCAATATCTCTCAAACTGATGACTTTATCGATACCAATAAAGCTACTTACATACAAAGTATTGGAGAATCGAAAAATTTCGCTAAAATAGTAATTCACTCAGTGGCGTAGAATTTGGGAAGGGTCAATCATTCACTATCCCCTGTCGTACGCCTCTGGAACTAGCTAGAAACGTTTATTAATCACAATTTAGTAGGCTGTATAATAGCCACACTTTCTGCCAAGTATGATAAGGATACGTCAAATAGTTTTAAAGTACTTGGCAACAATAATTTTTAAATTTTTAAATAAAACACCCTGTAACTCAGTAAGTAGCCACATTTTATTTAAGAGATTTTAGTTAAATCTTAATATTTTTAGGTCTACAATCTACAACTTAGAGATTCGATATTCTTAATAAAATTTAGCCCTAAAAGGGCCCATAGTAATATAACTACAAGAAAAAAAGAAGAAGAAAAAACGACAAAAAAATTTTGTTAATTCGTAAAAAATTCCCAGGAAACAAATTATCGAAACTGAATTTCAAAATACTTAATCCCCGCGACGTTATTAAAAAAACAAATTATAAACAAATTTGAATAATTTTCAAATGCCATTTTAGGGGGGAGTTTAACTGAAATTTAAATTTATCAATACATTTATCGAAAATATACATAAAAATTAAAATCATGAGATCTTAAGCAGGTGAATATTTCTTTGGCAACAACCGCGTTTTTGCAATTGAAAGTATAGTAACATTTAATAAACAAATTCAATATCTCAAAAAATATTAAATATTTTCCGACCAATTTTTTTTTGCTTAATACTGGTAACATAGCGCAACTTAATCTGTAAAACAAAATATTTTATAGTGCTTATCTAAAAAGCTAAAAATAATTTTTTGCAAATTTGTTTTTAAAGTTTTATATACAATTATTTAAATAAATAGGGGGTCAAATTTAATATAGTAAGTCTTATGTGAAAGATTTACCTTCAACTTTGCAGAAAAGAATCCCATAGACCTTCATTAATAAGTGAATTACCTCAGCAGTTAAAACAGTATTTTTTTTGCAAAAATGACCCCTTTTTAATTATTTAAACAATGATCCCCTTGTATGATTTGGATACTTTCTTGAAAATATCTTTTGTACCCACCTAAACTTTGATATAAAATTTGTTTTAACCTGTACGAATTTACATTTTGATTTTTTTTTATTTTATTAGGCTATAATGGAAAAACTATGAAACTAATAATTATTGCCAAATATCAGGGTACGCTGTTTTCAGTGGCCCACTCTGTATTGAAATGGCTATAAAAGAAGAAATCCGCGACCAAACAGGTGCAGAATCAAATAAAATCTGGCGTGCAATCAGCCCACTCTCTTCACCACACTTCCCCAACGTACAAAAGCGATTTATTCGATATAAATGTCCAGAATGGAATTCGTGTGGGGAGACAGTAAATTTCATCAAATTGGCCGCAATAAAACCCTGTCAAAACATATATCTAATCTCATGCATGATTATTTACTGCTAGACACACATCATTTGCATATCTATCTATCAATAAAAATCTCGATCTGGAAAATTCAATTTGGCCGAAATAATTTTTTGATTCCTATCGTTCATTTGTATGCATTACTAGGCATTAAGCGAAATTATTTTTGTTTAAGATGTCCTTTTGTTGCGTCGTTTTGTTAGATAGGCAATTTCCTAAAGAGGTCGTGTCCTACAATGGTTAAATGTTAATGAGAAAAAAAAGACAATTTAGAATTGATTTACTGTTATGAAATCATGAATTATTAAGTTCAATGAGTTTATATTCAAATATGGAAATTGTTCTTCTTTTTCACGTGCCTTATTCGTTGGATATGTTCACGACTAATTTAACTTAATTTAACATATTTCTTTCCAACCCTTTCACCTGTGAAGAAATCACTGAAGCTTTTAATGAAAGGAAAACAGGAAAAGTCACTGGCTTTGATAGTATTTTTCAGACGGAAAATGTTCCCAATCAACTAAAAAAAGCAAAAATTGCACCATTTTAAAACCAGGGAAAGCTAATTACCATCTAGCTAAAAAACTAATTCTTCTTCTTCTTATATCAGGCCTCTTGACCTCTTCTTGGCCGATTTTGAGCTTGTATTTGTAGCTGTGATGTTGAATGCCAGCTATCTCGCCACCTTTTAAAGGGCCTTTTTATTGGTATCTTACCTGTTGGCTTTGAATCTCTGGCTATACGGGCTATTCTCTCGCTGTCCATTCTCGTCACATGCTAATTCCACTCTCGTCTTCTCTGTCTTCCCCACCGTACTATGACCGTATATGTCTTTATTGACCTCAACGTTCTCATTTCTGATGTTCTCAGTATCCTCTTGGTTTCTGTTGTGTCACATCTTGTTTCTATCTCGTACGTCATGATCGGTCTTACATATGCTTTGTTTATGCGTACTTTCCCTTCCAGCCTCATATCTTTGTTTCTCCAGATGACATCCCTCAGACATCTTGACACATAATTGGCTTTATTTGCTTGCTTTCGGGCGTTCTTTTAACATCTTCATAAAAAAGTATCGCTCAATAAATTGCACTTCTAAGTATGGTCTACAAAGTTATTGAAAGAGAGCTATATAATAGAATTAACCAAACAACACTCCAACATAATACATATACCTATGGAACAAGCAGGATTTCGACTCCCTTCGACTGCCTTTTATTTCCGTAAGATTCATACATACTGTTATGATCTGCTTCTTATTAATTTTATATTAATTATTATTTATTTGATTAATTATTTAATTGTCGCAAATCATACATAAAAATTGAATAAAAAATCTCAGGGTGCCTTTTCTATACTATTAAAAAAAATCCAAATTATCTCACGTTATACTTATCTTCTCTCGTGGGTTCAGTATCTCTGAGTTGATCCTAATCGGGATAAAATAGGGAAAAGAAATAAAGCAAAATATTAAAATAAAAATACAGAATTGTCTTTTATTTATCAAAATCAATACTCTGAAATCTATCGAATCTAAAAACCTGTGGACACAGATGTCCGAATGAAATTTTTACCACTTACATTTATTACAGTTAAAAAAAAACAATTTATCGGTTTGTTCCCGATGACTTTGGTAAAACAAACTAAACAAAACAAATTTATGTATTCGCAAGATTACCTATATTTACTATTTACTTTTTGAAATATTGGAATTTTAATTCATATGCTTTTTACTCAAAAATTTAGTTTCCGAACATAAAAATCTCTTTCACATAAATTGACTGACCTTTTGCTTCACTCACTCTGATGTCTTCTCGTGACCCAAAAACAGCTCTCCCTCATTGACTATGTTAAAGGCTACTCATCAAAGCCCTCTCCGTTCTCCAGCTTCAAAACTATCAGCATACCAGCACCAATTCTCCAACAAGCCGGGCCTCTTTTGACACGTACTCGATTCCAACAAAACTCCAAAAATTCTCTGCTCTCCTTCTCACAATAATACAGAATCAAAGAGGTATTTCGTCTCAATTTGATCTGTCTCTCGTTCCACTTTTCAACACTATTCTCCACTATCAAACAGCCACTGGTATTTGCTAACTACTTATCCACCAACACGTCGAACTGCTCCTTAGCGATGCCAAAAACATAATGCCTTCCTTTTCAAACTCTCTCAATCATTCTAACTACTTTTCCCCTTCCACATTGCCAAGCATCAGAAACCTCGACTTTTCCATTCGACAAACAAAACAGTCATTTTCAAAATTATTCCGACAATCCTAATTACTTTCGGAGAAACTCTCCAACATATACTCGTGTTGAAATAAAGATATTAAAATTCCAACTTTCTTTTCAATTATCAATTTCGAGAAATTTATAATTACCTATACCCTAAACAATCTTTTTCCATTTTAAATCTAAATACATCGTTATTTTCACTTTAATTATTCACAAAAGTCTTTAATGGTTCATCGGAAAGCTCATTAAAAGAGAAATCTACTTACATCCAAACTACATTCTAAAAAATATCTACAGCTCAATATACAGGGTGTATCAAATTTATGTGCCCGCGTTATTTAAAAAAAATTTAATTTAATTTTTATTTTGCTTTTGATTGATAAAATTGAAAACACAATAATACATTCATTCATTCATTCAACCACTTTCTATTTTAATGGAAAATTGGATAGTTGGCTGGAGTACTATTGCCTATAGAGGTTTTTTTATCTTTTTCTTCTTCTACTTTTCCTCCTTATGAACTTGCCGTTTTCGTCCTCCACAGCAATTTATACTCCCAGTCACCTTCACTGACGTCCCCATCTATCATAGCATTTCCTATGTACGGTTTTCATCTTGTAGCAGGTCTTCCTCTCAGTCTTCTTCCCTGCGGGTCTCAGTAAAATATTATTTTCAGCCACCTGTGCTCTGACATACTTTTCACATGCACGTATCACTGCAGGGCTCTGTTTTCCAATTTTCTTGTAATTAATCATTATACTTCCATTCTGTTCCATATTTCCTCTGTTCGTATTCTATCCTCTCTGGTAATTTTATAGACATATATCTTCAAAAATTCCAGTTCAACTGTTTTTATTTTGCATGCAGCACACATCACACTGAAGAAGTTTTAAACAGAAACAGCTGTCTGTAGATTGTGCTTCGCCTCTGAATCGAAATGAAACATAAATTGTCTGTACACTCAGATTATGAGTACTAAACTACTAAGAAACTTTTTTCGTACCTTTCCTAGGCGAATGAAAACGGAATGTGATTGCATATTGTAAAATGCTTTTCGTTTTCTGTATACGTCGTCTCTATGCCTTACAAATTATAAAAGGCACAGATTTAGAATGTTAACAGAAAGGGGTTCTAATAAGGAAAGTTTCAGATTTAAATAAGTGTCTATTATTATTTTAATAATGGATTCTGTATCTGGGACTTCAATATTTTCTTTAATAGATGTCGCAGCAGCGTCCTAATGGTGGATTTTAATCTATTCTTGAAATTCCCCTTAAAAAGACAATCTCGTTTCGTTTTGATTTGGGGGCGGGCACGCAGCAACACTGAAGAAGTTCTAAACAGAAACAGCTGTCTGTAGATTGTGCATCCCTTCTGAATCGAAATAAAACATAAATTGTCTTTCACTTCACTTGTTTTTTTTTTGTTTCGTATTGATGTTGTCATTGGCCATACTTCTGCTCTACCTATGCACATCCCTTTCTTTATACAGTTTTTATGTTCCATATTTTCTTTTTCTACCGTAAATTCTTCTCATTGCTTCCCATATTGATTTCAAGGCAAACTATCGTATATTTTTTCTAAGTCTATAAAGGTCATATATATTTCAATATTTTTCTCTATGTTTCTTATTTTCTATTACTTCTCACATGATCATTATATTATCTAGACATGATCCGGCTCTTCGAAATCCGGCTTGTTCTTCACCGCAGTGGTCCATGTGTTATTTTTCTTTTATAACTCTGGAAAGATTCTTGCTATAAAGACATTGCACTGATCCTTCTGATAACCTCTCACTGAGGTTAGGACAATGGTTTCCCTTGTATGGTACTAGATGATAAACCAAGGATCGGGTGGCTGGGAGCGCATCCCTGAAGCATATCTGTCACCTACCCGCACATTTATGGTTTATCACAAAATAAAAATTTTGAAATCAACAGTGGACTCAAACAGGGTGATGCGTGATCTCCACTACTTTTTAACCTTGTATTAGAGAAAGCCATGAGGTCGGCCGAAATAAAAACAGAACTGCTATCGGTTCAAAGTCCCGAGCTATTACTAGCATACGCAGATGACATTGATCTCTTTAGAGACTCTATCCTATACATAAAAGACATTTCCAACAAGGTGGAAGGAGCAACAAGTGAAGTAGGGCTGAAGATTAATGAAGAGAAGACGAAATATATGTGTATAAATAGAACGACACGAAGAGACAAAATAGGACAAAATGTGACGGTCAACACTTTCAATTTCAAAAGAGTACAACGTTTTAAGTATCTGGGGGCCGTAATCACAGCTGACAACGATGTTACTGAAGAAATAAAAGGCAGAATCCAATCGACAAATTGCTGTCTATTCGCACTGGATAAGCTTATAAAATCAAAAAAACTTACAAGAAGTTCCAAGATCAAAATCTCTAAGTCCATCGGTAGACCTGTACTAACATATGGATGCGAAACGTGGACCATGACTGGATTCCTACAGGCAAAAGACCACTCGGGCGCCCCAGAATGCGATAAACAGATAACATCCAAGCAGATTTTCAGAAAATGAACATTCCATTTGACCCTAGGCTAATGGAAGACAGAACAAATTGAAAAGAAGTTGTACAGTCAGCCAGGACCCACCCAGGGTTGTAGCGCTACGTGATGATGATGACAAAATAAAAATATTTGAAACACTTCCATCCTTAAAAATTTCATATGACCTCGCCCAAATTATAAACTTAATAAAAACACCGCTGTCACAGGTCCCCGCCCTTCTGCAATTCAAGAGAATTAATCCCGAAGAAGAAGAACCTCTCATCGTCTCCGTAATCACTGTTCGTCTTAAACAACGCAAAATAAAAGAAGACAAATTAAATTATTCGACAATTATACTCTACGATGTAATTTTTATCTCCAGACACATCGACGCGCTAAAATATGCGAATAGGGACATCATAAACTGAAGACTGCGTTTCGGAAACCCGCTATTAAAAAAGATTTTGACACAACCCAGAACGTATCGAGAGGTTGGACACGGCCAAGAATGGATTACCGATTGAAAATTTACCGATATAACCAACTGGAGTTCATGTATTGGGGACAACCAAAATCAATTCGACTTCTAAATAATAACTCAAGCATTTTTATCCACTTCTTCTTTACGTATCATATCAGTATAGTACGGGATTCGAATATAGGTCGACCTGCACCCATCTGTTTTCCGGATGAAACATTTTTTTTTATTAAATTTCATACATAGACAAATAAATTGCTCGTCAAAAGTTAGGGATATAGAAAATTCTGCTGATTTTCATAGTTGATTTTTTCGCGAATTCCGCTATTTTTTTTTTTTTATTTTAGCCTTTTCTTTAGTATTTACAGTTGTGCAAAGGTTTACTCAAACTTATTTTTTGTACTTATACCGGGGGGAAGAAAAAAATATGTTTTTCTTGTGTTAAGTTTGAGACACCCTGTAGAGAGAACGAGGTACAAATGTGATTATACATCAGAATAATATTGTAGTCTTATGTTTTGTGAACATGCTGTTGTTTGAATGTCCCTGATATCTTTAGAAACAAAAAAATAGACGGTTTTGTAATTTAACATGTGTTTTAACCGAAACAAAAGTTTGAGACACCTTGTAGGGAGAAAAAGGCACAAAAGTGAGTATACCCCGATATTATGTTGTAGTCTCATATTTTTTAAATATTTCATTTTTTTAATTTCTCTGATATCTTTAATAACAAAGAAACTAGACGGTATTACTCTTTAATATGTTTTTCTATATTTCACATGTGTGATGTGACGCATGTCGTCAGTTAAAACACATATTAAAGAGTAATATCGTCTAGTTTCTTTGTTATTAAAGATATCAGAGAAATTAAAAAAAAACAAAATATTCACAAAATATGAAACTACAACAAAATATCGAGGTATACTCACCTTTGTGCCTTTTTCTCCCTACAAGGTGTCTCAAACTTTTGTTTCGGTTAAAACACATGTTAAATTACAAAACGTTCTTTTTTTTATTTCTTAAGATATCAGGGACATTCAAAAAACAAAATGTTCACAAAACATAAGACTACAATACGATTTCGATATATACTCCCATTTGTACCTCGTCTTCCCTACAGGGCGTCTCAAACTTAACATAAGATAAACATTTCTTTTCTTCCACCCGGTATAAGTACAAAAAAAAGTTTGAGTAAACCTTTGCATAACTGTGTAAATACTAAAAAAAAGTCTAAAATAATAAAAAAAAATTAGCTGAATCTGTTAATCTGTTCACGAGAAAATCTACTATAAAATTTCAGCAGAATTTTCTATATCCCTAGATTTTGACGAGCAGTTTATTTCTAGCGTGGGTTGTCTATCAAAATCGTGTCATAGCTATCCTTAAGAGGGGGGCGTAGAGGTTGAAATCAATATTTCAAGCACATTTTTTTGAAAGTATGGTAGAATTATTTTATTCTTAAATTAAATATGCATATTCAGTACACAGTCCAAGTAATGAAGCTTAAAGTAGGACAAAACCTCGCAATAGGGCTTTTCATTCACAGTCATTTGTTTTGAGCTTCTGTCATATTTCATATAATCCGTGTATATAAATATTATACACGGATTATACAACATATGACAGAAGCTCGAAACAATTGACAATCGATGAAAAGCCCTATTATTACAGAATGGACCGATTTGCTTGAAAATTTGAGAATAAGTAGTGGATAGTCCAAGGATCAAAATCTATATGAGCCCGAAAGGCGCTTTTATCATGGGGGGTGGTTCCCATCTCGGGGGTGGAAATTTTGTATTATATTTTAACCGCAAAAATTGGTAAAAGCATTCATTCTATGCAAAAAACGTTCCATCCATTTTTTTGATAAAATTAATAGTTTTCGATTTATTCGCTATCCAAAATTATAGTTTTATACAGAAAAACCAATGTTTTTAATCAGTTTTCTGCTAATAACTCAAAAAGTTTCCGTTTTATTAAAACAACTTTGCTTAACCAAATGTACCTTTTGAAAAAATAAACAAAACCGTTTTTTCTAATTTTCTCTAAGACCAACAGTAATCGAGCTAAATTTTTTCAATTTTTTAACGAATGTGTAAGATTTTTGCATACTTAATCTATCAGTTTTTTTCGAATAATCCTTTGAGTTTGAATTTTTTTTATTTTTTGCTTTTTAGTTGATTTTTTATATTTTTAATTTTAGTCACCCGTAACTAAAGAAAAGCGTTTCTTAATTTTTTTTTCATGTTTTTTTATTTAATTGTTAATGAAGAAGGTTCCTTATGGGAAGACGAGCATTAAAAACTAAAAAACAATGTTTCAAATGAAAGAAGTCCAAAATAATTTTAGCTAATTTTAAATCAACAAATAGATTGTTGATTAAATTAATATACTTGGGATCTAGGTGTATGTATTTCAATGCATGTATGAGTTTACCATGTTGGACTCTGTCAAATGCCTTTTGGAAATCTATATAACATAATACGAATACGTTTTTTATATTCCCTGCATTTTTTAATAGTACCATCATTGCGCACAATGAATGTACAATATACTTATGTACATACATACTTATATAAATAAAAGGTGTACACACCCGTGTAGGTAACAAGTTACGTAGCAACAACCCTTCCAAACATCACCGCAACCAGATTATCAGCAGTAATAATCTCAAACCTTAAAGGTAGGTACAAAGAAAATCTCATTCTTAAACTCTAATTATCACATAAGCATGAACGTTGATATGAGGAACAACAAAAGATATAAAAAGATCGGCTTCCGGTTTCTTAAAGTCGATCTATTTGAATCTGATCAAGCGGAAGTGACTTGTATGTCACCTGGCTGAGCACAAATAATGAATTTGACCTCTTCATTATTTTCCTTTCAACATTTTTATTCGTGTTTGTACCTTTATTTGAACGGTTTATAGATCTGGCGCTGGTACTATTGGAGTTCTTTTAGCTGTCAGGCTATTTGGATCGGATTTAGAGTGTATTATATACTTTAGAATTATAACAATTAATTTAATAGATCGATTGGAATTTAAAAAGAAATGGGAGATAAATGCTGAAGTTTGATCGTGAGCTTCATTAGATGTTCATAGATTTTAAACAAGCATTTGATAGAGTATGCAGGGCTAGACCATGGACAGCGATGCAGAAACTTGGCTTTCCAAAAAAACTAGTCAGGTTGATGCGGATGTGTATGGAACGGTTACGATGTAAGGTGAGAGTTGGACAAAAATACTCGGATACATTTGAAATAAACAAATGAACTAAAACAGGGAGATGCACTTTCACCACAACTCTTCAACCTAGCTCTGGAACACATAATCAGAAGTGCAAGAATCGAAAAGCTGACTGCAGTATTTCATCGAGAAGTGCCAAAATTACTATTGGCATTTGCAGTCGATATCGATTTAATAGGAAACATCTAGATGGGGTTCCTAATCAACGAAAATAAGACGAAATATATGTATATAAACCGCAATAATCAAAGCAGAAACAAAATCTGTCAGAACACCACCATCGATAGCTTTAACTTTGAACGCGTTAGAGGATTCAAGTATCTTGGAACAACACTAACTGAAGATAATGACGGATCACAACTAAACAATAGGATACAGGCCTGCAACAGATGTCTTTTTGCTCTCCATAACATTATAAAATCGAAAAAACTAACAAGACGTACGAAGATACAAGTGTATTCAACAATCATACGACCCGTTGTGATGTATGGTAGTAAAACGTGAACGATAACAAACGCAAACGAAGAGAGACTACATGTTTAGGAAAGAAAATCCTAAGGAAGATCTTTGCGCCTGTGCTGGATGAAGTATCAGGACAATATAGGATAAGAACCAACCAGTGGCGGCTCGTGATTTTTACAATAGGGGAGGCTATACCTAACTGTAAAATATCTAGACAAAGGACATCGCACACATCTTATGGAAAATATAATGTCACTCAAATTCAATAAAATTTATACGAATAGATTCGTTTTAAATTAACGGTCAAATCTTATCATTGCGCCAACTCTTAATTATGATTAATTACGGCGCAAATTGCAATTAAAGTTTATCGAAATCACATTTTTGGAGTCAGTAAAAGTGTCACTATTGCTCTAAGTGCTATTCAAAAGGAGCTTAAACCCCGCTGGGCCTAAGCGGATTAGTAAAACTAATCCGCTGATTTATGGAGTACCGACAATTTGATTTCAGATTTATTTATATCAATTTCTGCTCTTATTATTGAAAATATAGAGTTGGCGCAATGATAAGATTTGACCGTTAATTTAAAACGTATCTATTCGTATAAATTTTATTGAATTTGAATGACATTATATTTTCCATAAGATGTGTGCGATGCACTAGCAAAAAAAAGGCGCCAAAAAATGTAATTTAAGGCCCCATTTTTTGACCATTTTTTATTTACATTTCATAATATCATCATAATTCATAATTTCATGATATCATATCATTTTAAAAATAGTTAGTCTAATTGTAAATGTTTAATACCAAAGTTTTTGTCGTTTATTTGTTAACAATTGCATCTCTGTAAATAGATCCCTATGCATATCAAAATAAATACAGATTTGAAGTTTTGCAGTCCATACAGGATGAAGCTTCACATTTTTTAAGATGCTCAACTAAATTTTTTTAATTCTAAACGCGGCCTACTGCGAATTCAAAAACACGATACATTACCGATATTTTGCTTTGAGTTACAGATGTCGGAAAAAGTTTTTTTAAACAAGTTGTTCCAAATATTATTCTAACCCCACATACCAAATTTCATAACAATATTCGCACTTCTAGATTTTACATTATTTTTAGTCAGGACCCTAAAATTCGTGGTCCCAAAACGCACGCAACCACTCAACGGAGCCGAGAAGCTACTTTGCCTCCCTTGGTATATCTCCGAGCAGCGTGTGATGGCACCGTAAATGCTACTGTTAGGAGACCGGGTCTCCTTAAAGGCGCTGCTCGGTGCATCAGCTACGGAGGCTGCTCCGCTTCTCGGCTCCGTTCATGCATCTCGGGATAACCCAGGGTCCTGCCTATACTACAATTATAATAAAACTGAGACGCGACCATGCGTTCTAATGCTAATGCTCCGTGCGTATGGATATTTAGTGATAATATGGAATTTACACGTTGTACATATAATAGTGAGAGTGCTTGTTGTTTTCGCGATTCATGATAAACAAAACGGTGTAGCGTGTGTAAAAAATTTATGGGGAGGCTAAGCCTCCCTTGCCTCCTCTGACGAGCCGCCACTGGAACCAACAAAGAGCTCAAAGAACTTTACCCAGACGTCAACATCGTAAAAGAAATAAAGTCCAGAAGACTCCAATGAGCAGGGCACTTCAGAAGACATTCTGACCAAAGAACAGTAAGATTGGTATGGGAGGAAGTCCCAACTGGAAGAAAACTCCGGTGGCGAGATACTATGGCAGGAGACCTGAATACAATGGGCGTGGAGAATTGGATAGAGGTTGCTCAAGACAGAGAACAGTGGAGGATGTTGTCGAGTCGGCTAACGAAGAGTTGTAACGCCACGGAATATTAAAAAAAGTAATAGATTGGAATTTAATTATAATACGAGAATTAAGGTATGTACAAGAAAAAGATATGTCCTCCCAACAACTGGAAGACGTAAAAAGTAGGCAATCCGTGAAAATTAATAATCAAGGGCGGCTTGAACGCAAGTACTTGAAGAAGACAAAATAATTAAGTAATAGAAAACTTTAGCGAAGAAGTGACAAATAACAGATTTATAAACCTAAATATATACACAATATAGCCTTAAAATCATGAATGGATTCTATCCCCACAAAAATCTACATAAATATACTTAGCATCAAGACACAAGATAAATTACATCAGTTATTGACTGTATTATAAAAGAAAAGAAAAGAAAAGAAAAGAAAAGAAAAGAAAAGAAAAGAAAAGAAAAGAAAAGAAAAGAAAAGAAAAGAAAAGAAAAGAAAAGAAAAGAAAAGAAAAGAAAAGAAAAGAAAAGAAAAGAAAAGAAAAGAAAAGAAAAGAAAAGAAAAGAAAAGAAAAGAAAAGAAAAGAAAAGAAAAGAAAAGAAAAAAAAAAGAAAAGAAAAGAAAAGAAAAGAAAAGAAAAGAAAAGAAAAGAAAAGAAAAGAGAAAAAAAGGATAACACATAGGATTCTTTAAAATAGGTATATTTGAAAAAATTATAAAAGCGTGAAAAAAATAGAAAGAATATAAATACTAGTAAGAGACCAATGCCTGATTATTAAGGGATGGAAGATCTAAATTACATGACAGTAAAGCTGCAAGTATAATATTGTAAAGTACTCTTCCAGATTTCCTTTGCAAAAACAGAATACCACATAACAATAAAGGAGGAGATTTACAGATACATAGTACAGATATTAAATATTTCAAATTGCTTCACTTCGTTTGAACATACCTGAGAAATGATGTGTTGCACGCAAAAAGGCCTGGCTTCGCAACTATAATGTAGCACAATACATGTATTAAAATATTCAGTCTCTCTAAACTAGAATAATAGGTCTATGTTCATATTTGGTAGGCAGTTCGCTAAGAGACCCATAACTCAAACGATTTCCCACGTTTTTGCCCGATTATTATAGATTTTAAGAGCATGATAGTCACGTCTTTTTTTCTCCATATCGGATTTTGTCATGCGAGCCGAATTCTTTTCTGTGAACTACTTGCTTCGAACTGTTTTTGTACGAGAGCTTGATAGAGAAGAGATTAAGCCATTATCGATTATCTGGGTCTAGAAACAGGTACATCTGTAATTGAAAAAGAAATGGGAGCAAACATTTTTTTAATTAAAGAAAGTTAAAAAGTAATAGTCCATTGAAATGTTACATTTTTTATGCCTTAACGTGCATTTTTCAGAGAACGACATTTAATTTTTTTGATTTATATATTGTCCCCCGGTCGCCATTTTGGAAAAATTGTGCAAAGGGTTTTCGCGTTATATCTTACATATCTGTACATTGTTTATAGTTTAAACGTAAAAAAATGAGGTAAAGGCGAAACTCAAGCGAAATCTTTTGGATTTCTTAAGTCGGAAACAAATTGTCACCCTATCCTATCCCTATCCTTCTAAAAGGCTATAGCGGGATAAGATGGTCAAAAGCGATCAGCCCCGCTACTTATGTTTTCGTTAAAGGATATAAAATTATGCCCTCATGCAAATTTTTAGCTTCCCAGAGGTCCTAAAACGTCTTAAATCGAGAAAAGAAGAATTTTTAGGTTTTATTTTTTTGTGAGCGCAATTTTACTTCAAAAAATCTGAAAAAATTCAAGAGGTTGTATCTTTTGAATACAAAACAACCTATTTTTTTCAGATTTTTGTAATAAAAAATGAGCCCAGGAAAAATTTTTGAAATATTCAAAAAAATTTTAGGTTATGATAATATGATTTGGCCAACTTTTAAATAGTATTTTTTTGAGTACTTTTTGTCGTTCTTTTTGGCTGTTTTGAAAAAACCGTTTTTGGCTGTCTCGAAATGCATCTCGGGACAGCCAATTTTAGGATTTAGGATCCTGACTATAACAACTGAAAAAAACTAAAATTGTGAATTTTGTCATAAAATTTGGTATGTGGGGTTATAATAATATTTGGAACAACTTTTCCAAATAACTTTTATCGATATCTGTAACGCGAAACAAATCGAATCGCATATCGAAAATTCACCCCGTTTGTGGATTCGCAGTAGGCCGCGTTTAAAATTTAAAGTCCAGTTGACTAATTTAAAAATTGTGAACCATCACCCTGTATGACTGTGCAAAATTTCAAATCTGTATATATTTTTATAGACGAAACATAGGGGTGTCTTCATCTTAAATGCGACACACTGTATCTTATCAATTTGATAATTTATTGCAACTAATATAGTCGTATTTTTTATAGATTCAAAATATACAATCAAAGTACTGACTAATTCACTAATTTTATCATAAAAAGTTCAAATTGATTGCATTGAAGTATTGAACCAATTATTAATGTGTATTAATAATTAATGTGTATTAATAATGTGTATATAATTATGTGTAATAATATAATATAATATTTTTTATGGGAAATAAGCCACAATTTTACTAAAAAATGAATTTATTAACGTTTCGAAGCCCAAATCGGGTTTCGTTGTCAAAATACAAAATACTATTAAAATAAAACAAACATGTTGTTGCTAAGTAAAAAAATTCTTCTAATAATTTATTTAATCTGACTCATTTATATTGGCAATTCAGACGTATATTATACATTTTAAAGTAGAAGACTTTAAAATGATATCGTCAATATTTATGAGTTGCGTTCCTGGGACGACTTTACTAAAAGATAGTTCATTCATTCATTTGGTTGTCTTTTTAAAGACAGATCACATGCTATGATTTTTTTGCGGCGGATATTCTTGAGTTGGGATTGATTTCATGTAATCGAATGAACTATCTTTTAGTAAAGTCGTCCCAGGAACGCAACTCATAAATATTGACGATATCATTTTAAAGTCTTCTACTTTAAAATGTATAATATACGTCTGAATTGCCAATATAAATGAGTCAGATTAAATAAATTATTAGAAGAATTTTTTTACTTAGCAACAACATGTTTATTTTATTTTAATAGTATTTTGTATTTTGACAACGAAACCCGATTTGGGCTTCGAAACGTTAATAAATTCATTTTTTAGTAAAATTGTGGCTTATTTCCCATAAAAAATACGTAATTATAAAAATGCCACAAGGAAATAGCTTCAGAACAACATAATATAATATAATATACAGACAGAGTTTTATGTATGGAAACCCTCAATTGTCTCCGAAATGGCTCGCACGATTTTTATGGATTGTGGTGGGTTGGGGTTTTCTAATGTGGCCGATATTATAGTAATACTTACGTTGTCGTCAGCTCTTCCGTTTTTCTGAAACTCTAATTAACTTTGTTATTTCAAATAAAACACCCTATATATTTTTTGCGTTTTGAAGTCTTAAGAAATACTGATTATTTTCCATGTTTTATTCCCTATACCTAAAGGCCATAATTTCGGAGTTATTGCTACATTGATTTAAAAAAACTTTTCAAACAAATTATAAAAATCAATTTTTTCGGCCTGCGTAGACATTATCTTACGTTCTTTGGACCATTGGGAACAAAAAAGTTCTCTTGTAATTTTTCTGTAAAGTTAATCGTTTTCGAGGTATAAATAATTTAAAACTGAAAAGAAATCGAATAATTAAAGCCTTATTTTATCAGTTACCAATAAGTAATTTGAGCTTGTTTCATTCTAAAATATTGTTTTTTAGTTGTTAATGCAGCCCGCTCGCCCGTCCTCTCATAAGCGCTTCATTAACATTTATCAAAAAGCAATGCTTTAGAATAAATCGCGCCAAAAAATTTTATAGCGAGCTCCTGGAAGAAGGTTTTGGGTACTCCGCAGTTTCAAAAATAATGTTTTTTATTTTTGTTTTTGAACCTTGAAAATCGTCATTATTCGATTTTTTTTTCAGTTTTAAATTGTTTATAACTCGAAAACGATTAACTTAAGAGAAAAATTACAAAAGACCTTTTTTTGTTCCCAATGATCCAAAGAACGTAAAATAATGTCTACACGGACCGCAAAAATAGATTTTTATAATTTCTTTAAATTTTTTTTTAAATAAATGTAGCAATAACTCACATGGCATTTAGGTATAGAGAATATAACATAAAAAATAATCAGTATATCTTAAGGACTTCGAAACGCAAAAAATATACAGGGTGTTCTATTTGAAATAAGAAAGTTCATTAGATTTCCATAAAAACGGAAAATCTGACAACAATGTAATTATCACTGTAATATCGGCTGCATTAGAAAACCCCTACCCACCAAAACCTATGAAAAACGTGCAAGTCGTTTCCGAGAGACTTGAGGGGTTTTATACATAAAACTCACTCTATTTATTATAATAATTATAATGATATTATATTAATACGCATTAATTGGTTCAATATTTCAATGCAATCAATTTGAACTTTTTATGATAAAATTAGTGAATTAGTCAGTATTCTCATTGTATATTTTGAATCTATAAAAAATACGACTATATTAGTTGCAATAAATTATCGAATTGATAAGATACAGTGTGTCGCATTTAAGATGAAGACACCCCTATGTTTCGGCTATCAAAATATATACAGATTTGAAATTTTGCACAGTCATACAGGTTGATGGTTCACAATTTTTAAAATAGTCAACTGAACTTTAAATTTTAAACGCGGCCTACTGCGAATCCACAAACAGGGTGAATTTTCTATATGCGATTCGATTTGCTTCGCGTTACAGATATCGATAAAAGTTATTTGGAAAAGTTGTTCCAAATATTATTATAACTCCACATACCAAATTTTATGACAAAATTCACAATTTTAGTTTCTTTTCAGTTGTTGTAGTCAGGATCCTAAATCCTAAAATTGGCTGTCCCGAGATGCATCTCGAGACAGCCAAAAGCGGTTTTTTCGATTTTTTCGTTCTTTCCGCTCAGATATTAAAAATTCTGCCTCTGCCATTTAAAAGAACGGCAAAAAGTACACAAAAAAATACTATTTAAAAGTTGGCCAAATCATACTATCATAACCTAAAAATTTTTTGAAGATTTCAAAAATTTTTCCTGGGCTCATTTTTCATTACAAAAATCTGAAAAAAATTAGGTTGTTTTGTATTCAAAAGATACAGCCTCTTGAATTTTTTATGGTAAAATTGCGCTCACAAAAAAATAAAACCTAAAAATTCTTCTTTTCTCGATTTAAGACGTTTTAGGACCTCTGGGAAGCTAAAAATTTGCATGAGGGCATAATTTTATATCCTTTATCGAAAACATAAGTAGCGGGGCTGATCGGTGAGGGGACATTTTTGACCATCTTATCGCGCTATAGCCTTTGCAAGGAAAAACGGCAATGAATGCAGAGACATGGGGAATCTATACTATGCATTCCACAGCACATCAATTCATCAAGGCAAAGATCAAGAATCAAACAAGATCCTAGTACTTAATACGTGAATAAAAACGCAGGTAGGTAAATGCATTTAATATTTAATTACGATTCAGAGACCACTACCATCTGTCTATCGTCCATTTCAACCTCTTGGTATCTTCAGGACAACCTGTAATGGTGATTTGCTCTGCCTCGCGAAAATATTTAATTTCGAGTCAAAATTCTATCGAATGATACCCCACGGAGAGGGGTGGGGGGCAACTTTTAAATTTTAAATAGTAACCCGCCGATATTTCGCCACATGAACAACAGATCAAAAAATTGAAAAATACGTGTTCAATATTATTTAAGAATCTATCGAATGACATCAAACACGACCACCTACGGAGGTGGGATGGGGGGTTACTATAAAATCTTAAATAGGAGCCCCCATTTTTTATTTCAGATTTGGATTCGTTACGTACAAATAAATAACTTTTATTCGAGACATTTTTTCGAATTATGCATAGATGGCGCTATAATCGGAAAAAACGATTGTTGGAAATGGAAAATTAAATTAAAAAATAGAAACTAAAAAGGGGTAGTTCCCTGGATTGGCTGTATACCTTATAGTTAAACAAACTGGAACATGAAGTAAAAACCACTTCTATGTAAAAGGTATATTTACTAAAAATTTTTAGAATCCCAATGGATTCAATAAAATGAGTTCATCAGAACGTTTTCAAACCTATCGGTCCATCATCAGTGAATTTGAATACTTGCAAAATAGCCCCAGAACCAAACAATGGTTGTGATTATAAATAAATCTACATTATGTTGAAATAAATTTAAAATGGCTAAACGCCGATGTTCAGGGATTAAACCTCTGGGAACATGGTGAAACTCTACCCGAGGACCCAATCAACCATCTTCGGTCAACGATGACTACTAAGTGAAGTAACTAAGACTACTTACTTAGTAGTCATCGTTGACCGAAGATGGTTGATTGGGTCCTCGGGTAGAGTTTCACCATGTTCCCAGAGGTTTAATCCCTGAACATCGGCGTTTAGCCATTTTAAATTTATTTCAACATAATGTAGATTTATTTATAATCACAACCATTGTTTGGTTCTGGGGCTATTTTGCAAGTATTCAAATTCACTGATGATGGACCGATAGGTTTGAAAACGTTCTGATGAACTCATTTTATTGAATCCATTGGGATTCTAAAAATTTTTAGTAAATATACCTTTTACATAGAAGTGGTTTTTACTTCATGTTCCAGTTTGTTTAAAAAATAGAAAGTTCCTACTGAAATTCAAAACTTAACTTTTTTGGTTTTAGGGCCTAATCTTCATAACCCAATAGGTTCCCATAATGCTTGAGTAACTGCAAATAGCTCTGTTAAGGCCATCGGTACATAATTCGCAAATATTTTACGGCTATCGTTACTTTTTCTGTCTTTACACGGCAAATTAAGTGTAGTAAAATTCTCACTGGTATGGATATGTAAACTTTACTTACAATGTCATCATTAACTTTAAAGATGGCTATTGAATGTTCTTGGATAACTGTTACTTGTATAATTTATTGCCTTAATTATTAATTCAGTTAATTAATATAATAATTTTTTCACTAACTATGTATTCAGTGATTGTAATAATTTATTGTTACTATGAAACGCTTACAATTTTGAACATCTTTAACAACAAAATACTTGGATCACTGTAAAATATTCCCGATGACGTCAAATATTTTAAATTGTCACTGATTGTCACTGTCTGACTGACAATATTCTATTCGACTGAGTGCATTGTATGACAAATTGACAAAGATAGATTTGGAAAAGATTACCACGGACATTGTGTTCATTTTTTTCGAATCCGGAAAAAACCAATAAATATTTTGAAAAATTTAAACGCACAATGAAAGACTAAATTATTACAGAGGGCCGAAAGTCCCTTAGAATAAATAAAAAGTTTATTTTGAATGAGATATTTGAAATTAAAAATCACACTAAATTTTCTCTTAATTTTTCACCCCTGTAACTTATTAAAATGAATATTATAGAAGTTTTCAGGGACTTTCGGCCCTCGGTAATAACGTAGTCTTTCATTTTGCATTTAAATTTTTCAAAAATACTTATTAGTTTTCTCAGGATTAGAAAAAATGAATCCCATTTGAATAGCATTGGAGCAGAAACTACCTACCCATCCCCTAAAGTTCAGAAGGTGCTATGATTCTTATGAATCCTTTATAATTATAATTAAAATAATTATTTATAATGTATTCATTGTAGTAATGAATCAAACATCACTCTTAATGTGTGTTAGTGTTACAAGCATAAAATATATAGTACAACACGTAGACAAAAAAAATCAAAACACATATATCTCAGCGACATGCCATTGCGAACATTTATTATATTTATAGTAGTATTTTTGGGAAGTATGAAAAGATCAATGCAATAATGCCATTGTATGTAAATGGATTCAACGCGCCCTGGTACTCATCGGTCACAACGGAAAAAGATATCAGAGGCGGGTACCATCAAGATCCATTACTGTAATTAGTCCGAAACGAAAAAAAAAGAAGGTTTTTACGATATAACTTATTAAATAATTAACTATTTAGATGGCAAATAAGCCATAATTAAATTGAAAAAAATAATTTTATTAACGTTTCGACGCCCAAATATTCAATTTGTAATACACTTTCATATTGCGTAGAAAAAATTATCCCCTAAATATTCATCCCTTATGGTAGGGGAGCAAAGTATGCTAAATGTGCAGTCACTCGAGCGCTTTGGGGACCTATTGGGTTGTGAAGAGTAGGTCCTAAAACCGAAAAAAGTTAAGTAAAGTTTTCCATTTTAGTGGGCGCTTGCCATTTTTTAATTTAATTTTCCATTTCCAACAATCGTTTTTTTTTCGATTATAACGGCATCTATCCATAATTCGAAAAAATGTTTCGAATAAAAGTTACTTATTTTTACGTAAGAAATCCAAATCTGCAAAAAAAATGAGGGCTCCTATTTAATATTTTAAAGTAACCCCCCACCCCACGTCCATGGGGGGTCGTGTTTGATGCCATTCGATAGATTTTTCAAAAATATTGAATAAGTGTAATTTACAGTTTTTCGATCTGATGTGCATTTCGCGAAATATCGCGGGATTCGTATTTAAAATATTAAATTTACCCCCCACCCCTCTTCGTGGGAAGTCGTGTTTGGTATCATTCGATAGATTTTAAAAAAATATTAAGCACATATTTTTTAGTTTTTCGATCTGTCAATCATTTCGCGAATTATTCGCTTTTTTCTTGTGAAACTTTGGGACTCACCCATTTCCTTACGCCCTGCTCAAACCGTCAGATTTTTGAAATATACACTCTTTTGCATGTACTTAACTTACCGTATCTTAATCTGACAATTTCGAGTTTTTTCAAGGATATATTTTTTTTTCAGGCCCCCCTTAACGAACTCCCCTGTGTTAAGAGCCAATATATTGTTATATTTCTATTTGATATGAGAATTAAAATTTCTTTACAATTTTCTCAGCCACGGGCATGTAAATTTAGAACAACCTGTATACAACAAATTATTATATTTAGTTTTTAAGAAAGTGATTCGAAGAAGTGTACGAAACTCGGTAACAATGCGCCTAAGATAAACAAGTTGAGTGACGCGGACCATTATAGTGTTTCGCGGAAGATTCGATCATTAGCCTACGCTAAATAAGACTCAGTGAAATAGATAATAGGTCATTAAGTTTTGTAAAAAGTAGAAAGTAAGTTTAAATTGGGAAATGATTATTTTTTCTTGAAATCCATTAAACATATTTAGAAAGATTAAAAGTTGGTATTGAAGAATACGGCGAATTAAAATTTGTGGTGGAATGTTGATTTTTGAATCTGGAAGGGATATTGAGAAAGTAGGGGATTGAATGAGGATGAGAGATCAGAATGTTTTGAGCGGTAGAGAGGCGAAGTCCAGTGGTGGACGGTAGTGTACGAAGAGTGAAAACGCCGGTATAGTTCCGGGAGTGTTGAGTACCCATCGGAACGAGAGGTAGGCCGAGTCGAGAGAAAAGAATCTCCTTGAGCAAAGAGTGTCCCGGTGGCTGATTGAAGTGGTTCGAAAAAGGTAGAACACTGCATCACGAGAAAAGCAGGATCGCGAGCGATACGAGGTAGTTTTCAAAGGAGAACATTACTGGAGGCCAGGACGAGTTTTTCATCGCAACCAAGGGTAGGAGGAAACGGGTTTTTGTGTGAGGACATTCGCAGTTCACCAGATAAAGGTCAGTCTCATTTGTCAGGACATGAATGTATGGGTTTTTGTATTAAATACCACATTAAAAATTGAAGAACATAATCGCTAATATCAGAAGATTTTCATCAAACTTAAATCAATTTAAATAAGATTCCCATTTTTAAATGTTTGTATTAAATAAATATAAGATCTAACAAATATTAAGCAGTAATTGCCATTTATATAAAATAAACAAAATTTTGATTTATAATAATAATCCATATGGGTGTATTATTTTATTTTTTCCTATCCCGATTAGGAACCACTGAGAAATACTTAGAAGTCACGAAAGCAAGTAAGTAATTTTATAATTCGCCCTGAGATTGAAAACATATTGATATGTGATCTGGTTGATTAATTAGATTATCATTAATGCATTAATTAAATTAAATTACATATAAGAATATCATCACATATAAATAAATAAGATCACAATATATAGTAGAGGTACATCTGCAGAGTACCAGGTTTCTCCCCATATGCAAATCTGACGCGCTCGAGTAACTGCAAAAATCCCCGCTTGGGCTCCCCTACCATAAAGCGTAAGTGTTATAATTTCCTATCTTACCGTTTAACTGTTGAGAGATTGTCCAATGATTACACAAGAAAAGTAGTCAATTATAATTGTTAAATAAATACGTACCAAACTGATGCAACTATAACCGTAAAACAACAGAATCATTAAATTGTTTACAACCGTAAACATTAGTTACAATCCCTAACTTTAATTTTTAATAACTGTAGCATTTTAATAACTGTACAAACCGATTTTATTTTTTTTAAATCTGTTGAATAGACGATAGAAGACCACATATGAAACTCTAAAAAATGTACAGGTTGCGATTAAAAAAATTAAAGTTAGGGGTTGTAACTAAGGGATGAATATGCAGGGGATGATTTTTTCTACGCCATATTAAAGTGTATTACAAATGGAATATATCAGTTAGTTTTTGTCTCATTCGTAAATCTCTGTTCGTTTAAGAGATATAGGTTTATCTATAGTTTAAGGATAAATTAGTCTGGGACACCCTGTATATATTTATATGCATATTCGTTTATATTCCTCACACCAGTAGTCCAGAGAAATAAGATTTTTCTCGTGACACATCCCCCTCCAGGCCGAAACCAAATTTATTGAGTAGTATGGACATCTATATTAATAACCTATATGTTTCCTGCAGCCGATTTGATGATATACATTACATAGTTATAAACAAATGAAGATCAAAAAACGGTAAATTTTCGCTTTTTTAGCAAGTGACTTGCCGTCAAACTTCCAACATGTGAACAAGTCACACCCAAATTTCAGATGTTACCTAGGGCAAATTAAATTATATTTTAAACATCAAGGCTTAAGGTAGCTTTTTATACTTATGTTTCCTTAACGGACTACTTGAAATGGGCTTTGACCCACATATTTTTGTAAAATAGCATTTTGGTGGCTAACATGTACATTGCACGTAAGCACTGATGATGACTGGTAAACCAGTCGAAAACTAGTTATGTGAATTGATGTGGCCCTTTTGAGGGTTTTTTTAAATATACCTTTTATACAGCATTTATTGTTTTTTTTTATTTAGAAATTACTGTAAAAAAAAACAAGATGAACTCTCGTAACTGAACACATTTTTAGCTTGTATCTGATATTGTTTTACTGATAGTAGGTACCTAATATGTAGTAATGATTATAAGTATAAGAATACCGTTTTTCGGTTGTAAGAACAATTACTGTGGGTACCTTTTAATAACGGCGCGACCCTGACATGAAATGGTGGGCAGTAGGTGCAGTCGCGATGTATAATAATGTACTTTTAATATTTTCCATTGGTATTGTTGCCGCTGCGCTGCTGTTAATGATGTCACAAGATAATAAGGTCAAGATTAAAGACAATGCATACGGGAACAATCAAAATAGAGGAAGAGTGTTGATTTTTTCGGCGCGGCGCGCGGCGGTTAGACCTGGTGAAATTTAGAAATTTAGATTCACGATGATAAAAGGTTGATTGTTGTCTTTGTCTGTGATCACTAGATAATAAGTCAATTATGAAAATATACACTGATCGATTTGTGCGATCCTAGATAGTTAAAACAGTTAAATTTTGTAAATTACAGCGGTCTCCAAAATTATTGAGAGACTCATAAGAGCCGGACTTATCTCCTTTCTCGTTGAAAACAACATTTTATCACAAAATCAGTTCGGCTTTTTAAATAATAAATGTACCACCGATGCCATGTTTTCTGTACTACATAAGGTTTATCGAGCATTAAACAATAATCTGCACACTGCCACTGTTTTTCGTGATTATGCCAAAGCTTTTGATTATGTAAATCACAACATTTTGAAATAGATTTCTACGGAATTCGAGGTATTTTTTTGAATTGGTTTCAATCTTACTTGGATAATAGGAAACAACTGGTTAGAACATATGATACAGACTCCAGTCTCAAAAATATTGTATGTGGGGTACCACAATGTTCAATATTGGTCCCTTTATATCGATGTGTTGTGTTAAGCAAGAAACTATCCTCAGCTTGTTATGCAATAAGATCTGTTTCGAAGGAAATGAATTTAGCCTCTTCCAAAATATCATATTTTTCTTTGTTCGAGTCGCATCTTCGATATGGTCTTCCTTTTCGGGGTTCTGGTACAGCTGCTCAATCCAATGTTATTTTTAAATTACTTCTTCTTCTTCTTCTTTATCATAATCCTTATTGCCCTTCATGGCGTCGGATGACAAAAATGTTTTTTGAAACACTTACAGACAGTTTCAAAAAACTGTCAGTAACAGCCGTTCACGTTACAATGTGGTAGCCATATTGTCTATCTATAAGCACATCTATGTGATATTTAATATTTTTAAGAGTTTTTACCCAAGATCAGGGGTCTAGCCCTGTACCAATTTTTAAATTTAATATGTTGTTTGTCAACAATTGCTCTTCTATGAGGTTTGCTTCTACCTATAAAACGAAGCTCTGATGATGGCATTTGCTATGCCAAAAGTACTTAGCTGATTTTAATAAATACTTTACGCATTATCAGTTTTTGAATAAACCTGTTGCCGTTTTGACATGTCTTCTTCTTAGAGATGCATAAAGTCAAACTAGTTTGATTTTATTCAACAAACTTGACTTGACTTGAAAACCAAACTTTTTTGTAAAAAAGTTTGACTTGACTTGATTTCGATATCTTTAGGTTTGGCTTGAAATCAAACTTCTCAAACAGTTTGATTTTTGGATATCATATTGCGCAACGTGTTTATTTCCAATTCTAATTGAGAGCGTACTGACATTTGTTTTGACTTATTTTGATAGGTCTGAATCTGTACTCTGCTACTCCGCAAATTAGTTTATAGTTCATATTAAGAAGTATATGCTTGGCTTTTTTATTACGTTCGTTTTGAAGTGTGTGCTTTGTGAAATAATATCTGAACCTGAATATTTTTCGACTCAGAATAAGTACCAGATCATATTGAGTCTGATTTTGAAGGTATTCCCACTGCAAAAATTAAGAGAAAAAATCTGTAGTCGAAGCAGAATTAATTAAGAAAAATAAATATACTGATTTATTTGATATTGCGGCAGGTGATTTCAAAACAATGAAAATTGAAAAGTGCATACTTGTACTATTTAAAAATAAAGAACATTTACATAGTTCACTATTTGTCATACAATGACAAATAGTGAACTAATTCTTTAAGACGACATTGCAAAGTCGCAAAAAATTCATTGCCTACTCTATAAAAAATATAATATTTTGTTGTTCCTTCATAAATTTTTGTTAAAGGAACCGTCCAAGTATTACGAAACGCAATTTTTGAAGCTCTTACAACCTCTTTATCCCATCTGTATCTTTTCATCTTTTGTTGTGAAGAAAGGTCCAGCTATTTATTGCAAACACGTGCTTGATCTGGTTAATACCAATTTTAAGATTTTTTCACTTGAATACTATTGTCCTATTGTAACATGAGCGGAGCGTGAGGGGGCAATATAACACAATCCAGGGGTTCTATGTAAAATATAAACGAAAGTTGAAAAGTTGGGAGATTGTAATTCCGTAGTTTTATTATTTAAGTTAAAAAACAATGTTACATAACGCGCTGATAACACAAAAATCTTTTTGTTGGACTCAACATTTTTTGGCAAGAGCTGTGAAATTATACAGAGCTTCTGCTGTTTGTAAGCCATTACGAAAGCCAAACTGACTATGTATTAGCGTTTAGCCATATACGCTTAACAGTCTTCAGAGTTTTTGAATATTCTTGCATGTATTTATATCCTTTAAAAATGTTTTCAATAATTGTCACATTGCTGATTAATATTCTATAGTCATTGCAATGTTTAAGGTTCTTGGTTTTTGGTAGCAGAACAAAGGTCAATAGTAGTCATTCTGTAGGTATCTCACCAGATTCTTATGTTTATTATTCGCTTAAATTATTTTCATCTATAAGATTAATACGCTCGATGTGAACTGTATCTGGCCCAGGGTCTCTTGTCAGATTTCGAGTTGTTTAGGACATTACGGTTGGACTTCAGATTTTAATATTAATGAAACGTCTGCTACCAACTATTGTTGGATCAGTAATATTGAAAAATGTCTAAATATTTGAAACTACGTATTGGTCACTTCATTAACCCTTTTTATCGAAATTAACATGAGGCAGTCCTGTGTTAGTTTTAGTATACATTCCGTGCAATAAACAAGTTATAAAAAGTGTCAAAATAAAATAATTAGTATAAAATATATTTTGTAGCGTCGTTCGTTAACGAAGTACATACATTTTATTAATAATTCAGAAGTTCTCTTAACGGCGAAACAACAAACCGATTCTGATTGCCACCTGAATATTAAAAAGGCACATCCACGGGCAAAAAGCACTTTTTCGAATCCACCTGCTGCACATTCCATCCACTTATCGCTTATAATCGACCTTCAAACAGGTATTCTCAAGTTGGTAGCACTGACACAGCTACAGGTGTATGTTTTTAAGGAAACAATTTGCCTTTTTGCTCTTTTTTTGTTACCGGTTAATTGACATATCATAAAGATGTCCTTGTCACCTAACGATTTGTGGTTTAGGTTATTCAAAGCAGAGTAAAAAGTAATCAAAGTCAAAAGTTTCAATTAACAAATAATTTTTATAATATTGTCTTTTTCTTCTTCCTCTTCCTCTTTATAAGCAATTCTGCTTGTTTATTGGCAGATTGATACCTCTATGGAAGGTTGCCACTCCATCTTTTGCGCGGTCGGCTCATTCTTTTTTTCTATTTAGTGTCCATGCTTTATACACTGTACGTCATATTGTCTTCTAATGTCTTCACTTTCGTGAATATACGTCATATTGTCTTCTAATGTCTTTCGACCTCTCGGAGTATTTCCTGTAATTCTTCTCAGTACTCTCATCCCTGCCGTTTCCAGTAGTCTTTGTGTTGCGGCTGTACAATATTGTCTGTACACTGTACTGATTATACGGTGAGGACGTTTAGGTTGGAATAAATTCATTTTCTCGACAATAGGCGATTTTGGAGATAAATAGAAATAGAAATATGCTTTATTGTCACTGAAATTTTTTACAATTTTATGGACAAAGCTTACATAGAAAAATAATATCAATAACAAATAACAACTACAATTTACTAAAATTAGATAAATCGTCAATATACAGTATATAAGATATAAAAGCAAAGACAAAAACAATTTATTGCAAAATTTATATAAAAAATTGCAAATTGAACATACTTACAACAAATAAAATACAACATTAGGAACTGACAAGTTTAAGCTACTGCGTATGAAACCCAATTTTCTTAGTTATTCATTAATAAATTCTTCTATTGAATAATAATATGGTCTTTTAGATAGATAGGCTTTTGTCATTTTACGGAACTTTGGAAAAGATGTTGCAGATTTAAGTTGTAAGGGGAAATGGTTGTATAGTTTTTTTGCGGAATATAATATAGATTTCCCGAAACAGGTCGATTTTAATTTTTAAATTACGATTGTTTGGCGTACATATCCTACTAGTAACGTCATCCATCTGAGCGTGATGACTTTATCGATGATTTTTTTAAATGAGAATAGGGGTCCTGTGACAGCTCATTTGGAAGGCTATTCAATTCTCTATTCAGTATTATAAACATTAACATATTCATTTATATGGAATGCAAGAGAAAATAAACTTATAGAAATTGAAAATGTCCCAAAAAACTAGACAAAAGAGAATGGATGGATGAAAAGGAAACAGACAATGCAAACGAAGAGGTAAATGAGTCAAGGTATATTCAAAATAATAAGAAAAATACAAAAAAAAGGAAGAGAATTAAAAAAATGACAAAAAAAATTGGAACATGGAACGTCAGGACACTGCTAGAAGAAGGAAAAATGGAAGAGCTAGCGACACAGTTGAAACAATACAATATAGATATTGCAGGAATTCAAGAAACCAGGTGGGGGGGACATGGAAAAATCGAAAAAGAAAATTATACAGTATGGTATGCTGGAGAAGAAAAACAAGGATATGGAGGAACTTCTTTTATTGTGTTAGGGGAAATGAGGCATAAAGTTATGGAATTTAAACCCATAAGTCAAAGATTATCATACATAAGAGTAAACAGCAAACCGAACAAGTTGTCCATAATAAATGTCTATGCACCCACAGAAAACAGTGATGACTTAATAAAACAACAGTTCTATGAAACACTAGAAGAAAATGCCGAAAAAATCCCGGGAGAAGATATATTAATTATTATAGGCGATTTCAACGCACAAATAGGTAAAGAAAAATGCTTTAGGGAGGTTGTAGGGGAAAACTCATTACATAGCACAACAAACAATAATGGAGAAAGATTATGTAATTTAGCAGCGGCATTAAACATGGACATAAGTAGCACGAGATATAAACACAAAAACATACACAAGATAACATGGATGAGACCAGGCAGACTGGAGGGGAATCAAATAGACCATGTACTTATTAAAAAGTCACACAAACAGTCGATAAATGACGTGAGATCTCACAGAGGGGCAAACATCGATTCGGACCATATGCTAGTGATTGCAAAATGTAAAATAAAAACAACAAAGAATGAAAGACGAAAAGCACAGGGAAGATGGGACGTAGATAAATTGAAAGATAAAGGAGTAAAAAGATTTGTAAAAGAAGTAAATGTAGAGATGCAGTTCAAGGAGGAACAAGAAATGGAGGAGCAGTGGAAAAAAATCAAACAAGGAATAAACACTGCAGCAGAGAAAGTAGTTGGAAAAATGCAAAAAGAAAGAAGAAACAATTGGTTTGACGAAGAGTGCAAACTAGCAGTGGACGAAAAGAATAAAACAAGATTGAAATGGCTAAGCACAGGTAAAGAAGAGGAACGAGAAAAATACCAAGATCAAAGGAAAAAGACAAAGAAATTGTTTAAATCAAAGAAAAATAAAAAAGTAGACGAAATTATGAACGAGATCGAAACAGAAAATAAGAGACACAATTCAAAACCACTGTACCAATACTTAAAGCTAGGTAGTAGAAAACGGACAGCTAATGTAACCATAGAAGCAGAAACATGGCAGAAGTATTTCGAAGAAATGTATCAAGAAACGGATGTAGAAGAAGAAAGAGAAACAATAATGAACCCGGAACAAGGTGAAGAAGAAGAATTGACCTATACAGAAGTAAAAGATACAATATGCAAACTGAAAAACGGGAAAACAGCGGGAGACGACGGAATATGTGCAGAACTTATAAAATACGGGGGTGAAGCACTATACAGAAAGATTTATGAACTAATACAGAATATATGGAATAAGGAAACAATGCCCGAAGAATGGAAGAAAGGAATTATTGTGACAATCCCAAAACAAGGAGACCACAGGATATGTAAAAACTACCGAGCAATTAATTTACTGAATGTAACATATAAAGTACTGACTGGTATAATTAGAGACAGACTAACAATATACACAGAACAAAGCATAGGAGACTACCAGTACGGTTTCAGAAAAGGAAGATCCACGATAGATGCTATCCATACACTAAAACAAGCGATAGAGAAAACATACGAGTACGACGGAGAAGCACATATACTTTTTCTAGACTTTAAACAGGCTTTTGACAAACTAAGTAGAAGAAAAATGATCCAAGACTTACAAGAGAGCAAAATACCAAATAAAATTATAAGAATGATAGAAATGACAATGCGAGACTCCCAAGCAACAATAGACACCGGAAGAGAGAGAACAGAAATAATAAAAATTAAAAATGGAGTAAGACAAGGAGATGCGCTCTCAACTGTACTATTTATTCTATCATTAGATAAGATAATAAAAAAGTTGTCAAACGCAGGAACTATAAATAAAAATACAGTACAAATAATTGGATATGCGGACGATATAACCATAGTAGCAACAGATAAAAAGGCATTAAAGAAAACCTTTCAAGAAATAGAAAACGAATCCAAACTAAGAGGACTGGAAATAAATGAAAATAAAACAAAATACATGAATGTAAGTAAAAAAAAGAAGACGCAACTGACAGCAATGACAATAGACGCACACAGCTTCGAAGAGGTTGAAACATTCAAATATTTGGGAGTATTAGTCAACAGAAGAAATGAAAGTGTAGATATGAAAAGAAGAATTCAAGCAGGAAACAAAGCATTCTACAGAAATAAAAAAATTTTCAAAGATAAGAAGATAAGCCGAAATACAAAAATGAAAATCTACAAAACGACCATAAGACCAATAGTGCTATATGCTTTGGAGACATTCACATTAACAGCAAGAGAAGAAGAGCAGCTGAAAGTTTTTGAGAGAAAAATTATGAGAAAAATTCTGGGAACAAAGAGGGAAAACGAAGAGGATGCAAGGCAATGGATGAACCACGAAATACAAGAATGGATGGGTCAAGAGAACATAGTAAGAGCAACAAAAGCACAGAGAATTAGATGGTATGGACACATAATGAGAAGAGAGAAGAACAATCCGTTAAGAGTTATAACCGAATGGATACCACCAGGTACAAGAACCAGAGGCAGGCTTAAACTCAGATGGAGACAACAAGTGGAAGAAGACTTAAGAAGTATGGAAATTAGAAATATAGGAAGCAAAATCAGAGAGAGAGAAGAATGGAGAAAGGTAGTGGAAACAGCGAAGTCACACCAGCAATTGTAAAACCAAAGTCAGAATGGGATGATCCCCCACAAAAAGGATCTTCAAGTGAAAACAGCTTCAGCTTCCTCGGGAGCGTACAGCTTGTATATATATATATATATATTCATTTATATAGTGTGTCAAAAAAATGTTTTAATTAAATTTAATTTAACAGAAAATAGTTATTTATGAAACAGATCGTGAAGTATGCTTTTTGCGAACGTATGCGATGTTTAGAGCACGTTCGCATGTTCGCACGTTTGCAAGTTCGTAAAAAGTACTTCAAGCACAGTTTCATACAATATTTTATCTATGATGAACAAATAAAAAAACTGTAACTCTTCGTCACTGGAATTTATTTCTATTCTACAATTTTTAGAACTTTGACATTTAAAAATTCTAACTTCTTTCAAACCACAAAACTGTCAAAACTTTTGTCGTAATTTATTGCTCATTATGTCATCACCATGACAACGCGAAAGTTAAGGATATTTGATTATTTGAAAGTGTGTCAAAAACAGTGCGAAAAAGTAAGTTCCATTTAAAATACAGTAATCCCTCTTCAACCGCGGGGGTTATTCTCGGAAAAATATTCTCATTAAAGATTCAACAGATATCGTAACCCGGATAAGTGAAACCGCGGTTGATGAGTCTGCGGATAATGAGAGATTACTGTACATTGTTACTTCACGCACACTTTAAACACTTCACGCACTGCTATCTATAATGCCAGTTTTCACAAACTAAAAAAACTCATACATAATATGACATAGAGTAGATAAAAATGTTTATTTGACAAATAAATATTGTTTTTCGCTTAAATTCAAGTTAAACCTGCCACCCACCTGCCTTTTGGTAGTTTGAACATTTAATTTAAGCGAAAAGCAACGCTTATTTTTGATATAAACATTTTTTTCTGTATTTTGACAGCAGTAAAGTGTATGGATTAAATAAATCACATACATTCTTCTTTTTGTATCAATTAATTTAATTTAAATTTTTTTGAACACCCTGTATAAATGATTATGTTAATGTTTATATTGCTGAATAGGGAATTCAATAGCCTTCAAAATGAGCTATCACACGAACCCTATTCTTATTTAAAAAAAATCATCGATTACGTCTTCATGCCCAGATGGATGACGTTACTAGTATGAAATATACGCCAAAAAATCGCAATTTACAAATAAAAATCGACCTATTTGGGGATGTATCTCTAAAATGGCCCATTCTTTAGAAAATGAATTTATTCCAACCTAAACGTCCTCACTGCATACACATTATACAATGCTAGTCAAAATTCCCGTCCCTCCTCGTATCTTTTGGACGAGTATACTTATTATAATAATGAAATTTGGTGGGAGAAAATAAACGGAAGTAAGCTTTTCAAATAGTCGTAACAGGTGACGTAATAGTGACAGATGACGTTACAGATCCACTTTGATCAATAATTTCAAATGGGACCTTATGTCAAATGATTTCTCCTTTGAAAGGCACCTATTGAAAATACCTATTCAATTAATACTAATTTTGTTTGGGTTTAAGTTGATTTTGATAAATAAATTAAATATGTAAATATAAAATTGTAATTTCGCATTTAATTAATAAAGATTCAAATGTCCGCGTATGATTATGTGTCAAAAAGATTGACGTTGACGTAAAGACAACTAGAAAATTGAAAAATGTCAACCATTCTGACAAATAACCATAGGCGGACGTTTGGATCTTTATTAATTAAATGCGAAACTACAATATTATATTTATTTATAAAAATCAACTCAAACCCAAACAAAAATAGTATGATTAAATAGGTATTGAAAATACCAGGTATAGGTATATTAAATAGGTATTGAAAAAATCAAATGAGATATCATTTGCCATAAGCTCACTTTTAAAATTATCGGTCAAAGTGGCTTTCTTATGTCATTATTACATCACCTGTTGCTGTATGACTATTTGACAAACCTACATCCGATTATCTCCTCCCCCCAAATTTTACAATTATAAGTACAACCCTTCAAAAGATAGGAGGGGGAGGGGACATTTTGCCTAGCATAATATATGGAATATACGGAATAGTGTTAAAATATTGGGGTGCGGTCTGGGGCTTAAATTGAAACTAGATTTATTTCGGACGTTCGATATTTCGTTGATTGTTTATTTTTTCAACTTCATCAGGAACAGACCACAAAATTAATTTACAGTTGGATACAAACATAATATTCACAATATTCTCATTTACGAAATGTTGTATTTTATTTTGTTAAACTAGTTCTATCGGCGGCTAAGCGCATACTGGTCTTCGTACTAATCGTACTGATTTCGGTCCTTTTTTCACATGTCACACTAGGTCCAATTAGTTTTATTATCGAATCACATGTTAATGTTTTTAGTTTATCAGAATTTTAAAATATTGCAATATATGTCACTAAACTTGCAAGTATCTGTCTTATAATTAATTGACTTAAAAAAAAGTAGTGTCTCTATATTCGTATATATGTCTCCTGCTCTGTAATCTATACACTCCAACTGTAACAGATGCGGGGTTTAAGTGTTTTATTGATCTTAAAAAAGATTTTGACCAGATATTATAGGAGAACATGTAGATATAATGAGAATTATTTTTTCCGTTGTATTACATGTCAAATTATTGTATGTGTTTAACGTTTTTGTTGTATAATCGTAACGATTTATTTAAAACCCTACACATGTTGACAACAGTGTCATCTGCATAATGCAAATAAACTATTGAAATAACAGGTAAATACAATTTGGAACAATGTGCAACCTTGTGTAAAACATTTTTGTTATTTTAAGTTGTTGAATAATGTTTTTTGATTTTTTTCGTCTTCGAGCTAGTTTTACTGCATTTTTAGAACATTTGATTTAGGGTTTCGTATTCAAAATATCCAGATATGTGGTAGATTCGATTTACATATCACCAACAATAACTTTCATCTCTTGTCCGATCAATCAAAGACAACAATCTAATAT
This sequence comes from Diabrotica virgifera virgifera, assembly GCF_917563875.1. Lineage (NCBI taxonomy): Eukaryota > Metazoa > Arthropoda > Insecta > Coleoptera > Chrysomelidae > Diabrotica > Diabrotica virgifera. The sequence goes on from NC_065445.1 coordinate 8,884,329, forward strand.
AAATGAACAACACGGAATTTATGAAATTCCTTGTACACACTGTCCCCGAACTTACATAGGTCAAACCAATCGTAGAATCTAAAATAGGATCTATGAACATTTCATTTCTGTAAGCAATTTCGATTCAATTTCAGCTTTATAGTCGTGGAGATAGGAGCGGATTTTGCTCGTGATAAGTAATATGGACAAACTATATGTTGATAAGTTGAATTAGTTGTGTACATGACTTTCCCATACGGGCGGAAACCAGAATGGGGGACGACGGTAATTATAAGGGGTCAAAGTCGCGGTTTTTATTATTTTTTTTTGTGGCGTTTATTTGGAAATAAGTAGACAATTTGGGGAAAAAAGTTGGGAAAATTTGGGAATAAGTAGATCATAACGTAACTAAGCAAAATATCCAGGGGCGGAACGCTGCGTGGGGAACAAAGGGGTGGTGGGCAGGGGTGATTGTATAATTATACGGGTTTTTTTGGCGCTCATGATCGAGATACGCCGCGGATGACACGGTGTTAATTGCAACCAATTACGAAGAACTTCAACGTCGGATAATAGGATTACCACAACATGTGATGAATACTCAGGCTAAACACCGCAAAGACAAAGGTGATGTTTGTTAGTAAAACTCCAATACAACCGGAAGTGGTAACAGCTTATGGTGAACAACTGGAGAGAACTAACAGTATCACCTATCTAGGTTGTAATCTAAATGAGAACTGGAACTGGGAAAAATCAGAATACGTATAGAGAAGGCCAGAGCTGCATTCTTTAAGATGAAGAAACTCTTAGGTGGAAACAATATTACTTTGAGTCTGAAAATTAGATTAGTGTGATGTTATGTGTTGTCTTAAAATTCAAAATTCCGATGATCATCTGCTTTCTGGATTATCAGAAGGCATTTGACTGTGTAAACTGGACAGTTTTGTGGAAAGTTCTACATGAGATGGGGGTTCCTGATCATCTGCCAGCTCTGGTGAAAAGCCTATATGAGAACAGTGAAACCAGAATAAGAATTGAAAACCATAAGTCCGATCCTTTTAAAATAGGTAGAGGAGTCCGACAAGGATGTATTCTATGTCCAAGTCTTTTTAATTTCTATGGGGAATATAAAATGAGAAAAGCACTCGACAAATGGAATGGCGGTATTTCTATCGCAGGAAAGAAGATCTCAAATCTCATATATGCAGATGATACAACATTAATAACTGCATCCGAAGAAGAAATGTCCAGCCTGCTGCAGCTAGTGGAAGCTGAAAGCAATAGATGTGGTCTCAAGATCAACAAACAAAAAACAAAAATTATGATAGTAGATTATTCAAATTCACTTCAGACAACAGGAGCCTTAGATCAGTTTGAAGTAGTTAACGAGTTCAATTATCTAGGATCCTACATCAGTAATACAGTATCTTGTGAAACAGAAATACGTAGGAGAATAGGCATGGCCAAAAACGCTATGAGTCGATTATATTATCGAAAATCTGGAAAGATCGCTCCTTGTCGAAGAACACCAAAATAAGATTAGTACGTGCCTTAATTTTTCCCATATTTAATTACGGATCCGAAACATGAACAATGAAATCGGACGACAGAAAAAGGATTGCCTTTGAAATTTGGTGCTGGAGAAGAATGCTTCGGATCTCATGGACGGAACACAGAACAAATCACTCAATCCTCCAAGAGCTTAATATTCAGACTCGACTTTCCTCTATTTGCCTCTCCACCGTCTTAAAATTTTTCGGCCATATTGCAAGAAGAAGTGATGATAATCTTGAGAGACTTATAATTTCGGGAAACGTTGAAGGGCGCAGAAGTAGAGGTCGCTCACCTACTCGATGGACGGATCAAGTACAGAAAGCCAGTGGAAAAACATTATCTGAATCCATGAGGGAAGCTCAGGACAGAAGCCGATGGAAAGAGATAGTTGCTCGTATTATAAGAAATCACGACACTCAGCAATGAGGAAACGACTGAGGAGGAGGATGTGTTGTCTACTCTTTTGTATGGTGTCAAAGGTTGGACTTTAACTAACGGATACACTTCCCAAGAAACTGGAAGCCTTTGAAATCTGGGTGTATCGGAGAATTCTAAGAATAAGTTGGGTGGATAGAGTTGGTAACGAAGTTGAAGCGGATGGGAAAGGATACGGAAATCGTCAGAACAGTTAAAATTGCAAATTTGAATATGCGACTCCCAGAGGGATATAATATACTCCATTTAATAATACAAGCAAGGTAGACGGAAGAAGTGGGCCAGATCGAAGAAGAACTTCGTGGCTTAGAAACTCGAGAGAACACTTTAACATATCCTTTGCATCCCTTTTCCGAGCTGTCTTCAACAAAATTACTATAGCCAATTTGATAGCCAACGCTCGATAATCGAGCAACGGCACATGAAGAAGCTTCAGAAAAATATGCATATTTTTTAGGTCGATTTCATCTTTTTTGGCTTCAATAAGTTAATGTATCTAATAATTAATATAATCTCCATATCTTTTTTGTAATATGTATTTATCTATTAGATTTTTTTTCGATCTTTTTCAAAAATGAAATTTACAATAATGAACCCATTCATTATCCTCTTAATATTTTTGTGTGCCAAATCTTGAGGGAAGGACTTAAATAGCCACCAGCTCCATAAATTTTTCGATAAAATGACAGCAATTTAGGAAGAGATTTATTAAGCAAGTCGGTGATAATTCTTCTTAAAAGTGGCCGTTTGTCATGCTGTCTCTGAGTCGCAGTCAAATCCTTGAAAAATTATTTTACTTTTACACTTTGTCGTTAAGACTTACAACAGGTTCAGTTTCACCAAACAGAAAGATTGATGTTGAAAATACAATCCAGTGTGGGTAACCTTATTAACAACTCCTGAATAACATTGCATCACTTTAGAATTTCACTATTACTTGTATTTTTTTAATTTTGTTTCACTTTCATATGCACTTATCATCAAACTGATCAGATAAAGAAAAACAATTTTTCGAGAAGAGGGGAGGAATCTTGTCCACTAATACACTATTCACTGCATAATAAAGCGGCAGTTTCACATAGCAGTTCACTGTTATCGCAGCAGTTTTTAGCGGTGGGGATATATCTACTGCGATGGGTTTTACTGCTACCTACTGATTCACTACTCTTATGTCCAAATGGGACAGTCAGTTTTTAAAAATGGCGCCGAATAAAAAAAAAGTTGTAGATGGTGTAACTACTTAATTACTATTGAAGAAATAGCTATTTGTATAACAAGGAAGGAAAGTGCTACTTTTCCTCCCGAGAATGAAGTTTACTGCCCGACTCGTAGCGGAGGGCAGTAATCATTCAAAGGGGGAAAAGGCACTTTACTCCCATGTTATACATATGGCTTGTCCACCTTCCTCAAATAACAAGTCATTTTTTCATTTTTACTTAATTTATTTATGTAACTAACCAACAATGCCAACAAAATTTATTAGAACTAAAACTAACAAGTAGGTACAATATAACTGTCAACTGTCTAATATAAGTTAAATTATTAATGTAAACATTGTTAAATCAAAATAACAATTTACTGTTTTTTACCATTCTGCAAAATACAGGGTGTTTTATAAATAAACGTTAGAATGTAAATAAACGTGTAAATAAACGTTAAAATTAAACGATACTTACGTAATAGAAAATAGATATTGTACAGGGCGTCAATAAGTTATATTTCATGACTGAAATACCATGACGTCACTTTTACTTTTCCTCCCTAGGGAGGCAAAGTACGACTTTGCTCCCTACAATCAGGTCCGGAAAAGTATACTTTCGGTAGAGGTAGGTGGAAAAAAATACTATTGAAAAAAAGTACCATCGGTGGCGAAACGAATATACAGTAAAAAAAGATATTGTTATTATTGATAAACAAGAGGGAAAACAGTGCAACAGATGAAGGAAATGGCAGGAGACCGGAAGGCGTGGAAGAAATGGGTAAAAGATGGATAGATGATACCAAAATCCGACGCTCTTATAGGGTATAAGGACAACGAGAAGAAGAAGAAGAAGAAACATAACTTATTGACGCAATTAAAAGAGGGCGACAGTCACTCCGCTAGGAGTGTAGATGCCATGATAATGAAGTATATATACATTTTAACGTTTATTTATAAAACACCCTGTATTTTGCAGAATGGTAAACAACAGTAAGTTGTTATTTTGATTTAACAATGTTTGCATTAATAATTTGACTTATATTTGACAGTTGAAAGTTATACTGTACCTACTTGTTAGTTTTAGTTTTCTAATAAATTTTGTTAGTTACATAAATAAATGATTTAAAAATGAAAAAACGACTTGTTAATTGAGGGAGGTGGAAAAACCATATGTATAACATGGGAGTAACGTGCCTTTTCCTTCCTTGAATGATTACTGCCCTCCGCTACGCGTCGGGGAGTAAACTTCATTCTCGGGAGGAAAAGTAGCACTTTCCTTCCTTGTTATACAAATAGCTATATTTATTAAAACCATGGCACTCTTGGACAGTAAATATCATCTGTGCTCATTGCTGTTCGTTGGCTATGATGACTTTTCTTTTTTTTCTAGTAGATACGTTGCTCTTATGCGTGCTATCTACTTTTTTATGGTTTCTTCATGTATACCCACCTTTTCCGCAATTTTTGCAATTGTATCCTTTCTCTTAAATTAATAAAAACATTTTTTGTTCGTCCGAGAAGTTAACGTGTTTTACGGATTTCGCCATTTTTATTTGTTAAATAAGTTACTGCGATAGCAAAACTAGAATTATTTCTACTTATCGCAGTAATTCTTGTAGCAATCTACTGTGATCGAAGTGGTATGATTCACAACGAAGAAAAGGTGACAGTCAAACCACGCCTACCTAACAGTCGCTGTGATAACAGTGAACTGCTATGTGAAACTGCCGCTTTTTACAGTAGTGAAGTGGAAAACTGAACAGTGTACTAGTAAAATTATCCGTAAAATCAGGAGATTGAGACACCGAAGCCCTGATGAAGACTTCAGAGAGGAAGTTGAAAACTCAATGTACTCAAATTTTATGAGGTTCAATCCGGAAACCAGTTGAGTTTGATATTCATTTTTGTATTAACTTAAATCTTAGCTACAAACAATAATATATAGGTTTAATTCTAGTTTAATCTAGCAAAATCTAAATATAACAGACGAGCCTCTAGGTATATAAATAACTGAGAATATAACTCTGGCTAATAATAATATAGAAATGATTGAGTCATATAATATACTTAAGCCAAAAAATTGAACTGTCAAAACTTAACCAAAAGGCTGATTTAAATAGATGTTCCTTAGCATGGGCAGTATTTGAAAAATTACAAACAGTCTTTAAATAAAATTTACCAAATACTTTGAAGGAAGAACTCTCGACCCGTACGTATTGCTAGTCCTGGCATATAGGGCTACATGCTTGATGGCTTAGAGAGCTATGGAACGAAGATAATATTAAATCAATATTAAATATCAATATTAAACTCAGCAATCCCATATCTGATGAAGAAATAAGAAGACTATTAAAAGTGGCAGATGTAATCCGTTTGTGTAAAGATTAATGTGTTAAAATAGAACTGGGCAGGATACATAGGAAGAATGGAAGACAATCCTCCAATCGTGATATAGCAATTGCAAAAGCAAATAAGAGAAGTAGAGGATCAAATCATATGGTCAAACGACTGGTCACAGTCACGAATCACGAATAGATACAAAAAACAACGAACAGAAATAAATGGACACATCTAAGGAAAACTTATCGAGTTTTCGGGTTGAACCAACTAGAATTGTACGATGACTCTTAACGAAGGGAGCTGTATTGTGATTTACTAGAGATAAGATCTTTATGTTGACGATCACTGAGTGCCGTCATCTCATTTATTGAGATAAAATGCGGTTTTCGATTGTATATTAGGAATTATAGGGACTATAGTACTGGAATTTTTAAAATCAATATTGTGAGTTGTATGTAGATGATGTTGGCCTAGACAGGCGCGGATTCAAGGGGGGATCAATGGAGTCAATTGCCCCCTCTTTGAGACCTCGCCTGGTGTCTACTGACACTTTTTTAAGAAAGAGATTACGATTGAACATAAATAGTGAATTTTGTGTCCTGTTGATAACTGAATAACTAAAACATAAATAAGGCAGAATTCCTTGGAAACGAAAATTATTAAGTCTTTGGAACATAATAAATGAAAAAGTCCCACAATAAATCTATTCAATTGCCATCTGTTCAATTCAATGCCAGAGACTAGATAAAAATAGTAATTGCCGGTGCTATGTTATGGTAATTTGATCATTTAATAAAACCCCCCGAATAAGAGCCGCTTTTAGAAGGATGTCCAACCAAAGTATTATGTAACAGAGACCTAAAATTGGCATTAAGGATCCGACTACTTCGCTGCTACGTGTTCTCGGTCTTACTGTATGGTGTCGAGTCTTGGACTGTGAATAAAATCAAACTAAATCACCTTGAGGCTCTCGAAATGTGGTGCAAGAGAAGAATTTTAAGAGTTTATTGGATGAAGAAGATTCGAAACTACACAATACTAGAATGCCTCAGCAAGACTACTGCGATTATAAAAAGCATCAAGAAGAGATAGCTGGATTATTTCTGACATTTAATGAGAGGTCCCAAATATAGGTTGCTACAAAATATTATTCAAGTGAATATAGCAGGCAAATGCTGTCCAGGATGAAGAAGAACTTCATGGTTGATTTAGGGTGGCAATAAATAAAATTAAGATACCTATGATGGTAACCAACCTTCTGAAAGGACATAGTACATGAAGAAAGAGAAAATAACAGCCCATCCCGAAAAAGAATCCTGCGTACGTCAGTCACGAGAAAATTTTTATTTCATTGCCATCACCTTACAAGGTTGCTGGGTCCGCCGTTGGGCCTAGAGATAAAACTGAATCAGATTTGCGAACCAAAATCGTATGTTCATATATTCTGTTTTGGATTATTCGCTTGGTTTGACCTATGTAAGATTTTGAATATTCTGCCAAAGAAATTTCATAAACTCATTGTTGTTCGTGTGGGCTGTTGATTTTGACCTCTAAAAGTTTTTGTTGAAAGATACTTCAAAAGGCTTGTTTCAAAGAAGAAAGTTCTACGGATCTACATGAATTGTTTTAAAAAGTGTGTAGATCTGGAAACAAAAGTTGGCATGCAAGTAGTGTGACGTAGTTCTTCTTCCTTTTTATAGGGTCTGTCGATGCTTCTTCTACCGATTGGTGAAATATCTCTTGCTAATTTGACCACACAGGTCTCTCCCATTCTGCTTATATTTATAGTTATTCCATTCTTTTTTCTATTCAGTTTCCATTCGTTTATATACTGTATGATACATTTTCTTCTAATGTCTTCACTCTCACATCTCTGCCATTTCCAGTAGTCTTTACATATTATATTGTGGCTGTATCGGGTATTGTTGATGAACTATGTATCGAACATAATTTGGCCTTTTCCTATTTTTCTTTGTCTCTTAAAGTGAACAGAGATCAATATCAATCTCTTTAAGGTCTGTTTTATTGTCGTACAAACGAGAGTGGAAACGGACTTAAAAAGGAATACCATGATTACCACATACTGTAGTACTATTTACTATTCATCTTAGACAGCTGTGAAGTAATAAAAAGAACTGATTATAAAAATTTCGTCATCTCAAACCAATTTCTCTTTATTATTTTTCACTTATTTAATAATTTATGATTTAATTTCTGCTTTTAAGGAGATGCCCAATGACTGATTTCCTTTTTTAACACGATCATCATCATCATCAACCCGTACGCGTCCACTGCTGGACATAGGTCTCCCTCAGCTCTTTCCATTCATCTCTATTTTGTGCGGCTTGCATCCAGTTACCGACAACATGTTTCAAATCATCGGCCCATCTGGTTAGTTGGCGTCCTCTGCTCCGTAGTGCTTCTTCTCGCGGCCTCCACTCGACAATACGTTTTGTCCATCGGTTGTCTGGCAATCTGGCGACGTGTCCTGCCCAATTCCACTTAAGCGACGCGATTTTTTCGACAGCGTCTGTTGTTTTTGTTCTACGGCGTATTTCTTCGTTTGGGATTCGGTCTCTCAGGGAGACACCCAACATCTGGCGCTCCATAGCCCTCTGAGTTACGCGAATCTTGTTCACTACCTTTTTTGTTAGTGTTAATGTTTCGGCTCCATAAGTGAGTACAGGCAACACACATTGGTCAAAGATTTTCCTTTTGGGGCATATGGGCAAGTCCGATTTAAATACATAGTTAAGTTTACCAAACGCTGCCCAGGCTAATCCTATGCGACGTGGGAGTTCGCACGTCTGGCTATCTCGTCCCAACCGAATTTCATGTCCTAAGTACTTATAAGATGCAGTCTGCTCAATATCCATTCCATCAACAACAATATTACGATTTAGCACCAGATTAGTCATTATTTGCGTCTTGTTGATATTAATCTTTAGTCCGACCTCTAAGGAAGCGTAATATAATTTGTTCAACATTATTATTGCATCATCCATACGATAGGCTATAAGGACAATGTCATCTGCGAATCTCAAATGACTGAGCTTCTCTCCATTTATATTGATACCATATTCGTTTAGATCTGCCTTCTTAAATGTGTGTTCTAAAAGGGTTGTGAACAGCTTTGGTGAGATGGTGTCTCCCTGCCGTACTCCTCGCTGTATACAGAATGTATTTGTTTGTTGTTCAGACAGTCTTACGCTAGCCGTTGCCGTTTGGTAGATATATTTGATCATGTTAATGTAGCGATGGTCTATTCGGCATTCTGTCAATGCTTTTAACATTTTCTGCTGGCTTATGGTATCAAATGCTTTCTCGTAGTCCACGAATATCAGTGCCAATGGTTTGTTGTATTCCGCAGACTTCTCTATTAGATTTTTTATTACCAGTAAGTGGTCGTTAGTGCTATATCCAGATCTAAATCCAGCTTGTTCTCTAGGTTGATAGAAGTCTAACTTAGCCTCCAGTCTTTTTTTGATAATTTTTGTGAAAAGTTTATATATGTGTGATAGCAAACTGATAGGACGGTAGTTTTTCAGATCTGTTATGTCACCCTTTTTGTGTAATAAAACAATGACTGCATTGTTCCATTGAGAAGGAGTTTTTCCTTGGTAAATGCATTGGGTGAAAAGTTTGGCCAAAGCCTGGATAATTTTATTTCCACCTTGTTTGATTGCTTCGATTACTATTCCGTCATCGCCAGGGGATTTATTATTTTTCATTTCTGAAAGTGCCTTTTTAACTTCATGTGGTGTTACTTCTGGCATTAATTCTGATCCCTGGTTTGTGATTTTGGGCAGGGGCTGATCTTGCCTTTCGTTGGTGCTCTCATACATTTCGCGATAAAACGATTCGACAACCTTGAGGATTTCGGCTTTATCCGTGGCAATGTTGCCATCTTTGTTTCTGATTTTGTACATATTTTTGTTACCGATGTTATTCGTATTACGCCTCAAAACTTTTAAACCTTTGTTTTCTTGAATTATGTGAGTTATTTCTCTTGTGTTGTTTTCTCTTATGTCTTTTCGGATTGATCGGTGGATATCTTTATTTAATTTCTTCAGTGTTGTGTAGTTGGAGTCGTATTTTTCCGTCAATTGTCTTCTTTTACTTATTAACTCTTTGGTATTTTGGCTTAATTTTTCTTTATGGGTCACGACAGTCGGGCAGCACTCCCTTTCTGTTTCTTTTAGTGCTTTCGTTATGACATTATTTGCTTGTTCAATGTCTTCTATGTCGTTTTCAAGGTCTTGTATACGTCTGGTTAGTACATCTTCATAGAGGTTGTTGTTTCCTGGGGGAATCCATTTCGTCTTTCGTGTTTTGAAGATCATCTTGGTTCTTTCGAAATTGACATTTAATCGTATCTTTGCTCGGATTAATCTGTGGTCGCTTCCTACCGAAAATTTGTTAAGTATTTCAATGTCTTTAATGATTTCTTTTCTGTTTGTTATGATAAAATCTATCTCATTTTTGACACTGCCATCTGGGCTTATCCATGTCCATTTACGCTGAGGCTTTTTATCGAAAAAAGAGTTCATCATGGATAAATTTTCCTGGTGTAAGAAATTAAGCAGTCTTTGTCCTCGTTCATTTCTGTCGCCATACCCATACTTGCCCATTGCTACTTCTGCATCATCTTGTTTGAAGCCAATTTTCGCATTAAAGTCGCCCATAATTATTGTATAATATGCTGGTGTAGTATGTAATGCTGTTTCTAGGTCATCATAAAAATTTTCAATTTCTTCATCGGAGTGGCTTGTCGTTGGAGCATATGCCTGGATTATCTTAAGGTTATATCTTGCATTTAGTTTGAAGATGAGGTATACAATCCTGGGACTTATGCTGTTAATTTTAGTTATATTTTGGGTGTGTTTTCTATGTATAATAAATCCTACTCCACCGTGTGAAGTGTCTTCTTCTCCTCTAAAATGAAATAAATGTCCCGATTTAAGAGTAATTTGGGCTTCTCCTCTTCGTCTGATTTCGCTGAGGCCGATGATGTCCCATTTTATTGTTTTCAGCTCTTCCTCCAGTTCCATCATCTTCTGGTCCGATATAAGGGTTCTAACATTGTATGAGGTGATATGCATTTGTCGTTCTTTGTGGTAGCCTGATCTTTTCCGGGGATTCTTAGCACCCTCTGCTCCAACCCTTTTCCATCCGCTACCTTGGTTGGGGGTATTGGAGCGGCCGGAGACTGAGGGCCGTTCAGTACTATCGTCTTTCATGAAAATTTGCCTTTGGGGTTTTAAGCCATTAAAACGCCACGCTTGGCTAGTGCGTGTTGGCGAGTTGGACTGGATGTGGAGGGAGGAAAGGGTGGAGATGGGATTGCTTTGGGATAGGACATGGTTTCCCCGGTGAAGGGATGCTGGGGAAATCCATGAGCTCGCGTGGGCAGGTATCTACCCGCTACCACTCTTTAGTATCTACCCACTTTAACACGATACTTCCCTCAAATTTTAAATTACATGTCATCGTTGCTAAATCGTCTGCTATTTATTTTTCCCATAAATAAATCTCGTTTATATTATATAACTGCAATATATCATATTCTTTTGACTTTTCCTGTACACACACTACACGTGCAATCAGAATATGTGAAACCTGTAGCCCGAAATTTCAAAACGAGACAACGACGTCCAAATTTAAATACAAACAATCACAGTAAGCCACGCATTGCTGTCATCTTGTCATTTTATTTCGTACCAATTGAATTCAGCGGTTCTTTTTCTTTCAGTTGGGATTTTTTACTTTTAGGCCAGTCAAAAACCAAAATAATACTTTCTCCGTACAAAAAAAGACGCTCGCTAGATTTCTTTAAAATTAACATTTTTGCAAAATCTTTCACGATAACGATTTTAGTTGTACTTTTTTGAGCTTTCTCCGTACGAAAAAAGACGCTCGTAGATTTCTTTAAAAGTAACGGTTTTGAAAAATCTTTCACGATAACGATTTTAGTTGTACTTTTTTGTGCTTTTCTTTCAAGTTATAACTTAGATTCTTATGATTTTCTCTTCCAAACTTGTTCTTCTTCAAATAATCAAAATTTAATTTTGACAACGACATCCGATGTGGACATCGAAACGTTAATAAACGTTTTTTTAGTTAAGTGGCTTATTTCCCATTTAGAATATCGTCGGCGATTATGCAAAACCTCATATGAGATTTTTTTTCCAGAAGATAGTTTTTTGCCTTGTCAGAAACTCCGTTAAAAAATACACATTATGTTAACGTAATGAAAATGTCATTTCGTAACTATGTTAACGTAATTAGGTATCTTGACATTTTCATTACCTTAACATGTGCATTTTTTAACGGAGTTTCTGACAGGGCAAAAAACTAAATTCTGAAAAAAAATTCTCATACGAGGTTTTGCAGAATCATCATCGATATGTAGTTGATTACAAAAATGCCACAAGGAAATACCTTCAGAACAACGGTATTTAAGGTAAGCTACATATTACTAAAATTCAAAATTTAATAGTATATTATGCAACGAGCATTTAATGATGGACATTATAAAGCGAGTATGAGGGATACGAAACGAGCCGCCTAGCGGCGGCTTTCGTATAGAGTACGAGCTTCATAATGAAAATTAAATGCCAGTTGTATACACAATTTTTTCTATGATCATTCACAACAAAAAATATATTCAAATTGATTAATTTTGTAACGCAAATAAATTAAGTAGTTTGTCAGTTTGTTTACATATTGAGAACTGTCAAAGGGTATGTATTTGACTTGCCATTGGTCACTGCGCATGTGCCACCTTCATCGCAAATGCCATATCGCGATTCTATTGGTTAAAAATCTGTATCGTAATGAAAATCTGTATCATATTGAAGTTCATTATGATACAGGTAGTGAAATCATAATTGATATATTACAGCATGAGAATAGAAAAATGCATTATTTTTCAAATGTGTTCAATAAAAGTATTGAACACTACTACAGTTGCAGAAAGAAAATAACCAGGAACAGATAGCAATAAATCCGGACCCAGGAAGAGTCGTAAGTTTTCGAAACGGACCCTCAGGAAACATAATTAGTGATCCCTGATCTATATAAAGAAAACAACTGTGTGTATCTCCCATGAAAATACTTTTTCCACCTACCTCTACCGAAAGTATACTTTTCCGGACCTGATTGTAGGGAGCAAAGTTGTACTTTTCCTCCCTAGGGAGGAAAATATTTTTCCTCCCTAGGGAGGAAAAGTAAAAGTGACGTCATAATATTTCATTCATGAAATATAACTTATTGACGCCCTGTATAATATCTATTTTCTATTACGGAGTATCTATACATTTTAACGTTTATTTATAAAACATCCTGTATTTTGCAGAATGGTAAAAAACAGTAAATTGTTATTTTTATTTAACAATGTTTACATTAATAATTTGACTTATATTTGACAGCTGACAGTTATATTGTACCTACTTGTTGTTTTAGTTCTAATAAATTTTGTTGGTTAGTTACATAAATAAATTAAGTAAAAATGACAAAATGACTTGTTATTTGAGGAAGGTGGAAAAACCATATGTATAACATGGGAGTAAAGTGCCTTTTCCTCCCTTGAATGATTACTGCCCTCCGCTACGCGTCGGGCAGTAAACTTCATTCTCGGGAGGAAAAGTTACACTTTCCTCCCTTGTTATACAAATAGCTATTTTTTGCACAGGCTTTTGCCATTCAGCCAGTCACTTTTTAAGTTCTTCAATAGAATAGAATAGAAATATGCTTTATTGTCATGAATAATTTAACAATTTTATAGACAAAGCTTACAAGAATCATAAATAAAAACAATAACAAATACAATTTACTAAGATTATACAAATCGTCAATATAAATAAAACATAATAAAGTCAAATAAACATCAGTAACAATCTATTGCAAAATTTAAAAAAAATTGCAAATTGCGTAATCTACCTTAAGAAATTTAATAAGTAATTTAATAAGTTATGCTGCTGCATATGACACTCAAATATAGATTAAGATTCTACTTATATATAACAATACTGTAATTTCTTAGTTATTGGTTAAGAAACTCTGCTATTGAATAATATGGTCTTTCAGATAAATAGGCTTTAGTCATTTTACGGAACTTGGGGAAAGATGTTGCAGATTTAAGTTGTAGAGGGAGATGGTTGTATAGTTTTTTTGCAGAATATAATATAGATTTCTTTACTAACTCACTGGACGGGATCGGTAAATAGATGTCAAAAGTAGAATTTCTGGTGGAATAGTCATGTCTAGGTCTTTCTGGAAAAACATGTAGATGTTTACGAATTAAGCAAACAGTTTCTAAAATATATAAAGAAGGTAATGTTAGAATTCTGTGATCTTTGAAGTAGCTTCTGCAATGTGTTGTTCTTCTGAGGCCAAACAGATATCTGATTGCTCTTTTTTGCAATTTAAAAATAACATCGGATTGGGCAGCTGTACCAAAACCCCAAAAAGGCAGACCATATCGAAGATGGGACTCGAACAATGAAAAGTATGTTATTTGGGAGGAGGCTAAATCCATTTCCTTAGAGACAGATCTTATTGCAAAGCAAGCTGAGGATAGTTTCTTGCTTAACACATCGATATGAAGGGACCATTTAAGGTTGCTATCTAAAAAAATACCAAGAAACTTTACAGAATTAACGATACTGATCTGGCTCTTATGAAGAGGTAAGGGTTGAAGAGTTCCTTTATAGGGTAATGCTACTGTTTTATCTACGTTAAAAGAGAGTAAATTAGAATCTGACCAGGATTTTATTGTGAGTAGATCAGAAGTTATAGTAGCATGAAGAGTTGCGATATTTGAGATTTCCTAAAGCAAAGAAAAGAAAGTAATTATCACAATACCTATTTGATTATCAGTAAGGAATAAACTGGTTACTCGGTTCTCGTCTAGGGACCCATCAAGACATTAAATTAATACACAAACTAGACTGGGTCACGGAAAAAAGGTTTTAAACAAATGGGGTAAAATAAAGGTTACCAGTTTAACTGTGCTTACAAGTTAAGGTTACTTTTTGAAATAAATTGTGGTAAATAGTCATATACGGTTTTACTATTTAATGACAAAAGGTAGCAAATGTTATAGGGAGGAAGGATTTTATGTTTGATTAAATTTTTTATTATTTCATCAGTTTGTTGTATATAGTCTAAGAGCTAGTGAACCCTCCGACTAACGGTCATCCTGTAAGGGTAGAAATTTGTCTAGTGATAATTCATAGCACACCAAGGCTAAAAACCATGACCTGGCAGGCCTCAGCGGTGCACGTGTATCTACCAGGTGAATCGAAAAGTGCAAATTTAGGGGGTAAAATAAACTTTCTCCTGTAAGGTTTAAATTTAAGTATGTTCTTGAGTAAGTCATTTAGAAGAAATGTGTACAATGACAGGCGATTCTGAAGAGCATAAGACCTTGCCAGGCGAGGGGAAAGATTAGGGGTTTTTCCTAAAATTATTCTTTTTGCATCGAAAAAATTTTTTTTAGGTTTTCTGAATCATTCCAAACAGAAAAGGTCCTTAGTGATTTTTCTCTTCAGTTAATAGTTTTTGTTATATAAGCGATTGAAAATTTTGAAAATTGCGAAATCGGCCATTTTTAACCCTAAATCGGACATTTATCTAAAAATTTCAATATTGGCAAGGTACGTAGATATTCCTTAAACATTGATTGCTGAGATCCCGAAGAGTTTTTTGCAATAAAATATCGAAAACCCCTTTGTTTTTTTAATTGCTAATCAAGCGGGCGCTACACTGTAGTATAAGTGAGGACGTTTGAGCTTGCATAAATTCATTATCTCGAGAATGGGCAAATTTCAAGAGAAATCCTCAGACAGGTCGATTTTTATTTTTGAATTAGGACTTTTTGGTATATATATAATACTAGTGACGTCATCCATCTGGGCGTGATGACGTAATCGATGCTTTCTTTAAATAAGAGTAGGGGTTGTGTGATAGCTCATTTGAAAGGTTATTTAATTCTCTATTCACTAATATAAACATTAACATAATTATTTATACAGGGTGTACAAAAAAAAATTTCTTCTATTTGTCAAATTTAATCAAAGTTAATTTAATAAAAAAAATTTTTTTGTAGACCCTGTATAAATAATTATGTTAATGTTTATATTAGTGAATAGAGAATTAAATAACCTTTCAAATGAGCTATCACACAACCCCTACTCTCATTTAAAAAAAATCATCGATTACGTCATCACGCTCAGATGGATGACGTCACTAGTATTATATATATGCCAAAAAGTCCTAATTTAAAAATAAAAATCGACCTGTCTGAGGATTGCTCTTGAAATTTGCCCATTCTCGAGATAATGAATTTATGCCAACTCAAACGTCCTCACTTATACTACAGTGTCGCGTCCGCTTGATTAGCAATTAAAAAACAAAGGGGTTTCCGATATTGTATTGCAAAAAACTCTTTGGGATTTCATCAATCAACGTTTAAAGAATATCTACCTACCTTGGCAACTTTGAAATTTTTAGATAAATATCCGATTTAGGGTTAAAAATGGTCGATTTCGCAATTTTCAAAATTTTCAATCGCTTATATAACAAAAACTATTAACTTAAGAGAAAAATCACTAAAGACCTTTTCTGTTTGAAATGATTCAAAAAACTTAAAAAAAAATTGTTCGATGCAAAAAAAATAAATTTAGGAAAAACCCCTAATCTTCCCCCTCGCCTGGCAAGGTCTTATGCTCTTCAGAATCGCCTGTCATTGTACACATTTCTTTTAAATGACTTACTCAAACACATACTTAATATTAAACCTTACAGGAGAAAGTTTATTTTACCCCCTAAATTTGCACTTTTCGATTCACCTGGTAGATACACGTGCACCGCTGAGGCCTGCCAGGTCATGGTTTTTAGCCTTGGTGTGCTATGAATTATCACTAGAAAAATTTCTAGCCTTACAGGACGACCGTTAGTCGAAGGGTTCACTAGCTCTTAGACTAATATATTTTGTACATTCAAAGAAAATATGGTTTAAATCTGCTTCTTTTTGACAATCTTCACATAAATTGGAACTTATAATTATTCTAAGTTTTGCCAGATGGGCCGGATAACACGCGTATCCAGATCTCATTCTGATAATAGATGTAATGTATCTACGTGGAACAGAGTAATTTTTAAACCAAAATTCACTCGGAATTGTGGGTTGTATCAGTGCATATTGTGGGTGGGATAGTTGACTATATTCATAATATTCTTGTTTCCACTGATTGTTTAGATTATTCTTGATTTTTATAAATACATCTGGAATGCAGAGCTTATAATCTGTTTTCACACCAGAATCTTTCTAGGTTAGGCTTTCTTAGCTAATATATCTACATGCTCATTATACTCGAGCCCTATGTGAGCTTTAATCCACAAAAATCTAATAGGGAACTTGCATAAATTTTTAAATTCGAAAAAAATGTTATAAATCACAACAGAACATAATTTAAAACAAGTATCAAAAATAAAAAAGTTTTGTTTGTCTTTCGTTTGGCCCCTAAAGACGATTAAAAATTCAAATTAAAACAGGTGGTCCAAAATGCGTCGTGACGTCACTTGGTTTTACATGTACATTTTTCCAATAAAGTAAACAGAATTTTAAATTAGACGTTATAAACGTCAGTAGAAAATACATTTATGTGACGTTACAAGTGTTTTTGATCGTTAGACCTATTCATAGAAAATTTGTACTTTTACAAAATGGTTTTATTTTCAATAGTAAACCTTCGTTCCTTTCCTTCAAAAACAGTATAAAACTACAATTTTAACAAACTGGTATATATTATTACAATAATATACGATAAATGTCATTAGAATATAAATATTTTTGACTTATTCGACGACGATGAGCTTGCCAAATACCCAAGTAGGTAAAGGCCAATAAACTAAAGAAGGAGAAGAAGAATATACCTAAATATAAAGTTGTGTCTAGGTATACGCTAACGTGTACGCAAATAAAAAAGTTAGTGTCAGTGATTTCTTATTTTTTATTTGTTTAGTGTTTGTTTTTAAATTAACTACGGAGTGTGGACAATTATTTAGTTCTTTTAATGAGTTTAAGAACATTTTAAAACAGTACGAAAAAAATAAGAGACTATAAATTAATATATATTTTTTTTAGTTATAAATGAAATAGTATTACCGTAAAAGATTAAAATATAAGGAAGACCTAAAGCTTTCACAATAATAATTAACTTGTTCTGAAGCTATTATCCTTGTGGCATTTTTGTAATCAACTATTCTAAATGAGAACTAAGCCACAATTTAACTAAAAAATTGATTTTATTAACGTTTCGACTTCTAAACCGGATGTCGTTGTCAAAATACAAAATATTATTAAATTAAACAAAAATGTTGTTGCTTAGTAAAAAATGTTTTCTAATAATTTATTTAATCTGACTAATTTTTGTATTTTGACAATGACATCCGATTTGGACGTCTAAACGTTAATAAAATATTTTTTTTAGTTCAATTGTGGCTTATTTTGCATTTAGAATAGTTGATTATAAAAATTCACTTACGTATAAAAATTATTTTAACAATATTTTGTACCTACATGTCAGGAAATACATATAATTATTTTGCTAACCTAAATATATAGTTTTATATTATACATTGATTTATTACAATTAAGTTTGAAACATCTGAATAGTTCTGCTTCCCTTCCCTTAACAAATATGTTTCTATCAAACAAACACTAAACATATCAAAATAGCATGTACCAGAATATATAGTCACTGCGCAAGCTAAATGATGACGTCACTGGCTTGATGAAGTTTAATTCGCGTCTACCTAACTTTTTTATTTGCGTACACGTTAGCGTGTACCTAGACACAGCGAAATATAACCATAATAAAAACTAATGCAAAACTATGTGACGTCACGGGCCGTTTTAACTACTTTATACCGCAGAAGACTTTAAATATGTATTTCTAAGTTATTATGAGTTTTTGAAGCGTGAAATTTTGGAAATCTCATTTTTAAACAAAACTGAACATTATTATCTAATAAAAAAAAATGTGCAAGTTCCCTATTGTTCCTTGCTCATGGTGTAATTCAAAATTTTTTTTTAATTAGAAGAATGTAAATATTTCTGTTTTTACGGGGAAAAACATAGTCTCAATGGCTAATGAAAATACTTAAACTTAAAATATTTATTTAAATTAAATCTCTATATTCATCTTTCCCCGTTAGAGGTAGCTAAATGCATTCTTTGGTATATTATTTCACTATGATTGCCATCCAAGTTAGCATATTTGGATTCAGTTCATTCTTCATACAAGTCTCTCTGATGATGAATATACCCTGAAACAGGTGTAAGAGCATCATCGCAGTAGACTCGAATTGAATCGAAACTCAACCGTCTATATTTATTTACTTAAACTCTTTAAACTTTTGATTGGCCTAAGGAAACAACACAAAAATATGCGGAATGCCAAGAAGATACCTGCCTTGCAGCGTTAAGTGGCGCATTGTTGGCATCGTTTGCAATGTTTTATTTTTATATCGAACAATGAGAAATGTTAAAGATGATACTTACATGACAAGAGAGTAAACAATATTCCGTACATCATTTGGGTTGTGAATTGCTTAACAGATCATTTTCTTGGATTATTTTTTAATGTTAACACAATGTGAGAGTTGCTCTTGGATAAAGAGGGAGATAAAGAAAAAGAGAGATAGACCAAGGCGGATCTGTGAAAAAAAAACTACATTTGGATAGGAAGAATATTTATAACAAAATTAAACCATTTTTGGGATCTGGAATTGCGTTACTTACACCGGATTAAAAAAAGAAAAAAATTGTTTCATTGGAATCTGAGGAAATATATTTTTTTATACCAATTTTGAACTTTGAAATTCAATTTTTTTCAATACAGATTTTTTAGATATTTTTCACGCATATTTGTATCTCAGGAACCACTTCTGGTAATTCATCATTTATCTTGATGTACTGTACCCGCTCAAACGCTTTCTCGTAATCAACCACACATGTGTAGGTATACGTCGCAATTGACGTCTCTGCATATCTGGAATAAGATTTGTATTGGGAACAAATCTTCCGCATCTATGAAATAAGACTTGTATTAAGAACAAAGCCTGTCTCGTACCACCAGCATTCATAAAGCCTATAACTGGTTGGGGGAAATTTGCCTTTTTACACAGCTTGTAAATTCTCTTATGGATTTATTATCTTTAGGAATAATTTTATGAGATGACTCATGAGGCTTATCGTACTTTGCATTTTTTGGCTCCTGGTTTTTTTGGAAGTGCAATAAACGTCATTCTGTTGTATTTCTCCAGAGTTGTACATGTTGTTGAGTATCTTTGTGATTATTGCTATTGATTCGTTCATTAGTTTAAGTAGTTCTACTTACATACTACCGGGTTCTGCTGTTTTGCCATCCTTTAGCTGTTATTGTAGAAACTGTCTGCTTTAAGATTTTTGGTCCATGATTTACCTCTTCCGCTAGCTCAAATACTGCTGCCTCTTTGGTCTTCAAATAGTTTATCTAGGTATTCTTTCTACGTTCTTTTTACTCTGTCCAAGATGATGTTTTATGAGAGTCATGACAAAAGGCCATTTTAATGTCCACGAGCAAAAACTAAAGCAGAAGCGTATGTAATGCTATACGATCAACTTATATACTACCAGGGAAGGATAAACAACGATATAAATATTATAACATAGCCAAACATAGAAAAAGGAAACCAAAAAGATCTAATTATATTAAATGTATGGTATGTATCATTATTAGTCGGATTGTTTCTTCTTCTTTTTGCCCTTTAATTCGTCCAATTTTGAACATAGGTTTTCCCCAGTTTCCTCCATTCGCTTCTGTTTAGTGCTTTCTGTATCCAGTGCGTTCCTCCTACCTTTAAATGTCGTCTCCCCATCTCATCTGGGGTCGTCCTCTTCTTCTCTTTCCTGTCAGTTCGGTTAGCATAGTTTGTAGTTCTTCAAAACTTGATGCTATTATTACTACATCGTTTACATATCTTAGGTGGTTTAGTTTCTTTCCATTTATGTTTATTCCCATGTTTGTCCATTCCATTGTTTTGAAAACATCTTCCAGTGCTAATGTAAATAGTTTAGGAGAAATACCAGCTCCCTGTCCCACTCCTCTGTTAATTGGTATAGGTTTTGTGGTTTCTGTCAATTGTACTGTCCTAATTGTTAGAAGATGGTCAGTGGTGCTACATCCTTTTCAGAATCCTGCCTGCTCTACCTTTTGTCTACATTAGTACCTATTTGGTAAAATGCGTTTGTAAAAATGAAAACAATTCTCTGCAACAAAGACCTTAGCTTAGAACTGAGAGTGAGAGAGTATAGAACTCTTTAGAGCAGTGCTAGATAGAGTAAAGATAGTGATGATGATATCCAACCTCCGATTAGGAGACGGCACTTAAAGAAGAAGAAGAAAAAGTACCTCTCTACCATTAGTCGCATAAGTCCGTGAAATGTCAGCTCTTAAGGATTATTCACCCTGTTCATTATTAATCAAATTCCGCGAATAAAAAGTAGTCCGAGTCCGGTGATAGTTCTAAATAGCCGTCAAGTAACTTTTAATGTATTCCTATTTTAAAGAGACACGGTGTTAACATAGATCCGAGCCGTACACAAAAGATTATTAATTCCTTTGTATTTTGTTTTCAATATAAACTTCCTTACAGTCCGTCATAGGCGTACCTACTGCTTACAACAAGATCATTTTTTTTTCAGAGCTCTAAATTTATCGATTTGTATCCCGAGTGACATTTTGACAGTATGTCAAAGTGTCACGAGGGCAAAACAAATCGATAATTTTTAAGAGCTAGAGAGTAATTCGGTAAGATTATTTCATGAATAAAACTGTCTTTTTAAATCATTTTAACTAATATTTTATTGATATCTTCACCTGAATATTTGCTAAACCTGTTCGTTGTTGTTCTTTGTGACAATATGTAAAACATTAATTATTGTCATTAATGTCACTGAATGTATTTTTGCGTAGCAATGAAGGGCATCTGACGGTTGTAAAATACTTGACGACGGGAAATTATTGGAAGGGGTGGAGGCTTAAAATTGCAAAAATACCAGGTTTTTGTAAAAGGTATATTTTAAAATACCCTAAATAAGCCCTAAAATTAAGTATAACCTAATTAATTGAGATAAAAGTTAAAACATTGACAGATGTTTTTAAAAAAAACAAGAGGCCACACTTACAAAAATTGCAGGCCTTTGTAAGTATGTCCTCTTGTTTTTTTAAAAACCTCTCAATTTTTTAACTTTTATCTCAATTAATTAGGTTATACTTAATTTTAGGGCTTTTAAACACTGACGACGGATTTCTTAATCCGAAAACGTTTTGTATTGTGACCCTTATTTAGGGTATTTTAAAATATACCTTTTACAAAAACCTGGTATTTTTGTGATTTATGGTATACAGCCAGCTACAGGAAGTTTATTTTCCTCGTGGATTTTGCTTTAAATTGCACTAAGCCTTATTTTTTAATCACATAAAGCGTAAAAAACTGAAAAAGTGGAATTCTGGGAGTGGGGGCCGACTTCATTTTGCCTATGGTGACGGCCGACGGGGGTACCATTTACAACGCAAATGAACTGAGGCTGTTCTGGAAATTTCTTCCAACTCAGACATTTTACAAGCGATGGTTAAGCAGGAGCCATCAGTCACGCTACAGGAAGTCACAAACTAAAGTTGACGGTGATTGGTAAAGCAAAAAAGCTGCATCTAAAAGCACGATTATAGCAAAGCAACTATTTGTTGATTATTTCAACCAAAAAAAAGGGTACTTACTTACTCCGTTGTGTTACAACCCTTCGTAGGTTTTAGCCGACTCGACAACATGCCTCCACTGTTTTCTGTCTTGAGCAACCTTCATCCAATTCTCCACGCCCATGGTGCTCAGGTCTCGAAACCGGAGTCGAGGGCGTCCGAGTGGTCTTCTTCCAGTTGGACTTCCTCCCACACTAGTCTTATCGTTCTTTGGTCTGAAGATCTTCTGAGGTGTCCTGCCCATTGGAGTCTTCTCGACTTTACTTCTTTTATAATTTTGGCGTCTGGGTAAAGTTCTTCAAGCTCATTGTTAGTTCTTATTCTATATTGTTCTGGTGCTTCATCCAGCACAGGATCAAAGATCTTCCTTAGGATTTTTCTTTCCCAAACACGTAGTCTCTTTTCGTTTGCCTTTGTTATCGTCCACGTTTCACTTCCATACATCACAACGGGTCGTATGACTGTTTTATAGACTTGTATCTTCGTACGTCTTGTTGTTGTTTCGATTTTATAAGGTTTTGCAGAGCAGAAAGACATCTGTTGCCGGCTTGTATCCTATTGTTTATTTCTTGTAATCCGTTACTGTCTTCAGTTATTGTTGTTCCAAGATACTTGAATTCTCTAATGCGCTCAAAGTTAAAGTCATCGATGGTGATGTTCTGACCGATTCTGTCTCTCCTTTGGTTATTGTGGCTCATATACATATATTTCATCTTGTTTTCGTTGATTTGGAACCCCATCTTCTCTGCTTCCTTCTCGAACCACACGAAAGTCTCCTTCATTCTTAATCGTATGTTTCCTATTAGATCGATATAGACCGCAAATGCCAGTAGTAAGTTTGGTCCTTCTCGATGAAATACTGTATTCGGTTTTTCGATTCTTGTACTTATGATTATGTGTTCCAGAGCTAAGTGGAAGAGTTGCGGTAAAAGTGCATCCCCCTGTTTTAGTCCATTGTTTATTTCAAATGTATCCGAGTATTGTTGTCCAACTCTCGCCTTACATCGTAACCGTTCCATACACATCCGTATCAACCTGATTAGTTTTTTTGCAAAGCCAAGTTCCTGCATCGCTGTCCACAGTCTAGCCCTGCATACTCTATCAAATGCTTGTTTAAAATCTATGAACATCTCATGAAGCTCAGGATCAAACTCCCAGCATCCCAAAAAAAGGGTGGATGGATCAAAAAATAATTCAAGAGGGGTTTGAAGCTAATTTTATACCTTCAGTTAAAATGTAAAAAACAATTTGCTAGTAAATGTTTTTGCCAAAATTTTTAAAAAATATTTCCGGATCTTCTTAAAAACATTAAAATTTTAAGATTACAACAGTCTTCAAGATTCCGTATAACTCCTGTTTTTCTAAGTACATATAATAATTTTCAATGTTACAAAATGTGTTCGATTCCTTCACCAAAAGAAGGCTAGCCGCCTCTGGTTTGATTTGAAATTCTAGTTCAAAATTGAATTTTGAGAATAAAAGAATGATTTACATAAGTTCATGGCTACGAATAATATGAATAGGACGTATCGAGACTGGACGGATATTCAGACATGCCCTGTATAATGTAAATATTTAAAATATACGGTGGCGGTGGACGACGAACTCTAGAACCTGCTACTGTCAAAATGCAAATCTTTCGAAATACATTTACATAGATTTGTGACGATTGGCCGTTCGTTGTTTTCGTTTTTCTGTTAACACTTTGTATCCACGAGGATTACAAAGAGTGCATAACACATTGTTCAGTAACCAAGTAAACAAGTTATGTAGGCGAAGCAACAAAGCACTAAAAAGGCCAAAAACTAGGAACTTTATGCAGTAAGATGAATCGTCATGCAACTTTTTGCATTCGATTCAGGAGAGTGTTAGAAAAGTTTGTGAACTAAATTGATTTCCGGCAGATGAAAATTTCCATAAGAAAAAAGCATTCAAAGTGCATCTCAAAGGGATGGAAAATGAAAAATTTATAACTCAGGAAATACTGATGAAAATGAGTTTAATTTTTATACTCGGGGGTTTTGAAGGTTTTTGAACACGAATTTCATCTCGTACCCTGGTACCCTGGGTGGAACTCATCGCCTGGAGCTTTATGTAATAATTAAAATATATAAATAACCAATACTTGGGAGGTTTTGAACCTAGGGTGGAACTCGTCGCCTGGAGTTCTGTTATAATTATTCAAAATCTGCCAATAACCATTACTCGGTGAGTTTTGGTGGTCGTTGAGTACTAATTTCATGACGGCGATGGTCTCCGAGGTACCTGATGGTGGAACTCGTCGCCTTGAGTTTTCTGTTATAATCTTTCAAAATCAGTCGTCGCCTGGAGTTTTGTTATTAACATTCAAAATCTGCCAATAACCATTACTCGGTGGGTTTTGGTGGTCGTTGAGTACTAATTTCATGACGGCGATGGTCTCCGAGGTACCTGATGCTCAGTGTGGAACTCGTCGCCTGGAATTTTATGTTATAATCATTCAAAATAGTCAATAACCATTACTCGGGGGTTTTGCTGGTCGCTGAGCGCGAATTTCATGACGACGATTGTCTCCAAGGTACATGGTTTGCTAATAAAAAACTCATATTCAGCGACCCGCTAAAGACCCGAGTAATGGTTATTGCCTGATTTTGAATAATTATAACAAAAAACTCCAGGATACGAGTTCCACCTTGGTCACCAGATACCTTGGAAGACAATTGCCGACATGAAATTCGTACTCAGCGGCCCCTAAAAGCCACGAGTAATGGATATTGGCTACTTTTGAATGATTATAGCATAAAACACCAGGCGACGAATTTCACCCTAGGTATTAGGTAATTTGAAAACCGTCGCTGCCATGAAATTCGTGCTCAACGACCACCAAAAACTGCGAGTAATGGTTATTGACTGATTTTGAATGATTATAACATAAAACTCCAGGCGACGAGTTCCACCATGGGCACCAGGTACCACGGAAACCATCACCGTCATGAAATTCTTGCTCAGCGACCACCAAAACCCCCCGAGTAATGGTTATTGATTGATTTTGATTGATTTTTGAAAAGTTAATTGAATGACCTTTAAAATCAGGTATCACTCAACCCCCCTTTCCATTAAAGATTTTGGGGGTTGTGTTCGCCCCCGCTAGAGGGTTGATGTAATTTAGTTAAAAACTGGTCTACAAAATGTCCCCCTCACAAATAAATTTGACGTGTTTTCGCTAATTTTTAGATTTTCCATAGGGACCAAATTGTAGGGGGTGGCCACTTTTCAAATTGACACACTGTATACGGCACAATTTGCTGAAATCTCCAACACCTCAAACGCGATAACGCAATACCTGCAAGACGTAGGCCTTCTGTCGCGCCGTTTCGCTCTCGATTCTCGATTGTCTTTGATTCCTGGAACCGCCGCTCCTGCCGTGTGGCGCTGACCTCTTTTTGCGCCGCCAAAAAAAAACATGATGCCCACGACGCTAGTTGGTCGGCAACTTGGTCTTTTGTTATGATGTGGTTTGCGTCCAGTGACGTATTTATTTGTTTTACAACTTTGAAGCATTGCGTTTGATATTCCCACATGCCGATAGAAAAACGTGCTTTGTCCTTAACATGGATTACTTCAATTTATAATGGTTGTAATTTAATATGACGTATTATTTTACTAACATTTACACAGTTCTTCATGGTATAATTAATAAATAAAGGTCTTAATGAAAAAATATAGGAAATCCTTAAAAGATGTTACATATTCTGTATTCAACATTCAACTACACAAAACCAATTTCTTCTTCTTCTTCGTCAAGTGCCATCTCCGCGGCGGAGGTCAGCAATCACCATAGCTATTCGGACTTTGGAGACGGCCATCCATACCATTCTCTAGAGTTGCGAAGCCACGATGTTCTACGTATCCTAACTTTTTCCTTGGATCTTTCCCTTCATAATCAATTGGACATCAGGAACATTCTAAAAACAAAATGTTTACAAAATATAAGATTACAATCTACCCTACAGGGTATCTCAAACTTAACATAAGAAAAACATTTTTTTCTTCCACTCGGTATAAGTACAAAAAAGAAATTTGAGCAAACCTTTGCACAACTGTGTAAAAAAGAAAAATCTAAAATAATAAAAAAAAATTAGCGGAATCCGTTAATTTGTTCACAAAAAAATCAACTATAAAACACTGAAAAGAATATTGTACATAGTACGAATGAACGCTAATCATTGAATTTTTTTACATTGATTCAATGAAAATTTCGTTAATACTATAAACACGTAGTCATTAAGTAATGACCATATTCATTATTACAATGTAATTCTATTCATTAAAAAATAATGAACAGAATCATTAATTCAACGAATCGTTTTCTCTGTCCAATGACTTTTTTCATAATACTAATAATTTGTTCATTGTCTATACGAAACTATGCATCAGGATTATGCGGTTAAATTAATGAATATAAAACGTTGCACTAATGTACAGTGTTCATTAAATTACGAACTCGTTTATTGAATCAATGTTTTCCTACATTAAATTAATGTTTTCGTACATTAAATTAATGTTTTCGACTTTGATTAATAACTCGATACATTGTTTTGATGTAACGCAATCATTGTTTTAACGTAATATACCTGAATCAATGATTAATACATTGTAACAACAATCTTGTACATAAACCGATACATTTCTTAAAACTCTATAAGTGTTTTTATTGGTGTAAAAAATCACGTGACAAAAGTTGTAACCTCCTCCTAGCAGACAGTTACCCTGCAGCTGCAGACTCTGAAGAGCGGTGTTTGGCACTAGTGATTTGGTTGATTTTTCTAAGGTATGTATTTACATATATTTTTAACTATTTATAAATTATTTTGTTGGATTTCTATAAAATAAAAGTTGTACTTCTATTTCCAATTTTGCAGATTGATATGGACTTTGGAGTGGCATTTGGAAATGGAAATGGACTTATTGATGGATGGGACAGCAATTTCGAAAGAATTATCTCCTTTCTTTAGTGTGAAAGTCATATCAAGGATAAAATAAATAAATTTTTATTTGAAAAGATTACCTGCCCATGAAGACATTACGGAATGTAAGTACCTATTTCATTATTCAATGCTACATATCTAGTATTAATTAATTTTTTTTTATTTACCTGATGCCTCGACAACTAATGGCCATTGGCATGGTAGGTACGGTAATTTTGAACAGTTAGGTACCTAGTGTCATGTGTAGTGTGTGTGTTGAGTAAGTGTCTTGTTACTTTGCAAAGTCGACGTCATTGTCTTTGCAAAGAGACGCTAATTGTATCCGAACGTCTGCGGTCCCTCCGGTGAGTAATTAATTTTTGTTCTCTGTAAATTTTTTGAAAAGCTAATTCGACAAATGAATCGCTTATTTATGAAAGTCCTCTTGTCACAAAATGTAAATTTTGGGAAACAAGAAAAAACTGTTTAGTTTTATAAAAAACGATTTTATACTTTTCTGATTTTTTGAAACATTTTAAGGACCTTAAATCTCAAAATAAATCATGTTAGTTACACTTTTTAAAATCAATACTGTATTTTTTTTATTATTGAAAATAGCTGACAAAAGGCCTTTCATAAACAAAAGTGTTGTTTTACGGGAAAATTTTAATTGGTGGCTGAATGTACACCGTGTTTATTTATAATTAATATTACTTTATTAAAACAGTTCTAAGACAATACAATTAGCTAAAATTAAATGTCATTTTATACATTTTTGCTCATTTTTTGGTTGCAACTGTAGGCCATAGGGCAAGCTCATTGTAAAACCACTTGTGTTCTTGAAGGACGTACTGCAAAAGTTTCTTCAGGTCATTAATTTTTTCTTGATGGGTTGTTGGTACCTTTGATTCATGAATTTTCCTTGCTAATGACGAAGGGGAAGATGGCTCAGCAATAGACAGTGGATTAGATAATAACTTAAAGGTTTTGCTAAGAAATTCACCTATAAAATCAGGTACAACAACCACTCCTTTTTTAAATCTTTCGCAAGTAAATTCATAGTAGGAAGAAATAGTTGTTAACATTTCCTTTTTTTGTTTATCTCAATTTTACTTTCTTCTGAAACACTATGTTGCCAACAGTGCTTTTATTTATGAAAAGCCCCTTGTCATCGACATGAGGCTTTTCATAAGTAAACGATGTGCGAATATATGGGTTATCATTTTCTAAGTTAAACTAAAATTTGAAAAAAAGTGACACGAGGCCTTTCATAAATAAGCGATTCTAATAGGTAAAATAAAATAGGAACCATTTGAAAATATTTCTAAATGGTATAATCTTAAAAAAGATTAGTAAATTAAATCTTTAGATGATTAAACCGTAAATAATTGAAAAATATTGTTAACTCTTGCAGTCGGCAGTACCTACACTGAACCAAAAAAGTACGTAAATATAATGAAAAAAACATTGATTCAAAAACGGGGAGCATTAATTTTCGTCCAAAGATCAGTATCGTTGGTCGAATGCAAATAGATACATTAACTAATGCTCAAAAACATTAACTTCTATGAACTAGTACGTTCATTCAATGTACTTTCTAGTTAAGAATTAATGTACCGATACATTGATTCAATGTACCGATCCATTGATTCAATGTACTTTCTAGTAAAGAATCAATGTATCGGTACATTGAATCAATGTATCGGTACATTGAATCAATGGATCGGTACATTAATTCTTAACTAGAAAGTACATTGAATCAATGGATCGGTACATTGAATCAATGTATCGGTACATTAATTCTTAACTAGAAAGTACATTGAATGAACGTACTAATTCATAGAAGTTAATGTTTTTAAGCATTAGTTAATGTATCTACTTACATTGGACCAACGATACTGATCTTTGGACGAAAATTAATGCTCCCCGTTTTTGAATCAATGTTTTTTTCATTCTATTTACGTACTTTTTTGGTTCAGTGAAATGAGCATAATTTTCTGTAACCCTAACTTTTGACGAGCCGTTTATTTTGTATACCTATGTCGACTAGAGTTTAACTAGAAATAGATTACCCTTAGTCTTCTTTCAATTATCGTTTGTTTGCTTTGCAAATATTAGAAAGCACGAATACATGAGTTACCAGAATCTGGACCCAATAATAGAAGCTTTATTTCTTGAGAAATAAAGCTTTTATCTTTTTTTATTTTCTAGATCTCATCACACCTCATTACAGTAAATAATTTTGATATCTAACCATATATTTTTCATTAGTTATTAACTGATATTTACCAACAATGCCAGCTGTATTCCAAAACACCCTCATACATCCATCCAATTTTAAACCTTTTCAATTTAACTCAGTAACTTGTTAAAAATATACCCTAATTCTTGAAACATTTTTTTAGTCCTAGATGTTTATGTTACATAAAAGGACCTATCATTTCTACCCAAGTTACGAGTTCAATTGATACCTTGTTTCCACTTCAATTTAATACACACACCTATCTTTAGCCAACCAACCTACATATCTTTATATCATATCAGCCTCCTCTTGTAAATTATACTACTTATCATA
Organism: Diabrotica virgifera virgifera; assembly: GCF_917563875.1. Taxonomy (NCBI): domain Eukaryota; kingdom Metazoa; phylum Arthropoda; class Insecta; order Coleoptera; family Chrysomelidae; genus Diabrotica; species Diabrotica virgifera. The sequence continues at coordinate 8,914,167 of NC_065445.1, forward strand.
ATTTCAACACTACTGTGATATCAGACCTCCACACACAATAGACTATCTAATTTATTCTTACAATTTAGTACATTTAAACCATTTTTCATTCATAGTAAACTCAACTTTCATCAACACAGTTGGACTCGCTTCCATTTTAAATTCGAACCACAATCATCAACCTCTACACATAAATAAAACATTTTAGCAAAAAGATTTTCCCACTTAATTACTGGGTCCCAGATGTTCCTATACATTAAATGGATCCATTTCCGCTAATTTATTTATTTTCATTATTATTATGTATAGTTGGTTGCATACAATCTGGCTACTGCTCCATCCACATTATAAAAATCATTTAATACAACCTACAAAATTGGGGTAAACTTTATTACAGCCACATCTTTGTTGATGTTAGTTATTACTGTTGGAAAATTTTTTTAAAAATATATCACAATCAGTTGGCTGAGGTAATACATGGTAACCATTATGTCACATTGTTCGGTTTGATCTTTGACACCTTTCAGAAACATCACTCAACTTTCGTTCAGTTGCCATAAAGTCATCGAAATGTAAACTCAATTTTTTTGCATCCCACATGTTGGGAATTTAAATACCTTACCTTAGGGCATTATTCCTGTTGCCTTTTGCCCATCACAAGGCATTTTAAGTAAATATGCATCTGTAAAGCATACATTTTATATTTGAAGGGTTATTACCCCTATATTTCTTTGGTGGCTCAGCTAGCATCCAGACTGTGAGTATAACCACTTGTTTTAAACCTTAGTCAGAATTTAAATATCAATTTTACATTAATAAAATAGGTTATACTTACTTTTAGGTCTTACACTGATGATAATTTTGTAATAAAATCGAAAACGTTTTGTTCTGATGTAGCCCTTTAGGGATTTTAATAAATTTTATACCTTTTACAAAGGATTTATTCCAATTTTTGTGATTGATGGTATACAGCCAACTACAGGAAAACTTTTCTTTCCTTGTGGATTTTTTTTTATTTGTTTATCTTTTTTTTGTACATTCTGATGGCGCATATAATGTCAATGATCTCGTTGTCGTGCCCTCAATAATTTTAATCGTGAAAGTGCTCCGGTATAAAGTATCATATTATAGTGAGTATCCAGAATATCATGGGAAGAAGTTTAATTTTGCTCCTCTAAAATTTTGACAATTTTTGCATGTCTAAGGGCGTTTCAGACGTCAATAACCCTCTTTATGTCCAAATATTCTCACCCTACGTCTCGTAAAACCGTAAACAATGCAAAAATACAATCATTGTTCCACAAAACGAGAATTTCGGTTAAATAATAGCCACAGCATTTCCCATGAGATTCCGCTGCTTCCCATAGTGGCACCTTTCGCGCTGTTTAGCTTCCCTTACTTCGATCGGTATTTGCCGAAATAAGGGCTTTATCTAAAGGGTGTACCTGCTCTGCATTTCTTAACTGACATCTGATATTATAATATAATCTTAATACAATACTTTCATGTACTAATTGTAGTCAATTTATTACATATAGGGGAGTCAATAGGGAATTTGACTTCGGAAAAAATCAAACAAGATAGAACTTTATGTAATTTGATTAAGACATGTTTAATAAACAACATGTCAAAAAGTTCTACTCCAGAAGTGGATGCTTCATTTTTTGTTAAACAAATGAACTGCGAAGTTAGTTGCTTTTTTAAATAACTACGAAAATATAAATCTTAGAAAAAAACTGACTTGACCATCGAAAAATTCAGAAAATTTTACACAAAAAACCTTATATAAAAACAAAGTTTTAAAGTTTTCAACCTAATAGAAATATTAAAAATATTGAAAAATATTAAAAATATTCCTAAAAGATATTTAATTGAAAACTTATTGGACAATTTTCTTGGTAACACCTCCATGGCTTCTAAAAATTGCGAGGCAGATGGATGCTGAAGCGAAGAAGACAAGAGGGAATTCAAAAAACTTACAATTCACGACCCCGTCTGGTCAGCTGGTAAATTCCAACGGAAAATGGACCTAGTTACTCAAAGGAGTAAAAACCTATATAAAATGAAATAAAAATGTATACCATTTTTATTCAGTTAAACTTTAAAACTATGACTTTCAGTTACCAGATGTCGCTAGACACCTACTCCATAAACGTCAGTTGCAATGCGGGGATAAGCTCTCAAAGATTCGTCACTTGGGACAGAGAGCAGCAAACCTACGCCTCTCTGATAATAGAGAGCTATTGCCACCGGCAAATAAAGGATCCTTTATTACAGGATACTTTAATAAAGGACATTTATTACAGGATACTTTAATAAAGGACAAATACAGGACGGGTCTAAAAGAGTGGTATTGCAAACGCAGTTAAGGAATCTTTTATTTTGACAAATGACATGAAATATTTTTGTAAATATAAAAATAGTTTTACAGTCGTTAATAAACCAGACGATAAAATTCCATATTTAGAAATTCTGCAAAAGTATATAAAACTTCGTCCATTACAAGTAAAATCAAATCATTTGTTCTTAAGATACGCCAAAGGAAAATGCTGTGCTCAAGTAATAGGGAAAGGGACAATCGGGGGCTGGCCTTCTCAAATTGCCAAATTCTTAAATTTGCCTAATCCCGAGAACTATACTGGCCATTCGTTCAGGAGGACATCAGCAACGCTTTTGGCTAATAAAGGTGTTGGTGTCCTCGGATTAAAGCGTCATGGAGGTTGGCGTTCATCGACAGTGGCAGAAAGCTATGTAGAAGATTCTCTTCAAAATAAAATAGATTTTGCCGAAAAAATATTGTGCAATACTAGTAATACTACTAATGTATGCGATTCTGCAGGAGTTTCTGTTAGAAGTGAAACCACAGCCCAAACAAGTGGGATTTCATTAAATAATTTAACAAATTGTACCATAAGTTTCAATATTAATAAATAATGCGTTAGTTTTCTTTATTCTTTCAAAAAATAAATTAAAATTAAGAGATTTTTTTACTCGACGGTAAGTGAATTACTTACCGTCGAGTTGGAGTACTTACCGTCGAGTTGGATTACTTACCGTCGAGTTGCTAGTAAATGTCACCTACTGACGTAAAATCTGTCACGGTAAACAGTCAAAAATGATCAATCGTGCAAAAACATTTTTTTCTGTTTTCTGACAGCAGTAAAATGTATTTCGAATTAAATAAATTAAATACATTCTTCTTTTTGTCTCAATTAATTTAATTCAAAAAAATTTTTGGGCACCCTGTATAAATAATTATGTTAATGTTTATATTAGTAAATAGAGAATTGTATAACCTTTCAAATGAGCTATCACACGACCCCTATTCTTATTTAAAAAAATCATCGATTGCGTCATCACGCCCAGATCGATGACGTCACTAGTTTGATATATATGCCGAAAAATTATAATTTAAAAATAAAAATCGACCTGATTCGTAATTTATTTCCAGAGTCGCCCATTCTCGAGAAAATGAATTTATTCCAACTCAAACGTCCTCACTGTACCTATAACTTCAGAGACATCTTGAAACAATGATTTTTTGGAGCTACGCGCCCATTAAGTCTTTTGTTCTACACATCAAGGCCTACCAGAACCCAAAGTTTCAGAGCATTTGACAGAGAGCCATTTGCCATAAAAGGTTTCTGCGGGGTCCTTATTTGACTAATGTCATGTAGACGTGTTCAGGTTATCGTTGTTGATATATTCTGGATGCAAATAGGGAACTTACCTTTATGATTAGGTTAGGTACAACAGTTTTTGTCCTAAATTATTATTAAAAGACATTGAAAAAATAATTGTGCAAACAGTTTTTGTTTACCACTTGTTTATTCATTATAATTTAATACTTTCGTCAAAATTGCAGCAAACTTTCTCGACACAACAATCATCCCAGCAATACCAGAAACATTTTATCAGCGCATTCATGACATGAAATCTCAAACAAACAAACCAACTTCATCCGTTCCTCATGCTCGAGCTTACTAGATCTGACCTAACGATAACCAAGAATCAACAATAACAAAAAAGAAGAATTACTAGCTTCCTAGGTAGAACTGATAAAAGAGTCGTGTAATATGGATGAAAACCGCCAGTTGTGATGGAGCGAAGAAAAATCTTCTCTGCTTTCCTGATAAGTCACAGCAACTAGTTGTGATGACAAGTTGAAACACTGTTTAGACGCTGCGATTCAATGCGATACCACCTTCAACCCAACTCCAACTTTGATAAGTTGTGCGATGCACCGTTTACACACAATGATAAGTTGCAACAACTCGATTGACCTTGATAAGTTGTTTGATTTATCGCTGTGTTTAAACGACCCTTAAAGGGTCGTTTAAACACAGCGATAAATCAAACAACTTATCAAGGTCAATCGAGTTGTTGCAACTTATCATTGTGTGTAAACGGTGCATCGCACAACTTATCAAAGTTGGAGTTGGGTTGAAGGTGGTATCGCATTGAATCGCAGCGTCTAAACAGTGTTTCAACTTGTCATCACAACTAGTTGCTGTGACTTATCGTTGTGTTTAAACGACGCTTACACCCAAGATATCACTTTCTATTTCAAAGTAGAGATGGGATAACGGTTGGTACCGGAATTGTTATAAGAAGAACAATAACACTAAAATGTTTTAAATAAATAAATAAATAAAAAAATTGCGTTATGAATTATATAACTGATTTTGAATAGTTTTTTGTTGGGAAAATAATAAAGCAGGAAGCAAGGTTTAGATATCTGGGAATAGATATAACCAGAATTAGTAGAATGGCAGAGGATAGGATAGTACAAATAAGATAAGTCACCAAATGGACGAAGAAGTATTGGCAGACCAAGAAAAAGATGGTGCGAAAATTTAAACAATTTAGGAGTATTGAAGAAGAAACAGGCTTTTAAGCCTACATACAAGAAGGAAGAAGAAGAAGAAGAATAGTTTTGTAGTAGGTAAAGAACACAATCTGTTGAAACGGGCCTGCAAAATATCAATTTTTTTTTAAACATCGATGAGATGCTTAAGAACATCAAACACTTTTGACTAAACACACTAGGGACATCTTGGATATTAGTGCACCCTATGTAACGCACAGCTGAATCTTATGTTTGTGCGTCACAGTGTTGCCATGCCATTTCTTTCATAATTTCAATCAATGTTAAATGTACCTACAAGAATAATAGAATAAGAACGTTTACTTCTCCGTCATTATACTAGGTAGAATGACAAATGAGGTGTCAAATGAAAGCTTATAATCCAAGGACTAAAGATGAGAAATTAGACCTAGATTGTCTGTCCCTCAAAAAATAAACGATTTATTGGGGATTTCTAATGTCGACATTAAAAGTTGCACTATTTTTTTTTATAAAACATTTTGATCTAAAACTTACCAGAAAACTTCTTTGTACTCTATACTTTCAAATAAACGTGATTAAGAAGCTAATTTTTAAACTTCGTCACACAAATTTTGCGATTAAACTTTGCAATGCACAAATCCGCACCTTTTTCTTTGAAAAATTCATAACCTTTATCATGATAAGAATAAAAACTTGAAGCAAGTACCTTTGTCTTCAGAAATGTTAAAGATATATACTGTAAAAATTTCAGAAAAAAATATTAAAATGGAACAGAACATTTTTTTATTTTTAGGTTAAAATTGCGATTTTGACAATGTTCACCCACATAAAATTCAAAATAAACCTCATTTTCGTTTTCAGCACCCTCGAAAATATAAAGTATGAATAAAATTAGCCATTCACCCCTCCGTGGTCAGTATCTCGAAAACTAAGCGCTTTTTTAGGGTGTCCCGTTCGCGTATATCACAAAAAATTGTAACGAGATAGTGAGAAAAAATAGAGGATACTGCAACGGTGTTACAAGTGATGGTCGCATCCAATGCCAAAATCAACACAGACATATTAGGGTGCACTAATATCCAAGATGTCCCACACTAGTATCCCTTAGATTCTGTTAATTTATTGCACAAACGTTAACCTGTACTGTCACTTGTTCTATACTCTACTTTTCACTTAACTAACTAAAGAGGTTTCTTCCTCTTGACTCTTCTAACCAGATCCATGTCGTCAAGGAGCTGGACGGCCGCCTCAACATTGACGTGTTGAAGAAGTCGTTGTTCGTGAATCAGCAAATTTTTCAATGGTATTGGACATAGTTGTCTTCTAATTATTCCTAGTTGTTTTTCCAGTAATTTTCTCTTCTTTTGCGTGCATAATCGTTTAGCATCTCTCCTTTTGGTTTGATAATTCTCTTTACTTTTTTTTCTTTATTACTTCTAATATTTTTCATTTTTGCTTTGGTCCTCTAGGCTAGGATTGTTCTATAGACCTCATCAAACCGTGTTCTCTCTTTCCTTTCTCTGTTTTTCCAATGCTAAGTTCTGTCGCTTCTATCATAGTTGTTTGTATTAGTTCCCATTCCTCCTTTAAGCTTTCCGTCAGGATTCTTCCCAATCTTTTGTTTATTTCTTCCTCTGTTCTTTTTGCTATTTCTTTATCTTGGAGCTACTCCTAATTGGTAATTGTTCCGTTGTTTTCCTTTTCTTGGTTGCTTGGAAATTTAGTTAGATAGTTACTGCCGGGATTTGCTCCTCTGTAGCTTCTACAATCAGTCACGGATCTATTTTGTTTTCTATAAATGAGAACATGGTCTATCTGGTTTCTCGCTTTCCCATCAGGAGAGATCCAGATTATTTTATGCACATTTTTATGATAAAATTGTGTACTTGCTATCTGGAAACTGTATCCCATCCCATTGAACATTCTATTTGCTTTTTCCATTGGCATTACTTTATTTATGCAGACTTTTATATACCTGTTATATTTATACAAATATCTTCTCTTTCTACTTTTGCATTCATATTTCAGATATTTCTCACAATTAGTTTTATGTCATATTTCAATACTTTTTCAATTAGCTTACCGAGTTGCTTGTAGAACTCATTTTTTATTCCATGTCTTTCTCTTCTGTAGGAGCATGTGCCTTCATTGTGCTGTTTTTTCTATATTTTCCTGCAGAGAGTACCACTGTTTTTGTATCATTGTGTCTGTTTCTATAACTCAACAAACTACTTATAGTAACCAGTGAGTTATCTTTGAGGTTCTTGCCACCTCTACAAATAAGGAACAGTTCCATATTGTTCTTGGCATAACAAAACTGGGTTACACCTACACCTCAGTGGGCCGAGCTCACGAAATTCGAAAACCAAAGGATGTACTGTCAAAAACACAAGGATGCCCAGATGTTGAAACTTATCTTTGCGGTTTTGTTTGGATTATTTTGGAGCTGGGTGTCTTGTCAGTCAGGTGCACCCATACTAATTTAATGTTAGGTCGTTAGTGAGTAATTTCGCTCAAGGTGATTGTGTTATTTCTGTTAGGTGTAAGAAAAGATAAACATTGACATGATAATTACAGTAGTTTTTTGATATGCGGTATGAAAAAAATTTATAACGGGCATGATGAATAACTAAATAAGAAAAAATTGTAAAAGGCTCCAGAATTAGATGATGTATATGCTGAATCAAAAAATTGTTAATATTGAAAATCTTGTCCACCTCTGTCGTGGTCTGCCTTTTCTTGTTTTCTTATCAGTTTTTTATGTAGAACTAATTTTAACATTTTTTCCTTTCTCATACGATCTATATGCCTCAATCAACTCAATTATTATTCATGTTATACTCTCATAAATTGATTTTGGCACTTTCCAGTTCAGTCTTGTCAACAACTTCATATATCTGTTTTTCTCAGCGCCTTTTCTGCACTGATCCCCAGTCCATCATTTTTTTTTCACCTGTCTTCTAAAGAGTACTGATGTGGTCTTCCTGTATCATTTTCAAGAGTTCAGCTGGAATATTTTCTAGTCCAGTTGCTTTCGACATCCACGTTTTCTTTAGTCGTATGCATTGTCATCTATTCTTGTTTCTTGAATCTATTAGTTATACTATGTTCTACTACCTTGGTCAATATGTTCATGAAATAGTTTATACAGTGCGCTGGAATAAGTGTTACCCCCCCCCTTATTAACTTATTTATTTTTAGCACATAAGCAAAACGCTCGGACAGGTCAATTTTTAAAATAATCATATAATCATAATAATCATATGATCATTTAAAATAGTCATATTAAAATAATCATAATAGTATATTATAGCATCAAAGTTTCGAACTTTTCGTGATTCTTGATTTTGATTTTTGATTTTTTTAAATAGGAAAGTACATCATGTGACACCTCATTTAAGAGCTTTTTAAATACTGATTACAAAAATATATGACACTTTAATCCCCTTTAAGAGCGTAGGCGCAAAATTTCGGTCGAATTATTTTTAAACGCATTTATTTTTTTTCGAATCCTGAGAAAACTAATAAGTATTTTTGAAAAATTTAAACGCAGAATTAAAGATTACATTACTACCGAGGGCTGAAAGTCCCTTAGAATAAACAAAAAGTTTCTTTGGAATGATTTATTTGAAATTAAAAATCAGACTAAATTTTCTCTTTTTTTCAGCCCTGTGTCTTATTAAAATAATCATTATAGTAGTTTTCAGGGACTTTCTACCTTCGATAATACTATATTTCATTCCGCATTTAAATTTTTTAAAAATACGTATTAGTTTTCTCAGGATTCGAAAAAAATGAATACATTGAAAAATAATTCGACCGAAATTTTGTGCCTACGCTTTCAAAAAGGAATAAAGTATTATACATTTTTGTAATCAGTATTTCACAACCTTTTAAATGAGGTATCACATGATGTACTTTCCCATTTAAAAAAATCAAAGTTGTGCCTGTCGCCTGAAGAGTGATCGTGTAAAGTTCGAAACATTGATGCTAAAATATACTATGATGATTTTATGTCGACCTGTCCGAGCGTTTTGCTTATGTGCTAAAAATAAATAAGTTAATAAGGGGGCAGGGTAACACCTATTCCAGCGCACTGTATATAACTTTTCGAAACATTTTCGCTTGTTCTCATTTCCTTCATGTAATTGTTTTTAGCCTATTTGTTTCTTTAACTGTCTTTTTAGCCTAACCTTTGTATTGGCGACTAAATGGTTGTGATCAAATCCAATAGCTACTCCAGGGTATGTCGTAACTCTGCTCTTTGGAGTAGACTTACCTCAAGAGTTAATTAAGTCTTCTATATTCTTATAGATGTGGCATAAAAGGCAGCCGTGGTCCTTTCGCGTGGTCTGCCATCTACATCTCATAGACCCCTATTTGATTCCGGTTGTCTTGGATCTCCTGTTAGTCCAGCCAGGGTACTGAAGCGTTTTTTCGACAGGTAATACCTATAAGAGCAAATTGTAACTATTTCCTGCGTAGGATCTGGCGGGGATTTTTATTTATAAACAATTAAGTGTCAAAAAATGGCATTTTTCCCTTTTTCTTTTCAAATCAATGGAAAACAGTGAAACTTATTTTCAGGTTTTTTAGTACAAATATCTTTGAGATTATGGATAAAGCTTTACAATGACATATTACAAAGTTTGATATACTCATTTATTGTTAATATAATTGCAAAAAAATTCGAAATTGCAAAAAAAATTAATTTCGCAATATCTATTGTAAAATATAAGGGTTTTGAAATTTTTGTCATATAAGGGTTCTTTGGTGATTAATATGTGATAACAATTTCAAAGCGATTCATTTAATTGTTTACATTTTATTCAAATTGTTTTTCCCAGAGAGCATTTTTTGTACAATAACATAAGTCAGAAAAAAATGACGTTAGAACCATTCCACAGGTGTCAAATGAAAGAGCATGAGCTATATTTTCAACTTGGTTTAAAAAAAGCGAATAAAAAATGCATTTATTAGTAATAAATAATTATGTAAAAGTATCGTAAATCTTCCCTTATAAACTTTTTATTTTGTTATATAAGAAATTATATATATTTATTAAAATTTTTTATCAATTATGATATAAATAACATTAGGTACTTGGTAGTTGTGCACTTAAAACAGGGTAAAAAAGTTAATTTTTTTGGAAAAAACGAAATCGACGGTCCACCCGTTATAATATCATTTGTAGCGCTTTAATTATTTTTAAAAAATTATTTTCTCTTGACCTCCCAATTAATTTCTTTAATTTTCTCATAAAGGACTCCTTATGTGACGTCACACTGTGCGGAACATAGTTGTTGAACCGTTCCTTGTCATTTAATTCGTGTTCCGTGAGAGTTTGACGTTTTCCTCGCTGACTGAGAGAGGAATGAGAGACACTTGGCCGGTGGCTGCGAGGTTGACAGGTTGGTGTTGGTAGTTAGTACCATAAGATGGTGGTTAATTTCTTCAAAATTAATTTTTATTTCAACTAAGTTAAAGTATAGTGAAAAGTTACCACCACTTGATTCCTGGAGTACGGGTTTCCTGGAGTAAGGATGGGAGTACCATCAGTGGAAGAGGAATAAAAAATTAACCGCCATTTGGAAGAAAGTTAACCCACATGTGAAGTCGTACCCACTTTGACCACCTAGGGAAGCCACCTTGATCTTATTGAAGCCACCGAAAAGTCAATCTGGGAGTATGTCATTGGGAGCAAGCTTTGGCTCAAAGCTCAATTTGACTCAAAGCTCAAAGCAAGCTCAATTTTCGTCTTCGCACCTGGATCTACAGGAGGCCTAATTTGGCGCCATCCTGGTGCTCATTTTGGGATACAGTAGCAGACTTTTTAGGAATCATTGGGATTCGTTTGGGAACACTTAGTGTGGTGACTTTAACTAACTATGGTTTTTATATTTCAGACATTTATTTGATACATTATGTTTATTAATTGCCTTTTTCAGATTTAGCATACCTTTGTTTTTATATGACAGATTTGTATATTATTGTATTTGGTTCCCAAACTATTGTAAGTTATCTATGGTACGTTACATTGTGCACAAGGTAATAAGCCTAGAAAATTGGGTTTTTATATTTTATTATTGGTTTGATATTTATTTTGTAATATTACTTGCTTGTTCCCCAAATATTTTCTTATTTATTCGCTTTATTTCATTTGTTCGGTTTATTCATCGTTACTTTATTTCATTGCATTTGCTCGGTTAATTTAGGTCATCGGTTCGGCATTTATCTTAACTTCATTATTATAACGTTTATTCATTTGTATATTTAACTTTGCTTATTCATTATTGTATTTTCTCTTAGTGAGGCTTGGGCCTATTTATTTGTATTATTTTCATCTTCGTCAGTTTCAATTTAGTGGTACGTAGCAAGCGTACTATAACCATTTGGTAAAAGACTCATGTGAGTTGTACCCTATATGTAAGTGAGAGGTACTTATGTAATTTTGTAACAGATAACATTATAGTAGTTATCTCAAATATAACTTTTTGTATAACTTATGTCATTTTAGAGTCACATGATATGCACTTTGTGTAACTCAGAGATTGTTAAAAATCTAGTAGTTTTTAATAAATATTTACTTATTTTGTATATCATTCAGTTTATTATTCCTTTATGTTCATTATTACAGATTTAATATATTTAATATTTGACAGCAGTGTAAGATACCTGGGAGAATGATCGAAGATCATTTTCATGGCGCCCATGATTTGTTAGTTTTATTTATTTTGTTCATCTTTGGAAATTATTCATCTTCATTCATTTCAGTACCTTATTCTTATTTTATTACTGCACCTTTTAGTCATCAGCATCTACCTTGAGCTACTGTTCTTCGACAGGCATGCAAACGAGCCGTATCCATCCTTGAGTGTCAAGTTGTTCTCTTGTATCTCTTGCTAGCGAACTCTATTCCGTTTGCCTCTGTCTCTTCATACTTCTACTTCTATCCCTATTATCCCTTTTAATCCCCCTTTCTTCAGTACTACTGCAAAGTAGTATTTTTCCTACTGCGGCTTCTCCACGTAGAAGCCACTTCACACTCTTTTCCCTTACATCCCATCTATTTTCAGTTATGTCCCACATATTATGTAGTTTTCTTTCTTCTTTTCCTTACTTCTGTTGGAGTATATCTTTCTTTTTACTTTCACTCCAGCAGAAGTTTTCTTATACTTTTGAATGAATCGCTTTGAAATTTTTATCACATATTAAGCAACAAAGAACCCTCATTTGACAAAAATTTCAAACTTGTACACTAATTTTTACAGCAGTTATTGCGAAAATAATTTTTTTTGCAATTACGACCTTTTTTCGCAATTATATTAACAATAAATGAGTATATCAAACTTTGTAATAGGTCATTTTAAAGCTTTTTCCATAATCTCAAAGATATTTGTACTAAAAAAATCATAAGTTTCACTGTTTTCCATTAATTTGAAAAAAAAGGGAAAATGCCATTTTTTGACAGTTAATTGTTTATAAATAAAAATGGCCGCCAGATCCTACGCAGGAAATTTACAATTTGTTCCTATAGGTATTACTTGTCGAAAAAACGCTTCAGTACCCTGGCTGCTCGAGTGTCCCGAACAGGGTATATTTTTGTCTTATTATCCTGGCCTAATAGAACACTTTATGGAAATCGATGGTATAGGGTATAGAAGTTAGAGCCCGTTCACATGAGAGGAGCTTAACACGCGTTTTGATAACGCGCGATTACAAATACATACATTTTACTTGAGACCGTTCACATGCCAACGCGCGTTTTAGGTCAATAAAACGCGCGTTAGCATGTGAACGGTCTCAAGTAAAATGTATGTAGTTTTAATGGCACGTTATCAAAACGCGCGTTAAGCGCCTCTCATGTGAACGGGCTCTTACTATTTTCTCTTGAATGATATGACCAACGGAAAAATTTGAATAGTAGAATGAATACAAGAAAGTTAAAAGAAAAATGGAAGAGGAATTACCTAAATAATAAATTAATGAACAGCAGCTACAACACATATTTTTAGAAATTATGTAGTATCGGAACAAAAATATTTAATATAAACCGCTCAATCATTTTTTTGTATTCGTGGACTACATTTCCGTGAAATACAGTCTGTAGACCACGGATCCATGTGACCGTTTAAAATTTACGACCAAATAACTTGATTTCCATTAAACATTCTCGACTTATTTACTCGACTTGTATTGTAGCAATATTCCGAATCGAAGGCAACACACAGAGCACAGAGCAATCACCCACTAATTACAGACAGAATGAAAAAAGCGACATTTTAATTTATAGTTGAAACATAAGAATGCGGAACATGTAGGTGTCCGAACGAGACAGAGACACTCTTCGATGCCGATGATGGCACACGCTGTGGAATCGGTCTCGTCCTGGTCCTGCGGTCGCGGTCGATATCGGATAGCATTTGTTTGAGTTTTAGGTCAATTTTGAACAATAAAATCTCACCCACGCGACCTCAGCCACGACTTACTTAATTCGATATCGTGATACCAACAGATACACTGAGAGAAATACATTTAGACCAGGGCATTTAGGAAAACATAAAACATAAAAGGAAAACAATCGGGAAAAAGTCTACAATAGAAAAATGGGTAGAGATGCATCATTGCATTTACAGTGCATAAAATACATTCGAAAGTGCATAAATATGTCAAAATAAGTGTACCAACAGTGGCGTGCTGGCCATATAAATGAATCGGTGCAATCACCGAGAGGCCGCGGTCTCTTGAGGCCGGTCAAATAGATTTTCACAAAAATTTTTAGATGTAACAAAAAAATATTTTTTTAATTTCTAAGCGGATGTTAATTTTGCTAATAATATTAATAAAACATTTAAAAAAATCATTTTTTTTAATTGTGAAATACAGTTTAAGTAAATGAGTAAGACTCTATAGTCTATATACATAAATACATTGCTACAGATAATATTATTTATTTTCATACATACAAATATATTATTTATGGTTTTCCAATTTCCTTCAAACATGTATGTACTCTGCAGAATTAAAAAATGGAAAAACGTCTTGCTTATTTTTGACTGAATTATTGAAAGTATCTAAAAACGATTTGATCAAGACAAATCAAATCGTTTTATGATGATATAAGCACTCTACATCCTAGAAATTTTGATACAATAAAAAATGGTATACCTTTGATGCCATTTAAATCATTTACTGAACAATTAAGAAAGTTTTATCCTACCATATCTGCGACTGCAATTAGAGAAGAACTCATGGATTTTGCTGATAAATGGATTATATTAAAATAGGATTTTGCAAAATACTGAGATTATACAAGATAGAGTTAATGATGAATATGTTCAGCCTACATAAAATATGAAAGATGATATTATTAATCCAAGTGATAATGAACATGAAGTAACAAATGACAATGTTGATATCATGAAAACCTCACCTCCGTGTGGTACTAAAAAGTGTAAAGATTGTATAGCTTGCTGTTACGCTGTTTTGCATAAGTACAACTTATATCAGTGCGCGCTTACACAAATTGAAATAGTATAATATAAAGCATTTATTAACTCTTTCAGTGACGCAAGCATCTTGCGAAAACAGCTTTTCAACATTGAAATACACAAAAAATCGGTTGAGAAGTACCTTAACACAAGATCACTTTTATGCTAATGGCTATAGAAAAAGGAGCTTTGTATGGGCTTAAAAATGATGAAATAATCGAAGAATTTGCTCAAAAATCTATTTTAATGCGGAAATTATTGATCGAGAGTTAAGTAATTATTTTATAAAATAATTGCAAGAAGAATATTTAGATTATTGCGTTGTATTAACATTTTAAATATTGTTAAATTAAAGTATTTGCACTGTACTTGTATTTGTACTCTCTTGTATAATTGATTTACTAAAATGCAACTTAATACATAATTGAAAAATTCTCAATTTTATTTTACTTGTAGGTACCTTAATTACATCTTTATATTATATTGATTTAGGAAATTAAGGTTTCTGCCTTACTGCATAGAATATTGTCATACATGTCAATTATTATTTGTAAGATTTATTATTCTTAAATGAAAATATAAAGCAAATTAAGAAAAAACTCATTGAATTCAAAGTTTAAACATATTTTTATGTTTGATTCAAAAATAATTTATATTTTTGTTTTTTTTTTGTTTTTTTTTTAAATACCGAATAAAACATCCTGATAATAGAAGGTAAAATGAGCATGGGAGGCCGCTTTTCTATAAAATCACCGGGCCGCTTGAAAAGTTCCAGCACGCCACTGTGTACCAAGGGCCAAATTTTGTTACACGGAGGTTCTCGGGGTCGCTAAACACGAATACGCCATCAGAACCGACATCCGGAACACCTGGTGTCCAGGTTCACTGCATGTTAAATTTTCTGGCGGTTATGTTAAATTGGTGCAGCATACGTTGTGAATCATCTTCATTTTGAGAGATTAGTATTGCATCGTCTTACTTTTTATTATTTCATCCATGATCAGGTTGAACATTAAAGGACTCAAGGAATCCCCTTGTCTTATCCCATTGCCGGCTTCAATTGGGTCATTTAGTTCATCTCCTACTTTCACTTTTATTGCGTTGTTCTGGTACAGGTTTTCGATCGTTTTAATTATTCCTAGAGGTGCCTCTCTTGAGTATAACAAATGGATAACGTCCCTCAATCTGACCCTGTCAAATGCTTTCTTAAGGTTCACGAAACATAAATATACCGGTTTGTTGTATTCTAACGATTTCTCTTGAACTTGCCTCATTATAAATATAGCGTCAGTGCATGATCTAATAGTCTCCCGTTTTATACCGCTCACGTGGCTTTGGGAGTATAGCAGGGTAGTCTGCTATATCTAGGGCCTACGGTATACAAGGAAGGTAACAGGGCCAGTGCTACGCTTCAACCGCCTATTATTACCCCTGGTTTTACCCAAGGTACTCATTTTATTCAGGCTGAGTCGACCTGGGGCCTATAAACATTTTAAAAATGTCTAGTTGTTCTTGCCGGCGGTAGGATTTGAACTCCGGACCACCGGCACGCTAGCCTAGCACACTACCACTCGGCTACGCCGGCGCCAGTGATCTTCCCGACCTAAATCCTTGTTGTTCTTCTGCTAATGTAATAATCTCATTCAGTTTGTTTGTTATCACTTTAGTTGTTAATTTTAATGTGTTTAATAAGTTAATTCCTCTGTAATTTTCCGTGTCCGATTTGTCTCCTTTTTGAAAAGAGGTATTATATAGGATGCTTGATCTCCATTCTCGTGGTATTCTCAGCATTGTGGGGCCCCTGGGCAGAATTGGTGTGGGGCCCTACCTCCTACCATTAAAAAAATTGTTGTTGTAACTATGGTATGTAGCTAACTACAGGGTTTTCTCTTTTAAAAATAAAAAAAAATGTTGATCTACTTTTACAAATATATTTTTAAATAATAAAAATACAAGAACTGTAATTTGTGTTTTGTTACAGTAAAACATTAAAAATAAACATAGTAAATGGTTAAGCCCGGGTACTTTTCGAGATTTTTTCATTGAGAACTCTTTAATTATGTCGGACATGTCTGGTTGCTTTAGGACATCGTGTTCAATGCCCATTAAAGAGAGATGATTCAAACGCTCTTGGCGCATCAAAGACCGAAGTCGATTTTTAATTAACTTAAATTTTGAGAATAACCTCCCTCCACTGCATTTAGTTAGCATCACAACAGAACTAAACAAACGAAGTGTCACCACAACATTTGGAAACGTATCATGCACATTCTTTTCTTTTAGCAGTCGGTACATTTGAAGTTCTTTACTTATATTTAATGAGCTGATTTCCTCTTTCAATGAATTGAAAAAATTCTACAAATTGTACCAATTCAAAATATAAGTTTTCATCTAAATCATTGCTATCAATGTCGGTAAGCTTCAGTTTCATTGGAAGTTAAATTTTCCAAATAATGTAAAAATCCAAAATTGAAATGAATGGACTCACATGCAGAAAGCCTCTGACTTAAAGAGGAAATAAAGTGAACTATAACAGCGATTAAATTTTGAATTATAAATTTCTCTGATATTGCCATTTCAGTCTCTGAAATATTCCTTAAAAGAATATAAATTCTTTAAGTGATCTAAGTGCCGCCACTCCTGAATTAAGATCAATTTTTGGATCTTGGAGAATACGACTTGTGCTGTTTGTCCTCTTTAAGATTACATTTCAAAATATTGCAAATATTCTTGTTTACAGTAAACACATTCTGTTGTGTTTGTTTTCTTCTCTATTGTAAAAAGGCTTTCTTCCTTTCTTCGCATTTTATCTTCACTTCCTCTCTGAACCACGGGGTTTTCTTTTTTATAGTATTCATATCTATAACGTATAATTATCTACATTAATAAAAATTGAAAATCCTTTATTGCTAGTACTATATCACTCAATAATAAATCCCCTTAAAGACAAATCCCGTCTACAAACAAAACCACATAAAAAGTACCAATGTTAGGTGTCGGCAAGAACAATTTCTGCGACTGAATTCTATTTCTATAACTCAACGGTAGAAACAAATGATCGCAGATGGGATCTCGGAACGACCCGTGGTACCCGTTTGACGTGCGGTAGCACTGCAGCACCTAACAGGCCAATAAAGTACCATATAAAAGATCCAACATCACGCTTGGCCGTGAAAGCCTAGCGCTGACATATCGAACTCGCGGACAGTACCTACTACTTTACGTACCTACTGACACCTGTGATTTGCTGGCCGTATGTAAAGGTTTTATTTGTTGTTCACACCACCGAGGAATGTTTATTAGTGCCATGAATAGATCCAATAAAAACCGAGTAGGTATACTTGGTTTTTTGTTTCCGTATTTGGCGATGTAAATAATGTTATAAGTACCTATTACTATGGTATAAAAAAATTATTTAAGCGGTTCAAGAAGTCATAAAATACACATTGTATTCCGATAACTGTCAAAAGTGTTATTTTGTTTGATTTTAGCAATTGTTCCCAAAGTACTTGTACTCCGTTTAAAAATGAATGATAGTATTAAAATTTTTATGACGCAACTGACAATTTCTAATGTAATATCGTGAACTAATGACGAAGAATTTTAAAACAATTTGAAATTTTCTGTTCTCAAATGTTGCAATAATTTTAACAAATCAATAATTTGGTTACCTACACAATCTCTTCAGGTACCTATAACACATTAGAAAGAAACACATAACTTTCTTAGAAGTTATTTAAATTTTGCAATCGACATACAATTTCTCATTTTCAATAATTGTTTTAGTTATGATTGTCAATCATTAATTCAGCCCTGCACTGTATCTTAAAACTTTTATCCATGCTCTTCTTCTTCTTCTTCTTCTTCTTCTTTTTCTTCGTCTTCTTCTTCTTTCTCTTCTTCTTCTTCTTCTTCTTCTTCTTCTTCTTCTTCTTCTTCTTCTTCTTCTTTTTCTTCTTCTTCTTCTTCTTCTTCTTTCTCTTCTTCTTTTTCTTCTTCTTCTTCTTCTTCTTCTTCTTCTTCTTCTTCTTCTTCTTCTTCTTCTTCTTCTTCTTCTTCTTCTTCAGACAAGACTCGATAGTTTCTGTCATTTATTCGTAATACATTTGTACCATACCTTGTTTTTTTTCTTAAACTCTAAACTCTAGTAAGTCCTGGGGCCTCAACGAAGGCTAAACTTGGTAAATTAAGGATCTCTTCTGGTTCAAACATCAGTTGACCAGTAAATTTCTGACTCACCACACTTGCGCATATTGCAATGGCATAGGCTGTGTATGACAGTCTCTTCTTCTATTTCGCATTTTCTGCACCACGGTTCATTCACCTTTACTAGTTTGTTTAGGTGGTTTTTTAAACGGCAATGTCCAGTCACCGATTCAGTGAACATTTTGATATCTGGTTTATTGAGGTTCATCAAATTATTCGAGAGATATTATTTCTTTAGCGAATATTCCCCCTTAAGCGGCTCTCCATTTCTTTTGATGATTCCTTATCAGTCGCGTCTGAACCTCGTTTTTGTAGCATCTTTAGTGAGGGAGCGTTCAAGTATTACGTAACGCAATTTTTGAAAAATTTTGACCCCCTTCCCCCCAGCATGTAACGCAGCGTAACGTTTTTCTGTACCCCCTCCCCCTACCAAAACGTTACGTAACACCCAAATGACCATTTTAACCTAAATGGAACAATTATGTTGCGAAAAGTACCGGAGAGTCGGTAAAAAATTGATTTAACCGCATTTTTGTGGTAATAATAAAAACTTAAAATAATAATCTTTTACTACTAATTTTTTGCGTTTTCCCTAGTTGGCCCCATCCTTTATTACATACTTTTTTGACTTCATCCATTATTGTTTTTCTCATGTATTCTTCTATTTTAACTTTTTTTTTAATAAAATCTTAAAATAAAATAACATTTGGCAATAAAATTAGAAATGGAAATGTAACAAATTTATTTATCTAACATTTGAGGTAAATTTATATAACATATTTAAACACACTTTAATTCCCTTTAACAACACTGACAAGAGCAATACGTTTTGTGTGTATTAACGTATTTAAAACACGAATGAATACTGCAGAACACTGAGAAAACTAGACAGCATATGGACTTCAGAAAAAAAGTAGACAAACGATTTATGACTCTCTCTTAAAATTTCTTTGGTCTGAATCCCATCTGTAACCTGTATTTTTCAGCTTTTGTTCTCCAAAAAGGTCGAACTAATTATGGCAAACATGTGTTACTGTTCTTGATTTGGTGACAAATTTGAAGAATTTTCAATTGAATAGATATCCTATTGTATGTAGTTGTAGAAGGGCCGGAACATCATAAGGGACAATATAATACAATCTAGGAGTTCTCCGTAAAATATAAACGAAAGTTGTCAAGTTGGGAGATTTTGATTCCGTAGTCTTTTTTATTTACATAAATTAAAAAACAATGTTACGTAACGCGCTGTTCGAACCCCCCTCCCCCATGTAACGCACCGTAACGTTTTACAAGACCCCCTCCTCCCAAGCTGCGTTACGTAATACTTGAACGCTCCCTGATGTCACAGAAAGGTTCTAAGTCTACAAAGGTTTCTCTCGAGCCCTGTTTTGCTAACAGATCTGCTCTTTCATTCCCATGCACCCATATTAAAGACACTTTATTATAAAAATTCACAAGGAAAAAGTTTTCCTGTTGTTGGTTGTATACCATGTAATACAAAAAACAGTAAAATGCTGTATAAAAGGTATATTTAAAATCCCTCAAAAGGGCCACATCAAAATAACATAACTAGTTTTCGACTGGTTTACCAGTCATCATCAGTACTTACCTAAAATGAATATAACCTGATAAAATAATGCAAAGATATTGAAATTTTGACTACGGTTAAAAAATTATCAGTTATACTCACGGGCAAAGTACATGCTAACCACCAAGATTTTATTTAACAAAAATATTTGGGTCAAAGCCCAGTAAAAGTAGTCCGTCAAGAAAACATTGGTTTAAAATGTTACATTAAGTGTGGATGTCTAAAATATTTAGCTAATCTGCCCCAGGTAACATCTGAGCTGTGGATCTGACTTGTTTACATGTTGAAAGTATGACGGCAAGTGACAATGAGATGGATAGGACCTCCGAACGATGACAAGACAGAAATGACAGTTCCACAGGAAGTTAAAAATTAACCTGTCATATTTAAAGACTAAGGTGTACAGCTTGTTAAAATTAGAAATGATGTAACAACACACTCTATTGTGAAAATTATCATTTAAAATTCATTAAGCTAGTTGTTATAGTTAAGTGTTGACTGGTAAACCAGTCGAAAACTAGTTATGTGATTTTGATGTGGCCCTTTTGAGGGATTTTAAATATACCTTTTATACAGCATTTTACCAGATTTGATACCAGCCGCTTGGCTATCTGTATAAATTAATGTTTGATCTCTTTGCTTTGGGGTCTATATCTATAATTTCATCAATGCAGGCCACCAAAGCAGAAACTTAAGCCTGCATACAGTTGTATATTGATCTAGGCTGTAAGATTTATTACAACTGCATGTTTGCCTAGAGATTCCTGATCCAATACCATGTGCAGTTTTAGATCCAGCAGTGAACCAAATTAAGTTCCAATTAATATTTTTTGGACTTTTTGTTCTCTAGACGGTATAATTGTGTTAATCTTCTCAGTGAAGTGTCATCATAATATTTCTGAAATCATCATAAAGATGGATTCCTCAAGTATAGTACCAGTAGTTTTTGTCTGGCTATTCAATATATAATTCGGCCTCCAAGTGTTTGCTTTGAGTTCTAGAATAGCCATAAAGGCTGCCATCGAAATAAATAATTCCAGCAGAGGGAGACCTGTGACGGCCTCTAAGGGAGCCGTTCATATATTACTCAAGGCTTCTGTTATATTTAAAAGCGCTTGTCTTTATACAACAGGGTGTATTTTTGGGTGGTAGAACAGGACCAACAAGATTGCAAAGCCGTCTTTCTCGACCAAAGTCTTCTTCTTCTTCTGCCACTTCTATCGGAGATTGGAAATCATCAAGCCTATCCTGACCGTGTTTATAGCACCAAAGTACTGAACCATAAGTAACTGTCAGTCGTATCACTGATGTATATAATCAACAGATTACTTTTGGTTTGAACCCCCATGTTCTATCTACAACTCGTCTGAAGTTCCAAAAGAGTCGCTTAGCCATGTTGGTTATTGTTTTGGCCTCATTATATTTATTTTATTCGAAGTACCTGGTCTATTTACGTGTCCAGATACTGTATTAAATTTTTCGGTTTTTCGTTAATTACTTTTAGATATTAGTAGTAACTAGTCGTAGTTTCGGATAATAAGAATACATTCGTTGTTTAGTCGTCGTTTCGTATATACCTACCTAGTTTAAAGTCATAGTTTTGTATAGTAATAAGTGCCGCCATAAATCGCCGGTTCAGTTATTCTAGAAAATAAATTAACCCTTTATCCTTTCTTTCTTTCCTTAGTAATAACTGAAGACATCAACACCTACCAGTTAAATAAGGTAAGAATTTTTTTGTTATAATTTCCCTACAGTCCGTTCAAAATTTGATTTGCGTAACCAGCATTAGCCTAATCGCCACTCCAGTTATATTGTTAATATGACTTAGATACTTGACCTCATTGGTTTTTTCCAGGACTTTTCCAAATAACTTCAGCTCACTCAGTCCAGTAAGCTTCCGCTTATTGATAGAGACTACCAATTTAGTTCTGAAACGATTCATGAAGACGATATCTTTCAGACACCACTTCCCTATCTAATGAAGAGCATTTCGCATTTGATCCACAACAGTACTGGAAAATTTCCCCTAGTCACTATTACAATGTCGTCTGCGAAACCCTGGACGCAGATTCCTTGGGCTCTGTAATCCCATGAATCAGGCCATCAAAAACTATGTTCCCTAACGATTGTAACAATACATCCCCATGCTCTAACTTCAATATATATTAAATCGTTCTCTAAGTTGTTTTGATCCCTACTTTCTCCTGGAGAAAACTGTAAAGGATTAAGGATACAACCATAATTCAGAATGGATCGTATGTAGGATCCATAAAGCATCATGGAAGTATGTTAATCAGCATGCATCAAGAGAAGATTCATTCAATGCTCGCACTTTTGTTTTACATGCTTTATATGACCCATCCTCAAGAGCTTTTTATCTAGGATAATCCTCAAATACTCATACTTTTTTATCAGTTACTTAGAGAACAGTAATAAGATAATATTTGGGTCTTCTTATTAATTGGTCTTACATGACTGCATTTCTCGATGATGCAACCTTCGTTGTCTGATCTAACTTCATTAATATCGAGTAAGAACCCGATAGTCTTCTTCAATACAAAAAATCCCCTTGCCACTCCCTGTACATATAAATATCTGATATGGTCGATACGTTTGGCTCCACTTTGCTAATAACTCGTTGTTAAGACCGCTAATAGCTTCTGATATTGAAAAATTGGAAGCAAGTGTAGGATTAAATTCTCGTTATAGCCATTTTAAATAACCGACTTATCCTGCCTCTAGAACCATATTTAAGACATTTAAAGTGATTCTTAAGTCTCGCTGTATAACTCACTGTAAACCGATTATGCAACCGTGCGAGCTGAAACTGCTGCAGAGATAAGGTGTTAACTTATATTCAGAATGGAAATTTTTTTAAGAAATCGTCCGGATTGTTATTATTTGCGATAGAGATAATTTACAACTAGGATACGAGGGTATGGAATTATATTTTGCATGTGGCTCTTCTTGTAAACCAATAGTTTAGTACCCTTTATACATATACGAGATTATACCTTCTAAGAATTTCCACAGCATCCACTGTATTCCTTCACTCAACCATTCCCTCAAGTTCTTTCAGTTTTGCCAGTCTCCTTCCTGCAGATTTCTTCTTCCTATTGCTTCATCCACTTCATCTCTAAAAGATTTTCGGGGTCTGCCTCTCTTACTTCTTCCTATCGGGCTCCACTCTGTTATTCTATGTGTCCAACATTTTTGGTCTGCTCTTCTGACATGTCTGTACCAGGTTAATCTTTTCTGTTCTATGTAGTCTATTATATCTGAGTTCATTCCCATTCTTTACTTAATGTCTGTTATTTATTCTATCTCTTCTTGTTACTCCGCAGCTTCTAGGAATTCCATCTCTGTTGCTCTTATTTTATTTTTGGATTTCTTATTAATTATCCAATTTTCACACCCATATGTCAGGATACTTCTTGTCATAGCGTTATAATATATTCTTCGTTTTTTTATACTGATGTTCTTATCACACAGTACCGGGTTCAATTTTCGTATGTATTCTCTCGTTTGTCATAGTCTATTATTGATATGATTTAAATCAGATCCCGTAAATCAGTAAAATTAGTCACCTTTAGTCGGTCAATGCGAATGTTTAGTTTTTGTGTAAAAGTATTTTTGTTTGTGAATAGTGCAGTATGCCTAAAGATTTTAGCCTGGTTTATTCCCGGATCAGAACCTATCCCCAGCTTCTTTACACCAAAGGAAAATTATTCTGCAAAGCATGTAGTAAAATGGTGAATTTTAAGATTGCTTTCTTCATCTTTTTTCTTCAATAAATAATATTTGGCCGTTTCTTCAACATTTTAAGTTTAAACAGTTTGAAAAAGTATGTGTTATTGTCGTAGATACTATCTCAGCGAAAATTTACGGTTATACGTTACACAACACGTCGGGACAGAACTAAATAAGTCAAAATGCAAGAAGTTGAGCGAATCGAAAGTTGTTCAATTACCCATTGACAGTAGACAATCGTTGATGACTTCATCCAATGAACAATATAAATTTAATTGGGATTTATGCGAGGCGATGATCCGATGATTTGTACAAACACACCTTTGAAAAAACTGGAAAATCCTATGTTTAAAAGTTTTTTCGAAACATTTTCCAAAAAAGTGTTCCCGATGAAAGTACATTGAGAAAAAGTACATAGCTCAAATTTACAGTGATACCATAAAAAAATCAAGAAGATAGATTGTGATAAATATGTGGTTTCTCAAAATGCGCATTTTTTGAAATTATTGTGCATATCTTGCACATATTTTGTAATTTTTTACTGCATATGTATGCGCATATTTCATCAAAATTGCTCGCATATAAATCCGCTCTCTAGTGATCACTGTTTGATCGTCAGCGAAACTTAGGGTATATAGTTATCCGTTTCTTACTTATATGCCCATTCCTCTGGACTTACTTTTCGATAGTTACACGGTTTTTACCAGGAATATTTTGAACAGGGTAGGAGGTTGAAGCAGCAGACTACATATTCTATTGCCCGTTTTGATAGCTATACTTTGTTATTCTTGTAGAGTGCTTTTACTGCTTTTATTAATATTCGTGGAACTTCGATGTCTTCCATTGCTTCTTATAGCTTTGTTCTAGGTATTAGGTATCGAGTCATAGGGCTTCCTAAGATCTACAAAAGCTAAATGGACGGATTTAATTTTGACCATTCTTTTTTCTATTAGTTTTTCGACCGTATAGATGTGATATATTTTCCCACTGTGGTCTGCCTGGCCTTCCCCGGTTTTTCCTTTATGTATCTTTCTAATTTTTCCTTAGTTTTTCTGTACAATCTGCCTCCATACATAGACGATATGATGCTGATTCCTCGATAGTTGTCGCGATTTCAGGTACTTCTTTTCTTATATATTGACGACTCTTTATATTTTAGTAGGAATAATACTTTGGCTAATACTATACTAGAAAATGATCTGAACCATCACTAAAAGATCTTCTTTTATCTTATCTTTTTATAAAAAACCAATACAGAAGTAAAAACTTCGAGATGTATTCTGGTATAAAATCGTTTATTTAAAACTATAAAATGTCATCGATTGCAGAACATTTTCGTTCTAAACAGAACATCTTCAGTGCATCCTGCCGAGTATTTTGAAACTAGCACACTGTAAATAGTGTTAACATCATCATATATGGTTTACATAATGTAATATGTTAAAATGTTATGACTACAAGTCGATGTTAATGGATAAAGTGGAACACATGCTAAAAGGGTGCCATGGTTCCCTGCTCGAAGATACTAGGTACTTGCCAATTCAATGGGCACAGACCAACTCCAGGAGTTGGTCTGTGCCCAACCATAAAGTGGAACACATGCTAAAAGGGTGCCATGGTTCCCTGCTCGAAGATACTAGGTACTTGCCAATTCAATGGGCACAGACCAACTCCTGGAGTTGCAGGGAGTTGTTCGAGCAGGGAACCATGGCACCCTTTTAGCATGTGTTCCACTTTATCCATTAACATCGACTTGTAGTCATAACATTTTAACATATTACATTATGTAAACCATATATGATGATGTTAACACTATTTACAGTGTGCTAGTTTCAAAATACTCGGCAGGATGCACTGAAGATGTTCTGTTTAGAACGAAAACGTTCTGCAATCGATGACATTTTATAGTTTTAAATAAACGATTTTATACCAGAATACATCTCGAAGTTTTTACTTCTGTATTGGTTTTTTAAACTATGGTATACAGCCAACTATTGGGATTTTCCCATTGATTTTTTATCTTTTTATATTAATGATATTTGCTATTTGTATTATTTCTTTCTGATTTTTGAACATTCAATTTCTGTTTTTTGGGATTGAAAGAATTAAAAATAGTGGCATACTTTTCTTTTTGAAGAACTATCCTCTTCTGTATTTCTTTATTTGTTGTTTAATATCTTTCCTTTTTTACGTTTATTCTCACCTCTAAGAACGTCCCCGCTCATAATCTACGCCATAATCTAGACTCACCACTTGCGTTATTGTTTGTTTTGCCCCATATTGAAGAAGAAAATTAAATGTCGAATGTCTTCACACTTTAAAAACAATTACACGACGGTCAATTAAATATTTTGCTCCAAAAATATACAATCAATTGCCCATAAATTTTAAAAATATCAAAAACTTTTGTTTGTATAAAAAATTAGTTACTGCTTGGGTAAAAGAAAACAGGGAGTTGTGTAACAATTTAATATATTTAAATTATATTAGATAAAAAAAACATATAAATTAGATTAGAAACTGTAAAATAAAATAATGATTTGTAAAAAAAAACAATAAACATAAACTTGTCAATATTAGACAGATTAAGTCAATAAGCATGTTTATGCTTTTAAGACTTTTTTTACGTTTATTTTAGTGTAAGTAAACCGAAATAATTGTAAATTATTGTACTAACTATTGATTTGAATAAACCTATATTACATATTATATATATGGTGTGGGTTGAACTGAGATCGTTTTCCTAAAAAAATAGACAATATGCAACTACAGTAGACTCCCTCTATAACGAGAACTGAAAAGGCGGACTAATTACCTCGTTATAAGCGGACCTCTTTATATTAGACAACAATAATATTGAAATGTTTTGATGCCTCTTACGTAGTTTATTAGGTGTCCATGGTCGACCTGAACAATGAGACGTAAATCGTAAATTGTAAATTTCCTGCAATATTCAATATTGGTCGATATAAAGGAAGAAGTTTATTACTGGCGGTGAAGTTTATTACAGCACTGGCCTCGATAATAACACAGATGATGGGCATTTCTATATACAGGCAGTTAGGGTAGTTATTTATAGCCATTACTGCGCTAAAAACAGGTAAAGAAACATGTTCTTCGACTTCATTTTTCCTCGTTTTAATGAAATATGCCTCGTTATAGAGGTGTTATAGTTCAATAGGAATTTCATGGGACATCTAGTGTACCTCTTTATAAGCAAAAACTTGTAAAATCCGTGTTCGTTATAGAGAGAGTCCACTGTATATCGTTTATAATGCTTGGCGGACCCGGAAAGTAGACTGGACGACTGAACACACTACCAGTCTCTTCTCTCCTATTTCCGTGGTCATTATTAGAGTATGTACCTGTAACTTAATCATCGGTGCAGAGGATTAGTGTATTACCATCCAGTCTATTACTGTGAAGTATGCACGCCCTTGGTACGACATAGCTTTAAACCTGATCGAGCATAAGTTAAGGCGGTTGCTGGAGAAATGATATAAATATTGATATAAACCAAGATAGGAACTGATAGAGAATTGAATTTGGAGAAACCAGCCCTGGAAGGTAATAAAATCGAAGAGTTTAATGATAATGCTTTTATATAGTGATGCCATTGTATAAATGCAAAATTGTGTGAAGATTAAATAATAATATAATTGAAAACTGAACATTAATATAAAGTGTTATATATCAGTTAATTTGGAACATATTGTTTAGTCCCTGTACGGTAAAATATTATGTAAATGAAAATCTAAATTTCAATACATGTCGCTTCTCATCAAGAGATCTATTGTTGCTTTCAGAAATCGCCCACAGTCACTCAATTCAGTTCCTGTTATAGTTAAAAGCTGTTTCTTTCGTACTTTTTTTTTTTGTAAGTAAGAAGAAGAGGTCTACTTTCTACAATGGGATGAGGAAGTGAGTTAATGTCAACAATCGGTTGACGTTTTTTTACCAAAACATAAGTAACACACTGACAAAGATATTTGCAAAGTTTACTAATAGTCCATGGCGCATCTGTTTTGAGATGGACGTTGAGAGGTGACTCAAATTTTTTTGCAGAAATTGCTTGAAAATAACTCAAATAATAATATTTGAGTTATCCTCCCACCCAAAATGGTCCGGAACATTGTTTAAATAATCAAAATATCAAAATATGAAGGAAAAATTCGATTTTTTTATTGGTTTTTTGATTATAACTTGTAACCCTTATAGTAGGGTTATATTTTTTTTTTGTACTAAAATTTGATTGATGAAAGAAAGGGGTAGTGAGAAACGGCTTAACAAGTTAAAATTAGAATGAAGATAACAAATTAATTATGAGGATGAGGATGAGACGTAAAAGCTCAGGAAGTGGAGATCGGCTTATTTTCGTGCTGTTGTTTAGGGGAGAAAGAGATAGTGATAAAGGAAGAAACCAGAAAAATTAAAAAGTAATGAAATACTTAAAAGAAAAGAACTGACCTATGATCAATAAACCAAAGATGGGCGCCAGAAGTAAATGCCTTTTAGAGCCTTTACTTCGTTGATAGAACAGTGTGGGAGACTAGAAAAGAGAGAGAGAGAGAGAGAGATATAGAGAGAGATATATAGAGAGAGAGATATAGAGAGAGAGATATATATATAGAGAGAGAGAGATATAGAGAGAGAGAGAGAGAGGGGGAAAGAGAGAGAGAGAAAGAGAGATAGAGAAATAAGGAGAAAGATATAAACAATCCAAATAACTTAATCCTGAAATAAAATATTATATGAACACATATAGTTGAGAGATATCAGGTGCAGGTGAAATGATACAAACCCAATAGGTATACCTTATTTTTATTGTGTAAAAAAAATACCTAGATATATGTAAAGTAAGATTTTGGTAACTAATGTATATATATAATGTAAAATTTCTAGCTAAAAATATAAATAATGTATAATAATGTAAAACATTGGCTTGCAAGATGAATATATAATAGTAAAATTTAATTAATAATATAAATAATGAATATGAGTAATGTTAAAATTTTGGTTGCCAAGATATAAGCAGATAACGTAAAAGTTTCCGACTATTAAATGATTTCTATGAGTTTACGTTTCTTTCAGATACAAACAATAAAGAGACAGAAAAACAATAGTGAGTGCTAGTCAACAGAACCAGATGATATTCTTCATAATACCGTATTAATATACTTGTATATTATCTACCACAATACCTAAGTTATTATGTAATGAACCCTATAGAGACCAATGCTTTAGGTCTATAAGTACTTATGTTCCCTTACATGCATTGAGATTTAGATGAAAAATTGACAAAATATTATTTGTTGTGTAGACACAACCGATAGTAAAAGATATGATAAGGGAAGTTAAAAAAATAATCTAGTACTTAACAACAAATGTCCAATAAATATATAATATATTGCGGAACACAATTCGGTCTATAAATGAGAACATTAATTAAGTACACTTATCTTTGTTCCAATCTAGATGAAATTCCTTCAGCTCTAATTCCAAGTGTTGGCTTATGGACGTGCCGGTTTATCAGACGGTAAGCGGCTCTATGAGTATACACATCTTGGGGAAGATTTACGTTCCGGATAATTAATAGGAATGTTATTCTTAGTGAATTTTCCATATAAGTTGTCTTTGTGGGATATTAAAAGCTTGGTTCTATTTTATAATTCTCTAGGTACGGCTAAAAAGAGAGGTTCTCATTAGGTATCTAGAAATTTTTTCCTGGATACAAGGTGGGACAGACCGGTTACAAAAGATAACCGAACATATTCTTCCACATAAATGGGAAGGTCATTTATCCAAAATGAAATTACATTATTACTTAAGTAATATATTTCTAAAAGTAGCTTTGCTAGATTTGACTTTTTAAGGTATAAAATTATTCATTTTGATATATGTGTTTCCTAAATTTCCAAAAGAAATTTTAAAATAAAATCACTTACCAGACGTTCATTTTAGATATATTATATCTTTACAGATATATTTAGCTTGCTTTGTAATTGCAATTCCAAAATAGATTTATTGAATTTTCCTATTCTTTCATGTATATTGTCTGCCGGTTTTTCTCCAACACATATTTGTCTTTATTTGACCTTCTTAAGTCGTTGGTTAGCTAGCACTAATTCTGTTTTCATTTTCCTACCTCGATCGTAAGGTAACTTTTTGTTATTCGATGTTAATTATTACGGTTGTCGGGAGTGGCTACTCGTAAACGTAGCGGAACGCTACATTCCCCCTCCACTCGATATAATTTTCCTTCAGAAAATTATTCCGGCAAAAACCAAAACGAAGTTTATTCTTGGCAGGGTTAGTACTTTAATATGGGTCAGGAGTAGTAGCTCCTAGCAGTTGTAGCTGTAGTTACAGTCACAACCACTCCACAAAGTTAAAGATAGGATGAGTACATCAACTAACTAATCTAACCTAACCTAAAACATTAATTTTGAATTTGGCTCAAAGTGGGTAAACATCCACATTATACCACATATTTACACAAGGGAAATAAAAGGCAACACTTCTCATGCTTCCGAGCATGGAAGAGTGCGGGCACAAAAGTATGACACACTTGTGTGGATCCAACAAAAGGGTGCATCAAGGTAAGTTCCCAAGATTCCGGAACCGGTATGGTTTACGGAGATCGCGAGAAAGGAACTTTTCCTTCCTTAACGTAGACAAGGACTAGTCTGATGATCTGCATCCAGACTTTATTTACGAATGAACCGTATACTAGGTATCTTAAAGTTTACTAATAGTTATTCTTGCTGTACCATTACTTACATCAATTAAACTTATTAAATCGTTCACATTAAAGGCTTAGATTACACGTAACCCCAAATTGTTATCAACGTGAACTAAAGGTACTAGAAAAAATATTCCTGACTAAAACAAAGTATCCACCCAACTACATAAAGAACCATTAAATTTGGCCTTACTCACTATCGGACTCACTATCGATTTGGATATTAGCACCTAAGTTAATCCAAAGATGAACACAAAATTTATTGTTGACATATTCAACCGAGAGTAACCAGGATATTCTCCAACCGATTCAAAACATGGTATCAAAGATACTTAAGGTAAGGAAATAGAGATGTAACATAACTCTCTTAGGTAAGATAAGATAAGATAAGATAAAGTGAAGTACGATACGCTAAGTTAAATATATTATATATCCAATGCAGATATAAACCAGGTAGTTAAGAATGCACAGCAAAACAAAAAATGGACAAACAAAACAGTTCCACAAATGGATAGCCATTATCGTATCCATCCAAATATGGTTCCGTCAGTATAATTCATAATCCATTCCCGAATTGACTTAATATAATCACAGGTAATAATCATTGAAAGGTAACCTAAAGATAACCTAACTTAATATCTGTATCCGATAAATCTATAGCCTAAGGCTACAGCTGATTTCAGTGTACGATATACCAAAACGTTTGATAATCAGTGTATTTTTATACTAACACATGTATAAGCATCAACACAAGTAAGTTCTTAACTACAATTTCTCAAAGGTAAAACTAAAATTTAAGAACCAAAATCAAACAATTTCATCTGAAACCGTATATTTATAGATCAGTTCCTAAAATCAATGACAGAAGAGGTCCGAACTGGACTACTATAGTGGACCAATGCGTAAGAAAACGAAAACCAAATATTAGAGTAGTCACTAAACAACAGCTAATGAATGTATTTTCCAAAATTATTGATATAACAACCATCAACGAAATTAATATTAAAGGTATTGGGTTATCGCCTTGTACAAGAAAAAAATCCATTGTATAACTTGATGAAGACTTAATCTATGCTACAGAACCGAAGATGGTCAAAGACCATATTCGCCACATAGCGACTCCAGGTAAAAGTACATCCATCACAAAATATAGCATGGATTACGAAATCCGCTAACGATCTAGTCCGGAATTTGATCAACGAATTCGAACCCACGTATTATGCTTAGATACACCTATATACCCATATACAACAAAATTTACTAATAAAAGTGAAAAGACAATATTTAAAAGCAATTTACCTATAACAGTCTAATATTTTGAGAAGTGATAATAATGGAATACCCTGTATAATGCATTTATTACACCAGACAAATGTTATGACATTCCCTGTGCAAACGCTGAGTCCATAATATATGTGAACAACTTAACTATCAAAGGTAAAATCAAGAGCAGAGGTAAAAATAATAATTACCAAATAGCAAAAATAAGAGTTTTTTTTAGGAAACTAGCAAGTTGCAGACTGCGATAAAAGGTTCCAAAATTAATGCAGAACGCAAGTTAATACCTAATCATCCTCTGAGGTCGAGGACTCAGAATCCATGACTGTTTTATCAGGTAGGAGATCTTTGACATGAAAACGACCAATTCGTTTATTGGACGAATTGTCTTTTAGTTCATAGACAAGAGGCGATATGACTTTTAAAACCGTACATTGAATATACTTCTGACAAAATTTCGCCGCTATGGCATCATTTTTACTTGATTTCACAAAATTTCGTTTTAGGACTCGGTCTCCAGGATAAAAACGTAACGGTCTTTTCCTTAAATTATAATATTTCTGGGAACGTAAATAAGAAGATTTCAATCTCTTCCGAATATCGGCAAATATAGGGGGTAGGTTTTGGAGATCCTCTAGTCGATGAAGATTCTCAGAAACTTGTGGTATAGTAGTTGCATTATCGGAAATTAAACCAAAATAATCGCCTGAGAGAGGAACATTTCGACCAAAGTTAAGATACGCGGGAGAACATTTAGTGACCTCGTGAGTGGAAGTCCTTATGGCTTGGGCAACAGAATGAATGTATTGATCCCACGACCTATGGTCCTCAAATGTATAAGACCTTAAAGCGGTAACAATACTACGATTTACACGTTCTGAGTGGTTCGCTTGAGGGTGATATGCAGCATTATAGAAAATCTTCTGCACCCTATATTTGGACATAAGAGTCTTGAAAGCGTTCGAGATAAATTGGGGCCCATTGTCACAGGAGACAATTTGAGGAACACCAAATACTAAAAATACTTGTTCTTCCAAATACTTAATAATTGCTGGGACTGTGGCTTTCCGAAGAGGGCAAACCAAAGGAAATTTGGTGAAATAGTCCACTACTACGAGACAATAAGTATTTCCTGTATAGCTACGAGGGTATGGACCAATGAAATCGAGAGAAATCATCTGCCAAGGGAAATTAATATTTCTAAAAGAACCCATAAGACCAGCTTGTGGTAAGTTACTTGGTTTACAAGTAGCACAAACTATGCATTTAGAGATGTACCTTTTAATGGATTTGCGCATGCCAGGCCAATAATATAACTCAGCAATACGGTGGAAAGTTTTATAGAAACCAAAATGGCCAGCAGTAACTTCGTCATGACACATACGCAAAATATTTTCCCTGTTTGGCGTAGGTACAACTATTTTCTATTCGGTCATATTCGATAATACCTCAACAGGACTTAAAATGTGTTTGTACAGCACATTGTTCTCCACCTTAAAATCGGGATATCTTTGTGGGTCTTGAGTAACCTTATCGACCATATTTTGATACCACGCATCAGGAGTTAACGAAGATAGATCTAAAACATTAATATCAAAAACACGGGAAAGAGCATCAGCAACCACTACTCCGGCTGCCTTTCGATGGACAATCTTATACGAATAGGCAGTCAGTTTACATATCCATCGGGAAAGTCTCTGAGAAGGGTTTTTCATGCTGTGAAGCCATACCAAAGAACTATGGTCCGTAATTATCGTGAAATTACGACCCTCTAAATAATAACGAAAAGCTTCTAAACCCTGAATAATAGCTAAGAGTTCTTTCTCCGTAGTCGAATAGTTTTTCTGCGCCTTATTCAGTTTCTTACTTGTATAAGCTATTGGGTGTTCAGAGCCATCTTTCACCTGAAATAGCACGCCACCAGAAGCGGTGTTAGAACAATCGGTCATCAGATAAAAATGTTCGTTAAAATTAGGTGAGATCATGACTGGAGCGCTCGTTAGTGCATCTTTAACGCGCCTAAAGGCTTCATCGGCCTCAGGAGTCCAAATAATCGTTTGGCCTTTTTTCCTATCCTTCAGAAGATCAGTAAGGGGTGATAGTAAGGTAGAATAAGACGGAACAAACCGACGATAATATCCACACATGCCTAAAATTCTGCGAACTTGGGTGGTAGTTTTTGGGATGGGAAAATCTCTTATAGCGGCGACCTTTTCAGGGTCTGTCCTAAGACCCTGGTTATCAACCATATAGCCTAAAAACTTCAAACTTGGTCGACAAAATTGACATTTATCAAGATTAACCGTTAAATTGGCCTCTTTTAACCGGACAAATAATTTATTCAAAATTTCGATATGAGTAGAAAAATCCGGGGTGACTACCAAGATATCATCAAGATAATAAAACACGTAGGGCTCTAACTGAGGACCTATTACTATATCCATGAGACGACACATAGTTTGGGGAGCAGATACTAACCCAAAAGGCATTGTTACAAATTGAAACAATCCTTTACCATTGACGGCAAAAGCGGTATATTTCCTACTTTCAGTACTAAGAGGTATTTGTAAAAAAGCTTTTGAAAGATCTATAGACGATATGAACTTCGAGTTTTGAAGTTTGCTCAAGATAATATCAATTCGAGGGATCGGGTAAGCATCCCGATTTACTGTGATGCTGTTTAACTTACGTCCATCAAAACAGACCCTAAATGATCCATTCTTTTTTTTCGTGAGCCATAATGGACTACTATAGGAAGAGGTAGACGGTTCGATGATATTAAGTTTAAGCATTTCATCAATCTCTTGGTCTAAATCTTTTTGCCACGCTTGGGGTATCGGATATTGGTATTGCCTAAATGGTGTGGGATTATTCACTTCAATAGAATGGGAAAGCAAGGTAGTACGGCCTAACTTATCCGTAGAGGAGATAGAATTAAACTTGGAGATAGTTTCTTGTAACTGATTTTGTTCCTCATTTGATAAACTAGAAAAATCTTGTACGGCATTCAAGCTCGAAATATTAAATGAAGATATAGACATAGAAAAATCAGAGCAGTTAAGTGTGCTATTAAAAACATTAAGAAAGTCCATTCCAAGGATAACTGAATTTTGCACTGAGGGGATAACATAAAAAGTAACATTTCTGCGGATATTCGCTACAGAGACTTCTGTTACGAATTTTCCCGTGATGGGTTGTACAGTGCCATCAGCAGTTGATACTTGAAGAGAAGAAATCGGGTTAACTTTGACTTTATCGTTGTCTATTAAACGAAGAGATAAAGAACCTAGTAAAGATATGTTTGAACCACTGTCCAGAAGTGCTAAACAAGATTGACCTAATACTTCGATAGGGAGATACGGACGATTATCGTTATGTTTCCTAACTAATAGAGAATTTAAATCTAAGGTTGTTTTATCAATCACTATGGTGTTGCCAGAAAATTGAGATATAGGTAGACAGGTATCTCCTTCCTTAATTTTTCTGGAAGAAGGTAAAGGTAACGGAATTAACGCAGAGTTAAGTTCTTGTTC
The DNA here is from genome assembly GCF_917563875.1 of Diabrotica virgifera virgifera. Classification (NCBI taxonomy): domain Eukaryota; kingdom Metazoa; phylum Arthropoda; class Insecta; order Coleoptera; family Chrysomelidae; genus Diabrotica; species Diabrotica virgifera. The sequence continues at coordinate 8,949,586 of NC_065445.1, forward strand.
GAGACCAGGAGATGGGAGATTTAATGAAGATACTGAGAAAGAAACACTATCATTATCTGATGCGACATTAAAGGGTGTCTGCTTCAGAAAACTTAATCTTGAGATAGGTTGTTGTTTGAAGTTGTTGTCTTTTTGGACGAAATACCTTTCCCTTTTCGACTGGTAGAAGGTACGGGAGGGCTGGACGTGTTGAGTCCTGTATTGTTTATGGAAGTTACGGAATTCCCTGATGGAGAGACTGTCAGAGGAGGGCTCAGGGTACAATCCTCTAAACGACCGTTTCCCTGACAATTCCTACAGTTGGGTTTAGTGGTATTTTCAAGGCCACACCCAAAACAAAAGGGACGCAATCTGGGGTTTGGGCATGCATTGAAGGCATGTCCCTGAGTATAACAATTCCAACATACGATCGTGGAGGTAACGGTAGATACATTGTGTTTCGGTACTTTTTTTTGCCATGATCGATTTCGTGAAAAGGAATTCTGACTAGAAGACGGGAAAGGACGAGACGAAACTACAGTTGAGGGTTGATTAGACCAAGAAAATGTTTCTTCTAACCGCTTACATTTTTCCGTAAGTTCGTCGATACTACGGATTTCTACAAGAGCTAGTTGAGAGTGATATGAGGGTAACAAAGATTTCATGATGATTCTTACCTTTTCGGATTCCGTGAGAGGAATGTCAAGACGACTACACAACCCAAGGATGTTGTTGATAAACATAGTAACGGGTTCATTCTGGAGTTGTTTCCGCTTTTTAATGTCATCCAAAAGATCATCTTGGTAGGAATATGGTAGGAAATCAGCTTTAAGTTTTTGCACCAGATCTTTCCAGCAAGAAAGGTTAGAGCGATTATTCATAAACCAAGTGAACGCAGGACCGGTAAACAACTCAGCGGAGGCTGCAAATAAGTCATCCTCTGGAATACATCTAGAGATTCGTAAACATTCAACTTTCTCTAAGAAAGCGACAACAGTATCACGATCACCTGTACCAGAAAAAGAAATACCCCATTTATGAACTTGGGCAGATTTAGAAAATGGGAAGGGTGACGCATTGTGTATGGGTGCATTTGGAGTGGAGGTAGCAGCTGGGTTTCCCCGAGCATCGAGGTCACCTTCAATATCCAAGATTTTGACTGCGACGGTTTTCTGGTATAATTCCTGTTCATCGGTATCACACTCTAAGCGACTTACTCGTTCAGATAAATGAGCTACTCTAGACGACAATCTAGCAAAGGTAGGATCCAGTATTGTACCCCTGAATATCCCGATTTTCTGGGTAAGGTCTTTCAGTGTGTCCTCAGTCTCCTCCTTATGTTTGTCAAAGGGAATACAGGAGGAAGAAATTTGCCGAAAACTCCTATTTTCCTTCTCCTGTCGCAGAGCTCCACGCAATATTTTGCGTTTATCCTCGACGGTAGGATATTCAGTAACATCAATACTTCGGATTTTAAGCTCGTAATCTAACTCTTTTACCAGTAAATGATCAACTTTAAAAGTGGACATTTTAAAAAAGAAACTTTCAGTATCAAGACAAAACACCCCAATGAAGTTTAGATAGATAAACTCAATAAAAAAATTTTACAACTGGCACAAAGCCCGCAAATTTAATCGCATACAGTAATCTAAAATTGAGATAGAAATCAGAACCTAATAAACATATACCTATAACCCAAAATATATAATTGTGTGGATACAAGTGCCAGTACAGGATATCATAATAATTATAAGATACCAAAAAATATGTAACGTATAAAAATGTAAAAATTCAGTTTATTAAATATTAACGTCACCTTCAATAAACATTTATATATTACCTTTTAACTTATGTTCGTATACCACCCAACAATTAATGCTATATCGTCAATTCTAAAATAATTTCCCTTACACCTGTATACTCTCTCAAAAAAAAAACAAAATGATACACTGCTACTATCAACTTTTTCTTTTTTTTTTATTCCAAAACAACAAACAAACTGTAAGTGATAATTCGCAATAACCAAATTGAATAAGAGAATGTAGTGTAACTAACACTAAATCACCACCTAAATGAAAAACAACAGCCCCACGTTGGGCGCCACTTTGTAACCCTTATAGTAGGGTTATATTTTTTTTTTGTACTAAAATTTGATTGATGAAAGAAAGGGGTAGTGAGAAACGGCTTAACAAGTTAAAATTAGAATGAAGATAACAAATTAATTATGAGGATGAGGATGAGACGTAAAAGCTCAGGAAGTGGAGATCGGCTTATTTTCGTGCTGTTGTTTAGGGGAGAAAGAGATAGTGATAAAGGAAGAAACCAGAAAAATTAAAAAGTAATGAAATACTTAAAAGAAAAGAACTGACCTATGATCAATAAACCAAAGATGGGCGCCAGAAGTAAATGCCTTTTAGAGCCTTTACTTCGTTGATAGAACAGTGTGGGAGACTAGAAAAGAGAGAGAGAGAGAGAGATATAGAGAGAGATATATAGAGAGAGAGATATAGAGAGAGAGATATATATATATAGAGAGAGAGAGATATAGAGAGAGAGAGAGAGAGGGGGAAAGAGAGAGAGAGAAAGAGAGATAGAGAAATAAGGAGAAAGATATAAACAATCCAAATAACTTAATCCTGAAATAAAATATTATATGAACACATATAGTTGAGAGATATCAGGTGCAGGTGAAATGATACAAACCCAATAGGTATACCTTATTTTTATTGTGTAAAAAAAATACCTAGATATATGTAAAGTAAGATTTTGGTAACTAATGTATATATATAATGTAAAATTTCTAGCTAAAAATATAAATAATGTATAATAATGTAAAACATTGGCTTGCAAGATGAATATATAATAGTAAAATTTAATTAATAATATAAATAATGAATATGAGTAATGTTAAAATTTTGGTTGCCAAGATATAAGCAGATAACGTAAAAGTTTCCGACTATTAAATGATTTCTATGAGTTTACGTTTCTTTCAGATACAAACAATAAAGAGACAGAAAAACAATAGTGAGTGCTAGTCAACAGAACCAGATGATATTCTTCATAATACCGTATTAATATACTTGTATATTATCTACCACAATACCTAAGTTATTATGTAATGAACCCTATAGAGACCAATGCTTTAGGTCTATAAGTACTTATGTTCCCTTACATGCATTGAGATTTAGATGAAAAATTGACAAAATATTATTTGTTGTGTAGACACAACCGATAGTAAAAGATATGATAAGGGAAGTTAAAAAAATAATCTAGTACTTAACAACAAATGTCCAATAAATATATAATATATTGCGGAACACAATTCGGTCTATAAATGAGAACATTAATTAAGTACACTTATCTTTGTTCCAATCTAGATGAAATTCCTTCAGCTCTAATTCCAAGTGTTGGCTTATGGACGTGCCGGTTTATCAGACGGTAAGCGGCTCTATGAGTATACACATCTTGGGGAAGATTTACGTTCCGGATAATTAATAGGAATGTTATTCTTAGTGAATTTTCCATATAAGTTGTCTTTGTGGGATATTAAAAGCTTGGTTCTATTTTATAATTCTCTAGGTACGGCTAAAAAGAGAGGTTCTCATTAGGTATCTAGAAATTTTTTCCTGGATACAAGGTGGGACAGACCGGTTACAAAAGATAACCGAACATATTCTTCCACATAAATGGGAAGGTCATTTATCCAAAATGAAATTACATTATTACTTAAGTAATATATTTCTAAAAGTAGCTTTGCTAGATTTGACTTTTTAAGGTATAAAATTATTCATTTTGATATATGTGTTTCCTAAATTTCCAAAAGAAATTTTAAAATAAAATCACTTACCAGACGTTCATTTTAGATATATTATATCTTTACAGATATATTTAGCTTGCTTTGTAATTGCAATTCCAAAATAGATTTATTGAATTTTCCTATTCTTTCATGTATATTGTCTGCCGGTTTTTCTCCAACACATATTTGTCTTTATTTGACCTTCTTAAGTCGTTGGTTAGCTAGCACTAATTCTGTTTTCATTTTCCTACCTCGATCGTAAGGTAACTTTTTGTTATTCGATGTTAATTATTACGGTTGTCGGGAGTGGCTACTCGTAAACGTAGCGGAACGCTACAAACTTTAAAACTATTCATTTCTGAGAAAAGTTGTACTAACATAAAAGTTGCGTAATCAAAATTCAAACAATATAGAATTGGTTAAAAATTTAAAAAATAGTCACCCTTGTTGCAAAATAGCAATAATTGCGAAAAAAAAACATACAAAAACAAGTATTCGCATTTTACGTTTTTCAACCATTTATGCTATACTTAGAACCTTCATATTTCACCCAGAAAAACATTATGATATAGTAAAACAACTCTGAAAATTTCATTAAGAGCGTTAAATAAATTTTGCAATCCAGCTTTCCCAATAAAAATTATTTTTTTTTAAATGTTGCTGGACTGAAAATAAAGGAGATAGCAAGTTTAATTTTTTTTTTGCTTATAGAAGTGTACTGTACCTTTCATTTGCAATATGCAAAATTAAAATCAATTAATTACCGCGGCGTCAGGAAATGTTTTAAATAAACATTAATTTTTGGTGCTACGAGCAGGACAGCGGTGTTCGATTCACACAAGTTGATTTCCACCAAAATTTCTTCCAATCTTTATCTAATATATTATTTTCTTACTCTATATTTTGTTGTATTTTAATATTTTAATTCCACAAAAATCAAACTAATTTTATTATTGTTTGTGAAATATTGTTTAAACAATTGCATATGGTTAAAAATAATAAACTTTTATTCTCTCTCTAAGTTAAAATATATGAACAAAAAAGTTTTTTCTAAAAAAAGTGTTATTTCAAAGGATAGAGTATGTGTCTTTATTTTGCAATAAACAAAATTATTTATTTATATCGAAATGTAATAAAAATAATTAATGTTTATTTAAAAAAATTCCTGACGCCGTGGTTGCTAATCGATTTTAATAAAAGGTACAGTACACTTCTATATGCAAAAAAAATTTCAACTTGCTATCTGCTTTATTTTCAGTCCTGTAACATTTTGAAAAAACGATTTTTTTTGCGAAAGCTGGATTGCAAAATTTATTTTGCAAAATCTATCGAAGCGATCTTAATGAAATTTACAGTGTTCTTTAACTGTATCATAAAGTTTTTGTGGGTAAATATAAAGGTCCTAAGTTTAGCATAAATGGTTGAAAAACGTAAAATGCGAATACTTGTTTTTGTATGGTTTTTTCGCAAATATTGCTATTTTGCAACAAGGGTGACTATTTTTTAAATTTTTAACCAATTCTATATTGTAGAAATTTAATTACGCAACTTTTATGTCAGTACAACTTTTCTCGGAAATTAATACTTTTAAAGTTATAATCAAAAAACGAAGAAAGAAATCGAATTTTTCCTTAATTTTTTGACATTTTGATTATTTAAACAATGTTCCGGACCTTTTTGAGAGGGAGGATAACTCAAATATTATTATTTGAGTTATTTTCAAGTAATTTCTGCAAAAAAATTTGAGTCATCTCTCAACGTCTAAATGTACTAATATTTTTACAGATGCAAATAGTATGGATATCATTATGGGGCGATGGGCGATGGATGTGATTATTATTATTATTATTATTATTATTATTTTAACGCACCACAGGCCACAGACCTTAAAGGCCTGGGCCTTTAAATTGCATTTTTATTTTACAATATACATAAGTTTACATAGCTAATAATATAAACATAACCTAAATATCAAATTATTTCACATAAAGTAATTTATTTATATACTATCTTATTGTGACGGGCACGGTATACCATATTCCTCCATTTTCTTCTGTTTGCGCATTTTCCTTTCAGTCCTTTATTTTCAGGCCCTTTAACTCTTCCTCCAAATTTTCCTCTCATCTAATTCTCGTTTGCCTCATATTATTGGATCATTTAACCTGATGTATGGTACAAGTTTAGGTTTTCGATCCTTTTGCAGTCTTTCCACATGTCATAACCATCGGATCCTTTGTACTTTGACAATATTGTTCCTTGTCTCACTCATTTTCAGTCTTCTTTATTTTTAGTTTGCACTGGCTGGATACATATTTTGACGTTATTTGTGATTTCACATTGCCCAACTTCTTGTTTGTTTTCACCATTCTTGCTTCCAGCTCAGATTTTCCCTTCTTTCCTTATCTATCACTACAACCAAGTACTGAAATTTTTCGACTCTTTCAAATTTATACTCCTTACCACTTGCTAAATCTATTATTTACTGATTTTCGTTACCCTCCTTATAGTCCAGAGAAATAAGATTTTTCTCGTGACACATCCCTCTCCAGGCCGAAACAATGTCTCAATAGATCGGAAGCATTTGAAATGTGGACATATCGAAGAATGCTGAGAATCTCCTGGACAGACAAAATAACCAATGAAGAAGTACTAAGAAGAATAGAGAACAGCAGGGAGATACTGGATTCCATCAAAATAAGAAAACTTCAATACTTGGGTCATATAACACGTGGTGATAGATATGAACTCCTAAAATTAATAATGCAAGGAAAGATTCAAGGAAGGCGCAGAATAGGTCGAAGAAAAATGAACTGGCTGAGAAATCTCAGAGAATGTTTGGATGCAGCTCAACTGAACTCTTTCGGGTTGTAGTGTCAAAAATTAGAATAGCAATGATGATTGCCAACATTCGTCGCGGAGATGGCACGTAAAGAAAAAGAATAGATTCTATAGATTATAAGGGGTCTTTAATTAAGTGTTTAAGTCATACTATCAAAGTTTGGAAGTCCCTATTTGAAGACCTTGTACTTAAAACTGCAAGACAGAAAATAAAAAAAAAATGGAAAATGAATAAAGGAGAAATCAAAAGTAAAAAATGTAACTGAACATATTATAACAGGGTTAAAGTGGAGATTTGCGGGCCAGAATGCGAGACAGGAAGATAAAAGATGGAATGCTGAAATACAAAAGTAGAGACCGTCGACAGGAAGAAGAGGCAGAGGAAGACATCAGATGCGATGGAAAGACGATATTGTAAAAGCTGCAGGAACTCACTGGAAAAGCGCAGCCAAGGACAGACAGTTATGGAAAGATTTGGGGAAGGCCTATGTCCAAAGTTGGATAGAAATGGGCTAAAGAAGAAGTACTTACTGCACAAATAAAATACAATAATAGAAAATAAACATCTTCTTCTTCCTTCTTATATGTAGGCTTTAAAGCCTGTTTCTTCTTCAATATTAGCCTCCTAAATTATTTAAGTTATCGCACCATTTTTTCTTGGTCTGCCAATAATTCTTCGTCCATTTGGTGGCTTATCTCGTGCTATTCGTACTATCCTATCCTCTACCATTCTACTAATGCGTTCCACTCCTGTTTCCGTTTTGTCACCCATCAATTTATTTCTTCTACATTTCGTGATCTTCTTACGTTTTCGCTTTTCTCCCTATCCAACAGACTTTTCCCTGATATTCGTCGGAGTATTTTCATCTCTGTTGTTTCTAGTAGTCGTCTCGTTTTAGATGTGTCAGGTCTTGTCTCCGCCGTGTACGTCAATATAGGTCTAATTGCTGCTTTATAGATTCTTGCTTTTGTGTCTTGTCTTAGGTGTTTGTTCTTCCAGATTGTGTCATTAAGGGATCCCGCCGCTTTACTTGCTTTTAAGCTTTGTTGTCGTACTTCCTCTTCAACATCTCCGTAACTGGTTATATCTCTTCCCAGATATCTAAACCTTGCTTCCTGCTTTATTATTTTCCCATCAATTTCGATTTTACATCGTAGGGAGCGTTCAAGTATTACGTAACGCGAGTTTTGAAGATTTTTGACCCCCTCCCCCCCTACGTAACGCACTGTAATGTGCGTTTAACTATTACGTACCGCAATTTTTGAAGATTTTTGACCCCCCACCTCCAACCTGCGTTACGTAATGCTTAAACGGTCCCGTAGTGGGTATTTAGATGTTGTCATACATTTGGTTTTTTCTGCTGATATTATCATATTGTATTTCTTGGCTGTTGTATTGAAGATGTGTGTTAATCTTTGGAGATCGTCTTCTGTCTCGACGATTAATTTACGTACATACTGCTTCTATTATTTCGTCCATTATTATATTAAAGAGCAGTGGACTTAACGAGTTACCTTGTCTGACTCCATAGGCGTAACCAGGATGATCCTAAGGGGGGGTTACAACTACCTGAAAGGGGGTGGGGGGTTACAACTACTGGAAGATCTCTGAGGGCTATGATGTTAAGCGTATAGAGCTCAAAGTACATCCCGATGGGGGGGTTATAACCCCCAAACCCCCCTGGTTACGCCTATGTCTGACTCCGCTTTGTACTGGTATAAACTGGGTTAGTTTTCCATTTATCTTTGCCTGTATTCGATTATGAAAGTAGATGTTTTCGATGATTTGTATAATATTGATTGGTATGTTTCTTCTATACAGTAAATGTAAGACGTCTTCGACTTGGATGCGATCGAAAGCCTTTGCCAGGTCTATAAAACATAAATATGCTGGTTTATTGTACTCAATGGCCTTTTCTGTGATTCTTCTCAGTACAAATACGGCGTCTACGCAGGATCTTCCGGATCTGAATCCTTGTTGTTCATCTAATAAAGTTTATTGATTTGGTTGGTTAGGACTTTTGTGGTTAGCTTAAGTGCGGTGTTCAGTAGATTTATACCTCTATGATTGTTGGGGTCTTCTTTGTCTCCTTTCTTGAACATTGGTATTATTATGCTGTTTCTCCATATGTCTGGTATCTTGCAGTGCAATATTAGTTTTTGTATAAGTTTTGTCATCTCTAGGGTTATACTTTCTCCTCCGTATTTTAGAAGCTCGTTGGTTATTCCGCCTGGTCCTGGTGACTTTCTGTTTTTGAGTGAATTTATGGCTATCTCTATCTTCCTGAAAACTGATTTCTATTTCGTGTCTTAATTCAGGTAGGTTATTGTTTTGATTATTATTTTGAGAATAAACATAAACAACCTAATAAATAAAAAAACTCCACCTTTAACGATTCTATTTCCACATTAGTGATACCTTTAAAGACCAATCAAATGCTATTATTTCATACTTAGAAATTTTTCATAGTTCAAGAAATATCAAGTATCATAACAAACACATGTTGGTAATGCCACTTCCCGCATTTTGTCCCTGACCTTACGGCAAAAAAGAAATGAGGTCAGGTATACCGGAAACCGATATCGTATTTTTTCTGATAAAAAATCAGACGCAAGGTGTCGTTTTTTACACGGAGTCTGCATATACATATTTCACTCTTAAAAAATGCAGACATTTCCTTTTCCTCGTCTGAAAGTCTGAAATGTGAGCGACCCTCTGTTGAAATGTACAGTGTGACCATACACGAAAATTTGTATTCGTGTATGGTCTCATCGAATGACTGCTAAAAGTATTTACATCGATATTAAAAATATACGGGAAGGCGTAAGTTTGGGATATAACTAAAATTATGCTCAATTTCATAGTTGATTTTCTCGTAAACGGAGTAACGGATTCCGCTATTTTTTTTATTATTTTAGATTTTTGCAAGAAGATAAATGCAGAAGAAGATGATAAGCCAATCCAATTTATTTTTTATTCTGTATATTTTTCCTGTAACAATTTATGTTTTATGTCAAGTGTTCATTTTTGATCTGCCTTTTGACGTGCCTAAATTTTATATCTTCTCTTTATAATTACGATTACCTCATTGTAAATGTTTATTGCAAAATTGCAGTAATAATGACATAATATTTTAGTTGTTTCACCAAGAAATTAAAACATTTCACACAAGAATTCGTCGTTAATTTTTTTAATCTACTATTAATGTTTTTTCCTACGTGTTCTATCATTTCTCTTCTAATTTTATGTTTGCTCGGTGTTTTACGGTTATTTACGTTTTTATGGTCGGCAAATTTCCGGAAAATTACAATTCTGCAAAGAAAGTCTTTAAAGAATTATGCTCTATAGTGGCAGTCACCAATTCATTGTAAGTGACAAGGAACATCGGTTTTTGGACTGTATTGATAAATTGCTCCATAATTTTTAAATAATTAATTTTTTGTGTACATCTAGTTATTTTAAAGCTGTTATAATTAATTAGTGACTTTAACCGTAGTCATGCGACAGGGGATACAATCAATTACTTCCTACAGTCTTCTTCTTCTTCTTCTTCCTTCTTGTATGTAGGCTTTAAAGCCTGTATCTTCTTTAATATTAGCCTCCTAAATTGTTTAAATTATCGCACCATCTTTTTCTTGGTCTGACAATACTTCTTCGTCCATTTGGTGACTTATCTCGTGCTATTCGTACTATCCTATCCTCTTCCATTCTACTAATGCGTTTGTTTCACTCCTGTTTCCGTTTTGTCACATGTCTTCTACATTGCATGCTCTTCTTATGTTTCACTTCTCTCCCTATCCAACAGACTTTTCCCTGATATTCGTCGAAGTATTTTCATCTCTGTTGTTTCTAGTAGTCGTCTCGTTTTAGATGTGTCAGGTCTTGTCTCCGCCGAATATGTCAATATAGGTCTAATTGCTGCTTTATAGATTCTTGCTTTTGTGTCTTGTCTTGATGTTTGTTCTTCCAGATTGTGTCATTAAGAGATCCCGCCGCTTTACTTGCTTTTAAGCTTTGTTGTCGTACTTCCTCTTCAACATCTACGTAACTAGTTATATCTATTCCCAGATATCTAAAGCTACTAAAGCTTGCTTCCTGCTTTATTATTTTCCCATCAATTTAAATTTTACATCTTAGTCGGTATTTAGATGTTGTCATACATTTGGTTTTTTCTGCTGATATTGTCATATTGTATTTCTTGGCTGTTGTATTGAAGATGTGTATTAATCTTTGAAGAAGCCCCTACAGTCACTGAACTTAATTTTTGAAGTTATACTTCTTTACCGGCGATATGAGGGTGAATTTTTATATGTTAAAACCTATGATTCCGGCGCATGCGCATTATAACTTTGTTCTGATTGGATGTTCAAATGACATGTCAAAAATTATTCAATATGGCGGCTGTGGCACAGCTGTAGTTAGATTATTTATGGTTGTTGCGTTTTAAAATAGTTTTCATATACCTATATTTTTGGACTTTTGGACTATTTTGGACAAGGAAAACTCATTCTAATTTGGTAAGTAGTTTTTATTATAATCATATTGTAATTATACATTTGGATTAGGTTGAAATACAGTAGAGCGTCGATTATCCGAACTAATTGGGGGACATAGGTGTTCGGAAAACCGATTTGTTCGGATAATCGAACTACAATATATTGATACATATTTATAGTCATACATATTTATCAACAAGTGAATAAAAGCCATATTTATATACCTACATATTTATTTATATCTTGATAATGACAACTAGCAACTAAACAAAAAAGTGCAGTCTTTGCAACAACATAATTATTTTTGGATACAATATTGAAGAAAATTGAAGATATTTTAAGCGTCAATTACTAACGCTTGCTCGGTATTCGAGTGCGGGACGCGGGAGTCGATAGTTCGAATAAGCGGTCGTTGGGTTGATCGACGTTTGGATAATCGACGCTCTACTGTACATTTATTTTCTCAAGAATGGGGACTTTAGAGAGAAATCCCAAATTAGGTCCGATTTTTATTTTTAAATTATGATTTTTTGGCGTAGATTTATTTATCTAGTAGGTATGTAATGCATTGATTTACATACTTAATTTGATTACCAACAAAAGTTCTACCAATCTTCATCTAATATATTGTTTTCTTACTGTTTTGTTATATTTTAATATTTTCTTCCACAAAATTTAAACTACATAATTTAATTATATTCAAAACAACTGTCAAACAGTAAAACGTTCAGTTACCCTATTTTTCCACATGACAAATAATGTAAAATTGGACGAGTGAGTCTAGGCTTCGATTACGAATCAAAGAGCCCCGAAATTCACTTGTTCGATTCCCGATGCAAATTTTTATTTTTTTATTTTTTTATGCATTTTATGATTGTAAGTATATTTGTTATATAATTTTTTTTTCAGAAAATGCGGATTTAAAATTTTTGCCAACAATTATTATAGTTCAGAAATAATTTTTTCTTTGTGGCATTTTTCAATGTGTTTGTGTGCGTTTTATTCTTTTATTTTTTTAAATTTTTGGTATTGTCTTAAAAATCACATAATACGTAGTAGAAGTATAACTTCTTACGTGCGTATAAAGTACACACACATTCTTTTTTTTACTTCCTCCTACTTTATCGTATCTCCCTCCAATTTTTCCGACTTCCTCTATTTTTTTCTGGCCCCACCTATTTTTTTCTGACTTCTTTTATTAACGGCACGTGTCGCTTGCGACAGAAGTGACTACTTCTTATAGCGCGTTATATACTATTGAAATTTTATGTCTGCTTATCACTTAAGTATGGTCGTGCTATCATGCTCTATTCAACAAACCAGCTTCGTACGACCTTTCATTAATATCGAAATATCGCAAATCAGTTTGGCTGATTTTGTTGACAGATATATGTTTGAGAAATCCATTTTTGGGACTGGAGATATGATATTTCTCAAGCATTAAATCACATTCATGGTAAATCGATGGTATATACAGGGTGTCCCGAAAAGATTGGTCATAAATTATACCACAGATTCTGGGGTCAAAAATAAGTTGATTAAACCTCACTTACCTATATACAATAGTGCACACAAAAAAAGTTACAGCCCTTTGAAGTTACAAAATGAAAATCGATTTTATTTCATATATCGAAAACTCCTAGATATTTTTTATTGAAAATGGACATGTGGCATTTTAATGGCACCAACATCTTATAAAAAAATTAAAGTGAAATTTGTGCACCCCATAAAAATTTTATGGGGCTTTTGTTCCTTTAAACCCCCCCAAACTTTTGTGTGCGTTCCAATTACATTATTATTGTGGTACCATTAGTTAAACACAATGTTTTTAAAACTTTTTTGCCTCTTAGTACTTTTTCGATAAGCCAGTGTTTATCGACATATTTTGAATACTTGTCGAATCCACCACATATTTGTATATGGTTAAGTATGATTATAGAGACCTGTTAATAATCTGAAAATTTATTTATAATTTGCATTTTTAGCTATATTTTGAAAAAGAAGCCACATGTCGATAAAACGTGACTTGTCAAAAAAAGACTAAGAGGCAAAAAAGTTTTAAAAACACTGTGTTTAACTAATGGTACCACAATAATAGTTTAATTGGAACGTACACAAACGTTTGGGGCTTTAAAGGAACAAAACCCCCATAACATTTTTATGTAAATATATTAAAAAAGAAGCCGCATCTCGATAAAAACTGGATTATCGAAAAAATACTAGGAGGCAAAAAAGTTTTAAAAACGTTGTGTTTAACTAATGGTATCACAATAATGAATTAATTGGAACGTACACAAAAGTTTGGGGGGTTTAAGGGAACAAAACCCCCATAAAATTGTTATGGAGTGGACAAACTTCACTATAATTTTGTTGTAAGATACTCCTGCCATAAAAATGCCCGATGTCCATTTTCAATAAAAAATCTCTAATAGTTTTCGATATATTGAAAAAAATCGATTTTCACTTTGTAACTTTAAAGGGCTGTAACTTTTTTTATGAGCACATTTGTACTAAGGTAAGTTAGGTTCAATCGAACTATTTTTGACCCCAGAATGTGTGGTATAATTTATGACCCATCTTTTCGGGACACCCTGTATAGGGATATTAAACTGTCCAATGTTATGGTAGGTACATTGCAACCATTTCGAACTAGCCCATTTTGTCACTTTGTTTGATCTAAATAAATATAAATAAATATTAATTATATATTACTAAATGATACTTGCATTTTAAGACCCTATGGTGCCCTCTTATTTTATCTAACCACTGTGAACTATAGCTAACACACAACACAGTACTATGTTGCGCGTTTACAGTAATTAATACTTTACAATAACTCAAATGGTTTTCAACTCAAAAGTTTTTGAGTCTTTTTTCTAACCCAGTATTATCGAGGAGCTAGGAGCTGGATGGACTCGATGTTTACATGACGTTGTTCGTGACTACCTGTTATCTTTTTGATAACTTTATCTACACAGTGGTTGACACAGTGATACAGCTGTATTGTGGACACAGTCTAGGCTGACCTCATTGGGATGCCGCCCGTGAAGAGGTTTACCCATCCAGGATCCAGGTGCGCATTTTTTCGTCTTCATTGTAATATTGTATTACATATTATTATATTATTGTTTGTATGTAAGGCTTAATTTTGATGTGCTTGGTTTTGGAATTGGTATAATAATTAAAATTTTTCGATTAGTTTGCTGTCTATTATTTTACTGTATTGTCGTAACCTCATTTAACTCTCATAATTTCTTCCTTGTTGTTAACATTTAATAACACTAAAGTTGCATACAAGCAATATAAGTTAAGATATAATCAAAATAATATTTCTCATTAATTTTATTTCGTTTTTACGACTGACCGTTAACAAATTAAAACTTTTTAATGCTTTTTGATGAACCGTAATAACCTACGCCTATGCAATCGTCAAATTTTCCGCACATTAACGAAAAAAACTTAAATAAGTCTCTTTCACTTTTGCATAGTGTCGTCGTTTTACATTTAGACGAGTTCACCTGTAGGGGGGGCCGCGGGCCGTGGGGGTGTAGTAATAGGGCGCAGGTCAGGTCATAGTGTGGGCGCCACAATAGCCCATCACTCATCTGCCCGACAATAAACCGTGGACAGTGTGTCTTTATGACTGATTGTCTCTTTTGCATTCGGTTTTGGAGTATTGCCGATTTTTTCATTGTTGTTTTTGTGTTGAGTGTATTAACAGCCATGCCTACACGTGTCCATGTTTGAGATGTTCTAGTATGCGTTATTATTTCTAAATTGATTTATAAAACAGTCATAAAAATAGATTAGACGAGAGATTACTGATTTAGAAGACGAGAAAGCTACTTAAATTTTGAAACCGGCATTTTTATGGACTTCTTATTTTTTATTACGTTCTGCCTTTATTTTACTATTATGTATTCATCTCTCTTCATTGGTATAATGTGGTATGTTTGATTTATTTAAAACATACATAGATTTGAACGTAAGAGAAGATCCAAGGGAAAAATGTAGATGAGATCACCACCGAGTCTTGGCAAATATGTGTACTTAAATATCGATAAAAAATGTAACAAGAAATCAGAGTAGAAATGAAAATGAGGCTGTGGAAGATGTACCATCATCAGCCCTTATTTAAGTTCTTAAGGTCTTGTGCAATATATAAATTTTTCGTCATCTTTCGTGATTATCTTGCCATGGTGTAGGTGGTCTTTCTATGTTTCGTTATTCTTTCCTCCTATTGCACCCGTTAATATCATTTTGGGTAGTCACCTTTGTATATGTCCTAACAATCTCAGTTTTTGTGATTTTATGATCCCTGCAATTTAGTTGCTTCTGCATACATCTGTGCTAGTTCTATATTCGGTCTTTTTATCCACATCCCATTCCAAAGCTGTCCTCCAAATTTTCCTGAGAACTTTTCTTTCCTAGTAAAATTTAATAAAAAATTTTGGTCTTGGTAAAAGGTATATTATTTTAAAAAGCCCTATAGGGCTACAAACATCGAACAAAACGTTTTAGCTCTAAAAAGAGCATCATCAGTGTTGCCTAAAGTAAGTATAACCATATTAATTATCAAAATGTTAAACTTAAAATGATGACCAAGGTAGAAGCAAAGTTTGGTTATACTTATAAGAACATGGTGAGCCAACCAAAAAATACGAAGGTCAAAGCCTTTCAAAAATGGACTAAAAGTCACATCAAAATGCTAACATAGCAAATTCCAAAGGATGGATATAATCCCTAAGGATACGGCCCTAGGATAACATATGACTCCCACACGTTGTAAGTGGGTCTTCTTCTTCTTCTTGTAGTGCCTATCCGTTTCGGATGTTGGCGACCATCATGGCAATCTGCACTTTGCACACTGCTGCTCTGAAAAGATTTGTAGTGGTTGTGTTGAACCACGTTCGTAGATTGTTCAGCCAGGAAATCCTTCGCCTTCCTGGTCCTCGCTTTCCCTCTACTTTTCCCTGCAAGACCAGTTGCAGCAGTCCATATCTCTCACTGTTCCTCATGATGTGACCGAGGTATTCGATTTTGGCTGTTTTTATTTTGATTAACAGCTCTTTTTCTTTTTTCATTCTTAGCAAAACACCCTCATTAGTAATGTGGTCGGTATAAGATATCTTCAGGATTCGACGATAAAGCCACATCTCAAAAGCCTCAATTTTCTTGCAGGTGGCGTCTGTGAGAGTCCACGACTCAACTCCGTACAACAGTATAGGAAATATATAACATCGTAGTAATCTGACTTTTATGGGTATCGACAAATCATGACATTTGAACAACTTTGCCATTTTTTGAAATGCAGATCTTGCTTTCTCTATCCTACATTTGATTTCTATAGAATGGTCCCAATTTTCATTGACGTTCGTACCAAGGTAGGTGTATGTTTTTACTCTTTCTATTTGTTGACCATTCACACTGATTCGTCCAAATTGCTGTTCATTCTTAGAGATCATCAACATTTGGTTTTCTTAGTGTTTAGTGAAAGTCCGTATCTCTGACTAACTTCTGCGATTCTGCTCATTAACTCCTGTAGGGCTTCAGAACTGTCAGCGAATACCACAGTGTCGTCTGCGTATCTTATGTTATTGATACATTCTCCGTTAATTCTAATTCCGGCTTCAACATCATCCAATGCTTCTTGAAAGATTTCCTCAGAGTAGATGTTAAACAGCAGTGGGGATAGTATACATCCCTGACGGACCCCACGTTTGATTTTGATATCGTCGGATTCTCCTGCCTCTGTCCGGATAGATGATGTTTGATTCCAGTACAGATTGCTGATAATCCTTAAATCACAGGTGTTTATTCCAATATTGGTTAATATCTCCATCAGCTTGTCGTGCTTTACTGTATCGAACGCTTTATGGTAATCAATGAAACATGCATAAATATCGCAATTCACGTCTCTACATCGTTGAAATAGCACTTGTATACTAAATAGAGCCTCTCTTGTACCCACTGCATTTCGAAAACCAAACTGTGTTCGGCTGATTTTTTCATCGCACAGTCTATATATCCTTTGATGTATAATTTTTAGAAATAGCTTTAAAATATGGCTCATTAAGCTGATGGTTCGGAAATCACTGCAGGATACGGACTGTGTTTTCTTTGGTAAAGCAACAAACGTCGACTTCAACCATGCTTTTGGTATTACTCCGCTTAAATATATGTCGTTAAATATTTTGGTTAGGCGTTGAGTACCGTCGGTGTCAAATAGTTTTATGAGTTCAGCATATGCATTGTCAGGTCCAGGAGCTTTGCCATCTTTTAGTTGTGATATTGCTCTTTCCACTTCACCTGATGTGATTGGTAAGTGGTCATCACATATGTAGGATGGAGGTTGTTCGGATCTAGTATCATCAAAAAGTTCCTGTATGTATTTTGTCCATATGCAGATTTCTTGATTTCTGTCTGTGATGATATTCCCCTGTTGGTCTCGCAATTTGCTAGCTGTGTTGGATTTCTGAAGACCAGCTGCTTGTTTCACCTTTTTATGCATGTTAAACGTATCATGTTTTTGCTCTAACGACTCTATCTCTTCACACTGTGATTTTAACCAATTTTCTTTGGCCTTTCTTATTTCAGTTCTTATTTGTCTCTGAATCGTGTTGTACATTATTTTGTTGTTTTTTGATTTTCTTCTTTCTTCCATAAGTTGTAGTATATTGTCGTTCATCCAACTTTTTCTCATCTCTTTCTTTTCTATTAGATGTTCTTCTCTGATGTTGTTAAAGGTTTCACATATATTTTGGAGTGATTCTTCGGCATTATATGTTTGCTCCATATTAATTAGCTTCTCTGAAAGAATATGTGCGACTGTCTCTTTTGTTTTCTTATCTTTTAGTATTCTCATATCGCACTTTTTGCTGCTGTTCTTTTTTGCAACCTTCTTGAATCTAAACCTAAATTTACCAACAACAGGAACATGATCTGATGATACGTCAGCACCGGGGTAACCCTTAACCGATAGGCATCCAGTAAGTGGGTCAAAGGTAACAAATTAGGTCATTATGTTGCAAGAGCTGACAGGCAACTAAGATGTGAGATATCAAAAGCGAATCTGTCTGATGTGAAGACAACAATTGTCAATGGAACTTGAAGTATCATGAAAAGTTGGTTACACAGCTACTAAATTTATCGTTGTTTATAGTACAAGCAATGATAACAGCTAACATCAGTGTGTTGGAATTATAAAAATAAAGAGTTAGTGAGAATAGATTATCTAGATGTAAAATAGAAGGGGCGAATTTGAGTACCCACAATCATCAATGAAGTGTACGTAAATTGATGAAGAAAGGTAGGCAAAACAACATACAGAGAATGTAATGTATGGTTTGTGTTTTGAAATTAGATAATTTATATTTGTGAACCAACACAAATGATGGCTGACTAAGACAAATGTTGGTTCACAAATATAAATTATCTAATTTCAAAACACAAACCATACATTACATTCTCTGTATGTTGTTTTGCCTACCTTTCTTCATCAATTTACGTACACTTCATTGATGATTGTGGGTACTCAAATTCGCCCCTTCTATTTTACATCTAGATAATCTATTCTCACTAACTCTTTATTTTTATAATTCCAACACACTGATGTTAGCTGTTATCATTGCTTGTACTATAAACAACTATAAATTTAGTAGCTGTGTAACCAACTTTTCATGATACTTCAAGTTCCATTGACAATTGTTGTCTTGACATCAGACAGATTCGCTTTTGATATCTCACATCTTAGTTGCCTGTCAGCTCTTGCAACATAATGACCTAATTTGTTACCTTTGACCCACTTACAACGTGTGGGAGTCATATGTTATCCTAGGGCCGTATCCTCTGGGATTATATCTATCCTTTGGAATTTGCTATGTTAGCATTTTGATGTGACTTTTAGTCCATTTTTGAAAGGCTTTGACCTTCGTATTTTTTGGTTGGCTCACCATGTTCTTATAAGTATAATCAAACTTTGCTTCTACCTTGGTCATCATTTTAAGTTTAACATTTTGATAATTAATATGGTTATACTTATTTTAGACAACACTGATGATGTTCTTTTTAGAGCGAAAACGTTTTGTTCGATGTTTGTAGCCCTATAGGGCTTTTTAAAATAATATACCTTTTACCAAGACCAAAATTTTTTATTAAATTTTACTTGTAAGTAATGGTATACAGCCAGCTACAGGAAATTCTTCCTTGTGGATTTTCTTTCCTACACTTGGAGCATGATATGTTCGGATTTCTTCTGTAGATCTCATCACTGTCTTATGTTATTCTTATTATAGGTATTCTAGATAGGTTTTTACTTCTAAATAACGTTTTTAGTCCAGAGATAAAACAATTATCAGTCACTTTTACCATTCTTGCTAATTTTTCACTAATTCTCATTTCACGTTGTCAAAAGCTTGTTTAAAGTTGTGCTGTGCTGCGTCCTCTTTTGAATCCACATTGATGTTCACCTGTCATTATCTATATTTTGTGATATATTTTTTCTACTGTAATTTGTTTTATCTGCAATATTTTTAGTAGCTCCATTTCCTTGCAATTATGTCAGTCTATTCTGTCGGTATGTGTTCTTGTTCTCATATTTCTTTCAGAAACTTTTCCAAATGCTAAATTAGTACTGGCCTGGTCGTCCATATTTGAACAGTTCAGCTGTTACTTTATCCTTTCCTGGTCTCTTATTTTTCTTTATTTTCTCTATTACTTTTTATATTTATTTTTATTACGCTTTCCTCTGTTCGTTATTGATCAGTATTTTTCTTTAGTTCTTCTTCATATTCTGTTGTGGATATTTCATTTAGAAGCCCTTCTAAGTATTCTTTCCATTTGTTGAGTATTTCCTCGTCACTTGCTAAATTTCTTCTATTTTTTGCTTTTGAAGTGTCCAGGTTTTCTTTGATAATCATTTTTCTCTTTAAAGGTTTCTTCTATGTATTTACTCGTAAATTTACAATCATTGTATTTTCTTTTCTTTGATCTTATGATTTTTTGACTCGTTTTCGTTGTTCTTCGTATTTTCTCCCTATCTCTGGTGTCTTTTCTTGCTTTATCTTAAATGAGGCATTCCTTGCATTTATTTATTATATTTTTATTACTGGCTTGTGACAGTCTTGTGACACTGGCTTGTGGCTAGGTGTACAAACTTTTATTTGCATCCATGTTTTTTCAATATTTCCCTTTTTTGTTTGTATTTTCTGTAATATTATTCAGTGGCGGCTCCGGGCCTTGGAGACAGGGTTGGCAAGGTCTTTGTCTCCTCATATAGGTATACCATCAAACTAAAAGGCTTAATTCATCATAGGAGATTTTATTGTTTTTTGCTTTTTTTTTATTTGATGTACTTGATATTCTCTCTTGTTTCATGGTGTTTCGACAATACGTGTTGATTATTTTGAGACAAGGTAAATCCCGTTTTTTTTTTTAGGCAGAAATTGGTGGTAATAAGAAAATTGATAAACAGTTAATTGTAATGAATTGCAGTACTTACTACATAGAATTATACATACATATTGTGCAACTTATCCCACTTTCTGAAAATATTTGGACCAGCATAATTTTTAAGTACCTAACTTGTAATAATAAATATCTTGGAAATTCTTTAGCGAACGTAAATTTTAAATTTTAAATCGTCAAAGAGGTAAAAAATTTGCAAATCTTCAAAATTCGAAAAACGAGTATCTATTTGCATATAATAGTAGGTATCCAAAATTTCAAGATATACTTACTCGTTTTTCGAGATATGTATCATGTCGTTGTCTTTTTTGGGGTGGTTCGGAAATATCAAGCGAATCCAAAACGTCACTGCGTATATATTGGAAACTACTGTCATTACGAAAATCTCTGAGATTTTGCACCAGCTTTCGTATTCTATTTTTAGAATAAATAATGTCAGTTGACTGATTTTGAACCACAAGGAATATCTTGGGCAAACTCTGTCTTAAAAATATTTAAAAAAATATTGAGAGAGTCATTAGTATTTAATAAAGTTCTCAAACCGATTGCTTCACGGATCGAGGTATCGCCACTTTCAAAATCATCGCCTTCGATAATAAAATCAAAAACTTCCAAAAGCTGTTCACGAAAATCTGCTACAGATACTAAAACTATAAGAGATAATCTGCTTAGATAAAACTAACCGAGATTTAACATTTCATCGCGTCTGACAAACTGTTCGCTTTTTTTTCGAAACAAATTTGTTCTAAAGCAGTAATCCGTTTAGGTGAGCTAAACTGGCAAGAAAAGACGATATTCTTTATTTTTTTACACGTATCATGTAAAACTAAATTCATTATATGCGCATAATAGTGAGTAAATAAAGCTTGTGATGCAATAGTTTTAACTTTTGCCTGGAGACTATTCAATTCACCACTCATCACAGCAACGCCGTCATAAGATTGCCCCAGTTTGCCCTACCAATTTATTTTTGGTATCAAAAAATTTGAATCTGTTCTTTAAAACACCAAAAATATATTCTGCCTTATTGCTTTTACTCACATCTCTAAAACCTAAAAACCTCTCATAAATATTACCACGTAACGCGTATCGAACAAAATAATTGATAATTGTGAATGACATGATAATCAGAAGTTTCATCTACTTTCAGTGAAAAGCAAATGGTTTTCTAAATCTCAGATTCAACAACGTTATTCAAAATTTAACTATTTGATTATATGTATTAGTTCATTCTGTATTACAAATACACTTCGAATCAGAAAGTAAATAGGTATTTCTAAAACAATTTTATTAATTCTCTATAATTACTTTGATTTTTAACAAATGCTTCGATCCATCATGTCCACTAAATGATAATTCCTGACAACTTAAAAAAATTACAATATCAATTAAACGACGTAAAACGGCGTGATTATTTTTGACAATTTCTACCGATGCATGCTTCCAAATGAAACACCGACCGGCAGACCGAAATGTGCCGTACTTGCCGCTTAACCTGCCATACCGTATCTGCTATTGCCCACGGAGAGAAGTAATGTTCGCTTGCTCATCGACTTGTTATGTCGTTGAGTTTTACGTGTAAATTGTCAAGCTACGGATGTTAGGGACGGCTAGCCGAAAAGTCAGAGAAATGACTCGGATCATTCATTTTTTGAGAAGTCTGTTATGCGCAGGGATCACTTAACGCTCGGATTGATCAAATTCTTTTAGAAACCATGAATAAAATTTAGTCTGTATTATCTGATAGATTTTTTTTTATTTCACAGATACAAATATTTAAAAAATCTATATCTATAAATGTGTGGGTTGGCACTGCCGACCCTGACAGGCCGCCACTGATATTATTTAATTCCCTAATAGTTACTATTCTTTCATATTTACGTTGTTCTTCGTCTGACAGTAGTCAAATAGGTTTAATTACTTTGTACTTTTTTCCATTGGCTTCTAAGAACTGGTATAAGTTGCAACTTTTGTATTCCGACTTTTAAGTGATCTGTGTCTGCATCTGGTCCTCTGTATGTTCTTTATACATTTTTATTTGTCTTTACCGATGAGCACATGATCTTTTTTGTTGACGGTTTTCCCATCTGGTGATTTCCACGTTCCTTGGTATATTCTTTTGTGTTGGAAGTATTTATCATAATTATTTCTCTCTTTAATCAAATCTATTAAGAAGTGACCACTTTTGTTCGGTACTTCATCCAGACTCCCTATATGTCCTGTTTTTATATCCTTACATATTCAAGATCAATGATATCAAATCGAAGAATTTAGTGACCCCTTTGATAAGTTCACGATTTTTTCACCGTACACCATTGTCGGACGGTTCTAAAAATTATTCCTAAGAAGGCTTGTCACTTTCTGTGGAAGGTCAAAAGGTTAGGAAACGATATTCATGGAATATTTTTCTTTTATTTGCGGACTTTTATGGTATTTGGAATAATTTACGTCGTTTGAGAGAAATTTCTTATATAATGTCGGTTTATTGAAGGATTAAAAGTTTACTGTTTGTCTTTTTTATTAGATCCGGAAATCGATTAAGATACTTTCGATAGGTAAACAAATATAGTGCTGCTTAGAAATACAAACAAATATTTTTTTACATCCATTTTATTGGGATCTATTTTACACAAAACAATAAACAATACACGTTTGTGTTAAGAGAGTGACACACTTAGTATTAACCCAGTGATGAATGCCTAAAATACCCTCTTCTTCTTCTAATGGCGCTACAACCCTTTGTGAGTTTAGCCTGCTTAACAATGTTCTTCCATTCTGCCCTGTCGGATACTCTTCTTCGCCACTGCCTGATGTTCATGGTTTTAAGATCCCTCTCTCAGGGCCGCGTTTAGGTAAATTGACGCCCTAGGCAATTCTCTAGTAGCCGCCCTTCAAACATGTACCATTTTTGCGAAAAAAAATTGCAGAAATTTTTATTTAAATAAGAATACACTAAAAATGGATTTAAACTACGATGTTTATATACCTATAACAGAAAAAATTGTCATTCCAGTTCGACCACATCAGAGATTTCTTTTCAAAAAAAAATTTTCTTGACAAAATCGACAAATTGTTATAACACGTTTTTGCGTCATACTTGATGGGAAGTTATTTTTAATTCTTGACATTTTAGAAAATGACCTTTCAGCGGACATGTTGGCAACTGGGATGCACAAATAAATGTGCAAGGCAATGTCAAAATTAGGGAAAATATCTTTCAATCCACTTAATGCAGTCACTGAAGATTTTCACCTCCGATTTCGTTGAACCTCCATCCATTTCATGAAAATTGGTGTGCAGTTAGAGGATACCTCAAGGAACAAAGGTGGCATGATGCCAACTTGCGCTTTTACTCTGGGGGTGGATTCCACCCCTTGTCGTGGGTGAAAATTATTTTATAAAAAATAATACCATAAATCGATAAAGGGACAAATTCTAAGCAAAAAGCTGTTTTTTACGTATAACCCAAAAACTATAAGCTTTTACAGAAAAGTTATTATTACTAAAGTTGACGACAAAAAAAATTGAATACACTCCCTACTTAAAGAACTAAACTAATTTTAATTCAAAGTGAGTTATGGGTAATTGAATGTATATTTTTTCGACGAGTACTCAAATCTAAGTATTCAAGCTTAAATAACGGAAAAACGATGCATTTTATAAAATACACCTTCTAAGCACTTGTCAAAGTACTTCGGAGTACCTATCAAATGTGCTGCAGTAGAAGTTAATAGCATCACAATTAAGCAAGTCATGATGAAAATAAGAGAATCCTTTAGAACTCTTTAGGAAAAAGTGAAAAATAAAACATACTCCATTTCCACACAAATTAATATTTATAGTAATCCTTAGAAGAATTTCTTTATATTAGCATAAGTAATGATTTCAACAATTTTGAACGGTTTACAATGCATATTTTTGAAAAAAAAATGTATTTAAAAAAATCAGAATTTTTAAGATTATCGTAATTTTTATTTTCTTTTGATAATAACTCCAAAAATACTCAATATACATAAAAAGTGATATATTTGTAACCAAATTTTAGTTTTTTTCTGTATCAAATATTTTAGCTTTTTACTATTTCTGTAGGGTAATAAATAACCGAGATAGAAACGTTTAAAGCTTAAATTTTGCTGCGAGAACCATGTAACCGGACCCATTTAATCTTCTCATTTAAATGAGTTATTTAAAAAAAAACAATAACTTTTTTGGAAAAATTTTTAAAAGGTAAATTTTGAAAAATATTTGGTGCATAAATTTTAATGCTATCAACTTGTTGGGGTGCTCATTTGATAGATATTTCTAAGTACTTTGACAAATGTTTTAGAAGGTTATGTTTTATACTCACTTTTAGTTAACATTAAAAGGTTTTTCCAGTAAGGAGTTTATTTCATTTTTTATTAGCTTCAACTTTGACAATAATAACTTTTTTGTAAAATCTTCTAGTTTTTGAGTTATTTATGAAAAATGAATATTATGAAAAAATATTTTCTCACGAAAAATTAAAATCTTTTTGTAATAAAATTTTAATAAACTTTATGTAACAAATTTTGCTTAGAATTTGTCCCTCTATCGAATTCTGGGGATATTAATTTCTTTGTATTATATTGTAATAATTCGGTTCGCTTAAAATAAAAATAGTTTTTATCTTTTATTTGTACCTTTTATTATCTTATATTTCTAATATGTCTACCTTCAGATTCTCGCTTAAAATATCCTATAATAATAATAATTGTATTAATTTTGTGTTTTAGTTTAGTTTCTAGTGTTGAGGTCAAGAGTGTCTGCTCTGTTTAGTCTTCTATTCTGTAGGGGTGTCAGGAGATTTGTGACCAATATGTTTGGGTGATCCTGCAGTGTATTGTTGTACTTGGAGCACAGAGAAATTTCTTCTTTGACAGTTTGGACTTAAAGATTCCTATGTATAGTATTGATGGAAATGTACCAAGGAGCTTTGCAGAGTTGCCTTAGAACTTTCGATTGAAAGCACCGAATCTTGTGTACGTTCGTTTCGCTGACAGTTCCTTAGATTTGGATGCCATACGTCCAGATAAGTTTCAGTACACATTTCTAGATAAGCAGTTTGTTGCCTAGACTTTCTGATTTTTGATTCATGAACTAGTACATCTTTCTGCTTGAGTTGGTATATCTGCTGTAAACAGGAGAGAAACAAGGACACTTCCTTGGGGTACAGCAGAGTGGATGGGATGTAGAGTGGTAAGGGCCTCTCTAAGATTTATCTGGAACGATCTGCCGGTCAGATATGATTGTAGGAGTATTCAGATTGGATGAAGCAGTTATCTCTTAAGTTTTGATATTAGTCCTTTATGCCAGACATTATCTAAAGCTTGGGAGGCATCAAGGAAGGCTGCTGTACAATATTTCTTGTTCTCGAGAGCATTTTTTTTTTAAATTATATTTCTATATTAAAAAAAAAGAGAATGTAGAGCAATTCTACGAATAAATGAATTCTTTGCACATAAATCTTTAAATGCAGTTCAACAGAACTCTTCAGATCTGCGGTAGATAGAGTAAAGATAGTGATGATGATAAATATCCAACCACCGATTGGGTAACGGCACTTAAAGACGAAGAAGGAGTATATAGAATAGAAACTATCATTTAAAATATGTACTCCATCTTTATCAAAAACAGGTTTTTCATTAAACAAAGACACAATAAATTAAAAAAAAACCGAGTTCGCAAATTAGAGGCTATAAATATTGCAGCTTAATTTATTCTCAATTAAAATTAATAATAAAAAAGTCAAACCTCGGGAATTTTAAAGAAGAAAGCGCCTCATTGTCACGCATGGTTTTAATATTTATTAATTTTCTTTGTAGGCTTGTATTCAGATGCACCGATAACGAATCAATTCAGTTGGTAAACCAAAAGTAAATTAGTAAATACAATGTATGAAACATGTATCGGAAATACACTAGGTTATACCTGTTTACTTGACATTTTTTCAATCATATACAACTTGATTTCGCTCCAAATAAAGTCAAATTAAATAAAATGCCTGCATCAATTACCTCAGTTTATTCCAAAAGCTTCGTTTATCTTATTGTGAAAGGTAGAGCTTTTGGTATACAGTGGAACCTCGATAACTCGAATTATTCGGAACCGCGGCCGATCCGGGTTAGCCGGAGAATATATAATAGTAATATAAACACAGTATACTTACAGATAAACTCCGTTATAATTGAAATAACATGAAATATATATGCACAGTACACATCTAAATTACTAAAAACACGTAAACACAAACCTAAATAAACGGAAGCGAACAATACAAGACTGTACTACACACAATACAGTCACAATCGGAACGATGTTATGTTATTTAAGAACAGTGAAGAACTAAGGCCATTGTTTAAAAAATAATTTTTTAAATAGTCTTTTAGTCTTTTTTAAACATGCTAAGACAGTTTGATTGAAATAAATAAAGGAATACTACAACAGTCCTAAATGATTAAAAATTAGAAACAAACTCAAGTTAAATATATAGAAATCAGCTTTATCTTTATTGTTTTTGCAAAATACAAAGTGTTGCATTTTTTAGCCATCAGTATAGTCAAATGTATATCTATATAAAAATTGAATAATTGAAATACTAAAACTGATATGTATGTTGAAATTCCATATGGGATTATCCCATTCTTGAATCGTGTTCTTTGGTTATAGCCATGGACGTATAATTACACGTCCATGGTTATAGCGGATATCCCCTTGTTGTATTTTTTTATTGTAATACAAGCCATACCTTGTCAATTCCCTGAAGATACGGAATTGTAGTACTTTTGTTAATAAGCTTCTCTGTAGAAGAATCTGTTGGCTACGTTGTAGCTTGTAAAGTTCTTCTTCTTCTTCTTCTTCTTAAACTTGCTATAAATCTATCGATCTGTTAATTCCGACGTTGAAGTATTTCTTGAAAGATAGACTGCCAGATATCTCTCCATCTTTTTGGTGGTCTTCCCGGTGGACGCTTGCCAGCTGGTTTTCCTTCTATCGCAATTCTTGGTAGTCTATGCTCCTCCATTCTTTTTACATGACTGAAGCATTCTCTTTGTCTTTGCCTACCCCATCTTACTACATCTTGCAGTCCACATTGTTCCCTGATGATGTTGTTTTTTATTCTATCCCTTCTTTTGTCTTCCCTGCAATTGCTCTTAGTGTCTTCATTTCAGCTGTTCGTAGCATGTTTTTGGTTTTATTGGTGTCTTCTCTTGATTCAATACCATAGGTCATAACAGGTCTGATGCAAGTTTTATAAATTCTATAAACTTTTTATAAAATTTTATAAACTTTGCTGTCCATTCTCATATATGCGTTATTCCCGACCACATCTCTTAAATATCCGGACATGAATGCGGCCTTGTTTATTTGTCCTCTTAGGTCTCTGGCTGGGTCATGATAACTTTGATAAATATACACCTAGATATTTGGTTTGGCTGGTCTATGGGTTTCCCCTCTACCACGAGTTTGCATCTAATTGGATCTTTCTCAATGGTAATGCACTTTGTTTTTTGCGTGGATATGTTCAA
The DNA here is from genome assembly GCF_917563875.1 of Diabrotica virgifera virgifera. Classification (NCBI taxonomy): domain Eukaryota; kingdom Metazoa; phylum Arthropoda; class Insecta; order Coleoptera; family Chrysomelidae; genus Diabrotica; species Diabrotica virgifera. The sequence continues at coordinate 8,977,708 of NC_065445.1, forward strand.
GACGAGTCGTCGACATGCTTGGTAGAATCGATAAAGTTGTCTTTGTAGGTTATCCTCAACCTCTGCAATCAGGGCTGCATCATCCGCATAGTACACTATACTGATTCTACTGTGACCGAATCTGTATCCTAGTTGTAGCGATTCCACATCTTCTATTATTATTTCATCCATTAGCATGTTGAATAGAAATGTGCTGAGGCAGGCTTCCTGTCTGTTTCCCCCTGGTGTTGATATGTCGGCCGTAGTGGTGTCGTTTGTTTTAATTTTTCTCGTATTGTTATTGTTCAGTTCGTAAAGTAATATAAGTAAAATAATAAAAAAACTACAATTAGGTACATAGACACAAGGTTAGATATTCGTGAAAGCAATAGCTTTTAGAAAACCCACACTTAATGCCCAAAGGGTGATTATTAATTTACCAAAACGGAATTAACAAGATACTATAATTAAAACCTACAGGTCACTTAAGGAAAGTCTCCTGTCCGTCAAAAAAATGAAATTTTTACGTGTTGCGTTGGTAAGTTTTTGTTTTAAGACAGGTGTTAAAGGTCGCGCACACAGATTTTGATTAAAATTTGAAGGTGTGGCGATAAGTTTTATTTGAAAAATATAATTATATGTGTTTCCTAATAAAAAATTGAAGAAACGAATACGTAACATAGATATACGGGGACTGTTTTTATAATTAAGAATAATCTTAATAAACATTAAGAAAGCAAGCTGGTGCCGATCAAAAAAACCAAAATATACATCAAATACTTATACCTAGCACAATAAACGGGCACATTTTATAACAGGTCAATAGATTTAAGTACGTGGGATGTTGGATCGGTAGCAGCCTAAATCCTGATCTAGAAATAAGATCGAGGATAGAACAGGCCAAAAAACCTTTCGAAAAAATCAAAAAAATTTGATTCTAAAAAAATGTGATTCCCGACTAAAATTCGAAATTCGACTATGTTTATCGAAATGCTACCTCTGGTCAACTCTTCTCTATGCAGTTGAGACGTGGACCCTTAAAACATCAAGCGTAAATAAATTGGAGGTCTTTGAAATGTGGATCTACCGGAGAATTCTCAAAATTTCGTGGACATCGCACACTGTCACCTCAAACGAAGAACTGTTGCATAGAATAGGCAAGGAATGAGAACTTTTCAATACAGTGAAAGTTATAAAAACTACCTAGGCCATATACTGAGAAATAATAAGTACCAATATGCTCAACTATTTATAATAGTGAAAGGAAAGATCGAGGGAAATGGAAATGGACAGGGCTAAATTTTGAACAGCTAATAAAAACAGCTGAAGACAGAGAAGAGTTTGTAATTGTGGTAGCCCACCTCCATTGAGGAGAGGGTACTTTAAGAAGAAGAATTCAAAATAGAAGAATGAGTACCTAATTGGTCTATAAAGCTGACTATAATTTCTACATCAATCACTGCTTACGTTAGTTGGTGGTTTGTGGTGGTGGTGGTGCAGCCTTACATCCGACACACAGGAATAAAGTAGTAACACATCTATAAAAACCAGGTTGGAAGTGATGCTGAACTGATTGATAGAACCTTATAACGGTCTCAGCCTATAGTAGAGTCGAAATAAACGCCAAAAAACCAAAGATCAGATGAGTTTGACGAAATCAAAATGATCTGAAGACCACATGAGTAATTTGCAAACTCTGAAGTAGACCGTAGACTGAACTCCATCGTATTGGAAGACAGTCAGTCTAAGTACCCTTTCAGACTGAGACACTGTCCGCCACCGTACAGCAAAGCATTGTTTTAAATGAACGACTACAGACGAGCCACTTTTGAGTGCCTGGCTGAATTTAGTGGCTCATGCTTTGCTGCAATTGAAAACCGGTGGTGGACACCGGTGTCTTGGTCTGAAAGATTACTAAAGGAAGAAGATCTTAACGAAAAATCACCCTGCTACCATTAAAGATGGTTGAAATATGGAAGCAACACCTTCATACTCTGGAAAAAAAATAGAAATATGTATGTAGGTACTAATAAACCTACATAGAAGTACGTCTCGAAAATCGTCCAGATATTAACAAAATCAAATATATGATGAAATCGAAATAAGAATATGCTTTTTGTATGGACCAGTCGATATCTGGTTCGTGGAAGCACTTAGAAACCTTACCATTTGCTACGACAGGAACTTATCTACTTAAGCTTAACTTCACCAAAATCCAAGTCTGCTCTTTGTTTTGTCATTTCAGTTATTAATCTAAAAAGGTACGATTCCGACAACGACTGCAGACAGCAGACAGCAACTGCAGGCTGCAGTTAGAATTGTCACCATGACGACAACTGCAACTGCCGTTTGGAGTTGCCGTCTGGCGCCTGCAGTCGATGTCGGAATCGTACCTTAAGCAATGCATTCGTTGTTCCTCTTTCTTTTTAACTGCCCAACATTCAGTTCCTTACAGACCCGTGTTGAGCTGCCCCCCCCCCCCCCCACTTGCAAAAATCAAAAAACAAATAGCCCTGATTTATGATCGTTGATTTTTACCTTCAGTGACTGCACTATACAAAATAAATTGCAATTTACTGATCTAAATGCGCGTAATTTGGAAGCTTATGAATTATTAAATGACATGTAGTCGCCAAATAATTAATTTAATGCATTTTAAGTACAACTTTCTCTTAAGCCGGGAAGATAGGGTGGTTTTCTTGCGAAGGGGCTGTAGCTCAATAATCGAAATGCACGTGATTTAATAGTTTATACTTAGAGTATATAAGCTATAGGAATTATATCCGCAATACGATATATTTTAAGTTTTCTCAGCATTTTTCTCTTAAGTTAAATCAATTAAAGGGTTGTTTGGGGGCGAAGGGGATGAGCTCAAAAATCGAAACTATATAATTTCAAGAGCTCATAATAGCTCGTAATTCTACCGCAAAAACCGATTCAATATTCCTATTTTTAAGTAGTGGGGGGGCTGACTCAGCCCCCCCACTAAAGTATTAAATTCCTGCTCAGTGGAACGAGCTCAAAATTTTTAGTTTGCGGAATATGAAAGCTCATAAATAGCTCATAAATCAGGGCTATTTGTTTTTTGATTTTTGCAAGTGGGGGGAGGCAGCTCAACACGGGTTCCTTACAGCAAAGCTCTTACAGCTTTATGAACTATTTTACACTTTCGTCCTAAAATAGTTAAGTTTTCTTGCAGAGTGACAATTATTGACAACCCACACTGCTTCCAAGATCCACTGAAAACTTTAACTACCAGAATGTTATCAATTTCACAACTCATTAACACAAGAAAGAAATCAATATTGATGAGTTTGGATCATTTTTCTGATATACAGATCAAACATCTCATTTAGAATCAAGTTTATATAAGTTTAAATAAATAATTATTTTTACAAAATATTCCTTCTTCTTCTTCTTATAGTGCCTATCCGTTTCTGATGCTGGCGACCATCATGGCAATATGTACTTTGTACTTTGCACATTATTTCTCTGAAAAGATTTGTGGTTGTTGTGTGGAACCACGTACATAGATTTTTCAGCCTGAATATCCTTCGTTTTTCTGGTGCTAGTTTTCTTTCTACTTTTCTTTGCAATATTAGTTGCAGCAGTTCTATCTTCTATCTCATGATGTGACCAAGGTATTCGATTTTGGCTGTTTTTATTGTAGTTAACAGCTCTTTTTCTTTTTCATTCTCAGCAAAACACCTTGATAAGTGACTTGGTCGGTATAAGATATCTTTAGGATTCTACGATAAAGCCATATTTCGAAAGTATCAATTTTCTTGCAAATGGCGTCTGTAAGAGTCCACAACTCAGCTCCGTACTACAGTATAGGAAAGATCGTAGCAACCTGATTAACCTGAACAAAATTTTACTGTATTAATTTTATCCCTTTTTGTTACATAATATAAAAAGAAGAACAAAAAGAGCATTATATCAAAATATAGCGGTAATAAAAAATTAATTTATAATTAAAAAACATAACAATAATACCATTATAAGTCCTAATATCCTTTCTTCTAGCAGGTGTCTTTATTTCTATATGAAAAAATTCATACACCACTCTCTTTCAGTATACACAGCAATTCCTGATACTAATTTATACACTAGTCACCCTTATTACACCTTACGAATGTTTTAATAGCAATATACAATTTACCCAAAAAGGTTCAATTATCCTGCCCAGAGCAGCATAACGGCACAAGGTGCAACACTAGAGTTGCTTCCGATTTGCTGGCAGCTTGCAATGTCTCTTGATGGTGTTTAGTCGACCACTACTTCCTTCCTGCTAGGTGGATAGAGCACTTTTTCGCTTAGTTTTAATGTTTGTAAAGGCTTTTTGTCTGTAAACATTAGTTGCTAGCGGATAACAAGGAATTAGTGCAAATACCATAGCGACGTTATATAATATAAGTAATATCATATACATAGATTACAAAGATAAAGAAAAGTGAAGGGAATGAATGAAAGGAAAAATGATATTTGATGACCAAGAATTATTAAGACGATGGAACATTTGGATGAATTTCTAAACGGGGAGTCTAAAATTAATGACAATGAAGAAAGCACAGATAATAGAAACGACATAGGTCACGATAATGAAGAATTCACAGAGTTAATAATGAATATGCAAAGCTACTAAAAATAAACTGAAAATAAAGTGAAGGTAAATAATAAATTAACAGAAAAAATTGAAGTGAAAGAAGGAGTACCACAAGAAGATCTGTTGTCATCGTTGTTATTTAATGTAGCATCGGACCTTGAACCAATAGTTACGTTTGCCTCAGAAACCTGGACTATGACAAAAGCTGAGAGATCAATGTACAAATATGGGAAAGAAAAATACTTCGCAAGCATATTTGGGAGAAAAGTAATAAACAATCAGTGGGCACAAAGAACACGAATTATAATAAACCGGGAGATATTAACAGAAGTTCAACCACGATTTTCTAAGTCCTGCCCTTTGCAATACTGGAAGGTTAGAGAAGGTACTTACAATTTGTGGAAAAATCCACGGGTTTCCTGTGACATTTTTCTGTGAAAATTAGATTTTTCATGAAAAAAAAATTGGGAGTTGCGATGAATTTTTAAGTCCTGCCATATCCATAGAATAACAGGATACTATCTATTTTATGAAGAAAATTTTTTGGGCAGGACGGTTGCAAAAGGACTAAGGGAGTATAAGTATAGATATACAAACATGTAATGAAAATAATGAAATTTTCATAATTTTCTAAGTCCTGCCAACTTAATAAATTAATCATATTTATTTCAAAATGACCAAAAAAATTGTTGCCATGACATCACCTAATGTTTAACTGCACTTGTTTCTTGGAAAATTCTGTATAAAATTTTCACTCTGGTTCCGTGATTTTCCAAGTCATAAAATAAATTTTGTTATAAAATAAATAATTTCAGTAGACATTATTCAAAATGGCAGGATGTTTAGTTACACCTTTTTTACTATACAGAGAGAGTCTGTAATTTGGAATAAATTCAATATCTCAAATACTAATTGTTTTTTTGAAAAATTCTCAGACCCGTCGATTAATGTTTCAAATTGTCCTTTTTGACATGCAATTATAATGTATACAGGGTGTCCCAATTTAGAGATATGACGTCATCGTTGATTTTCTTAAATGGCAACACTGTCATTTTGATAGCTATTTTGATAGGGTGTGTAAAGTTATACACAACTGCAAAATATCAAATTTTTATTCTCTACCATTTACAAGATAATAGAAAATGTTATGTCTGTAATTTGGAATAAATTCAATAATTAAAATAATAATTGTTTTTTTGAAAAATGCTCAGACCCGTCGATTAGTATTTTAAACTGTCATTTTTGACATACAATAATAATGTATACAGGGTGTCCCAATTTAGAGATATGACGTCATCGTTGATTTTCTTAAATGGCAATACTGCCATTTTGATAGTTATTTTGATATGGTGTGTAAAGTTATACACAACTGCAAAATTTCAAATTTTGTTCCCTATCATTTACAAGAAAATAAAAAAGAACAACGTTATGAAAAACAAGTAATCAAATAATAATTGAATTTAATTATTCCAATTAAGCAAATACTCATAATGTTGGCCCTCAATTATTGTCAAATTGTCAATGGGCAACGTTATGAGCATTTGCTTATTTGAAATAATTAAATTCAATTATTATTTATTTGATTACTTGTTTTTCATAACTTTGTTATTTTTTATTATATTGTAAATGATAGGGAACAAAAATTTGAAATTTTGCAGTTGTGTATAACTTTACACACCCTATCAAAATAACTATCAAAATGACAGTGTTGCCGTTTAAGAAACTCAACGATGACGTCATATCTCTAAATTGGGACACCCTGTGTACATTATTATTGTATGCCAAGAATGACAATTTGAAATACTAATCGACGGGTCTGAGCACTTTTCAAAAAAACAATTAGTATTTTAATTATTGAATTTATTTCAAATTACAGACATAACTTTGTTATTTTCTATTATCTTGTAAATGGTAGAGAATAAAAATTTGATATTTTGCAGTTGTGTATAACTTTACACACCCTATCAAAATAGCTATCAAAATGACAGTGTAGCAATTTAAGAAAGTCAACGATGACGTCATATCTCTAAATTGGGACACCCTGTATACATTATTATTGTATGTCAAAAAGGACAATTTGAAATATTAATCGACGGGTCTGAGCATTTTTCAAAAAAACAATTAGTATTTGAGATATTGAATTTATTCCAAATTACAGACTCTCTCTGTATATAGTTAAAAAATTTGTAAGAAAATTCGTGGAAAATTACACGATTTTCTAAGTCATGCCATTTCGCACATATCTCAAGAAGGTTAATATAAATCTATTTTCAAAGAGGCAGGATGGTTGTATAGTTATTTCGTATAATAAAATTAAATTGTTTGTCTGTAAAATTATTTCAGGGTGTTATACAAACATATTCATATCACCACAATTTTCTGAGTCATACCATGTCGAGTATGCTTAAAAACACTAATCTAAAACCGCTTACAACTTGGCAGGATAACCGCAAAGATGAATAATAAAAAAAATTAATTTGTATATCATTAAAACAATCGTATCCTATTAAATATTATTTTCCTGAATAATGTCTCGGAATTTTTACACGCTTTTCAAATCTAATAGCAAACTGTAACATCTTTATTTTAAGTGATTAGATCATATTTTTATCTAAGTAAACGCAATAAAAGTAAATAAACAATTTTTACAATTTATGGGTTATAGTAGGGAATTTACCTACCAATTATATTATACAGGGTGTCCAGAAGCTCTCATAACAAACGAACACCGAATGTTTCCTCAGATAATTTTAAGAAAATTTAACTCAATTCACCTAGTTCAAAAATGCTTCCGTGGAAAGCTAAAGCTCTTTAAAGATGGCGTCTGTCATCATCGTCATAATTCAACCCGGATCTATCCAATGCTGGATATAGGTCTCCCTCAGTCTTCTCCATGCATTTCTGTCCTGTGCTGTCTGCATCAAGTTTCTGTCGATCCGTTTGATATCATCAGACCATCTGGTTGGCGGACGACCTCTACTTCGATATGCTTCGTCTAGAAGAAGCATATCGAAGTCTTGTAATTAGTTTCTTTAAAATAGCTGCAGAACGCTTTTATTTGGAAAAACGAAAACTGGTACACTTATTTATCTTCCAGAGGTCAATTGTCAAATGTCAATTATCAATTGTCAATTTTTAGTACCGGTCATAGGGGTCCGTTTTGGGTACGGAAACGGATATTTTATCGAATAACTTTTCTGTCTAACTTTTAAGCATTTCTGGCACTGGATTATTAAATTCTGGGATAGTTTTGTACTAAAAGGTACTTTTGCTTTAACTCAGAAGAATACGCAGTGTTCTAGAAAAATCGATTTGAAAAATTTTTCGTTTTTTAGTTTTTTGAGTTTAAAAGAATTTAGAAAAATTCTATTTAGAAAAACGAAAACTGCTACGTTTATTTCTCTTCCAGAGATGAATCGATTTTATCAATTGTGAATTTCTAGTACTGGTCATAGGCATCCGTCTTGGGTAGATCAACGGATATTTTATCTCATAACTTATTGGTCTTTAAATTTTTAGACATTTTTGAGAGTAGAGTATTAAATTATGAGGTATTCTAGTACTAAAAGTTACTCTTGCTTTAAGTCGGCAAATACACCGTTTTTTTTTTAATTTTTTAAATTCAAATAAAAGGTGTACAATATAAAAATGAGTGGAAATTGCATTTTAGTGCATAAAATGCATCCAAAAGTGCATAAACCTGTCAAAATCAGTGTATTAAGGGCACAATTTTGTTATTTGGGAGGTTTATGGAGTTACGAATACGCAAGCAGAACCGACCTCCAAATCACCTAGTGCCCAGAGTTGCTGCTAAGGCACGTCATCTGGCGTTTCGTGGGATATCGGCAATAAATTAAAGAAAACAGATTATTCCAGGGGCTTTTGGGATGGCCGAACACGAATATGACATTACAACCGACCCTCGGAGCACCTGGTGCCCAGGGTGACTGATCTCGAATTTAGAGAGTTTTTGGAGGTCGATTCTGATGGCGTATTCATGTTCAGCAACCACAAAACTCCTCGAGTAATCTACTTGCATCACTTTAGTGTCTGAAAGCCTCGAAATTTAAGAATATGGCGTGTATATTAGTCACCCCGAGCACTAGGTAAAGATCTGTTCTAATGTGATATTCTTGTTCAGAAACCCCAAAACCACCTGAGTAATCTGTCTGTATCAATTTACTGCCAAAATTAATATATAAATATGGTATAGAAAATGCTTAACAAATAAAAAGGTACCATAAAATATCATTTTATTATAATACTAAAATACAGGGTGTCCCATTTAAGAAAACTCAGAAAATACTCATTCCGAGTTTCAACCAACCCCGTATACTAAAATTAAACATTTTGGTATACTATTAATAACTGACAATAGTAGACTATGTATATTAAAAATTGTTTAAACATAAATTAATAGAAGTTTGGATATCAAATCACTAACAATATGTATATGGTGTGAATGTTCCTACAAAATTAACAAAAAAAACGTAATTATATTTTAAACTACCTCGTATAATATTTCAAAACATTATATTTTATTAAAAAGAACATCGAGTAGAATCCAAAAATGTAAAAATATACAGGGTATTCCATTTACAAAAAACATAAATTTGTGTCACCCTTTGAAAACGGGTAGCCCTGTATATTATAAAATACTCTTAAATCATAGTCCTATCTTTGACCCATGTTTTACCTAAATAACTTTTTTCGTATATCGTACGACAAACGAGTAATTGGACTTTGTCACACTAATGCCCCACCCTGTATACAAAATAACCATAAAACCATCCTGCCTCTTTGTAAATAGACTTATATTAAGATTCTTGAAACATGTGCAAAATGGCATGACTCAGAAAATCGTTGACTTTTTCACGAATTTTCTTACAAATCTAGGACTCCTGCCGTCTTACAAGAACCGTTTAACCTTCCTGCCGAGTACCGAAAAGGTATTGATTGTATTTGAGTATTATAACTTTTTAAAGACAAGACTAAGAAAATCACGGAATCAGGGTAAAAATTTTTTGCAGAATTTTCCAAGGGACAAGTATACTTAAACATTAGGAGACGTCATGCCAATATTTTTTTTGATCATTTTGAAATAAATATGTTTTGTTTATTTAGTTGGCAGGACCTAGAAAATCATGAAAATTTCATTATTTTCCTTACATGTTTGTATACATATATACTCCGTTACCCCGTTTGCAACCCTCCTGCACAAAAAATTTTCTTCATAAAATCGATAGTATCCTGTCTATCTACGGATATGGCAGGACTTAGAAATTCATCGCAAAACCCTATTTTTATTTTTTGGGAAAATCTAATTTTTACAGGAAAATGTCACAGGAAATTTGTGGATGTTTCCACAGATTGTAAGTACATAGTCTACCCTTCCAGTATTGCAAAAGTCAGGACTTAGGAAATCGTGGCTGAACTTCTGTATAATATCTCCCGGTCTATAAGAAGCCTAATACATATAACTGTATGAAATATGAACTGTATGAATATGTCTTATCATTGTTTTAATAAGTGTTAACAAAAGGTAATAAACTTTCTGATAATGAATACTTGAATTTGGTAAATATTCGGAATGATATAATGAAATAAGAAATATTGCACTTTCTAACTCGTCTCTGTACGCTACACTTTCTACTTATTTCTTAAAAAAAGCCTTCACAACAATACCTATGAGTCTACATACCCATATTTCTCTATCTATTATCCTGATATGACTGTTGTTGCTTACATTTTGCATTCTATTCTTGTCTCTTTAAGAGGAACTGTGTCAGTCACTTTAGCATTTTGCAACTTGGCCTGACAAAAGGGATAATGTATCACGGACAACAAATGATGCCAGAGACAAGTAATTCACGGGCGTAGGTGAGACTATAAATCTATGAAGAGTAGTTTAGGTATTGCAGACAAGAGATCGATGTCACTTTTGTCAGTTCAAAATAAAACATATTTTTTTGTAACAAATACAAACAGAATATACTCATGAACTTTATATTGTAACGTTATAAACGTAACATGTTCATTAATTTATATATTTAAGTAATTGTTTTATTCCAATTCTATTCAATTTATTAATTTCTTAACTTTTTTGTTTTACTATTTTTTCTTCAAAAAATGGTTGGCGCCCTATCTCTTTTCTCGGCTAAGTATTCTATCTTTATCTTACCCGTATTCAAAGACATCAACTAAATAATTAGTCATATATTAATTGTCGGAATGGGACGTTTCGATGCCGCCGGTTCATCGCCAGTCCGTTTCATCGCAGTCATATCTCGCATTTCCTAGAATTCCTAATTAATACTAAAAATAACTAATAATTGTAACTGTCGAAAATTCGGAAATATATCAGATAGCGATTATTTGACTGGCGATGAATCGGCTGGTATCGGCATCGAACTGGCGGCATCGAAACGGCGGCGATGAAACGTCCTAGACCCATTAATTTTCTATGCTTCTATGCCACACTCCAAGCTTTGTCAGTTGGCAAATCTTGACTTCCACTCTGTCATGTCAGTCTCTACTAAATGGTGGAAGTGAAAATGTTTTTTCTGCGTTTATTTAAGGGGATGGGCACATATTTTCGGCTGCAATGCTATTCAAATGGGGATTCGTTTTTTTCGAATCCTGAGAAAACTAATAAGTATTTTTGAAAAATTTTAACGCAGAATGAAAGATTACGTTATGAGCGAGGGCCGAAAGTCCCTGAGAACTTCTATAATTTATTTTAATAAGTTACAGGGGTGAAAAACTAAGAGAAAATTTAGTGTGATTTTTAATTTCAAATATCTCATTGAAAATAAACTTTTTATTCTAACTTCTTATAAACTTTCATTCTGCGTTTAAATTTTTCAAAAATATTTATTGGTTTTTTCAGGATTCGAAAAAAATGAACACAATGTCCGTGGTAATATTTTCCAAATCTATCTTTGTCTTACAACGCACTCAGTCGAATAGAATATTGTCAGCATATTGTCAGTCAGACAGTGACAATCAGTGACAATTTTAAATATTTGACATGGCATCGGGAATATTTTGAGTTGTTGATTAAATAATATTGATATACATATAGTGTATTTGATAAATAATTGATTTAAGACGTGAACTTAATAAAAAGTTATTTATTGTGTATTATTTGTGGAAGATGCAAGCAGAGAATGCATCAGGATAATATATTCTGTGATCCAAGTATTTTGTTGTTAAAGATGTTCAAAATTGTAAGCGTTCCATAGTAAAATATATTATTAAAAAAATCACTTTAACTCTTTTCCTCTTTTCTCGATTGAGTATTAATTTTTGTTGTACATATAAATTATTACAATCACTGAATACATAGTTAGTGAAAAAATTATAACATTTATTAACTGAATTAATAATTTGCAATTATACAAATAACAGTTATCCAAGAACATTCAAAAGCCATCTCTTTAAGTTAATGACATTGTTAAGTAGAATGACATTCTAGCAATGTTTACATATCCATACCAGTGTGAATTTTACTACACGCAATTTGCCGTGTAAAGACATAAAAAGTAGGGATAGCCGTAAAATATTTGCTAATTATGTACCGATGGCCTTAAGGTCATGATAGTTAATTGATAATTCAGAACCTACATAAGAAACCCTTGTAATAATTTAATTTATTCATGGACATTCTTTTGGGCTGACCTACCCAGTTGCCTGTTCATACAAATAAGAAAAAAATTGGTATCTTACGGTATTATATTAATATGGTACTGGTACAAACACCTTTTTGATAAGTACTTGGCGTCGACACTGAAAATAAGGAACTCATTACCACCACAATGAGGTACCGATCCTAGTTAAATTGATTTCTCGACTTGAATCGAATTTTTCCCGCTGGAACAAATGCTCGGTGGGTGTATGAAACTTTATTATGTGCTGATTGAACCTGCCTCTCTAGTCGCATCGGATTAATATTAATCTATTTGTGAATTATTCTCTCTCGTCTCCGACAACGACTGAGCGGGTGAAAATGACTCTGTGGAATGTAGATTTATATCGGGTGACAAAAGGACAGTACAATGGCTCTTTTTTCGCTATCTTCGAAATGGTGTTTATTTTGAATAGTAGGTCTTCGTATTGCGAATGTATAGGTTATTAAATATGATATTTATCAATGTTACCGACGAGTTTCTTGACTTGTTCAAGATATTGCTGTGTATTTTTCAAAAAATAAAATGAAAGCTAGAAAAACAACTTAAGAATAATTAATCTTCTAGGTCTTCTCGCTCTTCTGCAATAGGGAATAATTGTCTTGCAGTTCATATCTGAGTCCATTCCTGAGACACTTGTTTTCTTCCTACACCTCTACGACCCTCTATTTTGCCTTTAAGGATCAGTTGTAATATTTTATATCGATTTCCCCTCGTTATATGTCACAGATAAGACATTTTTCGGCGTTTAACAGTCTTTAACACGTTCAGTGCCACATGTATCCAACATGGATACACGCGTCACACTGATTTAGTGGCCGCGTGTATCCAACATGGATACACGCGTCACACTGATTTAGTGGCCGCGTGTATCCAATGTGGATGCACATGTATTTTTGTATTTTGAGCGGTGTACATCAGCACCAGATACACACCGTCTAAATATCTTTATGGGTGCTTGTAAATAGTGGCCTACGAAATCCAAAAATCTGGTTGGCCTGCAGGTACTGAGATAATTTTGGCCTAGACATATTTTTAAACAAAATAAAGAGAAATGAAACAATTTATTTATTTTATACAGAAAAAAAATATATATAGTAAAACATTTGTGGGTTAAAAAACAAATTAAAAGATAGTATTTTTCGATAAAATGAACGAAAAGATACTGAAATACATAAAAACGTGTGGCCGGATACATGTGGTCGCGTGTATCCAATGCGGATACATACTAAAAATGACGTCATAATATAACAATCAAATCATGTTTTTGCAGGTTTTTCTTAAACTGGCATACTAAGACAATGTTTTATATTTATTGTTTTCTTCATTTTGACAACTTCGGCCTGTGGAACCCTATTTTTGTGTAACCATGGTGGCACTAAATGTGTTAACAGTTCTCTAATTTTGTTGATCCTCCTTAGTACTTCTTCATTAGTTTCTTTGCTGTCCAGGTATCCTCAGCATCAGTCTATGAATCCACATTTCCAATGCTTCAATTCTGTTCATGATCGATACTTTTAGCGCACTTCTGCACCACACAAAAGTACATGTCTTAGTTCTAAACTGAGATGATTATTGCAAAGAAATGACTTCATTATCATGAAAGTAGTTTTAGTCATTAGTATTCTACGTTTCATTTCTATGTCTGGATCTAGTAGATCCGTTATCACAGTTCCCAAATATGTCATTTTGTGAAGTTTTCAACTTGGACTCCATTTAATTGAAGCTCTACATCTGGATGTGAGTCACGACTAAAAACTAAAAATTTGGTTTTATTTGAGTTTATTTTAATCCCCATTTCCTCTTCTACCTCGTGAATACGATCAAGCAGAATTTGGAGATCTTCAATATTATCTGACAGAGTTAATGTACCTGGTGTCCCAATAAGAATGGCTCTCGGCCATGTCTCAGGAACCGTTTATAGTACAGCTTTGAGAAAAAAATATTTATAACAAAAGTTGCCTCGGTAAAAGCCTGGAAATTATTTTCATAATTGTAGGTTCACCGCTAGAGGGCGTAATTGAATATCAAAAATTAAAAAATCAAAATTTTACAAAATTTACCTAATGAGAGGGCACTGGAAATCCAATCATCGTATTCTTCATAAAATTCTGCGCATATTTGTTTGCACAAGTTTAAGTCGACCTTTGCAAATAAGAGGTGGGGGTGAGTGGGAACCTTCTTATGAAAAAATGGCTGTAAGTCCGGTTCTGCGAAATCGAATTTTGCATACTTGGTCTTGTTGAAAATAGCTCTTTTTCGTCAATGTAAGTATGTTATTTTAGAAATAGCCTAATAATTCATATGCAAGCTAGGAGGTGTTATTTAATTATTTTCAGAAATATACTTTTCTTTGGAAAATATTAAATACAATTATGCATTTTTAATCCTGTGTTACAAAATTAGACCGCATTAGCAACATAATACCGAAAACCGCATGTCGATACCTTTTTTCTATCTCGAGATATCTTAAGAAATGTGTAAATTTTAAACATAACTGTTACTGTCACCGGTAAACGAGGTTAAGGAAAAGCAGTGTGCTATGGAAAAAAACAAATAAACATTTTCCAGATGTAAACGTATATAATTAATTAAAACAACAATAAGACAAACAACACTATAAAATATAACAAAGAAATAAAAGCAACTACTTAGGTACTTAGTTTTAGTGACTGCCTAAATGTTCAAATTGTTGACCATCATTTCAAATTGTTGCACCATCGATGCAAGCATTTACTCTTTCAAGAGTAGATTGAATAGCAACAGATTTAACTGTTTTAGACTTTTATTTATGGGGACGGATTAAAGACCTTGTTTTTGCCGCTAGGCCCACTACTCGAGAAAACATGATCTAGAATCTAGAGAATACGAAACGCCATTCAAAGTATTGCGAAACCAGAAATTGAGACTGCTGTTCAATCTACTCTTGAAAGAGTAAATGCTTGCATCGTAAATGATGAGCAACAATTTGAACATTTAGGTCGTCACTAAGTAAGTATGTAGTTGCTTTTATTTCTTTGTTATATTTTATAGTGTTGTTTGTCTTATTGTTGTTTTAATTACTTATATACGTTTACATCTGGAAAATGTTTCTTTGTTTTTTCCATATCACACTACTTTTCCTTAACTTCGTTTACCGGTGACATTAACAGTTGTTTGGAATTTACACGTTTCTTAATATCTCGAGATAGAAAAAAGGTATCGAGATGCGGTTTTCGGTATTATGTTGCTAATTTGGTCTTATTTTGTAATACAGGATTAAAAATGCATACTTGTATTTAATATTCTCCAAAGAAAGCTAGAATTCCGAAAATAATTAAATAACGCCTACTAGCTTTCATATTACTTATTAGGCTATTTCGAAAATAAGAGTCTTACATTGACGAAAAAGAGCTGTTTTCAACAAAACCAAGTATGCAAAATTAGATTTAGCAGAACCGGACTTACAGCCATTTTTTCATAAGAAGGTTCCCACTCACCCCCACCTCTTGCAAAGGTAGTCTTAAACTTGTGAAAAAAAATATGCGCAGAATTTTATGAAGAATACGATGATTGGATTTCCAGTGCCCTTTCATTAGGCAAATTTTGTAAAATTGAGAGTTTTTAATTTTTGATATTCAATTACGCCCTCTAGCGGTAGACCTACAATTATGAAAATAATTTCCAGGATTTTCCCGAGGCAACTTTTGTTATAAATATTTTTTCTCAAAGCTGTACTATAAACGGTTCCTGACATATGGCAGAGAGCCATTCTTATTGGTACACCCGGTACAGTTCGTGTATCTAATCACGTTAATAGTTTCCCGTTGATTTTTATTTCATATGGCTATATCTCAAGGGCCTTTTTAAATAACTGGTCCGAGTAAACATTGAAGAATTTTGGCGACAAAATACAACCTTGTCTGACTCCTCGTTGTATGGAGATTTCGTCGGTGTAGTTATCTCCAATTTTTACGATAGCAGTTTGACTCCAGTACAAATTTTTAATGACACGCATATGTTTGTCATCTATTCCTAGATTTTTAAGCATCTACATTAATTTTACATACTGTACTTTATCGAATGCCTTCTCGGAGTCCTCGAAGCATGCAAATATATATTTTCTTTTGTCACGGCATTTTTGTAATAGGATGTTTAGCCCAAAAAGTGCCTCCCTGATTTCCATAGGAACCAAATCTTAAGAGTGTGGCTCATTAGGCTAATTAATCGATATTCTGAGCATTTTCTCGCATTGTGTTTTTTAGGTATTGAGACAAAGACGGATTTGAGCCCAAACTGTGGGAATCACTCCGGTGTTATATATTGAATTATACTACTACTTTTATGTTATCTTCATCTATTAGCTTAAGCAACTCAGTTGGTGTATCATCTCGACCACAAGCTTTTCTAATTTTAGCATTTTTTATAGCGTGTTCTACCTCGGATTTCATAATTTCTGGCCCGTCAGTACAACTTTGGTTGAATTCGGTAATATTATTTCTGTCATCTTCAAGCAACTAGGTCTTCTAGTCTACAGTATTTAATATACGTTGCGACCCAATGTTTGTGGTGTGGCCAACAATTCTCTTTTTATGACGTTCCATACTATAATTTGAAGATTAAAAATCCCGTTAGGCCCCTTTTGTATTATTTTTAAACATAAACCAAAACAATGTTCGAAGTGTAAGCCGTTCGATTTTTACGACTTGACCTGCCAAACTTTTACGACCCTTCACGTATGTGTATACTCACAACAACTACAAAGAAGACATTCCATTTTTCGTTTTAGACCTTTTTTCACTTCCTGGTTCTTCAACTTTTCAGTAGTTAACCTCATTTTCGGATCCTTTCAGATTTTTATTATCCAAAACCAATTCGTATCTGTTTAAATCATTTTTACTTTAAACAGTCACTTTTTTGTGGTTCTAATTAATTTTTTCTCAACTTTCTAAATATTTTAAACTGAATTGAAAATACATTTTTTAATAACTTTGTTTTATTAACCAAACTTTTATTATAATCTATCTATACAACCTCAACCTAAATGTTTAGGTAGGTGATAGACATAGACAATAAGTAATACGACTGACAATGTGTTATTTATGACATGTAGGGAGGCATCCAATGAGGCACCCCTTTTTTACACTTGGTCTTCAATATTGACTATATTTGACACATATTTATACAAAACTAGCTGACCCGGCAGACTTCGTACTGCCTCAATAGATAAAAACAAAATTTTGCAAACAATAAATCTAAAATAAACAAAAGAAATTAGTAATTAATAAACAAAAAATGCTCGATGTGAATGAGTTTTTATTATTTTTAATGAATTACACATGATGTTTGAAGTAATAAAGCTTAGTTAGAAATAACAAAATAAAGTTTGCAGTGCAACAGTTGCAATCTTAAATTTGTTTATCGTATAATGAATATAACAGCTTTATTTTATATACATTCAAAACAACCCTGCATTTATAATTGTGTACGGGGTTGTCCAACGATATAGGTGTTAATTAATCAAAATAAAATAAAATTAAAATTAAATATCATTAAATAAAATGAAACAAAATTTCTAAAAATTGTATAAAAGTTAATAAAAATAAATAAAACTGAATAAACTCAAATAAAAATAATAAATAAATTTAAAAAACAATAAAATTAAAAAAATAGAATCTAATAAAAATAATTAAAATTTAATAAAATGAAATAAAATAAAATAAACGAAAATAAATAAAATAGTTAAATTAAATAAAATTAAATAAAATGAAACAAAATTAATTAAAATTAAATAAAATTTTATAATTTGCTGCTCGTTCTTTTCGTGTGCTCAGAACTTTTCTCCTGCTTGCCGTTCGTCAGAAAAGTTCGACAGAGATATTTTTTGAAAGTTTCGAAAAATTAAGAAATTCATATTTTGCCCAATTTAAGTCCAAAAGTTAAACAGTTGCACTTTTCTTCGATGAAATTTGTTGCTCGTTCTTCTTCTGTCCTCAGAATATTTATACGGCTTAAGAGATTGTATTTTGGACACCGATTGAGCTAGAGAAAAAATTTTAACACGGTTCTGTGCGGAATAGCAAGGAGTCCAACTACTTAATTTCGTATTTTTCACGTCATTATTGTGAGACTTACGGCGTCATGGATAATCCCCTTATGACGTACGGGTATGAAATATAGATAACAACCTACTTCCAGTCCGGTCGAATATACCTGCCAAATTTCATAAAAATCGGTAAAGTCGTTTCGGAGGAGTATGGCAACAAACACTGTAAAAACAGCATTTTATACATATAGGTGTAAAAATTTTGGTGGCTACTAAAATGACTATATAAAACCGTATAAACCTTCCCTGAACTTCTACAAATAATTCAACATCAAAATTAGCCAAATCGGTCCAGCCATTCTCGAGTTTTAGCGAGACACACGAACAGCAATTGATTTTTATATATAAGATGCAGACATTTAGATGGCTATTAAAAAATAACGGTTGAAGATAGAAAAGTGAAAATTCACGGTTGTATTTACCTTTTCCTTTCACATCACACAAAATTAAGAAAAAACAGTTTGACCAAAAAAATAAAAAAATATATTAGGGGGGCAGCCCCCTTTATGACGTACGGATATGAAAAATATATAGCAACCTATTTTCAGTCCGGTCGAATATACGTGGAAAATTTCATAAAAATCTATTCAGTGGTTCTCGAGTTATGTGGTGGTAACTGACACGATCTTCTTTTGTTTATATAGATATAAAATATTTAAATGGCTATTAAAAAATAACGGTTAGAAATAGAAAAGTGAAAATTTAGGGTTGTATGTATCTTTACGTTCTACATCACACAAAAATTAAAAAAAGAGTTTGTCCGAAAAAATAAAAAAAAATATCAGGGGGGCAACCCCCCTTATGACGTACGGGTATGAAATATAGATAACAACCTACACCCAGTCCGGTCGAAGATACCTGCCAAATTTCATAAAAATCGGTAAAGTCGTTTCGGAGGAGTATGGCAACAAACACTGTAAAAACAGCATTTTATACATATAGGTGTAAAAATTTTGGTGGCTACTAAAATGACTATATAAAACCGTATAAACCTTCCCTGAACTTCTACAAATAATTCAACATCAAAATTAGCCAAATCGGTCCAGCCATTCTCGAGTTTTAGCGAGACACACGAACAGCAATTGATTTTTATATATAAGATTAGTATTATCCAATCTTAAAGTGCTATTCACAAGATACTTGAATGGGGAAGAAATCCCGAATAGTTGGAAAGAAGCATGGATTACTCCAATTCACAAAAAAAGGTCCAAAAGGTATCTGCGGAAACTACAGGCGTATCTCGGTCACTAGTACATTTAGCAGGCTGTTTGGTAAAATCTTAAAAAACATGATTGAGCAAGAATACGAACCTAATGAAATTGAACAGCAAGCTGGTTTTAGAGCTGGAAGATCTTGCGTAGACCGTAGACCACATATTTACCCTAACACAACTTAATGAAAAGAAAGTTGCAAGAAGCCAGGAAATACATCTTTTATTTGTGTATCTCACAAAAGCATATGATACGATTCCTGTGAGAAAGCTGTGGCAGTCTCTTGAACGATCTTCCTTAAATAACACGATCATCGCCGCGGTCAAACAACTATACAATAAAGCCACATCAATAATCAAACCAAACAACACATTATCAGAAGAATTTCCAGTAACAAAAGGATTACGACAAGGATGCTGCCTCTCCCCAGTACTATTTAAGATATATTTAAATGAAGCACTAAAACACTGGAGACGATCTTGTACAGGGATGGGAATTCAAATTGACGATAATACAACTTTGTATACTCTACATTTCGCGGATGACCAAGTCGTAGTAGCAGCGGATAAGGAAGATTTAGAATTCATGACGAGACGGTTATTTCAAAATATGAAGAGTGGAGCTGTTGGAATTCCGATAAATTGATTTGATTGTTTAAATAGTTCGAAATCATATCCCTTTTTTCCCTTGTCGACGCCTGTGTTGTTCCTTGCATACTAGCGAAATCCACAAGTGTTCAAGAAAGGGACGTTTTTCAACCACTTGAGCTCCCAAGAATTCTTACTCCGGAGAGAAACATTGAGACGGCCCACGCGTAAAGACGTAAAATAGTGACTTCGTCGACGATGTCCCGATTGTAAGTACATACCTAGTATTTTTACCTTAGATTTTGTTGTTACCTACCTATATTATTTATCCTGTTATCGTTTTGAGCTATTTAACCACCAATTGATTTGAACATGTGTGTATTAGTAATATGTTTATTGCACCTATGAGAATTTCCATTAATCTCTACCAATAGAAGCTATTCGAAGAAACATAGTAGAGGGCAGGTGTTGTAATTTGTAATGTTTATTGTTTGTTTCGATTTTATTACTCGTTTCGTTCAATACCTGCTAATAACCAACAGGAGCCTTTCTGTAAATAGAAACAAAACGCAATACTTATGCATCAGGACTGAAGTAGAAGATCTAATAGTTAACGAACAAGAAACAATCAAGAACTGTGAGGAATATGTATATTTGGGAACAACAATCAACAAGAGTGGGCGCACCGAAAAAGAGATAGAGCAAAGGATCGTGAAAGGAAAAAGGGTGATTGGATGCCTAAACCCGATGCTATGGTCAGAAGAACTATCTAATCAAAGAAAACATCTTATCTTTAACTCCATCTTAAAAAAGTATAGTGCTCTATGGATGCGAAATATGGCAACTTACTAAATCCCTGGAACGACGCCTACTTGCATTGGAAATGGACTTCTGGAGAAGATCGGCTAGAATATCAAGGCTTGAAAGAATACAAAATGACCAAATCAGAAATATAATGGGAGTCAAGTCAACCATCATAGACGAAATTCAAAGGAGACAACTGATTTGGTATGGCCATGTAGAAAGAATGGACGACGACAGACTGCCAAAACAAATTATAAAGTGGACGCCAAGGGAAAGAAGGAAGAGAGGAAGGCCGAAGCAATCCTGGCTAGGCGGCATTCAGAAGGCAATGTCGGAAAGGAATCTTCACCCTAGCGAATGGAACGATCCACGAAAAAGTATTAACCAATTAACTCTGACGAACCTTTTCATTAGAGTTAAGATTCTCTAAGTTTTTCTGTATGCTTTTTCGCGCATTTTTTGATATCCTCTCTGACGTATTTTAGTTATAATTTAGTTAGAAGATGGAACACGACTTTTACGGAACACAAAAGGAAATATATGGAGAATGATCAGAGGACAAAGAAAAGAGATGAACGATCTAATAAAAACGAAACATATTGAGAAGGTAATATGGGCAGACTATTTTCGATCTCTCTTGGATAAGATATGGAGGGGAGGTTCCCTAAGTCCTCTATTGTTTAATCTGATCATGGCTGAAATAATAAACAAAGTAAGAACTAAAAAAGGATACCAAATGGGAGAAAAACAACTTAAAATAATCTGCTATGCAGGCGATAGTCTCTCAAAGTGAAGGTGATTTACAACGCCTACAAAGCTGCACCATCCCCAGAAAATTGCTGAATGCAAGAATGCAGGGAAGAAGACCGGTTGGAAGACCTAAAAAGAGATGGGAAGACGAAGTCAATAAGGATGCCAGGAACTTCCTGGGAACGCGTTCATGGAAAAGAACAGCGGTAAATCGAAATGATTGGAGAAGCTTATTGAAGGAGGCCAAGGCTCGATTTGGGTTGTAGTGCCATTGGATGGATGGACAAAGCTGCACCAATTTAACATAACCGCCAGAAAACTTAACATGTTAGTTTCTCCAAAAAATACCAAATGCGTGGTTCTAACAGCAAATCTACTAAGACGTGAATAAAAGCTGAAGGATCAGATAATAGAGCAGCTCATGGAGTTTAAATATCTAGGCATCACACTATCTAGCTCTGGAAAGCTCGAAACCGAAGTGGAGGATCAAGTGAATAAAGCAAACGGAGCCGCAGGTTGCCTGAGTGAAACAATATGGAGAAATAAAAATATCGGAAAAGAAATGAAAGGCAGAATTTACAAAACAGTCATCATACCAAGAATAACAAACACGTAAGAAACACGACCTGATACAGAGAGGACAAAAGAGTGCTAGAAAGAGCAGAGATAAAATCCATTTGAAACATCGATGGCAAGACACTATAAGTATAAGACAGAGCTGGAAGTGCAGATATACGACGGAGATGGAAGGGGCAAATGACAACAATAACTGGGTAAAACACAGAAGAGCGACGTAGCTACGTAGCGACCACATAAGCCGAATGACAACAAATAGAGTAGTAAGGACATCGAGAGACGGTTTCACAATAGGAAGACGATAAGTGGAAATACTACGAAAACGTGTTACGGTTTTTTTAAACCTTCACAATTCATTCAGGTATGTTAAATTGAAAGATATTTAAATACTTTAAACCCCCTGGTTACACCTATGGTAGTTCTTTTAAAAACAGTTGCTTCGTTCGCAAAAAGGTTCTGTTCTGTTGATTTGTTTAGGAATAGTTTGCGATTCTAGAAATAGGCGGTCTTTCTCTCGTTCACAAGTTGTGCATAGGTTCTTGTCACGTAACTGAATCAATCAGTGGTTCCGTGCTGGAATGGTTCGTCTGAGTTGGAACTCAGATGGAATGACATTAAGCAAAGACGGATGACATCCGATCTCTCCATTTTGATTCTTGTCTTGACGACAGTGCTAGTGCTCTTGATTGCAAAATTTAAGTTGTGTTTGCTGATCCAGATTCATCCGCCATAAAATAGGTTGGTTTTACGAAAAACCATCGTCTAAGACGGATTTGAACCTATAAATTTTATGTGCGGATGAATAATTTCGGTTTAGTTACTGTGACATAACCTCAGCTTGAGACACGTGAGTATCTTAAAAGATTATACTATAATCAATAGTGTTGGTCGTTGTGGTATGCTTG
The DNA here is from genome assembly GCF_917563875.1 of Diabrotica virgifera virgifera. Lineage (NCBI taxonomy): Eukaryota > Metazoa > Arthropoda > Insecta > Coleoptera > Chrysomelidae > Diabrotica > Diabrotica virgifera. Next base: position 9,000,899 of record NC_065445.1, read on the forward strand.
GACTAATGCCCTGTGTCTTTCCTAGGCTGTCTTTCATCGCTCTACTCTAAGGGAAGGTCCTGGTAACAACTCCTATTCGTTGGCCACATACCATCACAGGTAAATATCTTTAAAGCCATTACTAAGCGTATAGTCTCTTGTGTTTCTCCTGTCTTGTCCCTACCGACAGTGTCTTTTCTCTCCTTGGTAGGCCAATTTCCTGAGGACACCAATTGGGGCTCGTGGCTGTCCGTTGTCCAACGCCTAGTTAACCAGAATCACCACCACTGGAAAACCCACCTACAAGACCCGTAAGCAAGAAGAGGAAGTCAGTATTAACCGTATCACCTCTATTTTTATATATTCCTTATAGATCTAAGTCCTTCCTGTTACCCTCAGTGTACACTTGAATTTAGCGCTATACGAGAGTATTAACTTTAACAGAGTAATTACAGGGTAGTATATATTTATTGTACTTAGTTAACTCCACAGGTAGACTTGCAAGGGGTAGGTATTTGACACTTCATGCTGTTAATTATTAACAATATCTGATAATAATACTAATATAGTATATTTACTGTATACATATATCTGATTCTTGCCTAACATTCATCAGGGTGTAGTGAATATTTATATTTTCCATATTAAAGGTATTAAGTTGTATATGTATGTGATAAGTTAGGGCCTTTTTAAGTCATAGCAATATTTTATAGTTAATAGTTCCTTATATTCTGATACAATTCCCCTTATTTTGTTTAATTTTCTGTTTTTCATTTTATGTTCAATAAATAATTGTAGTTATAGGTTGTTTTAATGCTCAGAAATAACCGGATCACCTTCTACTAACCCACAATAAATCCCTGAGATGAGATAGAGAGATTAACTGAATATTTTGCATTTTATTTTCATTACTTTTATTAAGTATCATCTCTCGATCTTTATTTTATGTAACAAACGATGAAACGACAACTTACTGGAAGCACATTGAAAAATGCTTATGGTTATGTCTACACAATGAGAAGAAGAAGAAGAAGCATAGCATCCTAACATTTTTAAATTTCGTGAAAGCACACCAATTTCGATAAAAATCTTAACAAGCCAACCAAGATCGTTAATTTGTGTAAAGTTTCTTTTTTTTAGTGTACCAAATAGTGGCATTGTGCAAAATGATCTAACTGTATTGCGGAGAAGCACGTAAACGCTACCTACGACCGTCTAATTTGGCAAAACGTCCACCAAAAACAGTTAGTTTTGTTAATAATTCAATTAGTTCTAAGCCAAATATCACGATTCTGATATTATAAATATTAAGATGAGAAAGTAGGATAATTAACCTTTGAATTAGAACACGCAGGTCTATCACGAACAGGAAATATGCAGTCTGAAACGTTTTTCATACCAGATCCTTTATCTAAATGGAATAAAGTCACAAATTTTCTCTTACTAATTATTATTAATCGTCGAACAATTACTCTATTTGGGAAAATTATGAAGTGAGTTGTAACAAAATTTTATTATCAAGATTAGTTTTATGGTAATGTAAAAGATATTGGCATATGCCACAAAATTGAAAATAAGAACAATTGTATATCTATAAGATGGAGGGCAACCGTAAATAGTTAAAGGAGGAGTTAAATTCGCGGTCGGACAGACAGACAGCCTAGGTCAAACCTATCACCTTTAGTACCATCCTTGGATTATAAGCTTTCATTTGACACCTCATTTGTCATTCTACCTGGTACAATGACGGAGGAGTTAAATTCACGGTAGGACGGACAGACAGCCTAGGTCAAATTTCTCACCTTTAGTACCATCCTTGGATTATAAGCTTTCATTTTACACCTCATTTGTATTCTACCTGGTAATAATGACGGAGGAGTTAAATTCGCGGTCGGACGGACAGACGGACAGACAGCTTAGGTCAAATTTCTCACCTTTAGTACCATCCCTGGATTATAAGCTTTCATTTGACACTTCATTTGTCATTCCAGCTGGTATAATGACGGAGGAGTTGTGTTTACGGACAGACACAGACAGACGGACGGACGGACGTGGATAATTCAAAGTTTTCACATTTTTTCACGTTCTTATAAAATTATTCTATTATTATAATGTATGTATAAACATTCTATTATTATAATGTATAAACAAAAAAACAAAAATAATGATGGTGTCGAAATCTCCACAAAATTTTTCTGACATAACCGTACATGATCAAAGAATTGAGCGTGTTAGAAAATATAATTACCTGGGAACTGTTATTAATGAAAACAACGACAACTCTGAAGAAATCAAGATCAGAATAGAAAAAGCTAGAGCTACTTTTACCAAAATGAAAACAGTTTTATGCGGAAGAGAGCTAAGTTTAAATCTTAAAATTCGCCTCATGAGATTTTACGTGCTGTCAGTTCTTTTCTATGGAATGGAAGCTTGGACACTGAAAAAGATCGATACAAGGAAAACAGAAGCATTCGAGATGTGGATGTACTTCAGGATACTGAGAATATCGTGGACAGAGAGAGTGACAAACATGGAAGTGTTGCGAAGGATGCAGAAAGAAAAAGAACTTGCGCTTACTATTAAAAAGCGTAAACTGCAATACTTGGGACATATAATGAGGGGACAAAAGTACCAGCTACTACAATTAATTATTCAGGGAAAAATAATAGGTAAAAGATCCATTGGCAGAAGAAAACATTCATGGTTGAAGAATTTAAGAGATTGGTACAAGTGCAGCAGCTGCCAATTATTTAGATCTACGGTATCAAAAATACGCATAGTTTTGATGATAGCCAAACTTCGGAACGAGGACGGCACCTGAAGAAGAAGATAAACATTTTATCCAGAAGACGATAAACAAACCAGAAGAGGATATGGGACTACTGATGAGGAATAAACCTCCGAAACCAGTATAGACTCTTCCTGCACTCTCCGATTTAACCAGAGTATTATGCAGCTGCTGCATTTTCGTGTTGCGAAGAAATTGAAAATGTTTATACATTTTAATTAATTTACTGTTTTGTTGAGTACTAAGGAATTATCTATTTCGTGTTGGAACTTTTACCACGCTGAGCAGATGGGTTGTGAATTATTTAAAATTCTCTCATCTTAATTTCCTCGGCATCCTGTATGATTTATAATTTTTGAAAATCTCGGGAGGTTGTAACCAAAGAAAGTATTCCACCTGTTGTCAATCTGGTGGTATGGGAACGATATTTATTGTCGTTTTCTGTGCTATTTCGATTGACAACTTACTTTGTTAATACTAAATTATTATGATTTAAGTTTGCTTAAGTAGAATCTGTGCTAAATGAATCAAAACTGCCTTTGGAGAAACTTTAACAATCAACTAAAATTAGAGTTAATGATGATCAGAGTGATCAACCAGATTTAGTTTTATCGTCTTCCTTCTTCTTAGCCTTCTATTGTCCATTTTTGGACATAGGCCTCTTCCAACTCCCTCCATTAATCTCTATCCTGAGCAACATAGTTCTAATTTCTTCCGGCTATATATTCCGGCTGTTCATTTTATAGCATATACCCATCTCATCTGTGGTCTTCCTCTTGGTCGTTTACCTTGTCGTGTTCAATGTCGTAATACTGTGATGTTTCAACGTTTGTCTTTATGTCTACCCGGGTGGCCTGCGAAACTCCATTCGAGTACCTACGAGCTTTGTTTTTTATCTTATTCAAGCGGTTCCTCTTTTTACTGTCAGGTCTATACCTAACATTGCTCTCTTTCCATTTTCCTTTCTGTTGTGGCTAGTTTATTCACATTTGCCTTGGTTAAGGTCCAGGTTTGATATTCTTATACCATGATAGCAACGATGCACTGGTTGAACACTTTGCTCCTCAAGTATTGGCGTATTTTGTGGTTCTTAAGTATCCAACTAAGTTTTCCAAATCCTGCCCATGCCAGTTTTGCCCTTTTGGTAATTCCTGCACTTTGGTTCTACTTGTCAAGTTTCAGACTTTGGCAGTTTTTATCAACTTTCTTTGTTACTACTATTATCTTTAAAACATTATTAAATGCAGTTTTTTCAATTTTCTAATAATAACCATAAAACTCGACATGACAAGTCCGTGAAAAATTCAAAATAGATTTTATGCTTGTCATTTATTCCTATTGTTTAACAGGTCTATTGAAAATAAGGTGCCTATATGTTGCACCTTGAACTGTGGAACAATGTATTTACAAATATTCAAATCTATAACGATCAGACATCAGGTGCGGACTGAATTTATTTATCGTTGTTTGATATACTTCTATATTACAAAAAGTGTGTAACCTTTTTGTAGTTTTTTTATTTATTCTCCAACATACGACGCTACTGGGTGTCCAGGGAGGACCTGCATGTGCTATTTCAAAAGAAGACACAGGATATGCAACCAAAGTCTGCACGAAACCAACTAACACCAACAGATATTTAAATTATCACCTCAACCACAACGTAAACATCAAGAAAAGAATCATAAAATCTCTATACGATAGAGTCCGAAGCATCTGCTCTAATGAAAATGCCTTCCAGGAAGAAAAAGACCAGCTAACAAGGGTTTTGACTAAAAATGACTACCCGTTGTCACTTATAAACAAGGAATTCCAAAAGATTAAAGAAAAGAAACAACCAAACATCACAAGCACTCCAGAGACACTCTCAAGAAAGGATTCAAAGATGACAGCCATACCATGTAAAGCGCTTTTCAGAAAAATTGAAAAGGACAGGAAACAAGAAAAGAAAGATAAGATACAACATCACAAAAACATTCAAAACAACCAACGCTCTGAGATCTATCCTGTCCAAAACCAAACGACACCCAAGAAAGATCCAAAAACTACATCTACAAAATACCCTGTGAACAATTTCTACGTGACAATGCGACAATTTCGACGTGTAGACAATGTAGAAGTCTTGTGAAGACGTTCAAAAGAAACAGACCTAAATAATGAACTACAGATACGAAAGACCTATACTGAGAAGAAGAAGTAGACCTAATAAATAAAGAAGTTTTGTTGGTTCCCTTATATATTTTATAATATTCTTCTTCTTCTTCTTTTTATATAGACATTACTCTGTCTGTTTTTCAATGTACCTCCAGTAAGTAGTCGTTCCATCGTTTTCGTGGTCTTCCCACTGATCGTCTTCCTATTGGGGAACCGTCTCTCGACGTCCTTACCACTCTATTTGTTGTCATTCGGCTTATGTGGTCGTTCCATTCTACTCTTCTTCTTTTCACCCAGTTATTAATGTTGTCCACCTTGCATCTCCTTCGTATATCTGCACTTCTAACTCTATACCACAGCGTCTTACCATCGATTTTTCGCAATGTTTTCATCTCTGCTGTTTCTAGCATTCCTTTTGTCCTTTTTGTATCAGGTCGTGTTTCTGCCGCGTATGTCATTATTGGTCTGATGACTGTTTTGTAAATTCTGCCTTTCACTTCTTTTCCGATGTTTTTATTTCTCCATATTGTTTCATTCAGGCAACCTGCAGCTGTTTGCTTTATTCACCTGATCTTCCACTTCTGTTTCGAGCTTTTCATAGCTGCATAGTGTGATGCCTAGATATTTAAACTCCATGACTTTTTCTATTATTTGACCCTCCAGCTCTAATTTACACCTTATTAGATCTGCTGTTATAACCATGCATTTAGTCTTTTTTGGGGAAATTAACATGTTAAATTTTCTAGCGGTTATATTAAATTCGTGCAGCATACGTTGTAAATCAAAACTTGGTATTTTTGTAAATCATCTTCACTTTGAGAGATTAGTATTGCGTCGTCTGCATAGCAGATTATTTTAAGTTGTTTTTCTCCCATTTGGTATCCTTTTTTTGTTCTTACTTTTTTATTATTTCGTCCATGATCAGGTTGAACAACAGAGGACTCAGGGAATCTCCCTGTCTTATCCCATTGCCAGCTTCAATTGGGTCAGTTTGTTCTTCATCTACTTTTACTTTTATTGTGTTGTTCTGGTAGATATTTTCGATCGTTTAAATTATTCCTAGGGGTACCTCTCTTGCGTACAATAAATGGATAACGTCCTTTAATTTGACCCTGTCAAATGCCTTCTTAAGGTCCACGAAACATAAGTATGCCGGTTTGTTGTATTCTAACGATTTTTCTTGAATCTGCCTCATTATAAATATAGCGTCGGTGCATGATCTTCCCGACCTAAAACCTTGTTGTTCTTCTGCTAATGTTATAATTTTATTCAGTTTGTCACTTTGGTCGTTAATTTTAGTGTTGTGTTTAATAAATTAATTCCTCTGTAATTCTCCGGGTCCCATTTTTCTCCCTTTTTAAAGAGAGGTATTAGGATGCTTGATCTCCATTCTTGTGGTATTCTGTTTTGTTCTATTATTTTTTGGATTAGTTTTAATAATTGTTTGGTCAGGTCTTGTCTTCCATACTTTAGGAGTTCATTCGATATTCTGTCTTCTCCTGGTGATTTTCTATTTTTTAATTTCCTTAATGCTTCCGTTACCTCTGCTTCTTCAATATTTATTTCTTCATTTGTTGTCACTTCAGGTGTTGGTGGTTCGTTATCGTTATCTTTAGCAAGCAGAGATCGAAAATAGTCTGCCCAAGTTTCCTTCTGAATGTGTTTCGTTTTTATTAGTTCGTTCATCTCTTTTCTTTGTCCTCTGATCATTCTCCATATTTCCTTTTGTGTTCCGTAGAAGTCGTGTTCCATCTGTTTTGAGAAACTCTCCCAGTGTTCTCTTTCTATTTGTCTGACTAAAATGTTTGTTTCGTTTCTAATTCTTTTATAGTGGTTGTATGCCTGTTGTGTTTGCTGTGTTCTGTATTGTAAAAAGGCTTTCTTCTTTTCTTCACATTTTATCTTCACTTCCTCTCGAAACTATGGGGTTTTCTTTTTTGATATATTGGTATTCGTTACTTTTCTCTCTCCAAGTGATTCTGTTGCTGCGTTAATTATGTTACTTTTGAGTTTTTCCCAGCTTTCCTCGATGTTATCGTTTTCTAGTATTTCATTATCAGCAATCTTCTCTGATATTCTTTTTCTATATAAGTACTCCGTGGATTCCGTACTTAGTCCTTCGACTTTGATTTTTGTTTGTGTCGGTGCCACTCTCTTAGGTGTGAAGCATTTCATGGTGATTCTAATTTTACATAATACTAGGCTGTGGTCACTACCTACATCTGCTGAGTTGAGGCATCTTACGTCAATTTATTTTTGATGGATGTATATCTCTGTTAGTTACAACATAATCTATCATAGATCTTTGTCCACGGGTATTATTGAATGTATATTTGTGTTGGTCTTTGTGGTCAAAACAGGTGTTGTTTATTTGAAGTTCGTTATTCGTGCAGAAGTTTATCATCAGTTCTCCATTTTCGATTTTGACATTCTCATTATGTTTTTGTTTATTTCCAGGTATTACTTGGTTGACTATTCGAGCGTTAAAATCCCCCAGTATTATCAAGTTTCCTCTAACTTGATCTACTACTTGTTGCAATTGATCATAGAATATTTCCCTTGTTGTTTGGGGCTTACTATTTTCTGGGCCGTTCAATATTTTATAATATTATTGAAATGTGTAATAAAATTAAATGATTGTTATTTTAAATAGCTCCCTGTACACACTGCGCAATTTTTTCATAATCCACACCAGTACGGTCTACCACGATCTCTATGCATACAATAAACTGTAAACGAAAATTCTTGTTGAATTGTCCATCATAAGATGCTAAGCAGAGATTAGACTAAGTGCTTTTACGACGTTTGACAGGTCTAAAAAGGCTGACCACGATGACGACTATGATGATGAATATACTGATGAGAAGAGATCGAAATGTTTGATTCTTTGCTCACGTCGATGACCTTCAGAGATCATGCACGCGTCTGATTTTATTTCTAGAACACTATGATTCGGAAACTATTAATATTGACGTTGATACACACCGGAATGTTGTGGCTGAGCTATTAATTTTTTTTAAGACAAATAAATTGGCATCAACTGTTTTTTTTTTCGGAGAGTATTATCGTTGCTATAATTCTATTAGTTTGAAAACACAAAAATCGGGTTTTCGGTTTTCAGGAGTCCGTAAAATATAGTATAGGCGCCAGCTCCGTCACACTTCTTCTTCTTCTTCAGCCTTAAGTAATCCAACTCTGGACATAGTTCTCCCCCAATTCAATCTAGTGTTTTTTTTTATTTTGCGCCACTTACTTCCATTTGTGTCCACCAATCTTCTTAAAGTCATCATCCCATCTCATTTGTTGCCTTCCTCTGCTTCTTCTTCCTTCCTAACCATGATCTCCATTGTTTTATTTCGTGGTTCCATGTTTTATCATTCAATCGGGCATTGTGTCCTCCGAAGCTCCATTTTAATTTGGCAACATGCTCTCCCGTCTTTTACCTTGGTTTTGCTTCTAATCCACGTATTTGTTTTTTGTCTATAAGCCTCACCCCGATTGATCTTTCCATCGCTCTTTGTGCCTTTACTATTTTACCCATATTGGCATTGGTAAGGGTTCACGTGGATAGAAAGAAAAATGCTGAACATTAAACTATCAGACAGGAAAAGAAACGAATGGATCCGTAACAAAACAAAAGTGAAAGATGTCTCTACCCAAGTAGCAAAGCTTAAATGGAAGTTCGCCGGACACACCCTACGGCAGAAGGATGAAAGATGGACTAAGATGGTAATACATTGGAGACCATGGAACCACAAACGAAAAAGGGGAAGGCCACAGATGCGATGGTCAGATGACCTGAAGAAACACACTGGGTCAAAATGGATGCAAATTGCCCAAGATAGAGAGGCATGGAAGAAGGAAGAGGAGGCCTATATCCAAGGATGGATGTTTAGGGCTGATTAGATAGATAGAAGTGTCTACGTATGTGAACCATACGTGAGTATAGGGAGGATATACTGATCGTAAACTGTTTTTCAAATATTGTTCTATTTTAGTGTTTTTCAAGATCCAACTCAGTTTTCCAAATCCTGCCCACGCTAACATAATTCTTCTGGTAAATTCGGCAGTTTGATCTTCTTTTTTGACTTTTAATATCTGTCCCAGGTAGATGTATTCGCTTACTGTTTCTAAATTAAAAAATTACAGAAATCTTAAAAATAGAGTTGTTGTTTTTGTAAATAGGTCTTCAACGTTATTTTTTTTAGGTCACTCTTACACCTGGATCCCGCGTACCAAAAAAAAAGTTGATTTATAGCAAGCTGAAAATTTGTTAATAGCTTAACGGTATCTAGTCGGACAAACTTTGATGTATAGGAACACTGGAACAGGGGAAGTTTTAATTGGGGAACAGGTTAAAAATTTGGTCAGACTACGAAAACGTTCTATGTATTTTGTCGGACAGAATTTCCAATTGATTAGTTACCATTTCATTAAACTCTCATGCAAAAAATCAGACTGGTGTTTATCACTATAACTGGGCATTTTAATGAGTAGAACACGAAGAACACGTCAAATGACAGGCATTATATTGGTGATAAATAGCAGTCTGATTTTTGCAAGAGGCTTTAATGAAACGGTAACAAATCAATTGGAAGTTCTGTCCGACAAAATACATTGGGCGTTTTCGTAATCTGACATTCCAAATTTTTAAACTGTTCCACAATTAAAATTTCCCCTGTTTCAGTGTTCCCGTACATCAAAGATTGTCCGACTAGACACCGTTAAGCTATTAACAAATTTTCAGCTTGCTTTAATCAACTTTGTTTGGTACGCGGGATCCAGACCTATCTGGGCTCTTCAATTCTGATGGGTCCACCCAATTTTTTTTATGTATTTTTGGCTGCTCATTACGAATTTCGAGGTGGGATTTAGATCCGAGTGGTAAATAAATAAATATATTCGAGGAATAAAGAAACAAACGCTCATATAGTATTCATTGATGTTGAGAAAGCATATGATAGAGTTCCTCAAGGGATTCTGTGGTGGGCACTCAATAAGAGTGGAGAAAGAAGTCACTGGTGAATATTAAAGATTGTGAGATATATGTATGAGGGAGTAACGACTAAGTTAAAACAAGTGTGGGAGAGACTGATTTCATGTGAAAGTAGGTTTGCACCAAGGCTCGGTGCTTAGTCCTTATTTATTCTCATTAGTTTTGGACCAAATAACAGCGAAACTACAGGGTAACATTCCATGGTGCTTAATTTATGCTGATGATGTAGTAGAAAATAGTGAAGCGACTTAAAACAAAAACTGGAACACTGGAGATAAGCTCTGGAGAAAAAAGCTTTAGAACCTAGTAGGACAAAAACAGAGTATTTGGAATGTTCATTTAAAGATGGAGTTACTACAAATAAAATGATATCTTTGGATGGTGAAATCATAGTAAAAAATCAATAGTTTTAAGTACGTAGGATCGGTATTACAGATTAATGGAGAAGTAGATGGAGATACAGATGCATGCAGTAGAATTAGGGCTGGATAGATGAAGTGGAAGGAAGCGAGGGCAAAATAAGTATTTTCCACCTACCTCTACCGAAAGTATACTTTTCCTGACCTGATTGTAGGGAACAAAGTCGTACTTTTCCTCCCTAGGGAGTAAAGGAAGTAAAAGTAAAAGTGACGTCATGCTATGTCATTGATGAAATAACTTATTGACGCCCTATATAATATTCTATTATCTATTACGTAAGTATCAATACATTTTAACCTTTATTTATAGAACACCCTATATTTTGCAGAATGGTAAAAAACAGTAAATTGTTATTTCAATTTAACAATGTTTACATTAATAATTTGACTTATATTTGACAGTAGACAGTTATAATGTACCTACTTGTTAGTTTTTGTTCTCTAATAAATTTTGTTAGTTAGATACATAAATAAATTATTTAAAAATGAAAAATGACTTGTTATTTGAGGAAGGTGGAAAAACCATATGTATAACATGGGAGTAAGGTGCTTTTCCTTCCTTGAATGATTACTGCCCTCCGCTACGCGCCGGGCAGTAAACTTCATTCTCGGGAGGAAAAGTAGCACTTTCCTCCCTTGTTATACAAATAGCTATTTTCTACGGCCCTGCTAAAACAGTCACTTTCCCGCACGCATTTCTTTTCCGAAAGTTGAACTTGACCGCACACCGTGCGGGAAAGTAAATTTTCCCGTTAAATTACTTTATCCTTATTTGTATTGAAGTTATACCCGTTTGAAGTTGTACTTTTATTTAAAAAATTGTAAATTAATTTAGTTATAAGGGTTAAGCAACTTTGAGCAATAAATATTTGTACTGTAATTTACAGTAATGATAGAGGAACACAAAATGAACATTTTAAGCTTGGGAAAATGTTCATAGGTTTATTTTTGGTATCGATATCCAAGATATCGATATATTAATAGCGCTCTCTAAGGCGCAAGATCGGCTGACAGCGAAAAGGTACGCGCGCGAACCTTTTCTGGATATGAAATATTCTCAGATGAACCCGTGTTGAGCTGCCCCCCCCCCACTTGCAAAAATTAAAAAACAAATAGCCCTGATTTATGAGCTATTTATGAGCTCTCATATTCCGCAAACTAAAAATTTTGAGCTCGTTCCACTGAGCAGGAATTTAATACCCTAGTGGGGGGGCTGAGTCAGCCCCCCCCCACTACTTAAAAATAGGAATATTGAATCGGTTTTTGCGGCAGAATTACGAGCTATTTATGAGCTCTTGAAATTATATAGTTTCGATTTTTGAGCTCATCCCCTTCACCCCCAAACAACCCTTTAATTGATTTAACTTAAGAGAAAGATGCTGAGAAAACTTAAAATATATCGTATTGCGAATATAATTCCTATAGCTTATATACTCTAAGAATAAACTATTAAATCAAGAGCATTTCGATTATTGAGCTACAACCCCTTCGCCAGAAAACCACCTTATCTTCCCGGCTTAAGAGAAAGTTGTACTTAAAATGCGTTAAACTAATTATTTGGCGACTACATATCATTTAATAATTTATAAGCTTCCAAATTACGCGCATTTAGATCAGTAAATTGCAATTTATTTTGTATAGTGCAGTCACTGAAAGTAAAAATAAACGATTACCTTCAATTTCGGTGAACCTTCATCGATTTTCACGAAAATTGGTCAGTGGTTAGAGGATACGTCAAGAAACAAAGGTGGCATGGTACCACCTTGCGCCTTTACCCTGAGGGTGGATACCGCCCCTTCTCGGGGGTGAAAATTATTTTATAAAAAATAAGTGCACAAATCAATAAAAGAACAAATTAAAAGCAAAATTTATTATATAAGGTTAATAAAATAAGTAAATACTTTTTAAGTTATTAAAGATCAAAGATTTTAATTATTTGTGAAAAAAATGCATGTTTTGAAGAGGTTTTTTGTAAATCACTGAAAAACTGTAAGTTTTTACAAAAAAGTTAATAGTAGTTTAATTCGTATAGCTTATATTCTAAGAATAAACTCTAAAATCACTCGCCTTTCGATTATTGAACTAGAACCCCTTCGCAAAAAAACCATTCCATATTCCCGGCTTAAGAGAGGGTTGTACTTAAAATAATTTAAATTAATTATTTGTCGACTATATATTGTTTAATAATTTATGAGCTCGCAAAATATACGCATCTCAATTATTGAATTGCCATTTTCTTTCTATAGTGCAGTCACTGAAGGTTAAAATCAGCTATGACCTTCGATTTCGGTAAATCTCGATTCATTTTCACGAAAATTGGTGAGCGGATTTTGCTACTATCAACTTTTTCTGGATCTTATTTTTCATAGGTATTTCTAAGTACTTTGACAAGTATTTAGTAGCTAAGTGTTATAAAATGTATCTCTTTTCCGTTATTTAAGCTTGAACCCTTAGATTTGAACAGTCGCGGAAAAAAATATACATTTAATTACCAATAACTTACTTTAAATTAACATTAAAGGGTTTTTCAAGTAAGCAATTTATTATATTTTTTATTAGCTTCAATTTTAGTGATGAAAACTTTTTTGTAAAAACTTACAGTTTTTGAGTCATTTATGAAAAATCGCTCTAAAGCATGCATTTTCTTTCCAAAAATTAAAATATTTGATCTTTAATAACTCAAAAAGTATTGATTTATTTTAATCACATTATATAACAAATTTTGCTTACAATTTGTCCCTCTCTCGATTTGTGGGGTTATTTTCAATAAAGTAATTTTCACTCCCGAGAAGGGGTGACATATACCCCAGGCTAAAACCCCAAGTTGTTATTGTCAATTCGTGAAAATAAATGGCGATTTACCGAAATCGAAGGTAATAGTTGATTTTTACCTTCAGTGACTGCACTATAGAAAGAAAATGGCAATTCAATAATTGAGATGCGTATATTTTGCAAGCTCATAAATTATTAAACGATATGTAGTCGCCAAATAATTAATTTAAATTATTTTAAGAACAACTCTCTCTTAAGCCGGGAATATGGGGTCGTTTTCTTGCGAAGGAGTTGTAGCTCTATAATCGAAAGACGCGTGATTTAACAGTTTATTCTTAGAATATAAGCTATACGAATTAAACTACTATTAACTTTTTTGTAAAAACTTAAAGTTTTTCAGTGATTTACAAAAAACCTCTTCAAAACATGCATTTTTTTCACAAATAATTAAAATCTTTGATCTTTAATAACTTAAAAAGTATTGACTTATTTTATTAACTTTATATAATAAATTTTGCTTTTAATTTGTTCTTTTATTGATTTGTGCATTTATTTTTTATAAAATAATTTTGACCCCCGAGAAGGGGCGGTATCTACCCTCAGGGTAAAGGCGCAAAGTGGTACCATATCACCTTTGTTTCTTGACGTATCCTCTAACTACTGACCAATTTTCGTGAAAATCGATGAAGGTTCACCGAAATTGAAGGTAATCCTTGATTTTTACCTTCAGTGACTGCACTATACAAAATAAATTGCAATTTACTGATCTAAATGCGCGTAATTTGGAAGGTTATAAATTGTTAAATGATATGTAGTCGCCAAATAATTAGTTTATTGCATTTTAATACAACTTTCTCTTAAGCCGGGAAGATAGGGTGGTTTTCTTGCGAAGGGGTTGTAGCTCAATAATCGAAATGCTCTTGATTTAATAGTTTATTCTTAGAGTATATAAGCTATATGAATTATATCCGCAATACGATATATTTTAAGTTTCCTCAGCATCTTTCTCTTAAGTTAAATCAATTAAAGGGTTGTTTGGGGGTGAAGGGGATGAGCTCAAAAATCGAAAGTATATAATTTCAAGAGCTCATAAATAGCTCGTAATTCTGCCGCAAAAACCGATTCAATATTCCTATTTTTAAGTAGTGGGGGGGGCTGACTCAGCCCCCCCCCCCCCGCTAGGGTATTAAATTCCCGCTCAGTGGAACGAGCTCAAAATTTTTAGTTTGCGGAATATGAGAGCTCATAAATAGCTCATAAATCAGGGCTATTTGTTTTTTAATTTTTGCAAGTGGGGGGGGGGGGGGCAGCTCAACACGGGTCTCAGATGAAGATAACTGAAGCAGGAATTTATTGAGAAACAGTCCCATATGCAGAACAAAAAAGTGTTGTTCCTCCAAGACGATGCACCGACTCGCAAGAGCGTTATGACAATGGCAAAAATTCATGAATTAGGTTTTAAATTGCTTTCTCGTGCGGCTTATTCCCCTGATTTGGCCCCCACCTATCAATCTGTCTGTGATCCCAAATCTGAAGAGATGGCTCGTAAATAAAAAATTCAGCTCGAACGAAGAAATAATTGACGAAACAAACATAAAATATATTTTGCACAGCTTCCAGAATCGTATTATTAGGACGGCATAAAGAACTTTTAATTTTTCTCCTAAAAGGAGGTTACTTATCAGACCAGCTAGTTTGTTCTTGTCTTGTGGCATTTTTAGTGATCTACTATACCTAAACACACTTTTAATCGAACAAACATTTGTCTTTAAAGGGTCCAAGTCAATATTATGACTTAGTAAAAAGGCTTAATATCTCATTGAGTGCACATGTTTTTTAAAAGCCACATTATACAACATTTTTTCCCGATCCGACATGCACCCTCTGCATCATATTTAGGCACATGTTACCACAGTTCGATTGTTAGCAAATAGCAACGTCACGGTACAATCATTACCTTCAGATGTTTTAATTACCGCCCATAATTGATTACCGCGACCGATTCTGCTTGAATGGTCTCATCGCATTCGACAGATGACAGTCGTACAGACAGACGGATTCCAGTCGTAGTGTGCCGTGCCGCGGCAGTTCATTGATAGGCGGAAGATTGATTGCATTAACTATTTTATTTCTTACTCGAAGTAAATTAATTACTACAAGTGTTGTTAGATATTGCAAAACACATCTAGTGCGACTAGAGAGCAGATAAGCATGAAAAAATATTGATAAATCATTTATTATGTATGTGTGATTGTTATGCTTTTCTAGGATTGACTCCGCGTAGATTAACTTTGCATTTTAAAAAACTATTGTTTTAATGGGTACCCCGTCAAAATAGCCCCGTCGAAAAAGCTCCGACAAAATAGCCCCGACATAATATCCCGCGGACAAAATAGCTCCGACAAAGAAACTCCCTTCAGAATTCATCAAAATGGTAATTATCCTCTATTCAGATGTTTATCTTAACCACATTAAATAAAAATGGTCTTTTCAGAAAACTTAAACCCTGTGTCTTCTGTTAGGAAAAACCAGGAAAAAAATCCTGGTTTTTCCTCGTGATTTACTATGGAATCACGAACACGAGAATTTTACTGTCACCATTGCGTGTGGTTGTCTTGTTAAAGACGGATCACATGCTATGATTATTTTGTGACGGATATTCTTAAGTTAAAGTTGATTTCATGTAATCGAGTGAATAAAGTCGTCCCAGGAACGCAACTCATAAATGTATAATATATGTCTGAATTGCCGACATGAATGAGCCAGACTAAATTAAATTATTAGAAGAATTTTTTTACTAAGCAACAACATTTTTGTTTAATTTATTAATATTTTGTATTTCGACAACGACGTCTGAAGTGGAAGGCGAAACGTTAATAAACTCATTTTTAAAGTTAAATTGTGGCTTATTTTTCAATTAGAATAGTGATTTAAAATAAATGGTACTCCGTTAAAAGGTAAAACTTTTTATTGTAGACCTGGATCCCGCTTACCAAAAAAAAGTTGATTAAGCCCACGCTAACCACGCTAACCACGTTAGTCCACGCTAACATAATTCTTCTGGTAAATTCTGCAGTTTGATCTTCTTTTTTGACTTTTATTATCTGTCCCAGGTAAATGTATTCGCTTACTGTTTCTAAATTAAAAAATTACAGAAATCTTAAAAATACAGTTATGTTGTTTTTGTAAATAGGTCCTCAAGTTATGTCGTTCAACGTTATTTTTCTAAGGTCACTCTTACACCTGGATTCCGCGTACCAAAAAAAAGTTGATTTATAGCAAGGTGAAAATTTGTTAATAGCTTAACGGTGTCTAGTCGGACAAACTTAGATGTATGGAAATATTGGAACAGGGGAAGTTTTAATTGTTGAACAGGTTAAAAATTTGGAACGTCAGACTACGAAAACGTTCCAAGTATTTTGTCGGACAGAACTTCCAATTGATTTGTTATCATTTCATTAAACTCTCATGCAAAAATCAGACGAGTGGAACACGAAGAACATGTCAAATGACAGGAATCATGTTGGTTAGTAATAGCAGTCTGATGTTTGCATGGGAGTTTAATGAAAGGGTAACAAATCAATTGGATGTTCTGTCCGACAAAATACATGGGACGATTTCGTAATCTGACGTTCCAAATTTTCAAACTGTTCCACAATTAAAACTTCCCCTGTTCCAGTACTCCCGTACATCAAAGTTTGTCCGACTAGACACCGTTGAGCTAATAACAAATTTTCAGCTTGTTATTAATCAACTTTTTTTTGGTACGCGGGATCCAGGTCTATTGGGGGTGTTTTCGCCGGGGCTGTTTTGGTTGAGGCTGTCTTGACCGTGGCTATTTTGTGTGCGATCTATTTTGTCGGGGCTATTTTGTTTACGGACTATTTTGTAGAGGCTATTTTGTATCTGGGCTATTTTGACGGAACTTTTTTGACGGGGCTGTTTTGACCGGGCCATTTTGACGGGTCACGGTTTTAATGGCGTTTCGGCTCTACTGAAAAGAATCATCTTCTTCTCATGGTGCCTATCGATTACCGATGTTGGGCACTACACTCTGACAAGAAATTAAAGGAGGTGACTCCTAAATATAATATGATGGCAGAAGATAATTGCAGAAACAATGGTCTAAAATCAGGTTCGAAGACTACCATCAAAAATGGTAGAAATAAACGGAAGATTTGTTCAACAAAAATGTAGGAAGATGAAGATGAACAAACAACAAATTAGGATGTAATAAGCAATTTAATTAATTACAATTCAAAGAACCACCCACTAACGTGAAAATAAGAACACGAGAATTGCCAAATATGTAATTTAATGACTAACTTTGTTACTATAACTGTTAAGATCTGGTCAAAGTTTTAGCGTAAAGTTCTTACATTTAAACTGCCGCTTTAACCCTCGGATGACCAAGGGCGTAAATTTGGACCGCAATGCATGTTTTTATTTAATAAATTCAGAAATATTTTCCATTTTCCATTTTAAGGTGATACAGTAGCGATCAACAGGTAGCAAAAAAGCGTTCTAAGTTTGCTGCTGTAATTTTGAATATTTTTTCGAAATATTTGGCACACGTATTCGTAATATAAGAATGACGGTACAGAGCCCAATTTGAAAAATATATTAATATGTGGAAATTACTCTGTAATTAAATACAATATTAAAAAATCGAGCTGGTACCGCCATTAAGAAGAACAAAAAAATACACTTTCTTCAAATAAACTTTTTTTATCCGAGTCCTAGATTTTGTGTCATTTTGGAACTACTAAAATTTTTTATTTCATTAGTAGTTCCAAAATGACACAAAATCTAGGCATCGGATAAAAAAGTTTATTTGAAGAAAGTGTATTTTTTTATTCTTCTTAATGGCGGTACAGGCTCGTTTTTTTAAATATTGTATTTAATTACAGAGTAATTTCCACATATTAATATATTTTTCAAATTGGGCTCTGTATCGCCATTCTTTATTATATTACGAATACGTGTGCCAAATTTCTCGAAAAAATATTCAAAATTACAACCGCAATCTTGGAACGCGTTTTCGCTACCTGTGGATCGCTACTGTTTCCTCTTAAACTCGTTATTTTTTATTTGACTTTAATATCATTCTACATACCCTCATATTTTGTAATAAAAAAAATTCCCTATATTTTACAAAAAAAATATTTTCTGAACTTGGGGTCATTTTTTACCCCCGTTGGTCATCCGTGTAACAAAAAAAGGTTGGTCATTGGAAGGTTAATGTCCAATTTACACTAGTCTCGACACACCACACGAGAGCACTGTTACAGTTTAAATGTCTTTGATTGAAACATGAACCAAGAATGTTTTCTTTACTATTAATAAACTTGATTAATAGTAAGCATTTGCTAAACATGTAGCTTTTTAACAATTAGCTAGACACATACAATAACTGTATAAAGTACGCGAGAGTTGAAAACCCTAAACAATAAATGCGTCAACTGGTCGAATACTAACAAATATACGCGAGTTTTGCATCCAAACTCTAAAACTAACAAAATTGCGACGACCCGTTTGGTCAGATACTAAATTGACACCGTTTCACTATAAATACACGAGAGTTGAAAGCTCTAACCAAGAGCTACCGAACTCTCAATAATGATATCGATTTTCCGTACCATTGGCTTTCCAAATTGTTTTGTCATAATGTTCTTCTTCTATCAGGGCCACGTTTTCCTTGGATCTTTCTCTGAATGATCAGATGTAAAACATCATATTTTGCAGTGCCGAAATTAGGGTATTTGCCGTCCTAGGCCAAATAACCCCGAGCGGCCCCCGATAACTTCACGATTATGTAATTAAAGCATAAAGATTTAATAATAATTAAAACTTTTATTTTAATTTTACTTTTTTAAATTCGTAATACAAATTATAACATAAATGAATAGAAATGCCTCTAATGTTCTATTTGAATACGGAGATAAATAGGTTGAAATGTATTTACTAATTAAATAATCTTGGTTTGCAAATTTGGCTAAAACCCCAAAACAGCTCTAACAATTTCTATATTTATAGAAATTTCGAAAAAGAAAATTTATAGAAAGAATTCTATATTTATAGAAGCCTTTGAGATGTTGGTTTTTCGAAGGATGCTGAAGATCTCTTGGACAGATCACGTGACCAACAAAGAGGTGCTGAGAAGCATGGGGACTGAGAGAGAATTCCTAAATATTGTAAAAAACAGAAAAACGAGTTATCTAGGGAATAATTTACATAGGAGAAAGATATAAATTTTTACGACTCATAATGGAAGGGAAAGTGGAAGGAAGAAGAGGTTCAGGAAGAAGAAAATGCTCCTGGCTGAAGAACGTGAGAGACTGGACAGGCATGAACACACATTCAATACTAAGAACCGCTCAAAGAGAACAATTTGCTGTAGTTATAGCCAACTTTCAGTAATGGAGAAGGCACCTTAAGAAGAAGATAGAAAATATATAATTCAAAATGTTAGCAAACAGCAGTTATTTGTAAAATTATTAATATTGCTAAAATGATTATATTATAAATAATTAGTATTGTAGTTAATTGTTAAAATTAAATACCATTTGTTTCATTCGGAGGGAAAAGTACAGATGACAACAAAAAACTAAAAAAAAGCCGAGTTGAAAAGACTGTAAGTAAAAGAACAAGCAAAATAATATGAACTGTACTAGTAATAGGCTAAGGTACTGAAAAATAAAAATGTTAATGCTTGGTTGCACCAACAAATCTTACGCTCCAGCTTAACCCAGCTCAGCTTATAGATGTAGAACGTATGTTACATACGTTGCACCATAATTTTCAATTCTTCTCAATGCAATCCACATGACAATCCATTGTGGTAAGCTGAAAATTGATCTGACTCAATGGTGCAACGCATATGTTTCGGTAATGCACGCCTTAAGCTTAAGATCTGTTGGTGCAACCAGGCATAAGAATACAACAAATAAACTTCTAGATCGATCAATTCATTATTCATTATTCTCTTATAATAAATATCATATCTAAACTCTAAAAACTCAGTTTTCTAGCTTTTTTTGCTGCAAAATCTTTAATCAAATTTTTAAAGTCTCAGCATTTGAAACAAAACTGGCCGAACTAGACAATCTAGAATCTTCGTCAGAAGTCCAGTTACTCAAGTAGTTTTTGATTCTTTTCAACACGCTGAATGATCTTTCTCCAGATGCATTAGATGTCATCATGTATAGTAGAATGCGCAAAGCTGTGTCCATATTCGGAAATAATGTTATTAACTGTTTTTCATGAAGGATTTTCAGATACTCCAAAAGTGTATTTCTCGGAGGCTTGGTAATCTTGTCATGAGGTTCTCTTTCTTCATCAAATATACCTTCAACAAAGCCTTTGAACTGTACACTGTACACACTCTTCTCCAAAGTCGCTATCTATGTCGATTCGATATTTTTTAGTCAAAATAGAAACGTTTACCCTGATTTCTTCATTGGAAATTGATGATAAGTTGTTTTAAATCCATATTCTTCATTAAGACTGTAATAAACTTCGGACCTTTCATTCAATTCTGAATAAAACGTGTCAATTACAACATTGAATGAGTTTTCTTTGCCATTAAAGTGGGGTTCAGTGGATTTATCTTCTTTGTCTTAGCCAGGGAGAGCTTTTCTGTTCGGGCGTCTTTTTATTTCAAGAATATAGGTTTCATTTTTAGACAACTCTTTTCCTCTTTTTTCATAGGAATCAAAGTTGTCTCTCAGACTCAATGCATACTCCTTTAGAGATTTGTATGTTGCAAGTCGCATTCAAGTCTGTAGCAGTTAATGTTTTGCTATTCTTGTCAAAACGTTGTAAAATACCGTACCACGTTTTAGTAGAATAGCCATTCTCTTATACTGATTTCAATTCAATTAGTAAAATTTTTTTACCAAAAAAGTTTTTTTTACAAAACGCTGCGGCCCCCTTTTGCTTGCGGCCCTAGGCCGCGGCTTAGTCGGCCTAGTGGTAAATCCGGCACTGATATTTTGCAGGGTGCCTCATAATGTGACCAAAGTATTCCAACTTTTCTTTATTATAATTAGCCAGATGTATTGTTTAGTTCAGCCTAAGGGCCTCATCTTTTAGCTACGATGTTTTTTTTCTCTTCCTGGCGTCTTCTTGGTATATGATAAAGAAATAAAATACACTGAGAGAAATAAACTTTACGTTGTGGATAAAATAAAGCACCTACCACGAAAACGACATACTTATAAGTTATAAACATCGTAATATCCGTTTTTTCTTCAGGAAATCGTAATTTCTTCCTTATAAAAGTAAGCAAGGAAGTCAAACGAGGACAACCCATATGTACATACACATCTCACGCGACCTTCAGAGATTCAGATAGCAATACGTTGTTGGTATGTGTCGTGGGAGGCGTATAAAAGAAAAGAAAAAACAAAGAGCGAATGTTTTGGTGGTATCGCCGCATTCGATCGCAAATTTTATTACGAATGTACAGGTTTTTTATGTGAAAGTTTTAAATATAAAACAATATGTGGAATGTGTTTTCGACGTCGTATAACCAGACGCTATGTAAATCGTATACTTTCACGAAAAAAAGAAAAAAGATGTATAAAAAAATAAATGTATGGTGTCTGTGGTTCAACAATTGCGTTTGTCAATTTAGACATATAGTCTAGGCGCCAAATAGAGGTCACCGTGCCCCTTTCAATTCTGATGGACAAACTCAACGGTTTCTTATGGATTTTTGGCTTCTGATTGCGAATTTCGAGGGTGGATTTCGATCCGAGTGGTCAAAAAATTGTTATAAACAATTTAATTGTTTATAAGGCTCTGTCTCATAAACTAAAAGAGATAAAAAAATGTTTCAAATAAAATTTGTTTCTTAATAAAAACGAAGAAAATACGTTTACTAAACTTAAATCTAACAATTAAAACTCAAAATATTATAAAATTAGAAATTAGTGCACAATGTAAATTGCAAATTGCAAAATAAGTATTTTTCGAAACATTATCTATCGTAACTCGGCTTCTACGCATGCAAATGAGCCTTAGAAGGCTCATTTTAAAGATTAATTAATAGGCTTCCAAACAAAGTTGTTAAATTACTTTGTCTTCATTTGTTTTAGAGTTATACCCGTTTGAAGTCATAATTTTCTTAAAAAAATTCTACATTAATTTGTTTATAAGGGTTTCAAGCAAATTTGAGCAATTAACATTTATACTTTAATTAACAATAATGATAGAAGAACTCAAAAGGAAGCCCTTAATTTAATAGTTTATTCTTAGGGTATATAAGCTATAGGAATTATATCCGCAATACGATATATTTTAAGTTTTCTCAGCATCTTTCTCTTAAGTTAAATCAATTCAAGGGTTGTTTGGGGGTGAAGGGGATGAGCTCAAAAATCGAAACTATATAATTTCAAGAGCTCATAAATAGCTCGTAATTATGCCGCAAAAACCGATTCAATATTCCTATTTTTAAGTAGTGGGGGGGGCTGACTCATCCCCCCCACAAGGGATTAAATTCCTGCTCAGTGGAACGAGCTCAAAATTTTTAGTTTGCGGAATATGAGAGCTCATAAATAGCTCATAAATCAGGGCTATTTGTTTTTTAATTTTTGCAAGTGGGGGGGGGGGCAGCTCAACACGGGTCATTTTGAGCTTAGGAAAATGTTCGTAAGTTTATTTTTGGCCAAAATATCGATATTTTGGCTACGAATTTCGTCACTTCCTTGACTGTCAGCCGGTCATTAAAATATCGATATCTTGGCCAAAAATAAACTTACGAACATTTTCATAAGCTCAAATTGTTCCTTTTGGGTTTTTCTATCATTATTGTTAATTAAAGTATAAATGTTTATAGCTCAAATTTCACCGAGACATCAAAGAAATGGAAAGAAGATACCAAAGAAGATGGAACGTGAGCATGATAGCAGACTACTGCTGGATGATGAAAAGAGAGATCCTCAACGAGTCCACAGCGGGAAAAGCAGCTATTATAAGGACTTATGAGCTTAAAGATAAATGTAAGTGTATTGGCAATGTAGTTTAGAACACGACTAATAAATAAACTAAATTTTATAACGTTGTAAAAAGGTGGAAAATTGCTTACATTTTGTTATTATACCCAAATATACTCCCTACTTTGTGGGAAAACCTGACGTGATGGACAAAAATAGTTTACATTTTTGAAATCAGTGCTGAAAAGTACATAAAGGTCAGTTATAAAATTTCAAACAACTTTCAAAAAATATTTTTTTGCAGGCCTGTGTAATCAGCCAGTTGAAAGAGTTACGTCCTACAAATATTTACGGGTTTGGTTCACTGATATTAATGACCAGGCAAGAGAAATCAAGAGCGAATAGAGACAGCGAGAAATGAAAATTTCATTTGTCAAAATGAAAAATTTTCTATGCAGCCGGGATATAAATATAAACTTAAGAACGAGAAAGTTAAGGTGCTATGTTTTCTCCGTTCTGCTGTACGGCATGGAAGCTTGGACACTGAAAAAGATAAACATCAAAAACATTGAGGCAATGGAGATGTGGTGCTACAGAAGAATGTGGAAAATACCATGGACAGAAAGAGTAACAAATCAAGATGTTTTGCTGAAGATGGGGAAGGAATGCGAAATCATAAAAACCATTTAAACGAAAATACTGGAATGTCTAGGCCACATAATGAGAGGAGAAAAGTTCTCTCTGCTAAGACTCATAATCCAAGGAAAAATCTCGGGAAAGAGAAATGTGGGACGTAGGACGATTTCCTGGTTACGAAATTTAAGGGAGTGGTATGGGTGCAGTTCAATACAGTTGTTCAGAGCTGCAGCCAACAAAGTTAAGATTGCTGTGATGGTAGCCAACCTCCGATAGGAGACGGTACTGCAATAAGAAGAAGAACGATGTCAAATAAACTAGAAAACGAGCAGAATGTAATACAAAATTTGGAGACGATGCAAATTTAGTGGGAAGTTTACATGGAAAGCAGATTGTAGAAAAAATTAATAACGCTTATGGAAAAAATAAAGGTTTATAAAAGATGACTAGTATATCTAGCTTAGTGAATAATAATTGAGAAAAACAAAACGAAAACAACAAACAAAACCAAAAAAAATACAAAGAAGTAACCCAATATGAAGTCGAAAATATAAAGTGAACCAAGCTTCCTATAATGCGTTATAACTTTGGATACAAAAAACTGAAACAAAAAAAAGTCTTTTCAACAGGTTTATTATAAACGTATATCTTCTTCGTGATCTCTCTTCTAAAACACTTCATTTTTGTTATTGTTGCTTTATCTAAAAATACAGTTTCATCAATTTCGCACAATATACACAAAAGACAATCATTAAAATGTCACTTCCTAGTAGGCAGATAATTCTAGATTAGAATTTCAATTTCACACCAGCTAAGAAAGTGTTAGCGATGGGATGACTCGACTCGAAATAATGTTTTTAATGAAAGTGCAACTATTATCACAACAATAAAGGATTACTTACAAACACACTCATAGCCTGCCTTCCGAGGCTAGTCTAGTACTCATACAATAAAGGTGAACTTAATTTCACGCAATTATTTTGTTTTTTTATTGCGTGATGAGAGATTACATGGTCGCAGTGGTGGATTTAGGGGGGGGCTAGAGGTGCTGTAGCACCGGGCCCCCAGGTTGAAGGGGCCCCCAAAAGACCTACACATAGTGATGTGAGTCGAGAATATTTCCAAGCGAATATTCGCGAACATTGGAAAGTTTCCGAGAATATTCGCCTATAAAAAATGGAAATATTCCCCTGACCGCGAATATTCCCGGAAACTTTCAATAGAAAATTCTCGAGAATATTTCCGAGAACTTTTGAGAATATTTCCAAGAGCCTTTTGGACATAAGAGTCAGTGACGTAATTTGAATTTACATGGAAGTAGCGCTATTTAATTTACACGGCCGGCGAACTTATACCACTGCCAAGTACAAAAGGAACATTGTTTTGAACATTACCTTCATTATTTTTACACTAAATGCCTAAAGCTATACTAAAATTATAATAAAGATGCACTAGAAATAAACAAACCAATACACGTTGAATATTACGAGGAGTAGTCCCGAACCATGATTTAAAATGTGTAAACTTTACAAATCATGATTTGGGATTTATAATGTATATACATTGTAAATCATGATTTGGGAGTCCTCCTCGAACATTCAATGTTTCTTGGTTTGTTTATTTCTAGTTCATCTTTATTATGATTGTATATAGGTATAATGCATGGGAATACTTCAAAAGAGAAATAATAAAAAAACAAAAAATCGAAAAGTGAGTTCATTTACCTACTTAATTTATATTAGCGCAACTTTTAGCCTAATCAAATAAAAAAACATAATTTAATTCCGAACAGTTTTTGTCCTTTTTTTAAAACAAAGTTTGGGCAAAATAAAAAAATATATTTGAAAAAGGATACGCTTCAGATGACGGCACAATTATTTCAACAAGGAAAAGCAAGTAAATTTTTCTTATAAATTGGTTTTTTAAACTTTAGCCTAAATTAATGATTACATAGAGGTTTTTACAATTTTTCTTTAAAAACCTAATGGGACAACCTTTAATTTGAGACTTTGTAAGTTCGTTTTCATGCGTAATTTATTTAAATAATTAAAAATAAACACTGAATAATTGGTTTTTAAAAATAGGGTAATAGTCGGTAATACACACAGAAAAAAGCTTGTATTTTAGATATAAAAAGAAAGATTATATTTTTTCAAAATTTTATTTTATCTCTTCTTAATTCCGAGAATTCTGTAGTGACACCTAAAGACATGTTGGATATTATTATCGAAAAATACCTTGTTTCAGTGTTTTCAAATACCTATATTGTTTTAAGAATATATTTAACTATACCTATCACGAAGTGCGAATCCGAAAGATCATTTTCAAAATTAAGCTTTATTAAAAATAAATTAAGGTCATCAATGGGCGAGAACAGATTAGTTTCGTTATCGATCTGCTCTATTGAGAATGACGTATTGGGGGAAATTCATTTTGAAAGTGTCATAAAAGCATTTGTTGAAAATAAACAAAGAAAACAGCGTTACCTTGTCTTAGCCTTGTATCTTCTGCATAATTTTAAATGTACTGAAGTTTATATTGTTTCAATATATTGTTCAATTCATATTTTCAATTGTTTCAATTTTTAAAGTGCCTTTTAAAGAATTAGCACCGGGCCCACTAATGAATAAATCCGCTCCTGCATGGTCGTAGAACGAGGGGTGTGAGGGGCTGCGTTGTAGAGGTACTACTTTTTTTGAGACTTGTAGGCTAGACTAAGCTAAACAATGGCGATTGCTCCTCAGAAATTAAAGGAAGATTAGCAATGGCCCGAACCGCAACTATTTAATATAGTCTAGGGCGCATCTGTTTTGAGATGGACGTTGAGAGAAGTGAATCATATTTTTTTGTAGAAATTGCTTGGAATTAACTCATATGCTAATAATTGAGTTATCCTCCCACTCAAAAAGGTCCGGAACATTGTTTAAATAATCAAAATGTCAAAAAATGAAGGAAAATTTCGATTTTTTTCTTCGCCTTTTGATTATAACTTTAAAAAGTATTCACTTCCGAGAAAAGTTGCACTAATATAAAAGTTGCGTAATTAAGTTTCCTACTATACAGGGTGTCCCAAAAATTGTGCGTTCCTTTAAGGTATGGAGAGAATACACAATTTGGAACAAAAAAGTCCTATACCATTTTTTTCTAAAGTTAAGCGATTCCAAAAAAAAGTTAACATTGTTTTCCATATACCTGTATTTTAATGTTTGGAAATTTTAATAAACTGGCAACATCGTACGCACTACGGCATAATAACATAATAAGAACTCGTTTGTGATTGTGATTAACAGTATTTAAAATAATCTAACCTAATAGTAGGTAATACTACTTATGTATTTACTATTTGTTTACTAAAATTATTTTCTTTTGAAATGTATTGAAATACCTATTGCATAATTTTAAACGAATTACACATCTTTTAACATAAAAACACATCTTTTAACTAAACTAGTATTATGTATTTAGTAAGGTTTAAATGGGTTGAATGCTGAGTATTGCTGAGGGCTTTAACTGAATTACATAGTTTTAATAGTTTACAGTGGAACTTAAATAGGTACACCAGATAATGTCTCAGTAATTTGTTTACTTGTGAACTGAAATAACTAAGTTGTACTTACTTGAAAATAATTAATATACCGAATAGATGTTTCAAGTAACCTTTCACAAACACCATTCATAGGTAATAACATAATAGGTAATACACTCACTATTCGAAAACATTTTCGGCATTGACACTAAACAGGATTCTTTAAAACTATCTATTTACTATCATCTTCTATCTATTTACATGGGACTGTCTATGCTTAAATTTGCGTACCGCACATAGTTGTCAGATTTAAATTTGGATACCAAAATACATTTTAATTTTTTGGTCAAACGGTTGCATTTAGAAAAAAATGTTATAAGAGTTTTTTGTTCTACATGGTGCCTTCTACCTATACCTTTAAGGAACGCACTATTTTCCGGGACACCCTGTATAGTATTGGTTAAAAATTTTAAAAATTGTCACCCTTGTTGCAAAATAGCAATAATTGCGAAAAAAACATAAAAAACAAGTACATATTCGCATTTTACGTTTTTCAACCATTTATGCTACACTTAGGACCTTCATATTTTATCCAGAAAAGCTTTATGATATAATAAAACACAACTGTAAATTTCATTAAGAGCGGTTCCATACATTTTGCAAAATAAATTTTGCAATCCAGCTTTCGCAAAAAAAAATTCATTTTTTCAAAATGTTGCAGGACTGAAAATACAGTAGATAGCAAGTTGAAATTTTTTTTAAATATAGAAGAATATTGTACCTCTCATTTTCAATTTGCAAAATTAAAATCGGTTAACTACCACGGTGTCAGGAATTTTTTTAAATAAACATTAATGTTTGGTGCTACGCGCAGGACAGCGGTGTTCGATTCACACAAGTTGATTTCCACCAAAATGTCTTACAATCTTTATCTAAATAATATATTATTTTCTTGCTCTATATTTTGTTGTCTTTTAATATTTTAATTCCACAAAAATCAAACTAATTTGGTTATTGTGTGCAAAATGTTGTTTAAACAATTGCATATGTTTAAAAATATTAAACTTTTATTCTCTAAGTTAAAATAGGTACCGGGTGTACACTTACATTTTCCCCCAATTTAACTGCCTATAACTTCTAAATAGTCCAGAAAGCCACTGCGCATCCGCTAGGAAAAATATTCTAATTCGGATTTTTTGCACAATCTTACTTAAAGAGGACTCCTTTTAAAAAATTTGCATGTTGCCAGGACCAAAAGGTGGTCAAAAATTTTTTAAATGTTTTTTTTTTGTTTTTTTCCTAAAATTATTTTTTTTTTGAAAAGGTTTTCAAAAGAACCTCACCAAAAGGTGAGAATTGAAGAACCTTTCAAATGAGCTAGCACACGACCCCTATTCTCATTTAAAAAAATCATCGATTACGCCATCACGTCCAGATGGATGACGTCACTAGTATACCATATATGCCACAATATCATAACTTAAAAATAAAAATAGACCTCTTTCGGGATTTTTCCTTAAAGTCGCCGGTTTACGAAATAACGAATTTATTCCTTTCATTTGCACCATACTGTCGGTGGAAAATAGTGTCGCGCACGCTTGATTAGCAATTAAAAAACAAAGGAGTTCTGAATACTGTATTGCAAAAAACTCTTCGGGATTTCATCAACCGATGTTTAAACAATATCTACCTACCTTGGCAACATTCAAATTTTCAGTTTTTCACATAGTTTTTGAGGGTTAAAAATGGCCGATTTCGCAATTTTTCAATTTTTAATCGCTTATATGTCAAAAACTATCAATTTTAGAGAAAAGTCACTAAACACCTTTTCTGTTTGGAATGATCCAAAAAACCTAAAATAACTTTTTTCCATGCAAAAAAAAATAATTTTAGGAAAAAACAAAAAAAAAACGTTTAAAAAATTTTTGACCACCTTTTGGTTCTGGCAACATGCAAATTTGTTAAAAGGAGTCCTTTTTAAGTAAGATTGTGCAAAAAATCCGAATTAGAATATTTTCCCTAGCGGATGCGCAGTGGCTTTCTGGACTAAAACGGCTCAAGATAGAAATATGCGGTTTTCGCTGAAATGTTTTATTTTAGTAAAAGTTTTGTCGGAATGGACTGAATTTTTTATACCGCTTTCAAATACGAAAAGAAAAATGGCGGATTTTTGAAAAAAACATTGTTGACTTTTTTTAATGCAACACCCATTCACCTATCCAGCGTTTTAAAGTTTTTCAAACTCAGTTGTCAAATCACTGAGTAATTAATTTTTAAAATGAGAGGTGCAACGTGGATATCACATACCAAAATAACATAACTAAGCAAATTGATATTCTGTTTTCTGATTTTCACATTGCATCTCTCATTTTAAAAATTAATTACTCAGTCATTCGACCACCAATTTTAAAAAAATTTATATCGATGGATAGGGAAATGACCGTTTTTTCAAGTTTTTAGGTAAATGACCATTTTTTATTTCGCTTTTAAATAAAAAATGGCGTATTTTTGGAAAAAAAAAACGTTGACTTTTTTTATTGAAACACCCAGTATATTTTTTTGTAGCTTGAAAAACGGTCATTTACCTATCCAGCGATATTAAGTTTTTTAAAATCGGTTGTCAAATGACCGAGCAAATAATTTTTAAAATGAAAGATGCAATGTGGAAATCACATAACATAATATCATTTTGCTTAGTTATGCAATTTAGGTATGTGATATCCACGTTGCACCGCTCATTTTAAAAATTAATTACTGAGTGATTTGACAACCGATTTTGAAAAACTTTATATCGCTGGATAGGTGAATGACATTTTTTTTCAATTTATAAAAAAATATACTGGGTGTTCCATTAAAAAAATATCAACAACGTTTTTTTCAAAAATCCGCTATTTTCCTTTTCGTATTTGAAAGCGATATAAAAAATCAATCCATTCAGACAAAACTTTTACTAAAATAAAATATTTCATCGAAAACCGCATATTTCTATCTTAAGCCGTTTACAGGTTATAGGCAGTTAAAATGGGGGAAAACATAAGTGGACACCCGGTATATGAACAAAGTTTTTGCTAAAAAATGTTATTTCGAAGGACAGAGTATGTGTTTTTATTTTGCAATAAACAAATTTATTTATTTATATCGAAATGTACTAAAAATCAAAATTTATCAATCATTATCAAAGGACATTGGAATGCCCAATCAGAGCAAACGTATCCGTATCTGCTGTACTGCGCGTGGCACCAAAAATTAATGTTTTATTTAAAAAAACTCTTGACGTCGTGGTAGTTAATCGATTTTAATTTTGCAAATTGCAAATGAAAAGTACAGTATTCTTCTACATGCAAAAAAACTTCAACTTGCTGTCTGCTTTATGTTCAGTCCTGAAACATTTTGAAAAAATGAACTTCTTTTGCGAAAGCTGTCTGAAGTTTTGAGATGTTCCATTTTTCCTGCTTTCCGAAGTATTATCACTTCTACTTCTTTCCATTTCTTAGAAAATCTTCTTAGTCTGAGCGTTGCATTTATGATTTGGGTCATGTAAACGATTGCGTACCTACTTTGGAAGATTTTTTAGTGCCCTTGTCAACTAATCTGGTCCTGGAAATAAGTTTGTTTTCATTTCTTAGAGCTTAAAAGTAGGACAGTAGGAAAATAGTAGCAGAAAATTAGGAAAGTTGGGTTATATTCTAATAGTTTTAAATTCCTGTTCTGAGAGTGATTAATCGTCCAACAGCAAGAAGACGTGTATTTAAAAAGTTTTAAAGACTTATGATACCTTTATAGCTTTATAGTACCATATCAACATTGCTATAAAACTGCTTAGCCACACCATGAAAATATGGGAGAGAGTAATTGATAGACGGATGCGTGAAGAGACCGACATATCCGAGAATAAATTTGGCTTTATGCAGGGCAGATCAACAACAGACGCAGTTTTCATTATAAGGCAGTTGATGGAAAAATACAGGAGTAAAGAAACAAACGCTCATATGGTATTCATTGATTTTGAGAAAGCATATGATAGAGTTCCTCGAGACATTCTATGGTGGGCACTCAATAAGAAAGGAGTCCCTGGTGCATATGTAAAGATTGTGAGAGATATGTATGAGGGAGTAACGACTAGTGTTAGGACAGGTGTGGGAGAGACTGATAAATTTCATGTGAAAGTAAGATTACACCAAGGCTCGGTGCTTAGTCCGTATTTATTCTAATTAGTTTTGGACCAGATAACAGCGAAACTACAGGGTAACATTCCGTGGTGCTTAATGTATGCTGATGATGTCGTGTTAGTAGGAAATAGTGAAAGAGACTTAGAACAAAAACTGGAACAGTGGACACGAGCTCTGGAGGAAAAAGGTTTAAAACTTAGTAGGACAAAGACAGAGTATTTGGAATGTCCATTTAAAGATGGAGTTACTACAAATAAAATGGTATCTTTGGATGGTGAACTGATTGTAAAAAGCAATAGTTTTAAGTACCTGGGATCGGTATTACAGAGTAATGGAGAAATAGATGGAGATGCATGCAGTAGAATTAGGGCTGGATGGATAAAGTGGAAGGAAGCGAGTGGTGTGTTGTGTGACACAAAAGTTCCAATGAAGCTGAAAGGAAAATTCTATAAAACAGCCATACGACCGGCTATGATGTACGGAACTAAATGTTGGGCAGTGAAAAAGAAAGAGGAACAACGAATGCATGTGGCGGAGATGAGAATGCTTAGGTGGATGAGGGGAGTGACAAGAAAGGATAAAATTAAAAATGAGTATATTAGGGGAAGTCTAGGTGTGGCACCAATTGATGCCAAAATGAGAGAGCATAGGTTGAGATGGTTTGGTCATGTTCAAGGTCGAGACGTTAATCATCCAATATGAAGAGTAGCTGAAGTGCAGATTCCTGGAAGGAGTAGGAGAGGAAGGCCAAAGAAGACGTGGGGGGAGACGATTAGGCAGGACATGTTGGTAAAGGGGATTAATATTGATATGATCCAGGATAGAATTGTGTGGAGAAATGCAATTAGGGAAGCCGACCCCGTATAGGGATAAGGCAAAGAGAATGATGAGTACAATATCAACATTATTAAATATACAAAATATATGAATATCTTCGTATAAGTGTACCTATAATAGTTGTCAAATAAAATAGTTATACATATTATAGGTACTTACCAAATTTAATTCAGTTATCTGTAACATTTTAACTTTTTGTCCATTTACAGCTCAGTGTAAAATCTTTCTCTTCAGTGTAAAATATAATAAAAAAGTATTTTCTCACGGCTAGTACCTCAAAAAGTACCACATTTTTTTTTTCAAAAGTACTTCTAAACCTATTTTTCCCGTATCTCTAATGACCCAACCTTCTAAATGGAACTTATGAGTACGACCTTGACGGGACCGCAAGTAAGTACCGTGAGTAGTACTCGAAGCCAATAATTAGCACGTCGGCCGCTAATTACACGGAATAGATCGAATTCAATATTTCGCTGACGCGGGAAAATGAGGTAATGTCGATCATGGCTCATTGTTCGGCCGGTCGTACCCTCTAATCTTCTAAGTACTTCTTTAATCGCACAAATGTGCTATTACTGCTCTCGATTATCTCGCGTTCCTACACGGTGGCGTCAAGGAAAACATTATAATGAAGGATTGCTGCGGTTGCATCTTGACAAATTATAAATGGGCTTAAATATATACATTTATACTCTACGACATTGCTGTAATTGATATTAGTATGAAGAATAAAGGTGATTTAAATCGAAAAAGGCTCAATTAAGGTACGTACTTATTACTTATAAACCTCAACAGACCCTAAAGTAAGGTGACCAACTGTACTCATTTACTGAGTTTTGTACTCTTTTTTCGCAAACCGTACTCTTTTCAAATCCTGTACTCTGAAAGTACTCATTTGTATAATTTTATACTCATTGTGAACGGATATAATGGATAGTGAACTTTAGAGCATTAAATTGTTTCAAATGAACCCTTCTAAACAGTAAAATTGAATGGAAAGAATTTTCTTCAGCAGTCGAATTTGTAATGAAGGAAGTAAAAGATATTGTTATTAATGACCATTTTCTCTTTGAAGAAATTCGAAGAGTAAATTTATATTTAAATGAAGAAAAATTGAAGAAATGGAACAATGAGAAAATAGAACTTGAAAAAAGATGGGCAGAAATCTTTCGGCATTTTAGAGTAGAACATATCTTACACGAAAATTTAAAAGTTTTAATAGAAATTTGCTTATGTTGCCCAGACCCTAATTAATGCTGCTGTTGAAAGGGTATTTTCACTAGGAAATGATTATTGGAGCAGTTAGAAGTCGCAACTTTCTGTAAAAACATCTGCCGTCAACAGTCAAATTTAATATGCAAAATAAAAGTTGTTCGGATGTGGCTACATTGTACATTATTATAGGAACATCCTCATTTAGCAAAAAAATGCACTCCAAAGAAAAATATGTTTTTAAAAGAAAATAAAGTTTTTATCCTTGTTTCTTCTTTTTTTTGTTTCGCCTATGAAATACAGTAGACTCCCTCTATAACGAGAAATAAAATGGCGGCCTAGTTACCTCGTTATAAGAGGATCTCGTTATATCAGACAACAGTAATATTGATATGTTTTGATATCTCTTACGTAGTTTATTAGGGGTCGATGGTGAACAATGAGACCTCGCCATCGTAAATTGTAAATTTCCTATAATCAATATCGGTCGATACACAGGAAGAAGTTTATTGCAGGCTTCGAAGCATACTACAGCACTTGCCTCGATAATAACGCAGATGTTAGGAATTCCTATATACAGCCAGTCGGGGTGTTTATTTATAGCCATTACTGCCCTAAAAGCAGGTAAAAAACATATATTCTTCGGTTTCATTTTTCCTCGTTATAATCAAATATACCTCGTTATAGAGGGCTATAGTTTAATAGGAATTTCATGGGACACCTAATGTACCTCGTTATAAGCGAAACCTCGCAATATCCGTGTTCGTTATAGAGAGAGTCCACTGTACTTGCAAAGTGTACTCTTTTTGAACAAAAAATAGTTGATCACCTTACTTAAAGACATAGAGCTGATACGTTTAATTTTCCATTACAATTACTATTTACATTTATTTATATAAAATACATTTAATATCTCTGTAGTCTTTCCATACATTTCTTATTCACTTCCTTCCATTGATTTGTGTCCAATAATTTTTCTTTCCAATTCTCATTATTATTTTTTTGTCTACTCTTCATTTATCTACACTGTCTTTCCATCTCTTTCTTGGTCTACCTTTTTTTCTTTTTTTTGTATTGGCTTTCGTGATAGTGCCATTTTCGGCATTCTTTCCTTTCCCATTCTTCCTATGTCCTAAATATTGTATTTTCCGTGCTTAAATTGCCGTTATTATTTTTGGTTCGTTATGTATTTCTTCAAATTCCTTATTATTCACTCTCCTTCATTGAGCATCTCCTTTCACCCCTCCATATATTGCTCTTTGTATTTTCCTCTCTTTATAAGCAATCCTGCTTGTTTAGTGGCGGATTGATACCTCTGTGAAAAGTTGTCACTCCATCTTTTGCCCGGTCAGACGAATCTACCGATTGGTAATGTGTCTCTTGTTATATTGACCACACGTGTCTCCCCCATTCTGCTTATGTGGTTATTCCATTCCATCTTTTTCTATTTAGTGTCTATTTGTTTATACACTGCGTTACATTTTCTTCTAATGTCTTGACTCCTTTTCCGATCTCGCAGCGTATTTCCAGTAATTTTTCACTACTCTCATCTCTCATCTCATGTCTACTTTACATTAGACTTTATGTTGTAGCGGTATCGGGTAAATGATATACATGTCATGATCTGATAAATATGTCACTATTGGTCTTAACACTGGCTTTATAAATTCTTAACTTCATCTCAGTGTTAATAATATGTGGGTTTCGCCATATAGTGTTAAGTCATCCTGTCAGTCTATTTGCTTTTTGTACTTGATTTCTCACTTCTTTGTCCAGGTCTCCGTAGATGGACAATGCAATTCAAAAGTTTTTTATTTCCATTATTTGCTCATTACTGATACCATCAATTTCTATTTTACATCTGATTGGTTCTTTACAGATTACTAGTTTTGCTTTATTACAGATTACTTTTGCTCTTATGTTAAATCTTTGGACTAATATTTGCAAACTATCTTTATCTTGGCTTTATCTTGGGCTATCAATATTGCGTCGTCTGCCTGTATCCTCTTCCTTTGTTGACACTTTTGATGATTTCATCCATAATTAAATTGAAGAGCATAGTGCTCATTGAGTCTCCCTAGCTTCTTCCGCTGTCTATGTCTATAGCATCTGTAAGTTGTCTATCTATTCTGACTTCCATTTTGTTGTTTTGGTAGATGCAGTGGCGTAACCAGGGGTGCTTTGGGGGTTATAACCCCCCTCCCATTGGGATGTACTTTGAGCTTAAATTGGCGGTATTCCATACCCCTAGAATCCCTCCAGTAGTTGTAACCTCCTTAGAATCATCCTGGTTACGCCGTTGGGTAGATGTATAGATAGAACTACATAGGATTTACAGCAGGATTATACCATATTATACGCAAAAGTTATCAAAGACTTAATTGAAAACGAATACAAACAACAAGAAGCCCAGGAACAATTTGGATTCTTGTGTAGATCACTTATTTAGATTAAAGCAAATAATAGATAAAAGTGAACATAGACAAAATGTACCTATAACCATCTAACAAAAAATATAATATAATACCTTAATAAGTGCCACCAAGAAATGTGCAGAAATATAACAAAATAATATTTTTCTATGGATGCTATACAATACAATGTGCAACTTCTCTCACTACTTACATACATTCAAAACGAACAATTTCCCAGACTGTGA
Organism: Diabrotica virgifera virgifera; assembly: GCF_917563875.1. Lineage (NCBI taxonomy): Eukaryota > Metazoa > Arthropoda > Insecta > Coleoptera > Chrysomelidae > Diabrotica > Diabrotica virgifera. The sequence continues at coordinate 9,036,984 of NC_065445.1, forward strand.
GAAAAGTCAGCCATTGCAGTGAGAAATATTTTTTCTCACGGGGTCCATACGTAGAATTGCGGTTTCCATGGTACCATGCACAATACAAACACAAATAATTTTGTCAAATAAAATGTGTCAAATCAAAACTTACCAAAAATTACCTTTCAAAACTGTTCAAATATAACTGGTAACTTTAATTTTAAATAAATAAAAGCATATAAATATTAAGAATATTAAATACCTACATATGTGTATATTATATGTATTTTATTTCCATTTTGGCATATAATCTACATAAAATCACCTAAATTATTTAATTTTGAAGTTTGAACTCTTGACAAAAACGCATCCATAGAAAAAGTACAGTGTACAACACGTGAGAAAACGACATATTTCTCCCTCGCTTGATTTGCGGCAGTCGCCTCGTACCTCGGCTCGTGCCAACAAACTTCTGCGTTGGTGAGAAATATGTCTTTTTTTCTCTCTTGTTGTACAATATACTATTCTTAATAAATCGTGGTGGTCTGCTCATAAATTTTTCCAAACATTAATAGAATGATTTACAAACAGTGAACAAAATAAATATTTAAATGACATAAAAACAAATTTAAAATTTACGTAATTTTTCGCATTCTGTAGAAAGTGTAAAGTTAGCATTGTCTGGCGACAGTCTCTGACCACGACGACCTCTGACCCCCCAAATCGTATCTTTTTTTACGATCAACAGTTTGTTATTGATACACTTTCTTCTTTTCTGATGGATACACGTTGAATATTTCACTATAAAACATTGTAATATGCTTTAATGGAGTGCAAATTCTCATTTTTTTTCAATACAGTATGTCTCGTCCAAAAGAAGGGACCTAATTCATTTATTATCGAATTTTTTTCGGATTTAGCTATCAATTGGGCAAAGGGCACCAGTGGCGCACCCAGAATTTTCCTCTGGTGGGGGTTGACTTGGGCTCCGAATTGTTTTTGTATTGTTTGTGAAAGACAAATTTTCCTACTATTCTCTATATATTTTTTATATGCCCTTGGGGGGTTTAACCCCCCAAAACCCCTCTGGATGCCCCACTGCCCGTTAAGATAGGTCAAATGCCCTCACTCCCAGAATTCAATTTTTTAATTTTTTTACGCTCTATGTAATTAAAAAATAAGACAGCGCAATTTTTATCTTCCACCTCCCGTCGACATCCCCACACCACCAAAAACGTCATTTTTTAGAATTTATTTTTTATGTGGGATGCAATCAATTTAAAAATTTTAAAAAATTTCCACTTATAGTTGAGACTTTTACAAAATACGTCTATTTTTTATAGACCCTTAGGTTGAGTGTAGATAACATCAAAATGCATTTTTTTTAATAAAGCGTACTTTTTGAAATCGTGCGCTACTTTCAAAAACCCGAAAAACTGGTTTTTTAAGGGGGTCTTGGGGATTGTGAGTGTGGCATGAAAGATTGCAAGTTAAACTAAAGAAGCTACTGCCCCATCCCCACTTTCAACTTCTAAAATCATATCTGATAGATAAGCACTTCCAAATAAAATACGAAAGTGAATATAGAGAGCGGCATCGAATAAATTCAGGAGTTCCAGAAGGTAGCGTGCTTGGACCGGTCCTATATCTAATGTGCACTGCAGACATGCCATCAACACGACTTACCACCGTTGCGACATTTACTGATAATACAGCCATTTTGGCGTCCGACACTGATTCAACATCAGCCTCTAGGAACCTGGGAACTAGTCTGAACAAGCTCCAAAATTGGCTAAAAAGGTGGCTTTTTCTTCTCCTTGTGCCACTCCTATCGGAAATTGGAAATCATCAAGACTATCCTGACCTTGTTTATAGCTGACCTAAAGAGTTCATTAGTGGTGCAGCCAAACCACTCTCTTCAAATTCTGCAACCATGACATTTTTCTACTTCCTGCATTCCGTTTTCCTTCTATTTTTCCTTGCATTATATTTTTACATAATGCGTATAAATATATGTCCTCTCATCATGTGACCCAAATATTCAAGTTTTCTCCGTTTGATCGTTAACAAAATTTCTGAGTATTTCCTAACCTTCGTAATACTTCAAGATTTGTGACTATTTCAACCCAACTTATTGTTACCAACAATATGGTATATGGTACTGTGTTTCAACTTTTCAACCTGTATCTTGATATTTTTTCCGCACACGATCTGTCATAGGCTCACAGTGGTACCGAACCATGCACCTGATTCAGAAAACGCCACTGTTGACACATTTGCTGATGATACAGCCATTTTGGTATCTGGCATCCCACAACATCAACATCAGCTTTTAATAACCTGCAAACTAGCCTGAATAAGGTCCAAAACTGGCTAAAAGATGTTGTCTAAAGCAAATGGATTGAAATCAATACACGGGACGTTTACCCTCCGTAGAGAAGCGTGCGTTCCTGGTCAGCTTATTAATTATCCAAATACCTCGGCATGCACATGGATCGACGACTGACTTGGACTAAACACATATTCACTAAGAGCAAGCAACTTGGCCTCAAACTAAGAAATATGTGTTGGCTCATCGGTCGCAAATCAAAACTCCATGTAAACAACAAAATGTTATTATACAAAATAATCTTGAGACCTGTGTGGAACTACGGCATCCAGCTGTGGCAAACTGCTAGCAACTCCAACATATCCATCTTGCAGAGGTTCCAAAATAAAGTTCTGCAAGCTATTGTTGATGCTTCCTATTACGTCAGTAACGAAATCATTCAGTATGATATCCCTTTAGAATACACCAAAGTAGCCATAGGTAATACATCGTTTCAGTGTCAACTATGGTGAAAGAGTGTCAGTGCACCCAAATCTTTTAGCTGCCCAACTAAACGTGCGTGATGCCAATGAAGTCCGTATGCTAAAACGTATATTGCCATCCGACCTATCTACATCACATAGACCTTTTATTTTGGGAGGTGGGAATCTTCTTAAGACCGTCTGGGAAGGTGTCCCAGGTGTGTCGGATTCGGCCCGCCCTATCTATATCACGAGCCGCCTACCGACTAAACCCTCTTTCTCCAGCCGAGAGGTCTGGAACCGCTCTTAGCGAGCATATCTGACACATCACATAGATCTTAGTTTAGTTTTCATACAAATAAATTTATAAATTTACACAAATGATGTTTAACTTAGGTTTAGATAGCTTTAAAAGAAATTAATTATTGGAATGATACTCTACATGTCATTGGATTCATTGTCAGAAAAACTCTTATTGCTTACTGGGCAGATTGCAGATCTCTCTAGGAGATAATAAAAAAAGAAATTCGAAAAGAGACGTTTCTCTTCTTGCACAACACGAAATTCTACATACTGTATAATATGTTACAAAAGAGGAAAAACCAAAATCGATCGATAACCTTAGCGCAGTGTCGATGTCGACAAAAATGGTACTATCGACGAATATGGTACTATGTTTCAACCTGTTTCTTGATATTTTTTCCGCCCACGAGCTGTCGTGGGCTCACAATGGTACCGAACCATGCACCTGATTCAGAAAACGCCATTGTTGTTCAACATTCGTTAGAAGATAAGAAGGATTAACAGAAAACTTCTCTACAGGGTGCTCATTTGAATTGAGACGTAATTTGAACATCTTATTTAATTTCTACACAGATAGAAAAATTGTAGGATGGTGTGGGAGATATATTCAAATTAGTATATTTGGAGATATACAGAGCTATAGAAAAGTGTTTCATCTTTGAAATGCTGTTAGTTTTTTGATATTTCTTTATCTTTCCATGTTTTAATGAATAATATTATTCACAGTATAGAGCTGGATCCCGTGTACCAAAAAAAGTTGATTAATAGCAAGCTGAAAATTTTTGTTAATAGCTTATCGGTATCTAGTCGGACAGAACATCCAATTGATTTGTTACCCTTTCATTATACTCTCATGCAAAAATCAAACTGCTATTACTAACCAACATGATTCTTGTCATTTAATATGTTCTTCGTGTTCCACTCATTAAAATGCTCAGTTGGTGATAAACACCAGTCTGATTTTTGCACGAGAGTTTAATGAAATGGTAACAAATCAATTGGAAGTTCTGTCCGAAAAAATACATAGAACGTTTTCGTAATCTGACGTTCCAAATTTTTAAACTGTTCCACAATTAAAACTTCCCCTGTTCCAGTGTTCCCGTAAATTAAAGTTTGTCCAACTAAACACCGGTAAGCTATTAACAAATTTTTAAGCTATTAATCAACTTTTTTTGGTACGCGGGATCCAGGTCTAGTAGGTAGAAGAGAGGTACAGTAGAACCTCGATTATCCGTCAGCACCGTCAGTGCACCGGACCAAGGGTATGACGGATAAACGAAAAGGCGGTTAACAGAACATTAAAAAAAATTTAAAAATTTATAGTACAACTCTCAAATTTCATTTGTATGTTTTGTTTGACAATGTAAGAGGGATTTATGTTCGTAAAATCGAATCAATTTAAAATATTTTGAAACCTTTGTTTGTTTTACTGTTGCTTCACATTTTGCGACGGCTGAATTTCTTAATCGGCATAAGATCATGCAATCTACTTTATTAGCTTCTTCTAGCACTCTCGAGTGGTATTCTTGAGAATACCACTCGATGAATTATTGCATATGCGATGTAGCTTCTCTAGATTATTTACGCAAATCTTTGTCAGTTACAATAGGTTCATCAACATAGCTACAGTCAAATTCCAAGTCTGTGTCAGCTTCTGAATCTATTTGCCATATCGGCAATTCAGACATATATTATACATTTTAAAGTAGAAGACTTTAAAATGATATTGCCAATATTTATGAGTTGCGTCTGATTTATAAGACGATCAGTGGAAAGACCACGGAAACGATGAAACGACAACTTACTGGAGGAACATTGAAAACACAGATAGAGTTATGTCTATACAAAAAGAAGAAGAAGAAAAAGAAGCAGAAGTGTTTGAAAAATGGAAAAATGGAAAAAAGATGTTTTTATGGTTTAGACAAAAGATACAAAATATGTTCATAATTTGAATACTAGAAAAAAAATTGTTCATTGCACTCAAAAAAAGGCTTGAAAGCTTAAAAATATTTTATTAGTGTAATAAAAAAGCAAAATACAATTTTGATACAACTCTTTATCATGTTTTGGACCATTGGTACCATGCAAATGTCTTTCTCGAAACTCACGGCAACAAAATACAAGGAAACAGGTGAATGCGTACTGGAATAACTACGGCCTACTATTTTAATTTTCAATCATTTGCTTTATTTGTATCATTGGCGTGGGCAGAATTTAATAAAAAATAAATTTTTATATAGAAATTTCCATAAAAGCATGAACCAACTACAAAAAATATCATTAACAATAGAAATATCTATAAATTAGTACATATTCCATGCAATAAATTTCTCATTGCATTGCTTATCTTAAGGTGATACAGTAGCGATCAACAGGTAGCCAAAACGCGTTCCAAGATTGCGGCTATAATTTTGAATATTTTTTCGAGATATTTGGCACACTTATTCGTAATATAATAAAGAATGGCGGTACAGAGCCCAATTTGAAAAATATATTAATATGTGGAAATTACTCTGTAATTAAATACAATATTAAAAAAACGAGCCTGTACCGCCATTAAGAAGAACAAAAAAATACACTTTCTTCAAATAAACTTTTTTATCCGATGCCTAGATTTTGTGTCATTTTGGAACTACTAATGAAATAAAAACTCTAGGCATCGGATAAAAAAGTTTATTTGAAGAAAGTGTATTTTTTTGTTCTTCTTAATGGCGGTACAGGCTCGTTTTTTTAATATTGTATTTAATTACAGAGTAATTTCCACATATTAATATATTTTTCAAATTGGGCTCTGTACCGCCATTCTTTATTATATTACGAATACGTGTGCCAAATATCTCGAAAAAATAATCAAAATTACAGCCGCAATCTTGGAACGCGTTTTCGCTACTTGTTGATCGCTACTGTTTCTTCTTAAGATTTCTCTAGGACTTTTCCTTTATTCTGCCAATTTAGAATTTGCACTCTATTCTATTTGTCTCTATTTACCTCTAAACATATTTTAGGTCTTCTTTTTTGCCTTAGTCTTATCAAACTCTTCTTCTTCGTTCATCCACAGAATATGCTGCGCCTATGTAAGACATGCCAGACTTGCATGAACCAAATTTAGTGAGGATTAGAACCCTTCCTCAATTGTCATTCGATATATTGTCAAAATATGCGGCGTGAATCAAGAAAATATACAAAGTAAAGTAAAAAAATAATAAACATTATTTACATTATTATATAAATAAACCTGGATCCCGAGTACCAAAAAAAAGTTGATTAATAGCAAGCTGAAAATTTGTTAATAGATTAACGGTGTCTAAACTTTGATATATGGGAACACTGGAACAGGGGAAGTTTTAATTGTGGAAGAGGTTAAAAATTTGGAACGTCAAACTACGAAAACGTTCCATGTATTTTGTCTGACAGAACTTCCAATTGATTTGTAACAATTTCATTAAACACTCATGCAAAAAGCAGACTGGTGTTTATCATCAACTGGGCATTTTAATGAGTGGAACACGAAGAACATATTAAATGACAAGAATCATGTTGGTTAGTAATAGCAGTTTGATTTTTGCATGAGAGTGTAATGAAAGGGTAACAAATCAATTGGATGTTCTGTCCGACTAGATACCGATAAGCTATTAACAAATTTTCAGCTTGCTATTAATCAACTTTTTTTTTGGTACACGGGATCCAGGTCTATACTGTGAACAATATTATTCATTAAAACATGGAAAGATAAAGAAATATCAAAAAACTAACAACATTTCAAAGATGAAACACTTTTCTATAGCTCTGTATATCTCCAAATATACTAATTTGAATATATCTCCCACACCATCCGAAGAACATGTCAAATGACAGGAATCATGTTGGTTAGTAATAGCAGTCTGATTTTTGCATGAGAGTTAAATGAAAGGGTAACAAATCAATTGGATGTTTTGTCCGACAAAATACATGAGACGTCTTCGTAATCTGACGTTCCAAATTTTTAAACTGTTCCACAATTAAAACTTCCCCTGTTCCAGTGTTCACATACATCAAGGTTTGTCCGACTGGACACCGTTAAGCTGTTAACAAATTTTCAGCTTGCTATTAATCAACTTTTTTTGGTACGCGGGATCCAGGCCTAAAAGGGTTTGATTATGAAAAAAAAGACACATAGGGTGCCAATAAGACACATTCGGTGTCAAAATATACAAAATGTTGATAGAAAGTATTTCTGTACAGTCGTGTAACGCATAATCGGCTAAGAAATTTCATGGCGAATGGCAAATTGAGCGAAAATTTTCAGAACAATGTGGAATTAAATTGGTGTAATCTCAATTGATGAAGAATGTCAATACAATAGGCAATAGGTATACAAAACAAGTAATAATTATTATAAATAATAATAAACTATACGTGCAGTATATTCAAAGAAGAACTCGAGAAATTCGCGAAAAATATGAAGAAGAACGAAGAAAGTCAGACAAACTATGCAGAAGAAAGAAGAGGTGATATGTAAGATTTCAATCAGGGTGACACAAGGTGGAGGAGAAATCATCAGTGATGATGCAGCAATAAAAAGCAGTGATGATCCAGCAGACTGGAAAAGAGATATTAAGAGTGCAGGCGCGGATCCAAGGGGGGGTCAATGGGGTCAATTGCCCCCTCCTTGAGACTTCGCCTGGTGTCGCCTTTTTTTAAGAAAGAGATAATTACTATTGAAAATAAATAGTGAGTTTTGTGTCCTGTTGACAACTGAATAACGGGATGAAACATAAAACAGAAATCCTTCTCCAAAGTACGTGTTCTCGGTCTTACTGTATGGTGTCGAGTATTGGACTGTAAATAAAATCGATCTACTTACCTAAATCGCCTTGAGGCTTTCGAAATGTGGTTCTATAGAAGAATTTTAAAAGTATCTTGGGTGAAGAAGATTCGAAACTCCACAATACTAGAACGTCTCAGCAAGACTACTGAGATTATAGAAGGCATCAAGAAGAGAAAAGTGAAGTATTTTGGACATATAATGAGAAGTTTCAAATATAGGTTGCTACAAAATATTATGCAAGTGAAAGTAGAAAGCAAACGCAGTCCAGGACGAAAAAGCACTTCGTGGTTGATTTAGGGTGGCAGTGAATAAAATTAAGATAGCTATGATAGTAACCAACGTTCTGAAAGGACATGGTACATGAAGAAAAATAAAGTAACAGCCCATACCGAAAAAGAATCCTGCCTCCGCGAGTGACGAGAAAATTTTTATTTCATTGCCCCCTCCTTGCAAGGTTGCTGGATCCGCCGTTGTAAGAGTGAGTAACCTCAGAGATTTTACCGTACAAAAATTGGAGTGAGTTTTACACGTGGGGAAGCGAATGTTTCGACACCTAAAAGAAGTAAAAAGGACTCTGAGACTTGGGACCTTGTATCGCAGTGAAACGTCCAGCATAGCTCCATCGCCCTTTGAGCCACACGGAACTTTTGCACTATTCTCCATCATGGTCAACGTTTCCGCTCCGTAATTCAACACTGGCAAAACACACTGATTAAAGGTTTTGCTTTTAAGGCATTATATTGGTATGTTGGACGACTTAAAAATGCGATTCAACTTACAGGAGGCTGTCCAAGTCAGTCTTATAGAACGGAAAAGCTCAACGCTTTGGTAATCTTTTCTTATGCGAACCTCGTGACCTAAGCCATTACCTGGTCTATGTATCTTGTTCCTATGCATATACCTTCGCTGACTACAAGATTTTTCAACATATGGGTTTTAGATATATTTATTTTCAATCCCCCTTCTACACCGAGAGAACAATTTCTTTTCTCGTAAAACACCGATTTCTTTGAGCAATATTTCTTAAAAGTTAACATATCCTATTAACTTAAACATACCGGTTCACATATAAAGAAACGAGTTTTTTAAACACAACTCAATAATTTCTTACAGATAATTTCTTCAATACTAAGAAATGCATTAATAGTTACATTTAATTTTCTTATCCTAAAGTTTTTATTTCTTAAATTGAAAACTACAAATATTTTGCAGTATAAGAAATATAATGTTAAGTTAATCCATAGTTATATTTGTGAATAAGAAATTTTCTTGCAATCAAATAAATATTTTATACCACAAGAAATAATTCTTCAGAAATACCCTCTGTAGTAACTGTGGTTATAAAATAAAAACTTTGTCATTAATGCCGAACTGTTACTTGCAAAGAGACTTTCTTCCACAAAAGAATTGCGCAGATTAACTATTTATGATTTAGTCGTCAGTGTTTGTCAAGATGGCGTGATATGTTCATGTTCATATAGATGGATTTTTGATTTATTGGTGTTCTTTAAAAATTAACGGATATTTTGAAGGTTTTAAATAGAGTATATAGGTATTAAATAAAAGTAAATTGAGTAATTTAAGATGTAATAATAATATTGTTTCGTATCCGAATGGTTAAAAAAGAAACATAATAGTATCTTTATATGCTTTTTATAGGTATAATGATGGACGAGTCTGAAATAAAGGAGCTTATTATTCTAACTGGGAAATATGCCACAATTTAAAGCTGGGACAGAATGATATAATATATAGCTTCAGAACAATATTAAGAAAGGAGTTAATTAACCAACTGCGGAACCAACTGTGTATACACATTTTTAAAAAGGTACTATACATGTATGAAGTTCTACCATTTCTGGAAGGCCCCGCAGTTGGTTAAGTATATATACTTATGAGTATCAACTATAATAGGTTTCTTGAATGTATCGTCTTCTATAAAAATATACAATACAACGCTATATCAAACATGGCGGGTGCAACGCTAAGGATGTTTTCCGTTAATTTATTTGAGATAAAGAAATCAGTTAGTCTAAAAGAAATATATGTTTATGGTTAAGAAATGTTATTGCCGAAAACCGTGAATTAGTTAATATGTAATAAATGGCTTAGATGTAAACTAATAATACTTTCCCGTAATAAAATTTCTTAATGATTAGGTATGCTGTCTCTTTTAGATTATAAAAATTTAGAAAATTACATATTATTATGTCTGCTTCAATGTTTTACATTGGTTGTATTTTCCCTCTTGTTTTAGCTAAACAATGTTTATTGTGTGAGTTAATATTATACAGATAAATAATTAATATTTCATTAACAAAAAGAAAAAAATAAACAAAGATGTGTAGGTTAAATAATGCCATGTTTGAACTAAATATGATTGATTATTATTAGTATTAATAGTTCTTATGTGGGGCCGTGTATTTGTTTTTTTTTGTATTTCCTAAATTTGTCAAAATAAATATCTATATCTTTATAAAAATTTTTTTATTAAAGTAAGTTTACTCTTTCTACATAACGATTTTGTTTTAGTGAATTGCTGATATACAAGGTGCTATTAACAAAAGAAGGAAAATTTGAGGAAGTTGGATTTGCCTCCTTATCCTTTTATTGTTGTGTAGAAGCCAGTGGTTTAAGAGTGGAGAAAATATTTGTATGTAATAATAACGTTTTATATCTTGTTTTACTAATAAATAATGATTTTACCTTAACACAATGATTTATTTCGCCGTATGTAATATCACTTTATTTTCAAGAAATATTAACTTAACTCTAAATATACGTTTATCTCTGTGAAATATATTTCTTAACATTAAATACATTAATTATTAATAGTAAAATAATAATATTCCTTACTAAGAAATATTATTGTTCAGAAAGAATAGTTTTGTAATGTGTAGAAAATATGACCAATAAAATTAATTAACATCAAGTGTAATTTCTTTCTGATAAATGGGTTTGAAGTTTGCCAGAAAGTGATAGTTCAATCATGTTTAAGATATATTTCTTTGGCTATAGTAGAATTTATTTGAAATATTTTAGAAAATTATATCTTACATACAAAGATATATTTCTTAGGCAATATGCCAAGTCGATCTTTCTTAAATATTAATAAAGTTTCTTTATGTCAAGAATTTTTTTCTCTCGGTGTAGCGAGGAAAGGTAGAGCTGATTTAAAAGTTCTTTGGCCTCATCTATCCTATCAGCTATTAGCACAATATCATCTTCACACCTCAGGTGGCTAAGCTTTTCTACGTTTATGTTTATGCCCTGGTCAGTGAGTTTTGCCCTTTAACATATAGAGAGGTTAAAAATTATGGAATTAATTCATTATTTTCGAAAATAGGACACTTTGGAGAAAAATCCGGCATCTTGGATTTTAAAGCACCCTAAAATATGTCTGTGTAGATATTGGCATTGAATCCGGCCCGGTCCGACCGTCACATGTAACACCGTTGCCGTATCCTCTATTTTTTCATACTATCACGTTACAATTTTTTGTGATATTATATTTGTGTGTGAAATGTATCATTTTTGTGTATTTTAGGTATGTTCTAATATGTTATGTATATATAGGTTTTTACTTGATAATTTTAAATCATTGTGACGTTTAAATTGCTAGAAACCTTGTAATATTTGTACCTAATGTGTTAAAAGTAAGTTGTTTTGAAACACAAATTAAATAAAGTTTATTATGTTGTTGTTTTCACCAATTTTGAAAAAATGTGAAAACATTGAATTGTCCACGTCCGTCTGTCCGTCCGTCCGTCTTGTCTGTCTGTTTGCAAACTCAACTCCTCCGTCATTATACCAGGTAGAATGACAAATGAGGTGTCAAATGAAAGCTTATCCAAGGATGGTACTAAAGATGAGAAGTTTGACATAGGCTGTCTGTCCGCCTGTCCGTCCGACCTGGTATAGTGACGGAGGAGTTATATTCGCGGACAGACAGACAGACGGACAGACAACCTAGGTCTAATTTCTCACCTTTACTACTATCCTTGGATTATAAACTTTCAGTTGACACCTCATTTGTCATTCTACCTGGTACAGTGACGGATGAGTTATACTCGCTCGCAGTCGGACGGACAGACGGACAGAGAGCCTATGTCAAATTTCTCACTATTATAAGCTTTCATTTGACACCTCATTTGTCATTCTACCTGCTATAGTGACGGATGAGTTATATTCGTGGTTGGACGAACAGGCGGACAGACAGCCTATGTCAAATTTCTCACCTTTAGTACCATCCTTGTATTATAAGCTTTCATTTGACACCTCATTTGTCATTCTACCTGGTATAGTGACGAAAGAGTTATATTCGCGGTCGGAAGGAGAGGCGGACAGACAACCTATGTCAAATTTCTCACCTTCAGTACCAGCCTTGGATTATAAGCTTTCATTTGACACCTCATTTGTCATTCTACCTGGTATAGTGACGGAGGAGTTATATTCGCGGTCAGACAGACAGACGGACAGACAACCTAGGTCTAATTTCTTACCTTTAGTACTGTCCTTGGATTATAAGCTTTAATTTGACACCTCATTTGTCGTTATACCTAGTATAATGACGGAGAAGTAAATGTTATTATTCTATTATTCTTGTAGGTACATTTAACATTGATTGAAATTATGAAAGAAATATATAGAAAACAGCATGGCAACACTGTGATGCACAAACATAAAAATCCAGCCACATTCAGCTGTGCCGGCTGTGCGTTACATAGGGTGCTTTAAAAATCCAAGATGTCGGAAAAATCCCGCGACAAGTCGATTTTATTTTTAAATTATGATTTTTTGGCACATATTATATTATCACACTAGTAACGTCATCCATCTAGGCGTGATGATGTAATCGATGAATTTTTTTAAATGAGAATAGGCGTGGTGTGCTATAGCCTTTCAAATTAGCAAATAATTTTTTAAATGAGCTGGCACACAACCGTAACGACGGTAGCTATACATGACGTCACTACTATTATATATATTGTTATGCTCTACCTTTTCTATTTATTTAGATTAATTAGCAAATTCTTAATTTGATTGATTATCCAATTATTTTATTTATTGCCTATGTAAAGACATAACTAAATTCCAATTAAATTTTCCAATCAATTTTATTATCAGGGCTAATTTTGTATTTGATACAATACCTGTAATCTGTGGCTTCTAGTATTTCTAGTTGCTTACTTCTTCCAGGGTAGAAACAGGAAAATTGACAACACTCAAATTCATATAAATGTAATCTATTGTTTTTATTAAATGCCGTGTACATATGATTCAAAATATTAAAATTTAACTTTGTTGCAACAATCTCTAACTTAATAAATTAAAACTCTAACTCTGATATGTCCTTGTTTTGACAAAATTATTTATTTAATTAATTTCTTATTTATTCATACTAAATTGAATGAATTTTACTTTTCTTCTTTTGAATTGATTTCTCAAATTTGAAATGACTAACTGTGTTACAAAAATATTGTTCAATAAACAAGTAAACAAATATGGTCTTGATATAAATAACTTTTCTCCATTCAGGCAAATGATTTGACTAACCTTTTATTCTTCACTCCCTCGTTTTTCTGGATTGCGCTGTCCTTGATTATCTCAACACGTACTCTCTGGTTGTTGTGAAAAAGTCCCCCTCGTCAAAACTGCTTCCAAGAAAAACACACAGGACTTGCTAGAATATCTTGTGTACAAACGGATAATAATCAGATACTCGTTCTAGACAAAACAAAGGAATCTCCCTCGGACCAGGAAAATTAGCTCTTCAACCGGTCGACGATTTGGTTTCAACTTGATTCTGCTCGCAGAGGCTGATCACACCAACTCTACACTGATTCTACACTTAAAAAAAACTCGGATGCCTTCTCTCGATGTTCATTACACACTTTTAAAACTCGACTGCCTTCTTCCGATCTCATTTACACAATGACTTTATTTTTCTCTCAAATCAATACTCTCACATCCATTATCCCTTCTCCCGATATTTTTCGTCCAATAAACAAACACCCTCTCTCAAACCATTTATTTCTTAAGAAACCCAATATTCTTCCACATAACTTTTTCCAATTTGTCAAATTTCAAGGAAAATCATAATTAGTTATTTTCTACTTTCTACTTTTTAGAACTAAAATAATACAGTTTGTATACCACATTAAAATACCTTCCCGGAAGGATCTTAAAAACGTTATTGTCCCGTCAACGCTCTCTCCACTTTCTAATCACCGAAATGTTTTGTTAATGCCACCGTCCATTTCGTCGAATAATTATCATTAATCGTTTTAATTTTTCCGAAACACTTGTTTACTAGTAAAATTAAATTCTAAACAAATTTGGCCATATACAGGGTGATGAAAAAACTATCATTTCATGGTCGTTGATATAAATTTAATATTCTTTTGAATTTCCTTAAAAAAACAATTCCACAACAATAATTATTACGTCAAAAAATCATAATTTAAAAATAAAAATCGACATGTCTTGAGATTTTTCTCCAAAGTGGCCTATTCACCAACAAATGAATGTATTCCATAATTTTGAACCTCTCTGTATATTACCCAAGCATAATGAACAGTCTCGGTGATATGGTGTCCCACTGACGTACTCCACGTTGTAAAAAAAATTCTGAGGTTGACGATCACCCACTCTAGCGCTAGCTGTTGCCTTTTGATATAATGTGTTTCATTATTGTACTCATTTGCCCTCATTTGCGGCAGTAAAGTATCACTTTATTGTACTGAAAGAAGAATTTTACTTTACCTGCGATTAATCAAATTAACCGAGCTTGAATTAATTGGTCGATGAAAACAATCGAATGGCGAGTATTTGAGTGAACTTAAAATTTATTTACTTTAGTTATTAAAAATATTGTACACAATTTGCGATATTATCAATTAAATTTATGTCAAAAAGGAAAATTCTGTAGTATTTTGTAATTATATTCATATAAAATAAATTAAAACTTTACCGATTTAGTAATTATTCAATATTGATAACTATTGATTAAAAATCGAAAGCGGCCATCTTGCAAAAGTTATCTGTCATCTCTGTCATGAAATTATTACGACGTCTAAAATTTAAAAAGTATTTAAATTGTAAACTGTAAGTAACTGTTAAAACCAATATCAAATTGTTGGCGATAAAATTTTGTATGCACCACGTCAGTAAAGACTCTTTATCGAACTCGTCTGTTATTCGCCTCGCTCGCTATGCTCGCTCTGCTCATAATATCAGACTCGTTCGATAAAGAGTAACTTTACTGACTTGGTACATAAATAACTATAAGTATATTAATTTATATATCAATAGTCAATTTGGCATTCTGTCAAGACTTCCAACATTTTTGAATATTAAAGCTTGTTTATTATATTATTCTGAACATGTTTCTACGTTTATTACCAATAAGTGATTTTTATATTATTATTTATTATATTATATTATACTTATAATTTATTATTTTATAAGATTTTTTATTACCAATAAGTGATCGTTTGTTCCGTAGCTTTTTCTAAAACCGACCTGTAGTCTGGGCTGATTATCGGAGAATAGGCCATTTTTGGGAAGTTATTTACCAGCAATTTTATTGCTGGAATCGAATTATAAGATCCAAATATTAATAATATAGGTATGCAAAGTCCTCAGATAGTGTGCTACTTTTTTTATAAGCAAAATGGCGCCCGAAAATCGTGTTTTTTCAATTATTGCTCTATAACTCCGAAGATATTAACTTTACAACAAAAACACCCAAATAAAAATTCACCGTGATTAAATTATGCATAGAGACGTGCTTTTCCCGATCTGCTCCGACGAAAATTTTCCTCGGAAAATGCGGGTTTTCCCAACAAAATCTTTAATTTTCAAATAAAGTTTTAGATAAGTAATTATTAACAATGGTTAAATAATTTGGTGACTTAAAAGCCTTCTTGGTTTGGATTATAGTTCCAGAAGCTGGTGAAAATTAAACGAATATTTTCGCAACAATTCAATTGTTAATTAATAATTTACGGTCGCAATAATAACCAAAATAATTATGATACACTGATCAAACTTTGAAATCTTATAAAGATAAGATGCCTATTTAACATTTTGTCGACAAAATATAAATTTTTTATTTTTTTGCATAATCTTTAAATGTTTAAAAAAAATAGTTATAAACAAATTAACGTTTCTCAGAAAGTTTTTATTATATTATAATTTTAAAAAATAGCTAAAATGCGCATTTTAAATATCTTGAAAATGAATGCCTTAAAACTTTTTTACAACCATTTGCAAAAAAGTTATGAAACAGCAAAGTAAACATACGATTACTAAGGTGTTTATAATTCTTTTTAATTCTTTCAAAGCGTAGAAGTGAGTTTAAAGTACAAGCTAATTATTTATAAAAAAATATCGATTATCAGTTTAATGGTTATATTGTAATTAAAGATTATAAATATATTTTTTTGTAATTTACACGCGCGAAAGTAGAATAATAGAGTACCGTAGCTACCCGCCCACATACACAACTCGCGCGAGTTTAAGCGTGTCAGTCGCTTCGAGTGAACATTTTATCTCCGGCTCTGTATCAAGCCTACTTTCGCGCTAAAAATTATAAAAAAAAAGTATTTTTAATCTTTGATTAAAATATAACCATTGCACTAATTTTTGACATTCTTTGTGAGTAATTAGATTGTACCATAGACTCACTTTTAAGCTTTGAAACAATTAAAACAAATTATAAACAATGGAGAAATCGTATATTTATTTTGCCGTCTCATAACTTTTTTGCAAATGGTTGGAAAATTTTTTTAAAGCATTCATTTTCAAGACCTATGAAATACGCATTTTAAGTATTTTTTAAAATTAGAATATAATAAACAATTTCTAAGAAATGTTAATTTGTTTATACCAATTTTTTTTAAACATTTAAAGATTATGCAAAAAAATGAAAAATTTATATTTTGTCGACAAAATATTAAATAGGCATCACACCTTTATAATCTTTCTAAGTTTGATCAATGTCTCATGATTATTTTGGTTGTTATTGCGACTGTAAATTGTTAATTAACAATTGAATTGTTGCTAAAATATTCGTTTCATTTTCACCGGCTTCTGAATTTATAATCTATACCAAGAAAGCTTCTATTTCACTAAGCTATATAATTATTGATAAATATTTACTGGCCCAAAAAATTTATTTGAAAATTCGAGATTTTGTTGGGAAAACCCACATTTTCCGAGGAAAATTTTAATCGGAGCAAATCGGGAAAAACATGCCTCTATGTAGAATTAAATTGGGGTGAATTTTTATTTGAGTGTTTTTGGTGTAAAGTTAAAATCTTCGGAGTTATAGAGCAATAATTGAAAAAAATACGATTTGTCGGCGCCATTTTGTTTATAAAAAAAGTAGCACACTATCTGTGGACTTTGCGTACCTATATTAATAATATATAGGATCTTATAATTCGATTAAAGCAATAAAATTGCTGGTAAATAACCTTTCTTTGTACTTTACTAATTAGACCAGCGTATTATAACTATTTTTTTTTTCAAAATTTAAAGATTATGCAAAAAAAAGAAAAATTTATATTTTGTCGATAAAATATTAAATAAGCATCTCATCTTTATAATCTTTATAAGTTTGATCAATGTATCATGATTATTTTGGTTATTATTGCGATCGTAAATTGTTAATTAACAATTGAATTGATGCTAAAATATTCGTTTAATTTTCACCGGCTTCTGGAATTACAATCTATACCAAGAAAGCTTTGATGTCACTAAGTTATTTAATTATTGATTAATAATTACTTACCTAAAACTTTATTTGAAAATTACAGTTTTTGTTAGGAATACCCGCATTTTCCGAGGAAAATTTTCGTCGGATCAAATCGTGAAAAACATATCTCTATGCAGAATTTATGCGGTGAATTTTTATTTGAGTGTTTTTGTTGTAAAGTTAAAATCTTCGGAGTTATAGAGCAATAATTGAAAAAAATACGATTTGTCGGCGCCATTTTGTTTATAAAAAAAGTAGCACACTATCTGCGGACTTTGCATACCTATATTATTAATATATAGGATCTTATAATTCGATTCCAGCAATAAAATTGCTGGTAAATAACTTTTCCATGAATTTTGCTAATTAGCCCAGAGTACTGTTATGTTATGGGCTGATGAAATTCCAATTTATTTTCTAATCGTTTCGTAATTATTTTTGTAAATATTATAAATATGAGAAAGTAGACTTATGGGTCTGTAGTTTTTGAGATGAAAGTAGGTGATTATCTTTTTTGGTTTTCAATATTTTTCTATATCAAAAGAATTACTTTGGGGCACGCCTCTGGTTTGTATTCATACGCACAAACGTACAGGATGTGTCGTGGACAGGTGGATTTCGATTTCGCCTTCATTAACACACAAAAGTCTATGAAATATCATTTCGTGAAGTAAAGTGAATACAAACATTAATATTCAAAAGATTTGATTGGGCAACAAACAATGGACCTTTGACCCTCTGAGGAAAACAATAGTTTACCGCCGACGCCGACGTGACATCAGCATAAACGGCAACGAATTAACGGCCCAGGAATGGAATATATTTTTTAGTGTGAATAATAATTAGTGTGAATAAAATAAATATACTGCTACTACTACTATAAACAAATGCCACAGTTTACACTGTATTCTTTCACTCAACCGTTCTCTCCAGATCTCTGCCAGTCCCCTTCCTGTAGATTTCTTCTTTAAATTGCTTCACCCACTTCATCTCTGAAAAATCTCTGGGGTCTGCCTCTCTTCCTTATTCCTATCGGACTCCGCTCTTTTATTCTATTTATCCAACGTTGTTGGTCTTCTCTTCTTACATGTCCGTACCAAGTTAATCTCTTCTGTTATATCTCTAACTAACTAACCAAGTTAGTCTCTTATGCCTGAGTTCATTCTCATTCTTTTTTTAATTTCTATGTTATTTATTCTATCTCTTCTTGTTACTCTGCAGCCTCTCCTTAGGAATTTCATCTCTGTTGCTCTTATTTTGTTTTGGTTTTCTCATTTATTACCCAATGTTCACACCCATAAGTGAGGATACTTCTTGTAATGGTGTTATATTCTTTTTTTATGCTGATGTTCTTATCCCACAATTCCGGGTATAAATTTTCGGATGCAGTCTCTTATCTCTCCTAGTCTATTTTTTATATCTTCTTCAGTTGTTCCTTTGTTTGATATTATGAAATCTGAATACTTGTCACTAGTAGTTGTCTATTCCTTTGATTTGTTTACATTCGTCTCTTTCCAGCTGTTTTATTTCTGTATTCTCCGTTGTTAAGTATTCAGTTTTCTTTAGATGTATTTCCATCCCATTTTTTGTATATTTCTATTTCAGTTTTGTCATCATAAAACTGATGTTATTTTCGTTTTGTGCGACCACCATTTGGTCGTCAGCAAAACTTACGGTATATAGGTATTTGTTGCTTACTGGTATACCTATTCCTTCGCAATTTCCTTTCCATGATTTCAGGGCTTTTTCCAGTAATATTTTGAACAGGGTAGGGGATGTGGACCAGCCCTGTAGCAGTTCCTTTGTCGTCTTAAAGGAACTGAATACGCTCGTTTTGATAGCTGCTTTGTTATTCTTGTAGACTGCTTCTACTGATTTTGTTAATATTCGTTTAACTTCGATGTCTTCCATAGCTTGGTTCTAAGTATCGAGTCATATGCCTTCCTAAGATCTACAAAAGCCGGATGAACGGATCTATCTTTGGCCATTATTTTTTATATTAGTTGTTCGGCCGTATAAATGTGATCATAACATATGGATCAATAACTTCGGGCCAAACCTGTAATACCAACAGGAAGAAGATCCGAATGGAATTCTAAGGAACCTAACAAATTACGACGAAACAGATCGACAAGGCACAGAAGACCCAGACACCAATTACTAGGGTATCAACCCGAAGAATGAAACATGAAAAGGTAGTTACATAGTAGGAAAGGGGACTTTATTGGTTAGCATTGCACTGGACCTGGCAAGTGAAATAGATAGAATATGTACTTGATAACATATGATAGTTAGTTTTATGAAAAAACATATACACGAGGCATATGGGAGCACTAAACACCTAGGAATGCATTTCTGAAACCCTAGTCCTTAGTTTAAACACTACTACTTCAAACCATTTAATCAATTTCTTTTATAGTCCAAGGTAATAAGGTTTTTTCCATGACACTTCTACAGCCAGGGTACTGAAGCGTTTTTTCGACAGGTAATACCTATAAGAACAAATTGTAACTATTTCCTGCGTAGGATCTGGAGGCCATTTTTATTTATAAACCATTTACATATTTATAAACCATTTAGTTAGTAAAAACCGCCTTTTTTTCTTTTTTTTTTCAAAGCAATGGAAAACAGTGAAACTTATGGTTTTTTTAATACAAACGTCTTCAAGAGCATGGAAAAAGCTTTACAATGGCGTATTATAAAGGTTGATGTACTCATTTATTGTTAATATAGTTGCGAAAAAAAGTCTAAATTGCAAAAAAAAAATTCGCAATAACTATTGTAGAAATTAGTGTACAACTTTGAAATTTTTGTCAAATGAGGGTTCTTTGGTGCTTAATATGTGAAAAAAATTTCAAAGCGATTCGTTCAATTGTTTAAAGTTTATTCGAATTGTTTATCTCAAAGAGCTTTTTTTGCAATAACATCATGTTCAAGTCAGAACAAAAATATGTTAGAACCATTCTACAGGTGTCAAATTAAAGAGCATGAGGTAAACTTTCAAATCGGTTTAAAAAAAGTGAATAAAAATCCATTATAAATATTAAATAATTATGCAAAAGTATGGTCAATTTTTCCTTATAAACTTTTTATTTAATAAATTATATACAGGGTGAGGCAAATAAAGGGCCTATTAGAAATATCTCGAGAACTAAAGGCAACAGAATCATGAAAATTGGAATAAAGGGGTTTTGAAGGATGATCTATTAAATGAAAATAAAACCTTATAACTTCGTTTTTTTTTAATGGGACACCCTGTATATTTTCACATTTTTGGATTCTCTTCGATGTCTTCTTTCTTAAAATATGAGATTTTATAATATTATACAGGGTATTTTAAAAGATAATTACGTGTTTTTTATTAATTTCGTAGCAACATTCACACCCTGTAGAATTGTAGTAGTTTGACATCTAAAACTCTACTTACGTTCAAATGATTTTTAATATACTCTACTATTGTTAAGAATCATTAGTATAGCTAAATTTTTAATTTTAGTATACAGGGTTGGTCGAAACTCGGAATGAGTATTTTCTGAGTTTTCTTAAATGGAACACCCTGTATTTTAGTATTGTAATGAAATGATATTTTATGGTACTTTTTTATTTCTTAAGCATTCCCTATACCTAACTGCTTTAATTTGTGCTTAATTGTTAATCGCACCAACAATCTTAACTACGTAGGTATTTTGATAGCTAAACCATTATTGGTAATTTTAAGGACCAGTCTGGATTAATATGTATTTATTTCTGAAAAATTATTTGGGATTGAGTATTTTCACGGCCAACCTAATAAAATTTTACGTATTTTCTGTTGCAATTAATGTTTAGCTTGAATCACCAATAACTCACAAATTAAAGCAGTTAGGTATAGGGAATGCTTAAGAAATAAAAAAGTACCATAAAATATCAATTCATTACAATATAAAAATACAGGGTGTTCTATTTAAGAAAACTCAGAAAATACTCATTCCGAGTTTCGACCAACCCTGTATACTAAAATTAAAAATTTAGCTATACTAATGATTCTTAACAATAGTAGAGTATATTAAAAATAATTTGAACGTAAGTAGAGTTTTAGATGTCAAACTACTACAATTCTACAGGGTGTGAATGTTGCTACGAAATTAATAAAAAACACGTAATTATCTTTTAAAATACCCTGTATAATATTACAAAACCTCATATTTTAAGAAAGAAGACATCGAATAGAATCCAAAAATGTAAAAATATACAGGGTGTCCCATTTAAAAAAACGAAGTTATAAGCAACTTCCGGTATAACCGGAAGTTGCAAAGAGATGAAAATATTTTCATTTAATAGATCATCCTTCAAAACCCCTTCATTCCAATTTTCATGATTCTGTTGCCTTTAGTTCTCGAGATATTTCTAATAGGCCAGTTATCTGCCTCACCCTATATATATATTTAATACATTTTTTTATTATTTATTAAATACATATCATTACTTGGTAGTTGTGTACCTAAAACACGGTAAACAAATAGACTTTTTTGAAAAAAGTTATTCAAAAGTTTATAAGGAAAAATTGACGATACTTTTGCATAATGATTTATTACTAATAAATGTATTTTTTATTCATTTTTTAACCAATCTGAAAGTTTACCTCATGCTCTTTTATTTCACACCTGTTCTAACATCATTTTTTTCTGACTTATTGCAAAAAAAACCTCTCTGGGATAAACAATTTGAATAAAATTTAAACAATTGAATGAATCGCTTTGAAATTCTTGTCACATATTAAGCACCAAAGAACCCGCATTTGAGAAAAATTTCAAAGCTGTACACTAATTTTTACAATAGTTATTGCGAAATTAATGTTTTTTTGGAATTTCGACATTTTTTCGCAATTATATTAACAATAAATGAGTATATTATATCAAGCTTTATAATACGCCATTTTCCATGCTCTCGAAGATGTTTATAATACTAAAAAAACCATAAGTTTCAATGTTTTTCATTGATTTGAAAAAAAAAAAAGGAAAAAAGGCCGTTTTTGACACTAAATTGTTTATAAATAAAAATGGCCGCCAGATCATATGCAGGAAACAGTTACAATTTGTTCTTATCGGTATTACCTGTCGAAAAAACGCTTTAGTACACTGGCTGTTGAAGTGTCACGAACAGGATATATTTTTGCCTTATTACTAATTTCATAGTTTATCTATTTAATTGTTTTTCCATTTTATATCTTTTTGGTGTTTTCCTTTCCTGGGTAACCAATCATTGTCAACATTTTTAAGATATATTATGTATGTAACAAGTTGTTTATTCTAGTTATTTATTTATTTACACCTATTTGTTTTTGGTATCACCTACGCGGTCTGAACTTTCTGTTCCCCGAACAAGAATTTGAAAATATATATGACGACTTATAGATTATAACAGTGCCGATAACATTTCGATGCAAGATAAATGTTTACAGAGCCCTAGACGAACAACAATATCAATCTGTATGTACAGACAGACTTAACGCTTGTCAGAAAACGACCAGAGTACCAGCATAGACCATAGAACGGATGTAAAGGTTAAAAAAAAACAAGATGAATTAATTCAAAGTTTTATTTCCAAAGAAAATAAACTTTTAATGAGACAAAGTTTTTGGTTACGCCTTCGCGGTTTCTTTTACTTGAAAACCATAGGAATGTTGAAATAAAGAAGACTAAGGGAGGTCTATAATTTGCACCTCACTTCTCGTCTATTCAAGATGGCAAAATTGCAACGAAAACATGGTCTCTATACTCAGTTAGGAGTAGAACTAATACAAAAAAATTTCGCCGTCTAACGAAAACAAGAGACGTATTATATTTCAGTTTATTCAGAGAACGCCATAAACACTCTTACTAGTTTCATTCTTATTAGAAATCATCAGAGGTCAGAGAGTGTATAGTATATAGTATATAGTATATAGGACTAATCTGTAAAAAAATGTGTATTTTTGGATGTGAGAGGTGGCATTCGAATTTTTGCAGATAAATTTAGGTGACACCTTCAGTAATAATGATTGACTCATGCTCCTTCTCAAATATGCCCGGAACATTAATAAAAAAATTAAAATATTTAAAAATTTCGAAAAACATCGATTTTTATCTGCTTTCTTTGCTTAAAACTTTAAAACGGTTCATTTTGAAACAAAATCGTAGAAAAATAAAATAAAGATAATTGAATTTTGTATGATATACGACTGGTCAAAAATGTCTTAAGGTATTACCTTTTCTGCAATATAGCAATAAATACAAAATAAGGGGGCAAAATACACCTGTTGTTATTCAATGTTTCTTAACCACTTTGGTGGCACTTAGAACCTTATTAATTCGCTTAGAAAATTCTTATAACTTACTTAAATGGTCTACCAAATTTCATTAAAATCGACTTAATAGAGTTTGCATAATAAATTTTTAATGTAAATGTTTTTAAAAAAGTTCAAATTTTTTAAAATCTTTCTGAACAAAAAGTAGACCATTTAGAAGTTGGCTAATTTTTTTACATATAAAGAGGTGCTCTACCTATCTAAACACTTTACAGAATTAAAATCGGATTATCTAAGGCAGCGGTTCTCAACCTTTTTGGGTGATGTACCACCTACAGTTATTTTTATTATTTTTGGTACCACCTATATTTTTAAATTGTATTATCAATACTTACTAAGTACTACTATTTTAATTTTTTCTGTGTTTTGTGTACCACCGCCAATAATGATATGTACCACCAGTGGTACATGTACCACAGATTGAGAACCTCTGATCTAAGGGGCCTCAGCAATGTTTTAAAATTATAAACAATTCTTTGTTTAATAATAAAAAATTAATTTTTAGCAATGCAAATAATTAAAACCGGTATAATTTGACTTAAACTTACGAATGCTGTCAGCAGAATTGCTATTTTATTTTTTAAAAAGTTATTCTCGTTAAAAATTGCAATTTTTCGATTTTTTGAATGTTCCACCGCGTTCATAGCGAAAATTATGCATCCTACGAAAAAACTTGTAAGAACATTTTTTGCTTAGAATTACCCAAGAAATACAAAAAAATGTTTTATTTTGCGATAAATCGATGTTATGTAATTCCTCAAGTTCTTTGTTTATAACAATCTTGTCGACATCCGGATCAACTGTTACCCAAAAAATTCGTGTTCTACGGGTCAAAATACATAAAAAAACTTGGGTAAGTCCATCTAAATAAAGGAGCCCGTAGCACCCCCTCCTGGACACAGCTCTAATTTGTTCATAAGACAACAAATTGTTTATAACTTTAAAAAATTGCTGAGGCTGCTTAAATAATCAGATTTCAATTCTATAAAGTGCATTAGATAGGTGGAGTGCTTCTTTATATGTACAAAAATTGACAAATCTTTGTATGTTCTAGTTTCTGTTGTGCAAGATTTTAAAAAATTTTAATTTTTTAAAAAAAGTTTAGATTGCAAAATTATTATGCAAAATCTAGTAAGTCAATTTCAATGAAATTTAGTGGACAGTTTTAGCACATTACCAAAATTTTCTAAGCGAATTAGGAAGGTTCCAAGTGTAACCTAAGTGATGGAAAAACATTGAATAAGGACATGCTTGTTTTGTCCCCTTATTTTATATTTATTGCCCTTTTGCATCAAGGGTGTTAAATTAAGACATTTTTAACCAATTGTATCTGATAGAAAATTTAGTTATCTTTGTTTTATTCCTATACGACTTTGTTCCAAAATGAATTGTTTTAAAGTTATAAGCAAAGAAAGTAGAAAAAAACGAAATTTTTTGAAACTTTTAAATATTTTATTTTTTTTTTATTAATGTTCCGGGCATATTTGAGAAGGAGCATAAGTCAATTATAATTATTGAAGTTATCACCTAACTTTATCCGCAAAAATCCGAATGCCACTCCTCACATCCACCTAAAAACAGATCCTTCCTTGTCTAATATGGATATCTCTGAAAATGAATTAAATAAACAGAAATAATTTTACCGAATTCTACCAAAATTGTACTGACGCATCAGAAATTATGAAATCAGAGTTGCTGAAGCAAATAGATGAAAATAACATAAAAGTAATAGCAAAACATTTTAATGCAATATAATATGTATAACACCGGAGTGATTCCCACAGACTGGCTCAACTCTATCTTTGTCGCAGTAAATACCTAAAAAGCACAATGCCAGAAAATGCTCAGACTATCGATCAATTAGCTTAATGAGCCACACTCTTAAGACTTTCCTAATAATACTTCACATAAGAGTTAGACGCAAATGCGAAAAAGATATCGAGGACACCCAGTGGTGCACCAGGGGGGGTTGGGGGTTAAAACCCCTCCCAAGGCATATAAAAATATATAAAGAATAGTAGGAAAATGTAACTTTTCTTTCACAAACAATACAAAAAAATTTCTGTGCCCAAGCAAACCCCTCCCCTAGAGCAAAATTGTAGGTGCGCCACTGAGGATACCCAATTTGGTTTTAGAAATGCTATGGGAACCAGGGAGGCACTTTTTACGCTAAACATTTTATTACAAAAATGCCGTAACCAAAGAAAAGATGTATTTGCATGCTTCGTGGACTTTGAAAAGGCATTCGATAAAGTACAGCATGTAAAATTACAGCAGATGCTAAAAAATTTAGGAATAGATGACAAAGATATTCGTGTCATTAAAAAATTTGAACTTGAATCAAACTGCTATCGTAAAAATTTGACATAACTACAGCGCCGAAATCTCCATACAACGAGGAGTCAGACAAGGATGCATTTTATCGCCAACATTATTCAATGATTCGGACCAATTATTTAAAAAGGTACTGGAGGGACAGCCATATGGAATGAAAATCAACGGGTACAACCTAAAGTAATTAGATACGCTAGCGATACAGTAATTCTGTCAGATAATATTAAAGGTCTCCAAATTCTGGTTAATCGTATTCACGAAGTAGGGGAGGAAATAGGAAATGGGTATTAAAATAAACTCAAGCAAAAGCCAACTTTTAAGATTTTAGTCTTGACCCACATCTAGATGCAGATCTTCGATAAATCGAGTCAAAGTTGAAAATGTTCACAAAATGACATATTTTGGAAGTGACATAACGGACCAACTAGATCCAGACATAAATATAAAACACAGAATAATAATGACTGAAACTAATTTTATGAACATGGAATCATTTATTTTCAATATTCATCTCAGTTTAGAACTAAGACAAAGACTGGTTAACGCCCGGTTTCATAATCAACTTATAGTGAACATTAACTAAAGTTCACTTTAAAGTTGACATTTACCCATAATGAATTGCATTGATAAAGGTACCAACTTAAAATTTAAAGTCCACTTTAAGCGTAAGTATAAGTATAAGTATGGTGCAGAAGTATTGACATTAAAAGCATCAATCATGAACAGAACTAAAACATTGGAAATGTGGATTCATAGACGGATGCTGAAGATACCTTTGACAGCAAGAAAAACTAATGAGGAAGTATTAAGGAGGTTTAACAAAGATATAGAACTACTGAAGACTGTTTTCCTTCTAATATTCCTCTAGTATACAGTATAATTAAATCTTTAAAATGAATTAAACCAGCTTCTTAAATAATTAAGCAAATTTTCCGGTCATCACCCGTACTATCAGCTCATATATTCAAAGAACCTTTAAATGAATCGGACAAGAAAGGTTTGCATCAACTTGCTCGTGGGCCGAGCTAGCGGTAGATGACAGCTCAGCAATAGAAAAAAGAAGAATGAGCAAAGAAGAAGAGGTGTGTACAGGCTCGGGGAAGAGCACGTGTTAGGCTGCTACTGCGACTTCCGGTACACCCTCACCGAAGAAAGTGGAATTCTCGCGGTACAAAAGTGTAGTTGAGAGTTTTGAAATGAAGAGATGTTTTAGTTAATAGAAATTTGCTGTCATGGCACGTTTTATATTTCACTGCTATTCTAGACCAGGGTAGATCTGTGAAAAATCAACTACATTTGGATGTGAGAGGTCGTATTCTGATTTTTGCTGATGAAAAAGTTTTGTGATAACGGTAACATCAATAATTTAAGTACACATTTAGTCCAGAAAGCTACTGCGCATCCGCTAGGAAAAATATTCTGATTCGGATTTTTTGCACAATCCTATTCAAAAAAGTTACCAGGTCCAAAAGTGAGTCAAAAATATTTTAAACGTTTCTTTTTGGTTTTTTTCCTAAATTTTTTTTTGCATTGGACAAAGTTTTTTTAGGTTTTTGGATCGTTTTAAACAGAAAAGGTCTTTAGTGACTTTTTCGGCCATTTTTAACCCTCAAAAACTATGTGAAAAACTGAAAATTTCAATGTTGCCAAGGTAGGTAGATATTCTTTAAACATCGATTGATGAAATCCCTTTGTTTTTTAATTGCTAATTAAGCGGGCACGACACACTATTTTCAACCGCTGCATGTAGGTACATATACGTAATTGGAAAACATTTTTTAAAAAATTTTTTGACCCATTTTTGACTCTGGCAACATGCAAATTTGTTAATAGGGAACATTTTCAACGGTTGAAAATAGTGTAGCGGCCTCTTAA
Source organism: Diabrotica virgifera virgifera (assembly GCF_917563875.1). Lineage (NCBI taxonomy): Eukaryota > Metazoa > Arthropoda > Insecta > Coleoptera > Chrysomelidae > Diabrotica > Diabrotica virgifera. Next base: position 9,065,142 of record NC_065445.1, read on the forward strand.
TTAGCCCTTAAAAAACAAAGGGGTATTCGATATTGAATTGCAAAAAACTCTTCGGGATTTCATCAATCGACGTTTAAATAATATCTACCTATCATGGCAATATTGAAATTTTCAGTTTTTCACATAGTTTTTTAGGGTTAAAAATGGCCGATTTCGCAATTTTTAAATTTTTAATCGCTTATATTATGTCAAAAACTATAAACTTAAGAGAAAAGACACTAAAGGCCTTTTCTGTTTGGAATGATCCAAAATGTCAAAACTGACTAGCATACTTTTGGAATTATATTATATTTCTGCTACTTTTTGTAAGAAATGCTGTGAGTTTTTAATAAAAGATATTGTGTTATGTGCTAAAGAGTGAATTATATCTATTAGAAGGAACTTTGACACTCTGCTGCAAGGAAAATCCATGCTACTGCAAATGTCTGGGATAATTGACTCATATTCAGTCAAATTTAGTTTTTAAATTCTTGTCCCCTTATTTTTTTTTCGTCGAAAGAGGCGCCTTGTAGTCAACTTCAATTCTGTCTTAATAATATCACAGGGAGTTCAACTTCTAGGTTATTTAATAAAACTCTGTGAACCAGACTTCAACATGTATTTTTATAAAAAAATCCATATGGGTCTATTTGGATTTTTAAATTTTGAATTTATTACTATACACTGATATGAGAATCACTCTAAGAATTTTTTATTCTTTTTTAATTCCATTTCAATACATTCTTAGTATTGAAAACTAAAGAGTGTTAAAAACCAAAGACCAGTTTGCCTGGTACTCCGACGCTTATGATGAAACAAAACAATGCTTTGTCGCTCGGGGTACGTGATGTAACAAACAAAAGAAAAACTTGTACAAGTTTTGGAAAGACAACGTGAGTTTATGCGGTTTTATTGTATTCAAAAGTTTCGTGGCCTCTGACCTGAAAGCGAACAGCCATCTACGCGTTGTGCCGTGTATCGCCTGCCTGTTTTGGCAGTTTCAGGTGGATACTGTTACGCGATCGGTTTTTTTAATCAATACTCAATCGATGGTGTCACTCACCTATTCGAGAATTTCTAAAATCACAATAGAATATATGCCGAGATTTGTTTGAATATTTCATTAGCAATAAATCGATGGGTATTATTTCCTTGAATTTAAAAATTACTATAAAAAGTACTATTAAAAATAACTATAAAGATTAGATGTGATTAATCAATACGATAGGGGATTACGACCCACATAATCATGATTAAGAAATTTCTCATAAATTAGTTTTATTTTAATTTTGTCAAATGTTTCTACACATTTTTACCGGAGAAAAGGCATCCAAATCTAGACCTAGGTTTCAGATAAAACAATACTAGGTACTTTACAAAGTTGCCACACAAATGCATCATGAGTTTCATAAAAACCTTTACAAATACTCTTCTTATATTAGGCGGTTTTTCCTTCGCTGAGTCCAATTGTTTCTTTTGACTTGATTCAGGAATATTTTTTAATTCAATATTATAGTAGGGGAGGAAAGTATGCTAAATTTGCAGTTACTCGACCGCCCTTATTTCGTTTCACTGGCGCCCAACGCGTAACGTTACAACGTTCCATCTCCTTTCTATAATTTATCCTATTGTCTTCCTTTGTGTTTTACTTTTCATATATAGATTTTCTCTTTATTTTGTTTCTTTGACATTTGAGTTAATTTTCGTTCCAAGTCTTTTCGTTTTAGTTAACATTTCATTCTGTAGTCTTTCCATTCAAATTAAGTTCCTATTCGCTATTCAAAAATTAAGTTCAGCTCTTCAATTGTTCTAACCCCTGTCCTATTCCTTTAACGTACTTTGAATAATAATTTTCTAAAACCCGAACTATTTATTGTAATTAACTAGCATTAAATAATATTCGTCAGTACTAGATTTTCTCCGATATGTTAACCACTTAAAAATGAGTGTCTTGTTGTCTAGTGTCTAGTTGTTTAAATGAGACCTCTTTTCTGCATGTTTTTAGGAAGCTAAAGCAGTAGAATTTTATTACTTTTTCTATTATCTTTTAATGAAATTTTTTTTAATTAAACTGAAATCAATTTCTGTTATATACAGAGAGAGTCTGTAAAGTGGAATAAATTCAATATCTCAAATACTAATTGTTTTTTTGGAAAATGCTCAGACCCGTCGATTAGTATTTCAAATTGTCCTTTTTGACATTCAATAATAATGTATACAGGGTGTCCCAATTTAGAGATATGACGTCATCGTCGATTTTCTTAAATGGCAACACTGTCATTTTGATAGCTAATTTGATAGGGTTTGTAAAGTTATACATAACTGCAAAATATCAAATTTTTATTCTCTACCATTTACAAGATAATAGAAAATAACAAAGTTATATCTGTAATTTGGAATATATTCAATAATTAAAATACTAACTGTTTTTTTGAAAAATGCTCAGACCCGTCGATTAGTATATCAAATTGTCCTTTTTGACATATAATAATAATGTATACAGGGTGTCCCAATTTAGAGATATGACGTCATCGTTGATTTTCTTAAATGGCAACACTGTCATTTTGATAGCTATTTTGATAGGGTGTGTAAAGTTATACACAACTGCAAAATTTCAAATTTGTATTCTCTACCATTTAGATGATAATAAAAAATAACAAAGTTATGAAAAAGAAGTAATCAACTAATAATTGAATTTAATTATTTCAATAAATTAAGCAAAAACTCATAATGTTGCCCTCAATTATTGTCAAATTGTCAATGGGCAACGTTATGAGCATTTGCTTAATTGAAATAAATAAATTCAATTATTATTTGATTACTTCTTGTTCTTCATAACTTTGTTATTTTTTATTATCTTGTAAATGGTAGGGAATAAAATTTTGAAATTTTTCAGATGTGTATAACTTTACACACGCTATCAAAATAGCTATCAAAATGATAGTGTTGCCATTTAAGAAAATCAACGATGACGTCATATCTCTAAATTGGGACACCCTGTATACATTATTATTATATGTCAAAAATGACAATTTGATATACTAATCGACGGGTCTGAGCATTTTTCAAAAAAACAGTTAGTATTTTAATTATTGAATATATTCCAAATTACAGATATAACTTTGTTATTTTCTATTATCTTGTAAATGGTAGAGAATAAAAATTTGATATTTTGCAGTTATGTATAACTTTACAAACCCTATCAAATTAGCTATCAAAATGACAGTGTTGCCATTTAAGAAAATCGACGATGACGTCATATCTCTAAATTGGGACACCCTGTATACATTTTTATTGAATGTCAAAAAGGACAATTTGAAATACTAATCGACGGGTCTGAGCATTTTCCAAAAAAACAATTAGTATTTGAGATATTGAATTTATTCCACTTTACAGACTCTCTCCGTATATTTTATGCATATTTGTATGATTCTATTAAAACAGTTTTCTTCTTCTTCTTCCTCCGTTTTTTTCTTTTCAGGGGTCGCTCGGTCGCTGTTCCTTACTCTATCCTTCGATCCACATAGTTTTCATTCCTACATCTTCTTCTTCTTCTTTTTCCTCTAATATTAGGCCTATTGGACTGTTCTTAACCGATTTTGAGCTTATAGTCGTAGCTGTGATGTTGACTGCCAGCAATCTCGTCACCTTTTAAGGGTGTTCCTATTGGTCTCTTGCCTGTTGACTTCGAATCCTTGGCTATACGGGCTATTCTCTCGCTGTTCATTCCCGTCACATACTGATTCCACTCTCGTCGTCTCTGTCTTCCCCACCGTACTATGTCTTTATGTTACAGAGATCTCTTATTCTGTCGTTCGGTATTGTGTCTCTCAGTGTTTTCCCAGTTATATTGACCTCAACGTTCTTATTTCTGATGTTCTCAGTATCCTCTTGCTTTCTGCTCTGTCACAAGATGTGATGTACGGACATTGCTAGACCTGGACATTGAAGCAATTCTTCTTCTTTAGGTTAAAGTACTCATAACATATATTATTATAATAAAAACTATCGATATTACCAGTACTCTGGGCTAATTAGCAAAATTCATGGAAAAGTTATTTACCAGCAATTTTATTCCTGGAATCGAATTATAAGATCCTATATATTAATAATATAGCTATGCAAAGTCCGCAGATAGTGTGCTACTTTTTTTATAAACAAAATGGCGCCGACAAATCGTATTTTTTTCAATTATTGCTCTATAACTCCGAAGATTTTAACTTTACAACAAAAACACCCAAATAAAAATTCACCGCAATTAAATTCTGCATAGAGATATGTTTTCCTGATTTGCTCCGACGAAAATTTTCCTCGGAAAATGCGGGTTTTTCCTACAAAACTCTAATTTTCAAATAAAGTTTTAGGTAAGTAATTATTAATCAATAATTAAATAAATTAGTGACATCAAAGCTCTCTTGGTATAGATTGTAATTCCAGAAGCCGGTGAAAATTAAACGAATATTTTAGCAACAATTCAATTGTTAATTAACAATTTACGATCGCACTAATAACCAAAAGAATCATGATACATTGATCAAACCTATAAAGATTATAAAGATAAGATGCTTATTTAATATTTTATAGACAAAATATAAATTTTTCGTTTTTTTGCATAATCTTTTAATTTTGAAAAAAAAATATTTATAATACGCTGGTCTAATTAGTAAAGTACAAAGAAAGTTTATTTACCAGCAATTTAATTGCTGGAATCGAATATTATGATCCTATATATTAATAATATAGGTATGCAAAGTCCGCAGATAGTGTGCTACTTTTTTGATTAACAAAATGGCGCCCCTAAATCGTGTTTTTTTCAATTATTGGTCTATAACTCCGAAGATTTTAACTTTACACCAAAAACACTCAAATAAAAATTCACCCCAATTTAATTCTACATAGAGAAATGTTTTTCCCGATGTGCTCCGACGAAAATTTACCTCGGAAAATATGGGTTTTCCCAACAAAATCTCGAATTTTTAAATAAATTTTTTGGGTAAGTAATTATTTGTTAATAATTAAATAACTTGTGAAATAAAAGCTTTCTTGGTATAGATTATAACTACGGAAGCCGGTGAAAATTAAAAGAATATTTTAGCAACAATTCAATTGTTAATTAACAATTTACAGTTGCAATAAAAACCAAAATAATCATGGGACATTGATCAAACTTAGAAAGATTATAAAGATAAGATATTAGAAAGAAATATAAATTTTTTATTTTTTTGCATAATCTTTAAATTTAAAAAAAAATAGTTATAAACATATTAACATTTCTCAGAAATTCTTTATTATATTTTAATTATAAAAAATACTTAAAATGCGTATTTCAAAGGTGAATGCTTCAAAAAATTATTCCAACCATTTGCAAAAAAGTTATGAAACAGCAAAGTAAATATACGAATTCTCCGTTGTTTATAATTTGTTTTAATTTTTTCAAAGCTTAAAAGTGAGTCTGTGGTACAGTCTAATTACTCACAAAGAATATTAAATATTAGTTCAATAGTTCTATTTTAATCAAAGATTAAAAATACTTTTTTTTGTAATTTTTAGCGCGAAAGTAGGCTCGATACAGAGCCGGAGATGTTCACACGAAGCGACTGACACGCTTTAAACTCGCGCGAGTTGTGTATGTGTACGGGTAAATACATAATACATAGCTACGGCACAGTATATAGAGGTTCCATACCTCTATATACCTCTATTAAGACCGTGCAAGTTCGGCAAAGCGACCCCTATTTCTACGCTCTGTACTTTTATTCGCACTTTTAATTATATTGGCCAATTATATTAGTCCTGGTTACTGGATAATTGTCAAGGCCATAGTCCAAAAAAATAATAAGAAGAAAAACTAAGATGCAGGTTATGTGATGCAAACGTAAACAATTGTATGTAGTAAATAAAATTAGTTATTAAAATGCAGTACTGCAAGTAAAATACAATTAATTAAATTTACCTTTATATAATAATTGCATATCATATCAATATTGTGGAGCAATATATAATTTTTCTGCTTCAATGACAGAAGGTATGAAATATACGTCAATTTGACAATTTCAATTAACAATATGAATTATTTAAGATAGTTGCAATATTTCTCCGCGACTCGCGCACGGTCGTTTCTCGTTTCCCTTCCAAGTACTTGCACACCGCGAATTGTGGCTACGGTACTGTATTAGTCTACTTTCGCGCGTGTAAATTACAAAAAAAAATATTTATAATCTTTAATTAAAATAGAACCATTAAACTTATAATTGATTTTTTTTGTAAGTAATTAGCTTGTACTTTAAACTCACTTTTACGCTTTTAAAGAATTTAAAAAAATTATAACCAACGCAGTAATCGTATGTTTACTTTGCTGTTTCATAACTTTTTTGCAAATGGTTGTAAAAAAGTTTTAAAACATTTATTTTCAAGATATTTGAAATACGCATTTTAACTATTTTTTAAAATTAGAATATAATAAAAACTATCTGATAAACGTTAATTTGTTTATAACTATTTTTTAAACATTTAAAGATTATGCAAAAAAAAATTTATATTTTGTCGACAAAATATTAAATAAGCACCTCATCTTTATCAGATTTCAAAGTTTGATGGGTGTATCATAATTATTTTGGTTATTATTGCGACCGTAAATTATTAAATAACAATTAAATTATTGCTAAAATATTCGTTCAATTTTCACCAGCTTCTGGAACTATAATTCAAACCAAGAAGACTTTTAAGTCACTAAATTATTTAAATATTGGTAGATAATTACTTATCTAAAACTTTATTTGAAAATTAAAGATTTTGTTGGGAAAACCCGGATTTTCCGAGGAAAATTTTCGTCGGAGCAGATCGGAAAAAACATATCTCTATGCAGAATTTAATTGCGGTGAATTTTTATTTGAGAGTTTTTGTTGTAAAGTAAAAATCTTCGGAGTTATAGAGCAATAATTGAAAAAAACACGATTTTCGGGCGCCATTTTGTTTATAAAAAAAGTAGCACACTATCTGCCGACTTTGCATACCTATATTATTAATATATATAAACATAAGCTTCGATACGAGCAATAAAATTGCTGGTAAATAACTTTTCCCAAAAATGGCCTATTCTCAGATAATAATAATCAGACTAGAGTGAAAATTGCCAAAAATAGCAAAATCCCAATCAAAAATTAGGTTAGAGAAAATGTAATCTCAAAGTTCAAAATCGGTATACGTTAAAAAAATGCATTTTCTCGGCTTCCCATGGAGCAATTTTCTTCATTCTTTTTTTCTTCCCAAGTAACTCGAGTAGAGCCACTAAAGCATTATTAAATGTCAAAGTTGCTTTTGTTTTGTTATAATAAATTAATTTATTTATAACAAGAATTTACATTTGTTTAAATAAAAATTGTTTAAATAATTATATAGCTTTCAAATGAGAGTATTTGTGTTTTTAACGTTAAAAGGTACACTTGTAGTAAGTTTATTTAAAAAAAAGTCTACAATTGGAAAAAATATGTAGTTTTCTTTTCTTATACAGTATGTCCCTGTAAGTTGTATCCATATGGAAAACTTTTTTATTATTAATTTTACGAAAAAAAGTTATTCTTTATAAAAAGCTGTGCATGGTCCAAATCCTAAGATTTAACCATCAAATATCAAATTTTTTAAATATTATACGAGGTATGTCAAAAAGTTTGAATTTCAATCAAGAGTAAAGTAGCTTTAATTTTCGTAATATTGGAAATTGCTATTATGAAAAGTTGTTTGGAATTAAAAACTATATTCTAATATGCAATTACATCCTTCTAATTGAAAAAATTTTTTTTTTTTTTTGAGAAATTATGGATAACTACCTATCATTATTTTTTCAGTTACTTCAATTCTGATAACTCTTTTATTATTAATTTTACGAAAAAAAGTGATTCTTAATAAAAAGTTCTGGATGGTCTAAAACTTAAAATACAACCATCTTATATCAAATTCTATCAATTTTATACGAGGTATGTCAAAAAAGATAAATTTAGATCAAAAGTAAAGTACCTTTATAGTTCAGAATATTTCAATTAGAAGGATGTAATTACATACTGAAACATAGTTTTTAATTCTAAATAACTTTTTATAATAACAATTTTCGATATTGTGAAAAATAAACGTATTTTACTCTTGAGCGAAATTCATATTTTTTGACATACCTCGTATAAAATTGATAAAATTTGACAAAAGATGGTTGTATTTTAGATTTTAGACCATGCAGAACTTTTATTAAGAATCACTTTTTTTCGTAAAATTAATAACAAAAGAGTTATCTGAATTAAAATAACTGAAAATGATGTTAATTATCCATAATTTTTCAAAAAAAAAAATTTCAATTAGAAGGATGTAATTGCATACTAGAATACAGTTTTTAATTCCAAACAACTTTTCATAATAGCAATTTTCAATATTGTGAAAAATAAAGCTACTTTACTCTTGAGTGAAATTCAAACTTTTTGACATACCTCGTATAATATTCAAAAAATTTGATATTTGATGGTTAAATCTTAGGTTTTGGACCATGCAGAGCTTTTTATAAAGAATAACTTTTTTTCGTAAAATTAATAATAAAAAAGTTTTCCGTATGGATACAACTTACAGGGACATACTGTATAAACAAAAGCAAGTTTTACAATAAATAATGCGTTAGTTAGATGGCTCTACTCGAGTTACTTGGGAACAAAAAAAGAATGAAGAAAATTGCTCCATGGGAAGCCGAGAAAATGCATTTTTTTAACGTATACCGATTTTGAACAAAAATTGGGTATGTCATATTTTCATTTTATATAAAATGCGTAATACGTCGATAATAAAAGAATGTTTGTAATATCCCTCGTATGTGATTAAAGATTTAGTCGATAATTGGGCTATAAAGAGCGTGACGTTTAAAAAGTTGCGAGACGAAGAAGAGGACGCGCACATGCACCGAGTTGTTGGAGATGGAGACATCAACGTCTTCCTAGCCACGAACTGTTGCGCTTTCAATCTGAATTATTAGACAATTAACGCGAGATTAATGCACATAATTCCGACCTTAGATGGTATTTATTAAAAAACGACTTTAATTATTTATGTGCACTGCCAGACAAGACGTACACAAATTGATCGTACTCCTTACAGATTCACACGATCCGTCTTAATTAACAACAAAGAGGAAGTTTATCGGTCTGGCTCTCATCTACCTGTTATTGATTGGTCTTCTTCGCAAAATGCGCTTTAATGTGCAATTTATCATTTAATATATGTATATGAATGGGTACCAATAGAATAGAAATGTTTCAGCATGCCTGGCTCATCAGTCTGGATTTATCGACGAATCCTTAAAGTTCCCTGGACCGCACGAATAACAAATGAAGAAATCCTGAGGAGAATTGGTACAGAACGACAACGGCTACGCACAATTAAACAGATAAAAATGGCATACCTGGGGCAGCTAATTAGAAACGAAAGATACCAGTTTCTGCAAACCTTAATTGAAGGAAAGATCGAAGGAAGAAGGGGAGTGGGCAGGAAGAAAATGTCATGGCTCCGTAATGTCAAACAATGGACAGGACTAAGTAACATAGGAGACCTAATACATACTGCAAGGGATAGAGAAAAATGGTCAAACGTGATTGCGAACATGAAGAAGAAGAAAACTCGTCAGTATTCGGATAGGTACAAATTCATAAGCAAACGGTCCAACGATATGTCTTCAAATTTCGCACCTCAGATGCCGAGCTATCAGAGGAGATGGTACTAGAGTATTCAAATATCGGGACAGCGACCTGTAGCTTGAAATCGAACTGTACTTTGATTTCAGAATTCAATGTTTCGTTGAATGTTTATTTTTTCAAATTGTACAGGAATTTACTACAATATTAAGATATTACAATTAGATACAAATATAACACACATAATATTTACACTCAAGGAACATTCTAAAACTAATACAAACAACGCTAATACTGTCAGCGGCAACAAACATGACGTCTTCTAGCAGTATAGTGCAACCGTGAACAAATTCTGAACCTAAGATAGGTCATTGAAAATAGAGAGAATTTCAAGTACCTATAGTCCAGGGTAATAAGGTTTTTTCGATGACACTTCAACGGCCAGGGTACTGAAGCGTTTTTTCGATAACTGATACCATTGATGAATAACTACATGGAATATTTATAATCAATGCTAATACCTATAAGAACAAATTGTAACTATTTCCTGCGTAGGATCTGGCGGCCATTTTTATTTATAAACAATTTAGTGCCAAAAAACGTTATTTTTTCCTTTTTTGCTAATTAATGGAAAACAGTAACACATAGTTTTCTTAGTTCAAACATCTTCGAGATAATGGAAAAAATTTTAAAATGGCGTATTACAAAGTTTAATGCACTCATTTATAGTTAATATAATTGCGAAAAAAGGTCGAAATTTCAAAAAAAATAATTTCGCAGTAACTATTGTAAAAATTAGTATAGAGCTTTGAAATTTTTGTCAAATGAGGGTTCTTTGGTGCTTAATATGAGACAAAAATTTCAAAGGGATTCATTCAATTGTTTAAATTTTATTCAAATTGTTTATCCCAGAGAGCTTTATTTTGCAATAACATAAGTCAGAAAAAAATAATGTTAGAACCATTCCACAGGTGTCAAACGAAAGAGCATAAGCTAAACTTTCAAATTGGTTTAAAAAAGTTAATAAAAAATGTATTTATTAGTAATAAATAATTATGCAAAATTATGTTCCATTTTTCCTTATAAACTTTTTATTTTTTTATATAATAAATTATATATATTTATTACAATTTTTCATCAATTATCATATAAATAACAGTACTTGGCAGTTATGTACCTAAAAAACGGTAAAAATAGATTTTTTTGAAAAAAGTTATTTAAAAATTTAAAGGATTCACAAAAAAAAATTGACGATACTTTTTCATAATTATTTATTACTATCAAGTATATTCAAATGGGAAATAAGCCACAATTTTACCTAAAAATGATTTTATTAACGTTTCGACGCCCAAGTCGGGTGTCGTTGTCAAAATACAAAATAATACTAAATAAATAAAAATGTTGTTGCTTAGTAAAAAATTCTTCTAATAATTTATTTAATGTGACTCATTTATATCGGCAATTCAGACACGTATTATACATTTTAAAGTAGACGACTTTTTTTATTTTTTTTATTTTTTATTCACTTTTTTTAAACCAATTTGAAAGTTTAGTTCATGCTCTTTCATTTGACACATGTAGAATGGTTCTAACATTATTTTTTTCTGACTTACGTTATTGCAAAAAAAGCTCTCGGGAATAAACAATTTGAATAAAATTTAAATAATTAAATGAATCGCTTTGTAATTTTTGTCACATTTTAAGCACTAAAGGACCCTCATTTGACAAAAATTTCAAACCTCTATACTTATTTTTACAATAGTTATTGCGAAGTTAATTTTTTTGAAATTTGGTTATTGGTCCATTCTTCATTTATTATGGTGCCGAGGTAGTTCTACAGGGGTTTGGTTGATATAGAGTTGACCTTCTGTTATCTTTTTCTTGCTAACGATCATAAGCTTTGTTTTCTTTACATTTATATTGAGTCCATATTGCTGACTGTAATACGTGATTTTGTCCATGAGTACTTGTAGGTCTTCTAGGTTGTCCGCAAATACTATGGTGTCATCTGCATACCTGATATTATTTAGCCGGTACCCGTTTAGTAGAATACCTTTTTCAGTTTCGTGCAAAGCTTCGATAAATATTCTCTCAGAGTAAAGATTGAAAATTAAGGGGGACAAAATGCAGCCTTGCCTCACTCCACGCATGATTTTGACATATTCGGTGAGTTCACCGTCAACTCTGAGGTTTGCAGTCTGATTCCAGTAAAGGTTTCTAATTATTTTCAGATCTTGGTTGTTAATTCCTGCTTCTTTTAGTATTTGCATCATCTTGGCGTGTTGTACTCGATCAAACGCCTTCTCGTAATCAACCAGACATGCGTATACGTCGCAGTTTACGTCTCTGCATCTCAAAATATATAGTCATGTTTATTAAAATATGTATAAACCATATTATGATGTACAAACATGAAAAGTAGTCGGAATCGGCAAAAAATTTGAAACTTTATCGTTTATTTATGAAGCATAACGTAAACAATTAACGTAAAAAGTGAAATTATGTATAGTTCATATCATTAGCTACAATCCGTAAAAGTTTCAAGTTTCTACATTGTAAAAAACAAGAGAATTTAAGCATTTTGCATTAAAATCGTTTTTTTTTTTATTTAAACAATTAATAAACATAATTTTTTTTATTGACTATTCGTATATTGTTCCCGCGAATGCATATGTCTGCAAATTTTCATTCATTTGCATTGAATAAAAGTCAGTAAAATTACCGTCTAAAGATTTGATGCAAACTATTGAAGTAAAGAAAAGCGTTTAATAATTCATTATATGCATAGATCCTGAAATAAAAATTTAATTATAACGGAACTGTTGGCTAAAAGGCCCTTTGGCCGATTTGAATTCGTCCTTCCGAAAATTAGCATTTGACCCACGTTAACATATATTATATCTGCTACCATGGGAACTCGACGAACTTGCTCCTCTGTCCATTCATCCGCCACAGTCCGTTCTGTGGGAATATTGACAAAACTGGTAAAATATCAGGTTCACAGATGGTAAACAGGTGCATCCTTCCTCTCGCTGACTGTGCGATGCTATAAGTACCAGAATATTTACCCTCTCACGAATCGGATGCTAGCGCACTTTTCCCATCACTTCCACCATTAAATTAACCCGATTTTGGGATGAGAACGAGAAGAAATCAACCGTGTTCAGGTAATTTTATTTATACACTTGTAACCTTTTCTTGTCTTATATTGAAGGTTCTCACATTTACTTCGGCGATTGAGTGGTTTATGGGACGCAAAAATGTATCGATTCTCACATACAGAAAGGATTTAGAAATCCACAAGATTTTTAACGTCATCTTTGATTTTCTTAAATTCGATTCTCTTGCGAATTTTTAACTTTTAAGCAATAATCGCCTTCTACAAGTCCTACAGCTACTTCAAGATAAAAATGTGAATATGAAAGATATTAGAGTAATATCAAACCTTTACTTTAACCCTTAACCACTGCTATGCGGTATGCTATACCGCACCGAAAATATATTTATTGTAAAACGTGTTTTATAACAGATTCCTTATTCCTAGAGAACATCTGTGTACCTTCAAGTGGTGTGTAATTTTACTATACTCTCAATTGCTGCAATCAGTGGCGTACAGATAGATCAGCGGGCCCTGGTTCTAGTTGAGATGCGGGCCCGTCCGCCTAATTAAAACACACATTGTATATATCAAAAGTCTTTAATAAACATTAAATATAAATCATCATATTATATTGTGTCATATATTTATAAAAACTCAAGCTAATGTTAAACAGTAAATTAATATTAATCCTTTCCTTTTTCATACTGCTATGACTGATCACTTTACTCCAGCAGTTTTTATAAATAATTAAACTTATAAATTTTCTATATCTAAATTTTCAGTCATAATTAAAAACTTTAATATCGGAAAACTAGAACAGCTTTTAAAAATGGACATTGGAATGATATTTTTATATGAACAAAATAGATTCTTAAATTGTATACGATAATATTAATTAAAAAATAAGTTAAATAATTACATACCAACCTCTAGGGATATTCAACGCTTAAATAAAAAAATATCAAAAGTAAAACCTTGGATAACGGTGGGGTTGATATCTTTAATCAAACGACGATCTTCTTAAAAAGAAATTAATAAAGCAATTTTCGCTAACACTTAATGTTGATTATAAAAACTATAGAAATAGGTTTGTTATAGGATAATTTGTTAAAAAAAACAAAAACGACTTCAAAATAACACATAATATATCAATGATCAGAGTAAAGTTTAAATATAGTTATTTTCCTAACTAGTGCGGAAAGTGATACTTTCACGCACTAGACTGCCGTTGACCCGAACGACATAGAATGGTTTAGTCTTTGAACTACGTTGACGTAAAGTTTTCTTGCGGTATCACATACCGCCTGTCAGTGTTTACATTTCTATAGTTAAAAACAGTTCAGTGTATTATTTAGCTATTAGTATACCAGAAAGTTCATCCAGTTGGTCTATCTAACTGCTATCAACATTATTTTACTATTTTTTAGTTACTAATACTCAAATTTTTGTAATTAATTCAGCCTATAAAGGATTGTGTAAGAACCTCCACCATTTTTTTAATATGCATTAGGGTGGTGCGAAAAAAGTCAAGTTAATAATTCCGTATCGCTATAGTGCGGAAAAGTTGCGATTGGTAATTACAAGAAAAACAAAAAAATAATTATTCAAATCGGACTTTATCTTCCGATCGCGCAACAGGTCTAAAGATTATGAAAAAAAATGAAATTTTATCTTTTTTCCAAAATTCTTTATTTATCCTTCGTGTACGTTTTATTTATCGCTATAGAAAAATTTATTTACAGTTTGCATGGTAGAGTACTAAAAAAATAGATTTACGCATTTAACGAATATCTTCCGATCCCGCAAGGTCAATCAAAATCTATAAAAATTTGAAAATTTTGATGATTTTGATAAATTAAAAAACATTTTAGTTATCTCAATTTTCTGTTACATTGTGAAGCTCTTTGCTTGTTTAGATATTGTTTGATAATATTTAAACAACCCAGAACTCAAAACGAGGGGGTGGTTGCAGTTCTAGCTCCACACGCACCCCTCTCTCCAACCAACCAATGAGAGTGTGTTTTTTACATTATGTACATATGTTCATTTTTTTTCATCTGTTTGTGTCCAGCTCTTAAACATTAACTTTGTATTGTGATTTCTTGGTAAAATCTGGCAGCATGGATCTTGATTTAAATGTTTTCCTGAGGAGTCCATCTGTTAATTGGGGCCCACATACATTAGCATTAGACGATGCTTCCGTGAGCAACCTTAGACACCGCTAGTCAGCTTGCATGTGGCAGGGATAGTTTTGTACATTTCAGTCTGACATGTCTCCCGATGTAATGCAAGAAGTTGTATCTTCATTTGAAACTCTTCGAAGAACTGGTGGAGAAGAGAGTTTTGTAACATTCCAGTCTATTATTTTAGTGTAGTCCTGTGCTTCAAAATTTAAAATAGGAGGGATGAAATTTCTAATACTCTTGCACTTGGCTTTAGTCTGTCCGGCTTTTAACACTCTCCTTGGCCCTAGCTCTCTAATGTGTTTCCTTTCTCCCTACTACTTGAAAGTTTGATGCACAGGCCTAAACTAAAATAATAGACTGGAATGTTGCAAAACTATCTTTTCCACCACTTCCTCTAAGAGTTTTAAATGAAGATATAACTCCTTGTACTACATCGGGAGACATGTCAGACTGGAATGTACAAAACTATCCCTGCCACAAGCCAGCTGATGAGCGGTGTCTAAAGTTGGCCACAGAAGCATCGTCTAATGCTAATGTATGTGGGACTCAATCAAGAGATGGATGAATCAGGACAACACTTAAATCAAGGTCCATGCTGCCAGATTTTACCAAGAAATCAAAATGCAAAGTTGGTGTTTGAGAGCTGGACACAAACAGATAAAAAAGAAATGCACATAATGTAAATAATGTAAAAAACACACACTCATTGGTTGGTTGGAGAGAACGGTGCGTGTGGAGCTGGAAGTGCCACCACCCCCTCGTTTTGAGATCTGGGTTGTTTAAATATTGTCATACAATATCTAAACAAACGATGAGCTTTACAATGTAACAGAAAAATGAGATAACTAAATGTTTTTAATTTTTCAAAATCATCAAAAATTTCAAATTTTTATAGATTTTGATTGACCTTGCGGGATCGGAAAATATCCGTTAAATGCGTAAAACAATTTTTTTAGTACTCAACCATGCAAAGTGTAAATAAATTTTACTATAGCGATAAATAAAACGTATTCGAAGGATAAATAAAAATTTTTGAAAAAAAGGTAAAATTTCATTTTTTTCATAATCTTTAGGTCCGTTGCGGGATCGGAAGATAAAGTCCGATTTGAATAATTTTTTGTTTTTCTTGTAATTACCAATCGCAACTTTTCCGCACTATAGCGATACGGAATTATCAAATTGACTTTTTTCGCACCACCCTATTATGCATGCGTCCATAATTTTCTTGAAAAATAAAGTTTATTTTATTTGGCGCAGTATTTTATTCTGCAACAGTGTGAAGAATCATTCCGTAGTTGATGTAAAAAACAAATACAGTGAAATGAGACTTTATACTGAAAACAAAGGAGAATGGGCAACGGTATGACATACCGCATGTCAGAGTCCTGAAATATCCACGTCAGTAGTTAAGGGTTAAACTACCAAATGTTTTACCAATATACTTCAGGATGATTTTTGGTATAAACGGTCTTCTTAAGCCATAAAATTATCAGTAATTGCACGAGTGCTTTAAAATTATCGATCTCTTTCCCGAGTGACACTTTTACAGTTTTAATTGACCCGAAGGGGAGTGAAATTATGTCAAAGTGGCACGAGGGCAACAAGTCGATAATAATTTTAGAGGTAGAGGGTAATTCGCTGAAGATGAGGAAGAAGATGAAGTAGCAGACATAAAAATAAATGGCCTACCCATATGTGAAATTAGATACGCCGATGACACAATACTAATAGCAGAAACTATTACAGATCTATTTACAAAGAATTTTAGATAAGGTTGTTGCAACGAGTGAAGAATTTGGTTTGTCACTAAACATGAAGAAAACGAAATTCATGGTTATATCAAAAAAAATATTAGAAACATCAATCTACACGTAAATAATAAGACGATAGAACGAGTTCAGAATTATAACTATTTATTTAGGGACAAACATTAGTGAAACAAACGATTATACCAATGAAATCCGAATTAGAACAGAAAAGGCTAGAAGTGCAGTCACTAATATGAAACAAATATTATGTAGTAGAGACATCAGCCTAAATCTTAGAAAGCGAGTACTAAAATGTAATGTATTTTATGTTCTTTTGTATGGTGTGGAGACATGGACTCTCAATAAACAATGCCTCAATAGATTGCAAGCATTTGAGAAGTGGACGTATCGAAGAATGCTGAGAATCTCCTGGACAGACAGAATAACCAATGAGGAAGTACTAAGGAGAATACAGAACAGCAGGGAGATACTGGATTCCATCAAAATAAGAAAACTTAAATACTTGGGTCATATAACACGTAGTGGGAGATATGAACTCCTAACATTAATTATGCAGCAAAAGATTCAAGGAAGACGCAGCATATTTAGGAGAAAAACGTCCTGGCTGAGAAATCTCAGAGAATGGTTTGGATGCAGCTCAACTGAACTCTTTCGGGCTGTAGTATCAAAAGTGAGAATAGCAATGATGATTGCCAACCTTCGTAGCGGAGATGTACGTAAATAAGAAGGTAATTCGCTGAGATTATTTCATGAATAAAACTGTCTTTTTAAATCATTTTAACTAATATTTTATTGATATCTTCACCTGAATATTTGCCAAACATGTTTCTTGGTGTTCTCTGCGACAAGTTGTAAAACATTAATTGTCATTAATGTCACTGAATGTTCATTTTTTGCATAGTACTGAAGGGCATTTGACGTAATGCTTGACGACGGGATATTATCAAAAATTATCACTTTAATTTTTATTTCTGTAGAGATTGGTCAGAATCTCCTATGAATGAAATAATCACCTATAGACCTGATTTTACAAATTACGATCCAAATTTATGCCTCATTTTAACGATTTCTTTGTCTGCTGTCCAGTGTCAGAACTTGCGACAAAGAAGTTATAAAAAGAATGCAGAAGGCATGTGCTCTTCTGCCAATCTGGCCGTCTAACAGGTGTTAGCCAATTAAAGAAACACTTCCTAGGGCTTCAGGTAGACCACCGAAAGTAAAAACAAAAGAGCGACCATCAACAGGATCGGATCCAAAGATTTTTCGGTGTGATTTTGTTTTAATTAACTTTTGCGTCAGTGTGTATATTAGATTGCACATGACTTTGATGGTTCGGCGGTATTCGACTTTACTTGTTACTTAAGTCATGTTCTCAAATTATTCTTGAAGATAATACATGGTTCTATAAATAGACGACTGGAAGAAGGAATAAATGATGAAGATTAGATAGTCAGTCAGATTCACCAATGTGAATTTAACCATAAATAATCATCCAGTTGAACGAGTTACGTCCTACAAATATTTAGGGGTTTGGTACACTGATACTAATGACCAGACACGAGAAATCAAGAGGCGAATAGAGATAGCGAGACAATCGTTTGTCAAAATAAAAAAGTTCCTATGCAGCCGGGACATAAATATAAACTTAACAACGAGAATGTTAAGGTGCTATGTTTTCTCCGTTCTGCTGTACGGCATGAAAGCTTGGACACTGAAAAAGATAAACATCAAAAACATTGAGACATTCGAGATGTGGTGCTACAGGAGAATGTGGAAAATACCATGGACAGAAAGAGTAACAAATCAAGATGTTTTGCTGAAGATGGGGAAGGAATGCGAAGTCATAAAAACCATACAAACGAAAAAACTGGAATATCTAGGCCACATAATGAGAGGAGAAAAGTACTCTCTGCTAAGACTCATAATCCAAGGAAAAATCTCGGGAAAGAGAAATGTGGGACGAAGGAGGATTTCCTGGTTGCAATATTTAAGGGAGTGGTATGGGTGCAGTTCAATACAGTTATTCAGAGCTACAGCCAACAAAGTTAAGATTGCCGGGATGGTAGCCAACCTCCGATAGGAGACGGTACTGCAAGAAGAAGAAGAAGATCTCCAGTTTTTGGGTTCAGAAACGGAGTAGGAACCAGGGAGGAATTAATTTCTTATTTGTAATGTGTTACTTCAAAGATGCATGGACATAAATGGGGATGTGCATATTTGTCACATTGATTTTGAAAAAGAATTTGACAAAGTTAGACATAAAAAATTAGTCCAAATTCTAAAGACAAAAAACATAGACAAAAGAAATTTACAAATGATAACAAACCTTTACTGGAATCAAAAACCACAAATTGTAATAGGTAACTAACCCAATTCAGAAATAGAAATCAGAAGAGGAGTTAGGCAGACATGCATTCTGTCTCCACAACTATTCAATGTAGGTATTACCGGATTTACACTCAGTAATATTGGACAGGGAATTGGGCAGGGAAGTGGGCAGCGTAAGTGTGTAAATAGGTCACTCGCGCTGCCGCTGCTAATACCACTGCCATTGCACGGCGCTCCCCAAAAAGTCGGTTTTCGGGAAGAAAGTCAAAGGACTGGCAGCGCGAGCGCGAGTGAGTATTCACATTCAACTACTCTCTCTCTCACTTGCCGCCGGCAAAGCGACAAGTGAGTAAGTGAGCAAGACGATGCTGTCGTCACATTCCATTCTTGAGAGTTGTTCGGTAAATGAGTTGTGAGGACATTGGCGAGGAACTGATGTGAACACCTCACTCGCGTCGATATCGTATTTCGGGCAATATTTTCGGCAGTGGCAATGGCTGGGTATAAATCCGGCATATATAGTGAATATATTTTTAAAGAAACTATCTGAAACTGAAGAAATAATAATTAACGGAATAACTATTAACAATATATGCAAATGACACCGTGATTATGGCAAGCTCTGCTGAACAACTACAACTCAACAAGACAAGCAAATTCTGTGAAATATGGATTCAAAACGAATATAAAAAAGATTATATATACACAATATCAAACAAACATACACTTGGGAAATGTGCTGACACAATGGATTTATAAGTATAAATACCTGGGAACCTGGATTTCAGAAAAAAAGATCAAACAATGTAAGGGCCAGAATAGAGATGACAAGAAATGTGTTTGTAAAAATGGAAGTAATTCGCTGCAATAAAGACCTTATTTTAAAATTATTTCTAAAAATTATACATCAAAGGATGTATAGATTGTGCGAAGAAAAAATCAGCAGAACACAGTTTGGTTTTCGAAATGCAGTGGATACAAGAGAGGCTCTATTTCGTATACAAGTGCTATTTCAACGATGCAGAGACGTACATTGCGATATGCATATGGTCCGTCAGGAATGTATACTATCACCACTGCTGTTTAACATCTACTCTGAGGAAATCTTTCAAGAAGCACTGGATGATGTTGAAGCCGGAATTCGAATTAACGGAGAATGTATCAATAACATAAGATACGCAGACGATACTGTGGTATTCGCTTACAGTTCTGAAGCCCTACAGGAGTTAATGAACAGAATCGCAGAAGTCAGTCAGAGATACGGACTTTCACTAAACACTAAGAAAACAAAATGTATGATTATAAGAACAAACAGCAATTTAGACGAATCAGTGTGAATGGTCAACAAATAGAAAGAGTAAAACATATACCTACCTTGGTACGAACGTCAATGAAAATTGGGACCATTCTATAGAAATCAAATGTAGGATAGAGAAAGCAAGATCTGCATTTCAAAAAATGGCAAAATTGTTCAAATGTCATGATTTGTCGATACCCATAAAAGTTAGATTACTACGATGTTATATCTTTCCTATACTGTTGTATGGAGTTGAGTCGTTGACTCTCACATACGCCACCTGCAAGAAAATTGAGGCTTTTGAGATGTGGCTTTATCGTCGAATCCTGAAGATATCTTATACCGACCACATTACTAATGAGGGTGTTTTGCTAAGAATGCAAACAGAAAAAGAGCTGTTAATCAAAATAAAAACAGCCAAAATTGAATACCTCGGTCACATCATGAGGAACAGTGAAATATGGACTGCTGCAAATAAGAAAAATACGAAATAATAAACACAATAAAAATAAGAAAGTTACAGTATCTGGGACAGTTAATGAGGGTACAGCGATATGAAATGCTAAGACTGATAATACAGGGAAGAGTAAGAGGAGGAAAGAGCATAGGAAGAAGTAGAGTGTTATGGTTGAAGAATTTAAGGGACTGGTTTAAATGCAGTTCCATAGAACTCTAGAACTCTTCAGAACAGCGGTAGATAGGGTAAAGATAGCGATAATGATATCCAACCACTGATGGGGAGACGGCACTTAAACAAGAAGTCAGTGGCGACGCGTGAGTTTTTCTAAAGTGTTACCAAAACCAGATGTAAAAAAATCTTATTTAAAAAAAAATATTTTGAACCGCCCAAACATAAGTTTTTGTTTTCAATCCTGTGGGATAAAATTAAACAAATCACTATTCCCAAATTATATGTATGTAATTATATATATATGTAACAGGTATAACAATAAATAATAAACAAACTAAACATATTATTTATTCTACCATAAATTTAATATAAAAAAATGAACAAGTAGGAAAAAGAACAGATTTTGAAAACTATTGTTTATATTTTAATTCTTCCATTTCAATATCATCTTTTTCTTTAAAATAATAAATAAAAAAATATACAAGTAGAATGACTTTTCAAGTAGTTGATCAATTACGCAATACGTAGCAACACTGTTCCATGTTTAAATGCACGCACACTGTAATCTGTAAGAGGTACTAAACCAACGTTACCAATCTTCAAAATGGTGACACTACTGATATGCACAGCGTGCCCGCGCGTCGTCTCTAGACCCGTCGCTCCTTCAAAATTTTCAGAGCTAGTCCCGATCGATAGCGAGGGTTTCTCCTGCGTACCGTTTACCAGTGCCAGTATTGGTAATAGCATAATAATATATTATGATAACGTGCCATGGATTCACATGTCTCGCCAATATTTTCGTGCGTCTAGTTGGCTATTTACTGAATTAGGTACTATTAACAAGTATTTCTGTTGGTAAAAAATATAAATGGAATTATTTCGTAGTAGTCATAAAATATTTATTTGTAAGATTTGTAACTGTTACCGATGGTAACAGTGGTTACATGGACGCTTCGCCACTGCAAGAAGTATATTCGTGGTAAATTTAGATTTGAAAATACATATTTTATTGTACAGTATTTTGATGGTTCGAAGGTATCGACTTTACTTGCCTAATTGAGTGGCAAGTATTCACGTCGTAAGAGGAACAAGTAATAACTACAAAAATACAAAGCACACATTAGCAAAAAAAATACCAATAATTTTATTTATTTACGAATTAGACATGTATTTTCTACGAATCCATCTCTGTTGTTGATGATTCTAAAATGTCCTAATAGCAGGAACGATAATGTTCGAAATGACCATATCCATCACGGACCACGGAAAAATAAAAACCGACAACAGTTGGGCGACGAAATTGGACCACAGATGGCAGGACGTGCGTAACGCACGTGAGTCTCTCTCGATTCGATCGAGCGAGGACCTTCTTCGCCCATTTTCGAAATAATAAATTAACCGGGCCAATTATGAAGAGGGTGTTTCAGAGGCGCCCGTTAACTAAATTACTGCTGGAGTATTAAAATACAAAAAGAATATTATCATTATGAGAATTATTCTTTTGGCGTATGTAAAAGAATATTGCCGGATTACTTCAATGTTGTAGTATAGCTTATTTTCTTATTGGTTCCTGCAAAAGCTTAGTTGTAAGTTTCAGAATGGTATTTTATACAGGGTGTAACAAAAATGCAGGTCATAAATTAAATTACATATTCTGGGGCCAAAGCTAGTTCGATTGAACCTAACTTACCTTAGTACAAATGTGCACATAGAAAAAGTTACAGCCCTTTGAAGTTATAAAATGAAAATCGATTTTTCCAATATATCTAAAGCTATTAGAAATTTTGTATTGAAAATGGACAATGGACATGTGGCATTCTTATGGCAGGGATATCTTAAAAAAATTTAAAGTGAAATTTGTGCACCCCATAAAAATTTTTTGGGGGTTTTGTTCCCTTAACCCCCCCCCCCCAATTTTTTGTGTACGTTCCAATTAAATTATTATTGTGGTACCTTTAGTTAAACACAATGTTTTTAAAACTTTTTTGCTTCTTAGTATTTTTTCGATAAGCCATTTTTTATCGAAATACGGCTTCTTTTTTAATATGTTTACATAAAAATTTTATGGGGGTTTTGTTCCTTTAAACCCCCAAACGTTTGTGTGCGTTTCAATTAAACTATTATTGCGGTATTATTAGTTAAAAACAGTGTTTTTAAACATTTTTTGTCTCTTAGTATTTTTTCAATAAAGCATATTTTATTGAGATATTGGTTTTGTTCCCTTAAACCCCCCAAACGGTTGTGTGCGTTTCAATTAAACTATTATTGCGGTACCATTAGTTAAAAACAGTGTTTTTAAACCTTTTTTGTCTCTTAGTATTTTTCAATAAGGCACATTTTATTGAGATGTGGCTTCTTTTTTAATATGGTTCAAAATATACTATACCTAAAAATGCAAATTTTGATCGTACTTAACCATATACAAAATATGTGGTGGATTTGACAAATATTCAAAATATCTCGATAAAAACTGGCTTTTCGAAAAAGCACTAAGAGGCAAAAAAGTTTTAAAAACAGTGTGTTTAACCAATGGTACCACAATAATAATTTAATTGGAACGTGCACAAAAGTTTGGGGGTGGGGGTTTAAGGGAACGAAACCGCATATCTTTTTTATGGGGTGAACAAATTTTACTATAATTTATTTTTAAGATGATCTTGCCATAAGAATGCCGCATGTCGATTTTCAATAAAAAATCTCTAATAGTTGAGTTCGATTGTAGCAGCGGAAGCGAATAGTTCTCTGTGTGATCGAAGTGCTAATTATTAGAGTTGTTGTTGTTTTTACCAAAAAATGGAATTAAATTCAGATGGCAGAGGAAATCCACCTGACAGAGGAAGGATTGACGATGTTGCTAGTAATATGGATTATGAAGTTAATGAAAAACAAAAACAGTCTGAGGAAATTATAAATATTAATATTAATACACAATCAAAACAGGTACCGATAACAAATCCAAAAAACTTTTTACCAGATTATCAGGTAAGCAATAAAACAAATAATAATATAGGCCAGTCCATAATGTCAGAGGTGAAAAATAAATACAGTCAAGGTGACCAAGGTCCTTATTTTGTTTTTATGCAGAATAAGGAAGGGAACATCGGCCGATTGCATCGTATCGCGACAGCTCGGTTAATTTTAGGTGCAGTACCTGCAATTAAAGATAATATTGTTAATATTAATATTATAGGAAAAAATAAAATTAAAATTGAATGTAACACATATAAAAGCGCTAATATTTTAGTGGAATGTAAAAAGTTAATAGAAAGAAATTACGATTTATATATTCCAAATTTTTTTACTCAAAAGAGTGGGGTAATTAAAGGGGTAGACAAAAATATTTCAGAAAACGAATTAAAAGGTATTATTGTTCCAAGATACGGCAATTTTAAAGTAATAAACGTTAAAAGAATAAAGCGAAAAGAAAATGATCAACTGGTGGAGACGGGTACGATAGTGGTGTCTTTCAGAGGCCAAATGATTCCAAAACAAGTAATCATTGAGCGAATGATATATCAAGTGGAACCTTATGTTCCAAGAGTAATACAATGCCTTAATTGCATTAGGTACGGGCACGTTACGTCACAATGTCGTGGTAAGAAAAGATGCAGCAAGTGCGGACAGGAACATGATTCAGATGTATGTGATTTAACAGATCCCACTTGTATATTATGTTTTGGAAACCATTCAGCATTAGATCGAAACAAATGCGCTGAGTTTGAAAAACAAAAGGGTATTAAATATATAATGGCAAATGAAAATTTACCTTTTGAAGAAGCAAAATTAAAATACAGCAGTAGCTATAGAACAGTCCTAAATTCAACAAACACAGGAAATAGGTACACAGTGACAACCAAAAGAAAATGGAGCGAAGGAGCTCAAAATAAATCAGTTTATCCTTATTCAAAAGAACACGAAAATATACTGGACACTGCAAGCGCTTCTGCTTACCCGTCGCTACCAGTTATAAACAACCCATTATATCAAAATCAAACAAAAATAGTCCAACAAAACTCACTAACTAGTAAACAAATTACTGATAATATAGTAACAATATTTAAAAATTTCTTAGACAAAAACTTAATTCCAATAGCAAACAAACAAATTTTAGACGACATTAAAAGTAATATAGAAAAAGTTTTAAATGGCCCTAGTAAATAATAAGATTTTACAATGGAATTCACGATCAATAGTGAACAATAAAGGCCATTTTGAAAAGTACATTTTCGAAAATAAATTCTTAGCTATTCTTTTAAGTGAAACTTGGTTAAAACCAAATTCAAAGATAAGCTTTTCCCAATATAACATCTTCCGTGAAGATAGATCAGATGGTTATGCAGGAGTAGCGATATTATTAAGAAAAAATATCAATTTTCAGAACAATTTAAATTTTTATAAAATAAATAATGTCATGTGCGTTGCAGTACAGATTAAGATAAATAATAAAAACTTAAACTTATATTCCATTTATGCAAAACCCAAATTATGTGTGTCAAAAAACGAATGGGTTAAATTTTTCAATAGTTTACACAAACCTTTTTTAATAGGGGGAGATTTCAACTGCCATAATAAAATGTGGGGGTGTGATGTCACCGATCAAGAAGGTATTTATCTTTTTGAGGCTATGGAGCAATGTGGACTTAATTTCCTAAATGATGGGTCAGAAACATTAATTCGTAAACCTATGCATTTAAATAGATCTGCTATAGACTTAACAATTTGCTCTAGGGATATTTATTACAAATTTGATTGGCACACAGAAACTTTGAGTCTGGGTTCTGATCACTACCCAATAGTAATAGAATTTAACCATAATACTGATAGTAACGTTACTAATAGTAATGCTGTCATTGACACTAATGATATATCTAGATCTAGAATTACATGGGATATTAAAAAGGCAGACTGGGCTTTCTTTACCTATCTCTTAAACAATGAAAAGAATAATAATATATCAGATGGTTCAGAGCAAGAATATTCCACATTTTGTGACTCAATCAATTTAGCTAGTAAAAGCTCTATTCCAGAGAGGAAGAGAGGGCCCAATGCAAAATTTAATAAACCATGGTGGAATGATGATTGTAGGGACGCTATAAGACAACAAAAAGAAGCTTTTTTGCAGTTTAAAAGACTATCTAATTACGATAATTACTTAAAATATCAACAAGCAGAAGCTTATAAAAAAAGAATTATTTTAGGCAGCAAAAGAGCTTCTTGGAAAAACTTTTGTAGTAGTTTAAATAAAAATACACCTATTAGCAAAATATGGAATGAAATCAGAAAATTAAAAAACGTTTATAATCCTCCCAATAATCCGATAGTTGAAAATGAGTGGACAGATATATTTTTTAATAAAATTGCTAGACCTTGGGTTATAGAAGGAGAAATTAATCACAGGAACCCAACGGATAATAGACATGACAATGACGAAGCAAACGAAGACAACATGTTTCTCACTGAAGCATTTAGTCTGGAAGAAATAAAGAACTGCCTAAAAAGACATAATAATTCAGCTCCAGGATTAGATGGTATACACTATAGTATGTTGTATAATTTACCCATACATAAGAAAGTTCAACTACTAAACGTAATAAACAATATCTGGATGAGTATGGATATACCACGTGCATGGAAAGAGTACATCATAGTTCCAATTCTTAAGCCACACAAATCACCAAACTGTCCGGATTCGTATAGAGGCATTTCACTATCATCATGTGTGTTAAAAACAATGGAAAGAATGATTAAATGTAGACTAGAATTATGGTTAGAAAAAAATTCTAAAATACCTGCAACACAATTCGGCTTTAGAAAATCATGTTCTACGATGGAAAATTTAACGCACTTAATACTGGATATATATAACTCATTTTCCGCCAACAAGTCGGTATTTGCTACATTCATAGACATAGAAAACGCATATGACAATGTGAACCTACAACTTCTATACCACAAAATGAAGGAAATAGGACTGCCAGATACACTCTGCTGGAAACTTCATCAACTTTACATCAATAGAACTCTTTATCTTCAAATCAATAACAAACTAATAGGACCCAGAGTTTCAAACATCGGGTTACCCCAAGGGAGCATCTTAAGTCCAATATTATACACTATTTATACAGCGCATATAGGTCAAAGCATAATTACTAGCAAACAAGGTAAAATATTACAATTCGCAGATGATATATGCATATATGTAGACCAATTGGAAATAGAACAAGGCAGTAGAAAAATAAATACAGTATTTAAACATCTACAAGAAGACCTAGATCAAATAGCATTAAACATATCAACAAAAAAAACACAAGCTTGTATATTCTCCCGAAAACGAAACATTCCAGAAGTAGTGGAGTTGCAAAATGTCTCGTTTAAAGTTCAACCTAAAGTTAAATATTTGGGTATTATACTGGATAGGAAAATTATTTGGAAAGATCATATTGAGTATATCGTAGCAAGAGCTGACAAAGGGTACAATGCGTTACGAGCAGTAAACTATACAACCTGGGGAGCAGATCCCAACATAGCATTACTAATGTATAGGTCATATATAAGGTCAATATTAGATTACGGATGTTACTTTTACAATCAAGCCGCCAAAACCCATCTTCAAAAAATAGACATCCTTTCAAATAAATGTCTCAGATTATGTATAGGAGCTTTGATGAGTACTCCAATATCAAACCTAAGCGTAGAATGTAATGAACCACCGTTATGGTTAAGAAGGAAAATTCTGTGTGAAAAATTTATAACTAAAATGATAACTAAAGAAAGCATAATATGTAACAACTGCCACAAACTTTGTATAAATGACCTAACCACAGAATACTGGAGGAAAAAGACAACATTACTACTTGCTGAAAGTTACAATAGATTAAGACAATTTAAAAATAAACTACATACATCAACTCTGCCATCTATGTTTCAGATAAATCTAAACAATATACCAAACATACAACCAACCTACATGAGAGATTACTCGAAATTTCCAGTGTACTTAAGGAATGCCATGTTTAATGTGGATATAGAAACTTTATTTCCGGGACATTACCAAATTTATACCGATGCCTCAAAAATGAATTCGAGGGTGGCCGCTGCCGTGTGGGACCCTAGGACAAGGTATAAAGAGGGTATACGACTTAATGAAAATTTTACAACATTTTCAGCAGAACTTATTGCAATACTGAGAGCATTGCAGTATATAAGCAGTATAAACAATAATGAAGAGAAATTCCTAATCCTTACAGACAGCAAAAGTGCTTTACTTAAACTGGAAAGCTTGAAGGACATATCAAACTACATATATATTGATATTATTAAGGCATATATCGCACTTAAGGATAAGGGCAAACAAATATCATTTTGTTGGGTAAAAGCCCACTCTAATCTTAAACACAATGAAATAGTAGATACTTTAGCTAAGAAGGCTACCGAACAAGAAATTGAAAGTGAATATAAATTAACATTAAATGATATTTACGCTAATATTACTAGCAATAAAACCAAAACCTGGCAACAATGGTATAACAACTCAACAAAAGGGCTATTCTATAAAAACATACAATTAAATATTCCAGCTAAATCCTGGTTTAATCATTATCACGGCGAAAAAATCGTTGTTTCATATATATGCAGACTTAGATTTGGACACTGTCTAATTCCAGAACACAAATTTAAAATAGGTCTTAGTGATAGTAATCTTTGTGAATGTGGTGAGTTAGGATCTGCAGAACACATGATACTAAACTGTAGACTAAAGATAATCGAAATAAATCATTTCATGAATCAAGTATATAGAGAAACCAATATTACAAGACCTTTTAATCTAATAACAATATTATCTAGTTTAGACGAACGTGTATATGAGATCCTAATTAAACACATACTTAGTATAAAATTAAAATTGTAAACTATAATACCTGTGTTTATCCCATTTGTCTACCTACCTTTCCGTGGTCTAGTCTTGTGTGTGTGCATTGCTCTGAAAGACCCCTGAGCAGAAGTACTCCTTGTTGACATTCCTTATAATACAATTAAAAAAAAAAACAAAAAAAAATAATAAAAAAAAAAGAAAAAAAAAAGAAAGAAAAAAAAAAGAAAGAAAAAAAATATATAAAAAAAAAAAAAAAAAAAATAATAATAAAAAAAAAACATAATAAAGAATAATATTGAATAATACTAGAATATATTTATGATATAGATATATGTATATAAATGTGTAATATTGTATGATTGTAGCTAAAGATTAAATTATCCATTTATTGTTATAGAATCTAGATATATCTTTAAAATACAAAATCTTATTTTAATAGTAATATGTGAGATAAATATCTGTAGAGCAAAAATAAGTTCGGCTAATGGATTAAGTCCACAGTCAGGAAATTCGATGACACACACACACACACACACACACACATCTCTAATAGTTTTCGATATACATGGAAAAAATCCATTTTCATTTTGTAACTTCAAAGAGCTGTAACTTTTATGTGCACATCTGTACTAAGGTAAGTTAGGTTCAATCGAACTATGTTTAAACCCAAAATATGTGGTCTAACTTATGACCTGTATTTTTGTTACACCCTGTATATTGAGAACTCTATAGCTATAGACCGTTTCTGACTGTTTGCTTTTCGGTTTTTGATCGTATTACTTATTTTTTATCAATTGAAAAAGATCTTAAGCAGGCCACTCACGGTACTGGGGCGTCGCGTCGTTCAATTTTGTCCAATTCGACTAATTGACAAAAAAATTGATCCTGTAGGACCAAAAAAATCGTACAATTTGACCACAGATAGACTGGCCTGTCTGCTGCAGTACTGCAGAATTGATATCATCGACGATTTTGTCGAACGACACCGCAGTACCCTAAGTGGCCGGCTTTATAGCGAAGTAGATAACTTGTTCAAC